>NW_028275165.1:1467500-2090670 GCF_013281855.1 Momordica charantia | reverse complement strand
AAAGTCCATTAATAAAAATTAAAACACAGGCCAAAAGGCAGGCAACAGAACTTTCTAAAGGAAATAACAAGAATGAACTCCAGCTGTTACGAGTTGGAAACAAAAGACCACCACTAAGAATTTTAGACACGGAAGCTCAAAGGGACATGAAAGTATGCCAAATTCTAAAGTTCCTTTAAAAATGTTGCTATACCCATAAAAATCCTTCTATTCTTTTCTAACCAAACATTCTATAAGACAGCCGAGATATGCACTTGTTATAGAAACCTCTAATTGTTGGGGGAAGAAGAGTAACTTCTACCAGCATAGTGTGCCAAGACTCTAGTAGCATATATCATAACTTAAGGGGCAATCAAATCAATCAAATTGACAGATGATATAATAATTATTCAGTCTTAGTCCAAAACACCAAGATTTTAGCACTAGAGCTGAACTTATAACAATATTACTCGCATCATCAAGTAAAGCAGACTAGAACAGTTTTCCGTATGCGGCTAGCCTATTGCTACAACTGCATGCATGTTTTGTTAGCATACAAGTATTTCATTACCGGAAAACTCATTCAAAGACTCAGAAATTGAAATTGTGATCAACTTATCTAGAAGTTATAATAGCCTTTGCTAGAAGACAGAAGATGTCAAGTATGATAAGAGGTGAAAAAAGAGAAAAAAAATTACTCACCTTGGGAATACGCAATGGGTTCTTTGAAGCATAGTCACAGAGCTTAGAAATTTTTCTATCATTTGGTTCAGCACCCTAGCAGACGTAGTTACTAAATAAATAAGTAGGCGTATAAAAAGTTCAAATGTAGACTATAGCAAAAAAGAAATAAGAAAATCACATGTCTATCTTTTCATAATAACACGTATGTATTTCAAGAAAACACTTGTTATAGCCAAAGTCAATGTCACTGACTCGTTGTTAGCGATAGAGTAAGAGAGCGACGAATAGAATTTACCAGAGTTCCATAAAGCATGGTTATTAACTCATAATTCCAGAACTCCTACCTTAATCCAAATTGTTCTAAAACCGGAAAAACTAACACAAACACTTCAACTTTACACATGGAGACACACTCCAATCGAGCCACATTACAGAAACTCACCTGATTACGAGGAAAGATATCAGCAAGGATCTTCTTGTATCGTTTCACAGGCTGTCTTGACCTTGCCCGCATAGAAGGGCAGAAGAAACAGAGGCTACCACAGGCAGGAACAACCCGCCTGGACATAACCCCCATGTTTGCCCAACGAATTCAAACCTGCTCTGAAAGTCAACACAGACAATTACATAAATCAAACCCAATATATAAAAGCAACACAGTAAAACACAAATAAAGCTATCCAATAACCACGAACAGGTTTGGTTCAAGGCAGCCAAATAAGAAAAAAGTTCAAAAGTCACAGCATACTGTCAGTAGAATTTAGCTCATATCCAAGGCATCATCATGAACTTGCAAACATCCTCAATCTTCTAAATCGAATTCGTCCATAATTCAGAACCCAACAATGAAATGAACAGAATCTAAGGACCAGAGAGAGAGATCTTACCAAACTGAAGCAGAACTCCAACAAGTGAAGGGGTAATCTTCAACAGGAAATCAAACTCTTCTGTTGGGAATTGCGATCAAGCTGCCGCGGCCCTGATCTATAGCAGCCTGAAGAAAAATCTAATAATATTAGAAAAAATTCAAAACCCAGAATTGGTAAATTCACAAAATGGACAACGAGCTCATAGAAATTGAAGAAAAATTAGAAAAAAATTGAATTGCGAATGGAAAAATTACCTGAAAAATAAGCAATGGGGAGGAAGAGAAAGAAATCCAAAATCTTCCCCCCAACCCGGGCGTGTAGTACTATAATCTATCAATTTTCCCTCTTGCCAAACAACAATAATGGCGAGAGAAAAAATTACAAAAAAAAAAGGAAAAATTGAATTAAAATTCGAAGAAAATTAATATGAAAATGACAAAGTCCCAACGGTTCCGGAAATTAAGGGATCGTACTCTCTCTCTACTTCTTTTTACAGAGGATGATTTCTAAACACACCCACGTAAATCTCTCTTCTCACTCACCTACATGCCTTTCTTTTCTTTTATTTTCTTCCTTTTTCTTTTTCCTTTTCTTTTTCCTTCTTTTTTAAACTTTTAAAAAAGAAAAAAGATTTTAAATTCTAGAACTTTGCTACATTTTGTTTTCATTTGCAAACTTTTATTAAATACTTATTTTTAGTAAACATGAATGGTAAAATATTGGTGTCTTCTACCCACAGGAACAACTCAGTGGTATTAGCACCTATTAATAATAATAATAAATAAATATTAGTGTCTTCTTTATAGGTAAGAGGTTCAAATATTTTTTTCTCTAAACGGTAATTGACATATATCTCCAACCAAGAGATCGTGAGTTCGAATCTCCACTCCACATTTCTAACTTAGACAAATCTTTTTTATCGATAACCTCATATCTCAAGATCTCAAACATTGATTAATATGTAATTGATCGAATACTACTTGAAAGTGAAAAAGAAAAGGAAAACTCACTAATCAAAAAATATTGCATTTTTTTAGTGATCTTATTAATTTCAAAATTTAATAGGTGATCGTTGTGAATGTCAAACATTAACTGTAATATTAAATGGTTATGTATATTGCAAACAAAAAAAATAGATCTCTGAGATTAACGTACAAAAGGAACAAATAAACTAGACAATAATATTGATACGAAAACCAATAAAAAAGATAGCAACATAATTAAAGCAGACAAACAACATAAAAAACACAACATACGTCAACGGAAAAATAACAACCAATTTATGTAAACTAGTGCATTACAACTAGCATTTCACGTGCATTAAAATATGATTTTATTTATTATAAAAATAATTTATTTAACTAAATTAGTATGGACTTTAAATTTATAGAAATATTATAGTTACGTTAAATATATTTTATTATTTATAATGAGTGTAAATGAATGGAAGACGCGAAATTACGGTGGTGGGAGGAAACTAAAAAAATTATAAACCTTTTAACATTCCTATTGTACAATTAAATATTGTCATATATAAATATTTAATTATACAATTAATTTATGTAAATAAATACAAAGAATTTAGAACGCTAAGATACAAAGAATTTATGTAAATATTTAATTATACATTCCAAAATCTTGGTATTGTACATTGCATTATCTCATTACAACATTTGTAATGACATTGTTTTTGATATAACAATTAAAAATATATAAATATTTTTATTTTTTAATTTTTGAAAAATAAAATTTACGTAATTTAAGCCTTTTTTTATATATGTTTTCAACCTCACTAAAAGCAGATTTATTTTACTAATTATATTTATAATTATACTAATTATTTGAAAAGTCCATGAGTTCCTAGGAATGAAATAGAAAAAAAAAATTTATTCTAATTTTTTTAGATTGCTTACCTAATGAATTGATTAATTAATTAATTTACTATTTGTAATTAATTAAAAGTTTTGTAAGGTATTGACTTACATGATTGTTTTTTTTTTTCAAAAAAATGAACATAAACTTGTAATTACGATCAATAAGTTCACCAAACATTTAAAATAAAAGAATACACAAATTATAAAAGGAAAAAAAACAATAGCAACAATTAGACTAAGACCTTAGCTATAGACTCATATTACAAAGTAGAATTGTAATGTCACTAACCTAAGATTTGAAATATAGATCCAACATGTAATCTTTCAACTTGAATATACCACCAATATGTTGAGACGTATTTGAAAATCGAAGAGTTCTCCGAGAGCAAGTCTAGGATTCGAGATATAGATCCAACATCTGTTTCCCTTCCAACTTGAGTATATCACCAACATCTTGAGACATATTTGAAAATTGAAGAGCTTTTTGACAACAATGAATTTAGAACGCTAAAAAGAAGAATAAATGGATCTCTAAGTGTTTGTGAACAAAATGGTAGAAGAAAACTCATATTTATAAAGTAATAGATGGTCAAAAGTTACGAAACATTAGAAATTCCATTATAAATTTGAATTAAATGAATTTTTTAAAGTTGTATAAAAGACGTTTTGCATTCCAAACCTTTTATATTCCATATATTTAATATTATTGATATTAATTATTAACTAATTTAATTTTGTAGAAAGGCGTTTTGCATTCCAACTTTTTATATTCCATATAGTAATTATTAACTAATTAATTTACTATATTTAAAAAAGAATAAAATAATTAATTTATTTTTAAAATTAATTAGTAGTGGCATGTCTAATAATTTAAAAATTGAGTGAGGGTCATATTAGTCCGAAAATGTTTTTCAAGGATTGTCCATTTTTAATATAGTATAGATAATTCTCAAACATAGTCTATAAGATCTAGAACAAATGTGTTATCCAACCAAGTAGTAACATGATTGTAAACATCACCTTGAGTAAAATGTAAAATAACCAAAGTTGGACAAGAGACATCTCCACAGATCCTGAAATTACATTTTCTCCAAATATGAGATATAGAAGCGGCCCAAGCAAGTCTCATACTCTACATTTTAACAAACAACCTCTACTAATACAACATATTCATGCTAGTTAGGTATCCCATAAGCAAATACAATTTGAGGAACCTATCGATGCAATCATTCCACCCTAAACAAATTTGATAAACATACAACCTCAAGGAAGATCTGGTTTTGAGTTTAAATCTCATAAGAACAAAGGACATAGGAAATTGGAGTTGAAGAACATCAATAACATATACGTTCGCGAGTTGATAGACGAATTAAATATCCAACCAACTCAAAAAAAGTATGTTTAGGCCAAATCACGTGATGTCAAGACACTTGAGAGCTTAGATCGATGACAAAGGGAACCTGGCACTTGAGGTAGAGAAAGAACAACACCGAGGTCGTAGGAAGTCCAGATACACTATCCTCCATCCCCAGACGATAGGTTACAACTATCCCAAAAACTTGCATCATCTAAAAGATTAATGGAGATATAGGGACACTACCACATACTATCAAGACCTAAGAAATCAAAGACTCGCAACATCATAAAAATAATCATCTCCTCATATCTTTACAATAAGGGATCCAATAGAAGCCAATAACCCAATATGCTGAATAAAACGTCGACATATCTCTCATATGTTCACACTTCAAAAAAACTTCGGCAATGTATTGTCCTAGCAACCCCCAGAGCACGTACAAGAGTATACAAATGAGATTGTAGCAAGTAATAAAAGATTGTCTCCACAGAGATTGACTTAACAAAATCAGGGAAAGTAACCACAAAGATATTTGTTTGCTTTTAACTTAACCTAATATTAATATAAACATATAAATCGAATTAAAGGACAATAATGATAGAAAAGTATCGGAGGAACAAAAGCAAACACAATTCACACTAAAATATTAGGTAATTACAAAGCATGGGAGGTCAACTTCTTTTGCACTACTACTATCCAATGCTTGAGCATGAAAATGTATACATTGCAGCCAAACAGGCTTGGTTTTCTTTCTAAACACCAAAATTTTCTTTCTTACAACTTTCGTTGCTCCAAGAAACAATAAAAGCATACTCAAACGAAAAAAAAGAAACAATAAAAGCAATTTTTAAGTCAGCTCTAAGTAAATCTTATTCCTAAGTATTTATGCTTTAGGATCTAAATCAAAGCAAAGTTAGACATGTATTTCTACATTTTTTCAAAAAATAAAAATTCCAACGACAATAGAGGTTTCAATACTCAACAAATATGTTCACAGCGAATCAACCTCCTAGAAATGGGTTAACTCAAATACATCATAAAATGGTTCAAATAAAAAAAAAGTTATAACCCACAGAGAAAAGATGAGAAATGGAAGAAAACATAATGGGTCCTCGTTTTGAGCCAATGTGTATGACTCCATGCTGCTGCAACATTTTTCCTCCTTCGTCACCACCTCTTTTTGGGTATATTCCCCCTTGTCTTTTCTTTCCCTTAGGGATTGCTGATATGGACCTCATATTTAAGTATTTATACTGCTTCTTAAAATTATGGCAACAAAACGTATGTTGTACAAATATTAGTAAAAATAGTGTAAAATAAGTTACTTTCATGATTCTTCACAGGACATCGAACTTGAGCAATCTATACTGGCTTCGAAAGTTCTTAATGTTCCAGCAATGCTTAAACATTGCTCAAAATGCTTAAAATGAGTGAATTTTGGATACTTCTAAAAATAATAATAATACTAATAGATGGCTCATTTCTCATGATCACAAAAATTAAGCATTGCAGGCATGTGCAAAACTGAGGTAGAGTCCTAAAAAACACAAACAAAATCTTCTAAAATAATATTAAAGTAACTCTAACATGGAGAGTTATCACAAAGACAACATATGGCGACGTTTCTCAAAGTGTCGCCATAGAATGTTTATCCTGACACTTCTATCGATATAAGTCATCTATGCTGACGCTATAGACCTTGATTCGCCAATTTCTACCCACGATATATTGTTTGTATGCTTGTGTAGTGAGTTTTTGCACATCATATCGGTTACTATTTATACAAACAACACGTTTGCCCTTTTTTATGGCTTAATCATATGAACAACAAAATTGAAGGATAATAAGGAGTAGGAGCTGGACCGGATTCATATCGTGTAAAATGTGTCTGGTAACGAATTTTAATAATATGAATACTTCGTATAGTTTATCTCCATCCAAGGACCCAATTAAAACTTTTAAACTCTTAAAAACTAAATTAAAACTAAAAATATATATACATAATGATAAATAAAAAAAAAGTAGTTATTAAACAATAAAAATTTAAAAGCAGGAAGAAAAATAAATGATATCATCCAACTCAACGGTTAATATACCTATTCATTCCTCTTGATGTCGGAAGTTCAAATCTCCACTCCACATTGTACCAAAAAAGACTCCAAAGTAATTCTAATCTAAAGTGTAAAATTGAATTTTACCTTCTAATTTTACAGTTTTGAATGGGGTGATTATGTTTTCAAGTTTACCAAGATGAGGAAGTACCTTTAAATGAAGGGTAGTTTCCATACTTACCCTTCACAACATTGTTAGGTAGAGGGTTATTAATGAACCACCATCCCTTTTGATCGGCTAATTATTGCTTTTTTCCCTATCTTTATTAAACCAACTAAAAATAAATTCTTTAAAAAATGCAATACAAAAAAAATAAATAAATAAAATCATATATGATTAATGGAGTTTCAGGCTAAAATTTGATGACGTTGTATAATTCAATTCGAGTAAAATGTTTATTTAATAGGACCGCATTGGGCTAGGACCAGATTGGGATGCCTTCCCCGTCACAAATTTTAATGGAAATTTCAATAAAAGTAAATAAGTTTGAGTTAAATTTAGAGAAATTTAAAACTCTAAATTATTTGTAATATTTAAACCATTTGATTTCATAAAATTTTAAATATTTCAAATATTGGCACATTGGCATAATAATTTTATTTCAAAATTAATTTAGAAAAATGCATAATCAACGACTAAATCACAATTAAAAACAACCTTAACTTAATTCAACTACATACATCTCCAAACAATAAGTCGTGAGTTTAAATCCTCACTCCCACGTACTTGTACTCGAGAAAAAAAAAGATTAAAAAAGTAGTGTCGTGACTAAATGAAACAATTTTGCAGAATTTAGGGATAACTCATAACTTTTGAAAAATTGTAGACTAAAGTGTGATTTATCCTACTAATTTTAGCATAAAATCGACTTAGACTTTGACAATTTTTGAAGCTATGCTATGTTCTATTTGTAACATTCATCAAATTTAACACTAGATTTACTAATTTCTTATCAACATTAAACTTTCTTTCGAAACTAATCTATTTCCTGAACACTATTAACAAAATGAGTTATTTCCATAAATAATAGAAATTTTTTTTTGAAACATTACAAAAATAGCATAATCAAAATCAAATTCAAATGCAACATATAAAATACATTAAAAAAAAAGTTGGACATATGATATATTTGAAAAAATAAATAAATAATACATATTAAAGTTATACTAGAGAGTGAAATTTCTCCAAAAAAAAATTTAATTTAGGTATGAAAATTAACCTTAGTAAAGTACTAGAATGAAAATTATAATTCAGTAGACTGAAAATGAAATGTACTCGGGAACATATATGAGGGGAAAGTGTGAAGATTAAAATGAAACGTAGAACTGATATATATATATTTTTTAAATACAATAACATGTGAGGGTATGAATGCGAACTCACGATTTTTTGGTTAGAGATAAATGACTTAACCAACTGAGATAAGCTCATGTTTGCGTATAACTAATATGATTGATAGTAAATATATGTACGCCAATTATAATTTAGCATGTCAAAATTTACGATATGGAATAAAATTTCTCGATAAAAAATTAACCGAAGTACGAAGACTAAAATGAAAGGACCGAATGCTTCCAAACGAGATTTTTGTATATGCCATAAATGCAAGGAAGATGTGTGTGGAGGTGAGAGTGAGACATAGGGGTTCCCTCAATTGATGGCTACACACATAGCTGTGTTCCATTTTGGCACCTTCTTCCCCACGCAAGTCTCCAGCCTCTGCCCTTCATTACAAGCCACACTCTTTTATTTTTGTGAATCACTCGAAAAAGAACATGAGTGCAATTATTATTACGGGTGTTAAAAAACTTCGATGACTTCAAAAATTCGATCAACTTAACCTAATTTACATGATTTAAGTTAGATTATAAACTTGTTTGGATTGAGTTTGGTTCAAATAAATGAAAACTCTATTGGATTGGATTTGTTACAGGGGAGCCGAGATGCAGCTGTCACGTGTCGCACCATTAGAACAACGCATCAAAGGGTGATCTAAGGAGGCATTAGTGTAGGGAGGTCGGAAAGTCGAACTCAACTATGCCCAGGAAACCGATCTCTAGTCCACCACTACACGTCTTAATCTGTTCGGCCTGACAACCCCAAGTAGGAAGGTAGTAGACGCTAATGCAATCCCCACGAAATCCTGTGATCTGGGGAGAAATTGACGAGGGGTTGCTGAGTTTCTGATTACGTGGCCGCCTAGAAAGGTAAAGAATACAACCTACTAAGGTATGTGTGAATCTCAACTACAAACCTATACTTCAAAATTCCGACTTGTACTTACTTGATCATCAGAGTGTTTACCCTCTGTCTTGCAGGTTTTGTTGGTTCACAGGGAGATTCATTCAATCGTTTAAAGAGATATTCTATACTCAAACAAGGTTGTTGCAAGAGTTTACCTAACATAAATTTGAGTTGAATTGAACTAACCCTACGTATGAAATATGGATATATTTATTTTAATTTTACATCATTCCATTGTTCTCTATAAATTATTTATTTATTCTCTAACAATTTTTAAATTTTTGGACTGTAGTTTTTTACTGTATAAATTAACATTTACTTTTTTTTGTTATACAATATTTGAATAAGCGACTCAAATAATTAACTTAGACCAACTTAATCAAAATATTTCATGATTGGGTTGGGTTCATTATTTAATAAGAATTTGTTTGAGTTGAATAAATTTACGACCCGAATAAAACATTGCAAAAATAACTTATAAGGTGGATTTGCTCAAAAAGTAGTTCAAGACAGGCGTGTTTTGTTGTTTTTTTTTTCTATCGTGAAAAAATAAAAACATAATTGTTGTTATATAGTTTTATTAACTGATTTTATTATAGTATAGTCATATTTTTAAATAAAAAGCCAATGTGAATCATACACATTGGTGCATATATCATCAAATTCTTTTTTCCATTAATATATGAATTTGACTAACAATTTTCAGCTGATAGAAATATGATTTATTTATATATGCATACGTAGTTTTTAAATTATTTTATTTTTATTTTTATTTTAAAACATTCAACAAGTATTATAATTTTTTAGAATTAATTTAATAATTAATTCATAAATAGATTACGAATAAAAAATATTTGAATTATTTAATGAACATATTGAAGGGTCTTAATTATCGGTACATGTCTTCTCATATAGTGGTGCTGAGTAAAAAGCAGGCGACCGGATCATATTTTTGGACCGGATCACTAAAATAACTTTATTTCCAAAATACCACAAAAAGGCACCTAGATATGTATTCCTTCCCAAATTTTTGTCTCTTCAAACTCTCATCTTTTCATTAAAATGACAAAAAAAAAGTAAGTAAATAAATAAATTAAATAATCCTTGAGAATACTTAATTTGAACAAAATATAAAAATAACCGTTCAAGTAAGGATTGAAAAAAATAGTTAAAATCGCTAATGAAAACTCTTTGATTTAAAAAAAAAAGGAAAAGTATATATATAATTAAAATACTATTTCGGTGATCCTACTTTTAACTTTGGTTCATTTTGATTCTGTACTTTCAAAATGTTCATTTTGGTCTAAAATGATCACTTTTTAAAAGTACAAAGACTAAGATGAACGTTTTGAAAGTACGATGATAAGAATGAACCAAAGTTGGAAGTATAGAGACTAAACGAACTAAAGCTGAAAGTACATGGAAAAAAATGAGACGAAATGAACCAAAGCTGAAAGTATATAGACTAAAATGAACCAAAGGGAGACAGAGTGGCAGGTCATGGTACGATTGCCACGACCCAGGGATGTCCCCTAACCGCCCATCAGAATCTCGCATGACGACAGACCCTGCCCTGCCACGAAGAGAATGTCATCTTTGATCATCCACGAGCACCTATAAAAAGGAAGAACCACCACGACTATAGGGTAAGTGAAAATCTGTCACTAAATTTCTAAGGTGCTCTCTACTACATTTTCCTTCGATTACTAATTTAATTGTCGGAGACCATTAGATGAGACACAACACCGGTGTCAAGGATTGTTAGGCTCATTTATCTTATGATCACTTATCCCGAAGGATACGTGGACCTCTCCAAAACTTGACATCAACCATTGAAATTTGAGGAGAAAAAAAAGATATCTCGTTCTTTAACCTACACATTTGTTTCCATTAAGAAGGCCTTCGTATACTTTTCTGTCAAAATAATCCAAACCATGATTCTATATATAAACTTTTCTGTCAAAATAATCCAAACCATGATTCTATATATAAACTTTTCTGTCAAAATAATCCAAACCAAAATTCTATATATATAAACTTTTCTGTCAAAATAATGGCTCTATATATATCTATATATGTATATGTTTTCTTCTCAGGCAAATAATAAATTTATGATAATGTCTTCCAAAAAAAAATTATGATAATGGAATCTAGACTATTTTTGCAATTATTTTAAATTTTTGACTTTTTATTTCGGTGTAAATATTGTCTAAACAAAACTTCAAATATCGGTGTCAATTAATTCTACGTAAATATATATCGATAACTATTAATATATAGATATTTATGAAAAAATTATAAAAATAAAAAATTCATAATAAATATTAAAACAACAAATAAATACTGATTTTTTGTTAATATTTTTATATTTTGTCTTTTTTTTCGTGATACTATGGAAATGTCTATTCACACCTCATGTCGATATTAAATCCATAGACATATAGAAATATTAATATAAATGAAAATGAAAATTTAGTACCTAAAGTTAGATAGAATTATGAGATATCCTGAGTAATGGTCAAATCAACGGCACGCTAATGAAAAATGACCACAAATTTTATAATTTTTAAAAATGCCCAATGCATATTTTGTGGAAATTATGCAATGGGTAATTTTCCATTTTTACCCTAGCAATATATGCTTTCACGAGGTTCACAGAACTGCCACTCCATCATTTGACAATTTTACCCTACCATATTTCATGAGTCAGTTTGAAACTTAAAATAAATCCTTAAAATCTCTACCCTATATAAATGAGAAATAAAATTCAAACTAATTTAGATTATGGTTCAAAATTAAATCAATTCCTCCCAAGCCCATTACGATTTATTTGTGTCTGTTAAGGATATCAAAAGAAAAAATAATAATAATAATTTGGTGACGGTTGACATAACAGTGGCATTTGGGCCACTTTTACTAGGCCCATTAAAACCAAAGTCAATTTTGACTTAGTAAATCAGTTGGGATTTCATTTGGATTTTGTAAACACTTTTCCTCCTTATGGCCGATCAATTCGTGAACAGTTTTAATGTTAGTGGTGAGTATTTTACCTTTTATTATTTTTGAATAATAATGTGAGAAAAAATGGTTTCCATCCAATATACCCTCCTCTTTTTATTTATTGGACACCATTCTCGATAACATTCTTCTCTCATTTTAATTATCTCTCAATTCCCTTTCCATTTTCTGTTTTCAAGTTTTTCTGAGCTGATTCCAATCTTTTTTTCGGCGAGTGCATGCCTGAATTCGGGTGTTGTGTTAACCTTAGGAAGCAACTGGCAATTAACGATTTAGCATCGTGGTTGTCCTGAATTTTGCTTTCAAGGTAGTGGGTTCCACGACACAACAACATCTTCTTCCTCATATTGCTCTGACAATTTGAAAGCAAATTTTATGGCTTCAGTAAGATCCGGCAAGGTACTTCCCGACCGGTCCAAACTCGAATCATTGGATGGATCAAATTATCATCGCTGGTCTCAAAAGCTGTTTATCTTCTTCGAGCAATTGGAGGTAGACTACGTCCTGACCACCGCAGCCGCCGACGTTGCCGCTGTCGCTGAAGCTGTCGCCGGAAATGTCGCCGGAGCTGTCGCTGGAACTGTAGCCGGAGCCGCCAGAGCTGTTGCCGGAGCTGTCACCGGAGCCACTACCACCACTGCCGTTGCTGCCGCCGATAAATTCAAGAAGGATAATAAGACTATCCACGAGCATCTCCTCAACCATATGAATAACTCGTTATTTGATTTTTTCGTTACTAAAAAATCTGCAAAGATTATGTGGGACACTCTAGAGTCAAGATATGGTGGAGATGATGCTGGGAGAAAGAAGTATGTAGTTGGCAAATGGCTGCAGTTTCAAATGGCGGATGACAAATCAATTATGGATCAAGTTCACGAGTACAAGAATTTGGTAGCTAATGTTTTATCCGAGGGCATGAAAATGTGTGAAATCCTCCAGACAAATTTGCTGCTCGAAAAATTTCCGCCTTTCTGGAGTGATTATCGCAATCATCTGAAACACAAGAAGAAAGATCTGACCTTACAAGAAATGATTAGTCATATGCGCATAGAAAAAGCCAATAAGCAAAATGATAAGCTCTCTTCTCAACTTGTCAATTCAGTTAAAGCTAACCTAATTGAATCTTCTGGTGTAAATAAAGACAGGTTCAAAGGTAAAGGAAAACAGGTTGCCCAGGAACGAGTCCAAAAGAATAAGGGGTTTCAATTCAAGAGTCCCGATGGAAGAATTGAAAAAATCAAAGATAGTATGTTTCGTGTGCGAGAAACCTGGACACAAGTCCTACCAGAGGAAAAGAAAGCCAAAACAAAAGCATGCTCCACAAGCCAACATTGCTGAGACGGACGACATCATTGATGCTGTAGTTGTGGAAGCAAACTTAGTAGAAAACAAGTCTGACTGGGTTTTAGACACTAGAGCTTACCGACACTTCTGCTCAAACCGAAACCCCTTTCACGAGTTTCATGATTCTACTGACGGCGAATTTGTCTTCATGGGTAACTCAGCTACGGTTGAAGTCCTTGGAAAAGGGAAGATTCTTCTAAAACTTACATTTGACAAAACTTTATCTTTAAGTGATGTTTTGTATGTTCCTTCTCTACGTAGGAATTTGATATCTGGAAGTTACTGAATAAGGCGGGACTTAGGATTGTTTTTTAGGCCGACAAGGTTATCATCACAAAGAATGGTGATTTTGTTGGTAAGGGGTATCTGGCTGATGGTTTATTTGTCCTTAACACTATGATTGCTTCTAGTACAATGAATGAAAGTAATTCTCGTTCTGCTTATATCGTTGAATCCATTGATCTGTGACATGGTAGACTAGGTCATGTGAATGTTGCATTGATTAAAAGACTTAAAAGTTTAAATTTAATCAATGCTTCTGAACTGCATGAAACTGGAAAATGTCCTATATGTGTAGAGGCAAAATTTGCTAAAAAATCGTTTAAACCCGTCACTACTAGGAGTACTGAACTGTTAGAATTAATTCATTCAGATCTAGTTGACTTCAAGAGCACCACTACATTTCATTTGTTGATTATTTCTCTAGATACACTCAAATGTATCTTCTAAAATCTAAAGATGAAACAAGCAGCATGTTTTTTAAATTCAAAGTTGAGGTAGAAAACCAAATGGATAGAAAGATAAAAAGGTTAAGATTTGATAGGAGTGGTGAATATAGTGACAACTCTCTTAAAGATTTTTGTGAATTGCATGGTATTGTACATGAAGTTACTGCTCCTTATTCACCTCAACAGAATGGAATAGTTGTACGCAGGAATAGGACTCTAAAAGAAATTATGAATGTTATGCTTTTGAGCTCTGGTTTATCTAATAATATGTGTGGGGAAGCTGGCCTCTCTGCTTGTTTCATTCTTAACAGAGTTCCTCATAAAAGGTTGGATAAGACACCATACGAGCTTTGGAAAGGATATTCACCTAACCTAAGCTACTTAAGAGTATGAGGGTGTCTGGCAAAAGTAGCATATCCATAGTTCAAAAAACCCACGGTAGGATTTAGAACCTTTGATTGTGTAGTTATTAGCTATGCTAAAAATAATTCTGCTTACAGATTCATGAACTTAAATGACTATTCAATTTGTCAATATAGAGATGTTGTATTCTTTGAAAATATATTTCCTGATAAAATCTGTTAGTGAATCTAGTGGAGACTTAGAACTAGTGCCTATGTCTATTCCTTATATCTGTGATTCTATGATAGAACCTATGACTAATGTTGAGAATCCTGAACCTAGGAAAAGTAAAAGGCAGAGAACTAGCAAAAGTTTTGGACCTAACTTTTTAACTATCTTTTTGATTGAAAATTGTGATAAGATAGATGATCATTTTGCTTACATGTTGCTAATAAATGAAGATCCTAAAACCTACCAAGAAGCAATCAATTTAATAGATTCTAGCTTATGTAAGTATGCAATTAATAGTGAGTTAGATTCCATAGCTCTGAATCAAACTTGGGACTTGGTAGATCTACCTATAGGAAATAAACCTATTAGGAGCAAATGGATCTTCCAAAAGAAAATGAGACCAGATGGTTCAATAGACAAATACAAGGCTAGATTAGTGGTTGTAGGTTACACACAAAAATTTGGTATTGATTATTTTGATTCATATTCTCCTGTAACCAAAATAGCCACTATTAGATCTCTAATTGCTTTTGCTGCTATTCATGACCTGTTAATACATCAGATGGATGTAAAAACAGTATTTCTTAATGAAGATTTAGAAGAACAGATCTATATGACTCAATTTGAAGGTCTTATAATAGTTGGTCAAGAAAATAAAGTATGCATGCTTAAAAAATCACTCTATGGTCTAAAACAAGCTCCCAAACAGTGGTATCAAAAGTTTAATAGTACTTTAGTAAACAATGGCTATAAAGTAAATTGTTGTGATACATGTGTTTATTCAAAGAGTTTTGGACCTGAATGTGTGATTATTTGCTTATATGTTGATGACATGCTTATTTTTTGTACAAACTTAGATGTCATTAATAATACCAAGTTATTGTTGTCTTCACATTTTGAAATGAAAGACTTAGGAGAGGCCGATGTAATAATTGGTGTGAAAATAAAGAAAAATGATAAAGGTTTCTATTATGTCAAGCACATTATATTGAGAAAATGCTGAAGAAATTTGACAGCTTTGATAAACCACTTGTTAGAACACCATATGATGCGAGCATAAGTCTTAAGAAAAATAAGGGTGAATTGTATCTCAATCTGAATACGCAAAGATCATAGGTAGTGTTATGTTTTTAATAAACTACACTAGACCTGATATTGCATATGTGGTTAGTAGATTGAGTAGATATACACATGATCCTAATAAAGAACATTGAAATACTCTTCATCGTTTATTAAGGTATTTAAAAGAGACAATGGATTATAGCTTACATTTTAACAAATTTTCTGCTGTGTTAGAAAGATATTGTGATGCAAACTGGGTTACAGACAACGATGAGGTAAGCTCCACTAGTGGATATGTGTTTATTTTAGGTAGAGGAGCTATATCGTGGAAGTCAGTAAAACAGACGTGCATAGCACGTTCCACCATGGAGTCTGAGTTCATAGCGCTCGAACTAGTAGGGCAAGAGGCTGAATGGCTCAGAAGTCTTCTTGGAGACGTGTCATTGTAGGGGGCATCTAGGCCAATGTCCCTACACTATGACTCCCAAGCTGCCATAGGGATTTCCAAAAACAGTGTGTACAATGGCAAGAGGAGGCAGATACGCCTAAGACATGCAGCTGTGAAACTGTTGCTAAAAGACGAAGTAATATCCTTGGAGTATGTAAGGTTCGAAAGGAACTCGGCAAATCGTCTCACAAAAGGCCTAACAAGGAGAGTAATCCTTGAGTCCTCGGCATGTATAGGACTAAAACCCTTGATACATCAATTGTGAGTCCATAGCCCTTGTTAGGTGGTCTATGTGTAGACTTGATGGATTATTGATGAGTAATGTAAACCCATAGCCTAGTCTTTAGGTATTCTATTCATAGATGGATTAGTTACAAAGTCTTCATAGCTCAGTTTTAAATGGTTTATCTTTGATAAACTTTATGAAGCACTAACATGATTGTGAGGGTGAGGTCGCCTTCTATGAAGGAGTTTAAGATCTCTTTCTAGAGCTTTCATGTGACCCAAGGTTCTATGTGCATGGCCATTAAAAGCACTTGTTGTATATCGCGGAATCGAAATGAAGGATTAAAATGTATTATGGGGGTCTCAACCATAATTATTGAAAGTTCAAGAGGTAACTCACTTTCACTACTTAGGTTGTTGTCTCACTTCACTATGCATTAATTCAAATCGTAAGATATTAATGCTTCAGTTTTATTCCTATATTTGCTCATAATTTTATTTTATTTTTCTATTTTCTTCTTTTGTCATCTATGGGGAATTGTTAGGAATATCAAAAGGAAAAAAAATAATAATAGTTTGGTGATTGTTGGCATAGTAGTGGTGTTGGGGCATTCTCTACCTTCAAGAAGTTTAGAGACTTGTGCAAGCGCACACGGTCAAAAGTAATACTCGGAAGTAATCCAATGTTGAATCTTCAGGGACTTCTTCCTTTTCAAAACAACTTGTAAAGAGTGAACGGTTCAAATATACAATTGCGGTTTATGAAGAAAATAGTGATAAAATGTTGTTGTTTGGGGTTTTAACTATTAAGTAATTTAATAAAACTCAACCTCTTTGTTTCCTACCTTAGTTTTGATGCAAAACATGGAAAAGACACTTTGTTGAGAAAGTGCACCAGGGACAATTCTGGCTTTTCTTGTGAAACTGAGTTCTACTCTTTCACTACCGTTTTTGGTTGCTGTAGAAGCTAGGGTAACCTACAATCATATGTCTATGTGTGATTACAATCCTAGAGAATGATTATCAAATCCTAGAGAATAATTATCAACTCATTTGCTTTATGGGTCAGATGGCCTATGTCTAGGACTATATTTTATGCGCTTATGTCTAAGTCGCATCCCATATTAGTTTCCTAATATTTTACATAACTCATCCTTCTCAGGGTTGGGCTTTAGTGTATAAATCAAGTTCCCACTGGCCAAATGGAAAAAAGACGTAAAGAGAAGTTTTTAGGAATCAACCCAAAAAAGTGTCAAGCGCAATTTGGACAAAATCCCGAGCGTGTTGAAAATCAAATCATTTTTACTAAGGCATTTCACAAAGAGGTTGATAACTAATTTAGAACATTTTTAAAGGAAAGAAAATGCACGAAAACTAAAGGAAGTATTTTTTATTGAATTAAAACGAATAAACGAGTCATACAATAAGTTCTAGCTTGACCCTCTTTTCTCTTGAGTATGAGGGGAGTGTAAACTCGCTAAAGAACTTAAGAAGAACAAAATAAATGAAGAACGAAAGATAGAACTTGAATTAAAAGCAATACGGTAAGCAAAAATATGAGAAAATAAGGAAATAACAACTAAAACTTGAATCTAAAGCCTAAGAATGAGTTCTACAACGAAGGAGAAAGTAAATGAAGCTGAAAACGAGCTTGGAATGGATGATTTGCAAGTGGAGGGATGACTTTCTTATATAGGCCCTTGGAGTTGTTGAACTTCCAACCTTTTTAAGTGGAAATGAGTTGAGATACACCTAACCACTCCCATTTGACTTAAACTCGCGGTTATACTTTGATTCAAACACACGGAAAATATCCTCCTTGCCCCTCATTAATCAAAACGCACGTTTTGACAAAATTGTTCTTCAAAACAGTTATTTTCTTCCAACGTTGACCGCATTTTCCTCATATTTTTCCTAAAGTACCATAGTTTGACTTTTATGCAGAAATGTTCTATGCATGTTCTACTTTAAGAATATGTAATTATTTTTTTTTTGCAAATAATGATGGGAAATGAGTCAAAATCGTGGTCAAACAGGACTACTGACACATGTTTCCGCAGAAAAATTCAACCCTAACAAGTGGCATTTGGGCCACTTTGTCTAGGCCCATTAAAACCAAAGTCAAATTTGACTTAGTAAATCAGTTGGGATTTCATTTGGATTTTGTAAACACTTTTCCTCCTTTGGCCGGTCAATTCGTGAACGGTTTTAGTGTTAGTGGTGAGTATTTTACATTTTATTCTTTTTAAATAATAATGTGAGGAAAAATGGTTTCCATCCAAGTCTATATATACCCTCCCTCTTTTCATTTACAAGACACACTATTCTCGATAACATTCTTCTCTCTTTTTAATTATCTCTCAATTCCCTTTCCATTTTCTGTTTTCAAGTTTGTTATGAGCTGATTCCAATCTGTTCGGCGAGTGCACGCCTGAATTCGGGTGTTGTGTTAACCTTGGGAAGCAACTGACAATTCACGATTTAGCATCGTGGTCGTGCCGAATTTTGCTTTCAAGGCAATGGGTTCCACGATACAACAACGTCTCTTCCTCATATTGCTCTGACAATGGCATCCTCATTTATGCAAGAACTCATTATCAAAATTTCCATGGAAAACAATATTGATGCGTAGGTATCCATGGTGTTAAAGGGACCCCCCATAATTCGAGCTTCTGTGCCTGAGGTACCATGCAATAGAAGATTAGCAAGATAGCGCTGGTGATGAAGGTAGTGACGTTAAAAGTGAATATGATGGCAGTGAGTGAGAATGATCGGAGGGAGGATAACATCGGACGTGGATCAATCCTTCCGACCACGATATAACGCCAATGAATAACAGTGTTTGCACCATGTAGAAGACAAAGAGTATGCAAACGCAACTCTACTTTGCATCTTCTTCCTACTGTTGTGGATGTTTTTGGTCGTGAAAATTTAAATTTCATAGGACATTTTAGTAGTGTGGGTCCTATCACTTTTGTCGAATTACATGGTTAGCGACTTTGTGTATACAAACCCTGTAGATAGTTCAGCATATAGAGGAACTAATTAGTTTTAGAGACTAATTAGATATTAAATTACTCGTATTAAATATTTGGTTAAATATATGTTTTAGTTCTTAATCTTCAAAAGTTTTTCAATTTAGTCTCTCACCATTGGTGAATGTTTAAATTAATTGACGATAAACTTACCTGACATAAAACTTAGTGAATTTGTTAACGTTTAGAGATGAAAACAAGATATCAACAGAAGAAATTTTGAATTTTCTACTAATTTTTTAAACTTTTAGAGGATAAATTATAAAATTTTATTTCTGAGATGATATTTCTCGTCATCTAAATTTTTCCAGTTCACTAAATATCATGTTATATAAATTTATCATCGGTTAATTTTAACATTAACCATTAGTGAGGGACTAAATTGAAAAATGTTCAAACATTAGAGGTTAAATTGAAACTTTTTATATAATAGGGACTATATTGAAAAGAAAAAAAAAACTCATATGCTGTGGATTAAAACATATATAGCAAAAATATTTTTTAAATTATACTTCTTGTATATTTAAATAATTTTTGTTTTATATAAAATAATTGAGTTTCTCAAACAAATAAGAGAATAATTTTATAAGGAATTTTGTTGGACAGGAGAACTTCCAAACTCGTTCAAAAATTGAATAATGAAATGACAACTTCAATAAAACTTCTCCCATATTAGACTATATCATGATATATAAGGGATAAAATAGAATTTGCGTTAAATAGGTGTGTGATTTATTTTTTAAGTTGTCATATTTGTAAAATCATAGTCCTACCACGTGGTACACGGATGAGGAGTCTGACTTGAAACCCAATGGACCTGAAATCAGAATACTCGACGTCAGTGCGGTGTCCCGCCTAAAACACTCTGATGATCAAGTTAATAATCGGAATAGAAATAGGAATAAGACACCAGAGGTATTAGTGACAGGTTTTTCACTTATTCGGTGAAGATGAAGGTCCCTCCTTTTATAGCCTCTGGGGCCGACTGGAAAGGACGACGGTTAGAGGTGGCAGGGACACCGCGTGTCACGATCCTAAATTTTTCAACCGTGCGGCTTCATAATCTAACCTTGACCATGGCCAGCCTTACAGGAAACTCTAGCCCCAATCTACTTTCGCGCCCTTTGTGGCTTCGTCGGATCTTAGACGAGGTTCTTTCTTCCTCGACTCAGCTTCATTTCACTTTTTCAACCATCATGGTTCTCGGCCACTCGGTCGTCCCGCTCCAACGATGAGCCAGGACCTTACCGGGATGAGTTCTTACCTATAACGAGATCAGAACGAGCTTAAAACGCCAACCGGGTACAACCGAGAGATTCTTACCGCTTAATTATGTCAAAACTAGCTTATCGGACCCATCGGACGCCTCTAAGACCGTTCCTGCCAAGAAACTAGTCAATAACGGGCTAAACGGTCTTACCGGGTACTGTCAGGATAACTCCTGTCGAGATCCGGACAAGGAATGACTAAACTTGGCAACCGGGATGAGTCTTGCCGCTTATCGGGCCAATACTAGCTTTTTCTCACTTATCGGGTGCCCACCGGTACTGAAGGATGCCACCCCAAGCATCAGGATGTCATTGGACTTCACTGCTCACTTGGACACGCATACCGAGAACCGACCCATGGGCTTGTATTTATGATCGGGTTATTCCGGACTTCCAGCCATCCAAACATTATCGGGGCACGACGACTCTTGCGCCCGTGCCATGCCATTCAAGCATATCGTACCGCATAACGGCCCCTATGTGCAACCTCCAGCCAAGGGTCGAGGCGTAATGCCGGCACACCCGTGCTGTCCGACACTGTCCATGAGATTCTCATTCTCGAAGGAAGACACCCAAGACCTTGATCTTGTAACGCTCTCCCACACCATGACACACGCATGCTCCATGGGGTAGCTCACTCAGGCCACAGGGCCCAGGGGTGGTGGAGGGCTGACACAATGCCTCCCCTTAAGGTACATTCTAAGGCATTCTTGGTCTGGCAGACATATACGTGCAAAGTGACGAGGAGTCACTTGCCAACGTAGAGCACACGTTTGAACTCCGTTCGACACGAAACTTAGCGTATTTACATATATCACTAATATGCATCTAACTCTAAAGCCGCTCGTCCAAACTATCGACGGAACCCTGACTTCTAGGGTCATGGCCCGGAGCCCCACTGACATCGCCTTCGCCTTACATTCTGCATATGCCTTCTCTAGGCATTCTTGAGTACATCCATGGAGTGTGATAGATGATGCACCATCCTCCTTGGTCGCATCACGACACTTCTCTCTCGACCCTCATCATGGTCCGACTGGCAACATATGCATGTGGCCACCATTTGTCCACTACGTAGGTGTCACAACCTACTCTATACTAGTATGGTTGTGACGCTGCGCGCTGTACATTTGGTCAGAGGGGAACGCACTTCCAGCAGGTGTAGGGTGGCACCTGCCACCTACGGCTCTGGGCACGTCGTCCGCGACTGCGGAATGTGTCTGTCGTACCGACAGCATGCATACCCCAGCTACAACTACATAGGGGCGTAACCACCTGTGGTCCCCCATTCCTTCTAGCGCAGACATATGTCCTGCTCGGCAATGCCCGCCTTAGGAAGGTGACGGTCAATGGTCCCTAGCCCGTAGAGGAGCGGACGCGTGTCCTGCTTGGGTTTCATCCATAACAGTCCTAATATGAATTTCCACCCTTGAAATTTTTGGAAAAATCAATGTATAAGATCTCAAACTTCTCTAATGACCTATAAATTTTCATATCATCTCTCTACTTATAATACCTTGATGCTAGTGAGAATGAAAAACACATAACAATCATTTTATACGAGAAACTAAAGTCAATTACCTTTTTAGTTTTCAGTTTACGTCTATCCCACACAGGTACTCAAATTGGATAAATGATTGATTTATAGGTTTTGCCTTAAACCTAATTATTTACTTTTAATTAAGACAATAGTTCAAACCGTACTTAAAAGGTAGAACATTTTCCTAAACACATTTAAAATCCTTATTGACTTTTCGATTTTTCGTGGCAATGGGACCCACTTGTCTAAAGTTGCCCTTTAAAATAAGCTAAAAATTACAACATTATCATAATCTTATAGTCTAATTTGATATAATCGAGAGTGATCAAGAATAAAAATCGAATTGTTTTTTCCCCCTTAAAATGTTATAATATAAATATATAAATAAATTTTCAAAAGCACAATTTGGATTTACGGCTTGTTTGTTGGAAAGTCGAACTTTTTCATATTTAAATCAAATGTATCTAGTGAATACACGTTTTCTAGGGTTTTTGGAAGATTCATTTTTTAAAATTATTTTCGAATTCTATGATCCAAATAGTATAAATTTTGAAAATGTTTTTTATGTTTTCAATATTTTTAGATTTAGAATTTTTAATTTCTAACCTACCAAATACATAAAACTTAGATACATATATTACTTGATAAGCGCTAAGGTTGCTCAAATTTACAAAGCTAGAGATCCTTGCAAACTCTCACAAAAACAACTAACTTACCGAATGATTCCAATCAAGAGTAAGGTTAGAAGATGAATCACTGTAAGATCGGGCTTAGAATCTACGATGGTCACTCCTAGATCCTAAAACGACTCACTCCAGAATTAGCTTGATCGAGACTAATCCAATGAATCGGTTTAACATCAAACCTAAAGCAAAATTTGAAAGAAGCAACACTAAATGTATTAAGGAACAAAAGTTCTTGAATTTCAATATGTTAAATCTGCCAAAACAAACAAGCCTTTACATAGGCCAAAAGGTCATTCAACATAAGAACACCAAAAGTCTTTCAAAATACTACTTAATGCAAATTGAAGAAAATAAGACATGCAAATTAAAACTTGATTGCACATCATTCTAGACACTTAAATGCGGATCAGAATTCGTAGTCACGCTTCAAATGGTCTTATCTATGTGTTATAGGAGGCGCTTCACATTTGGATATGATTTGACAATTTGACTTCACAAACTCCCAAGAGGTGCAATCTGCAAAGACACCTGTTCACGAATCTGCACACTTTTTTTGTCCTCCGTGCCATCTCTCAAAATGGACAACTTTTCCAATGTCATCTTTGGTCAATTCTCTTCTTGACTCATTGAAGTAACATTGTAAATAAATTTGAGATCAAAACTATTCGTTGGTTCTTGTGTATTAATCATCATTTGAAGATGAAGTGTGCAAGCCTCTTGAATCTTCTTTGTCTTTCTTGTAATAATTGTTCATTTCATACATGTAATTGGTCACAAATGAACTTTTTAATATTTAAATCAAATGTATCTACTGAATACACGTTGTCTAGAGTTTTTGGAAGATTCATTTTTTAAAATTATTTTCGAATTCTATGATCCAAATA
Organism: Momordica charantia; assembly: GCF_013281855.1. Taxonomy (NCBI): domain Eukaryota; kingdom Viridiplantae; phylum Streptophyta; class Magnoliopsida; order Cucurbitales; family Cucurbitaceae; genus Momordica; species Momordica charantia. The sequence continues at coordinate 2,066,740 of NW_028275165.1, read as the reverse complement.
GTATAAATTTTGAAAATGACTTTTTTATGTTTTCAATATTTTTATAGATTTAGAATTTTAAATTTTTAACCTACCAAATACATAAAACTTACATAAATATATTACTTCATATTATAAATTTATTTTATATTTGTTAAAATTAAAATAGGTAAAATATAATGTAATTCTAAATTATATAATATGGTAAAATAATAATTATACGAAATTCATAAAATAAATATCAATAAATTAGTTAATATTACTTTAGATTAAACTAAATATTTTGTTTTATTTTACGAAAATATTATCATAGCATGCTGTGATTTCGAATCCTGCTAAAAAAATCTCCTGCAAATTGGATATTTAAAAACATTGAAAACAAATTTTCGTTCACATTTCTGTTTTCGTATTAGTAACATATTTATTGAAACAAAGTTGAAACTTGAGAACTGAAGCGACTTGGAAGCCCTAATTTCTTCTTCCGCTCCGCAAATTTCCATGTCGAGAAGCCGGAGGCACCTCCTCCAAGTGGTTGTTTCCTGCCGGAAAATCAGCGCTCAGGTCACAAATCCGGCGAGCTCCTCCATCGTCGCCATGGCCTCATCCTCGGAGCAGGAATTCGTGGCCTACAACCGATCGAAACTCAACCGCTTCCCCCGATCCAACAACTTCTGGGACTCCATGATCGCCTCCCGCGTCGGCGAAAAGCTAGGGCTCCGCCTGACCGAGATCGGCGTCTCCGATGTTCAGATCGACCTCCGGGAAGAGCTCTCGCGCCCTGCTTACTACAGGAAGATGGTGCTGCCGCTGTTCGATTCCGTGCGCCGCTCCGGCGTCGCCATTGACGGAGCTGAGAACCTTGGAACAGGTGCGATCTAACCTAACCTCGATTTTGGATTTGTTTTTTTACTGAATGTCCCAAAACCAGGCACAAATGAAATCTGTCCATGTGAAATTTTGCGAATTCCTTGGTTCTCATGCTCAAATTCTATGGGTTTATCGGGTTCATAAGTGGTTAGGTTTCAGGCGATTTCTTCTCACCTTTCTTACTTTCTTCTTTAATCTCTCCCCCAACAAAAACTTCAACAATTAGATAGAAATCCAATTTTTCTAAAATCACTTTTTTAACCCATTTTTCTCAAACTACATGGTTATATGAATTTCCTTTTCAGATTTTTTTTAGATAAATATTTATAACTTCACCCGCCTAAAATTTATTGAGAAATTGATAGATTCTGACATTTTTTTTTTTTTTGAAACTGATAAAATTCTAGTTTGTAACCAACCTCAGTCGAAAGCCAAAGAATAAAAGTTTTTGAAGTTTTGTTGGGTGAGAGAAGTTAAGAATGGACGAAGAAAGGTGAGAAGGAATGGGGGTAGGAAAGTAATATAAAGTGTACTGTGTCAGGAAAGGCCGGAGGAAAAGGACTCAGAATTCTAAATTGAAAAACTAGAAGGTACAAAAATGTCAATTTCCCAAGTGATTCATTTTGGCTGGGTTTTGGAGCCAAACCGAAGTTGAACATGTTAACATACCATTATTACTGGGTAATCGAATCGAATACCAATCCAAAATCGAGTCGAGCCAAATCGACAAACTATTGGTTTATCGGTTCGGTCTAATGATTTAATCGATTAGAATAGGTCTTTGGGGTTTATGGTAGTCGATGCAAGTCTTCACCACATCGTCGTGCTGTGCTTGGACTGAAAGAGACGAGAAGGAGTGGGAGGGAGAGGGGAAGAGAACGGACGTGGGGACAGCAATGATGAGGGAGGGAGGCGCCATCGACCCACTCATGCCTGCTTGAATTCAAGAAAAGGATGAAGAGTAAGAGGGAAGATAGAGAATAGAAGAGTGGTTGTAGAGAGGGCAATTGCTCCCTGAATAAGGGAGATCTAGAAGAAGATGGTGAAGGGAAAAGAAGGGAAAGAGAACTTGTGAAAATGTGATTCATGGTTGAGTGAGAAGACAGAGAAGAAAAAGGTGAAGGGCAAGACCTTGAAAATTGGAAATTGGGATAAGGGAGGAAGAGATTGAAAAAGGAAAAAAAAAAAAAAAAAAGGAAAATGTCTAAAATCTGTTTTTACTTTTTTTTTTTTTTTTTTTTTTGCTTTTGGGAATCATATGCCTTAGGATCATAAAATTGACAAGGTGAAAGAACTATTATGCCCCTTATTTTAAACTAGCCGTTGGAGATTTTAAATTCACCAAAGTGACGCAAAATGTTTTTGGATTTAGAAAATGGACCTAAAGTTTGAATTTTATTTTTTTTGAACTTAAAAAAACTTTATCTGAAGGTGAATGTTCGATGTTACTCCTATTTTTGATGTAAAATCTGTGCAGAAATAAGGTGATAAAACTCGGGCAAGTATAAAGAAACTTCGCCTGAGTTTAAGCATACTCGCCCTAAACTATTGGTTCATGGGTGATTTTAAGAACTTAAGGTATTACAAACTTGAGCGAGTTAAAAGCAAACCTTGCTTGGGTTTATGTGAACTCGCCCTAAACCTTTTTTTTCAATGGACGAGTTTAATGGTATGTAACCCACAAAACTTGGGGGAGTAATCCATAAACTCACTCAGGTTTTAATAAATTCTACCAACCAATTACTCACCAACTTTTACTTATCAAGTATTAAATTTTTACCAGCCAATATGTGCTTATCAATTATTTTAGAGAAAAAACAAATCCCAAAATTTTGACGTTATCCTCTCAAAATCTCACACCTTCCACGTCATTTTCACCTTTCAAAGCAATCCACGTTTACTTAGAACGTTCATACTTTCAAGGTTGAATAAACTTCGTCACTTTCAACAGTTTGTTTTACACATGAGTTTTGTTTTCGAACTGTGATTTTCTTTCTTTATTTGTGTTATGGACTAAATGAACTCGGGTTAAACTCATAATAAACTCACCCAAGTTTATTTGTTTTAAACAGTTTCATCATTTTTGGTTAAAACTCTAGCGAGTTTCTTATGAGTTTTTTTAGAATTCTTCAAATTATAAGAATCTCGGGTGAGTCTGGTGTAGTTCGTGCCTGAGTTTGACACGTAATATTGCTTCGTTTTCTAAATTATTTTTATCAGGCTTCGTCTATTCTCCATACTAAATGCCTCGCATATTTATGAATTATGGTGGTTAGTGGAATGAGACACAAACCATATACAAATGTGGAGTTTTGGGAGGTAGCATAACATATGACGACTTTTTAAATGATGTATTAGCTTACTTGAATTGATTTCGACCTATTCAACCTTGTGATACAATGTATATATAAATTCAACTTTTAGTACTATGTCCTTTAACTAATTTTTTATGATACAAGTTTAAGATTTTGCAAGTTCCTTGACGTGAACCTTGTGAACTACATAATAGGAAAGACTGGTCTTTAAAGTTAGATGATTCTCTGTGGGCATATAGGACAACATATAAGACTCCTTTTGGCATGTCTCCTTATAGACTGATCTTCATAAAAACTTGTCATTTGCCATTTGAATTAGAGTATAAAGCTTTTTGGACAACAAAGAAACTAAATTTTGACCTTTCTTCTGCAAGTGAGTTAAGGAAGCTCCAACTGATGGAATTTATGGAGCATAGAAATTCTCTTATGAAAATGCGAAAATTTTTCAGGAAGCTAATCGTTTGAAATTATTTTTGGGAAACTAAAGTTCAAGTGGTCTTGGACCTTTTAAAATTTAAAAATTTTCCCTTACTGTGTCATTGAACTTGCGGATTTAAAAGAAAATATTTTTAAAATTAATGGCGAGTTTGTAAAAAAATATTTTGGAGAAAAATTAGATAGGGGAAGCCTCTATTTAGCTTTTAGAAAACTAAGATATTGAGAAAAAATATATTTTTCCCTTGTTTAATTGATATTTTTAAAAGGATTTTGGGTAAATGAGTTAGGATTAGTTTTCTTTTGTTTTCATTTTCAAAATTTTACTTGTAGTTAGATTGTTTAGGCTAAGATAGTATTTTTAGAATGTTAGATGGGTCAAATGAGTTAGGATTGTTTAGAATGTCAGATAAGAAGAACTAGCCTCCATTCTTCTTCCTCCGTGTTTCTTTGATCATCTATGGCTTCTTCTATCCAAAACACTTATTTTCCATCATCATCCTCCATAATGTCAATTCAAATTTACAGCCTCACAATATCCGAAATTTACAGCCTCACAATATCCAAAATTTTCACCCAACAGCAATAGATAGGAGTTTTCGACATTTTTTGCTAATTTGATGTTGCAACAAGCCCTAATGAGTAGGGATGTTCATGGGGAGGGGCGGGGATGGGGACGGGGATGGGGACGGGGAAGGCTTCCTCATCCCCATCCCCACTTCCCATTTAATTTCCCATCCCCGTGAAATTCCCCGCGACGTAATTTCGTGGGGATCGGGATGGGGATTCCCTACGAGGAGTTCATAGGGATCGGGTTCCCCGCGGGGAAATTTTCCCTATTTCTTTTTTTATGTTTTAAATTATTTGATAATAAATATTTTTTTCCTTAAAGAAAATTTATTTAGTTGTTTAATTAATAAAGTCTAATTCTCTCAAATACATGTGTTAGGTAGGTGGGTAGAGAACCGTAAATGTTTTTTTTTACATATATATTTAAAGAGAATAATATAATTATTTGTGTGTATATGTGTATATATAAATATTAAAAAAAATGATGTGGGGTCGAGAATGGGGAATGGGGATGGGGAACGTATTCCTCGTCCCCGTCCTCGTCCCCATTTAGGTGGTGGGGAAAACTTTTCCCCATCCTCGCCCCGTGGGGAATTTAAACAGGGATTCCTCACTCCCATTTAGGCGGGTCCCCACGGGGATGGGACCCATGGAGAAAATTAACATCCCTACCAATGAGTAGTCAATATAGTAGTCATTGGTCCAGCCTCAAAATCCACCTATTTGGGGTACTTTTCAGCGGCATTTGAACCACTTTTCAACCCCTACAGCGGGGTTACTCCAACAAGTATATATCATTCGTATTTTTATCTTATTCGCTTATAGTTCGTACCCTTCAATTACCCGACCTTTCCATTAAGATTCCAACATATTTACACTCAAAATCAGACATTGCCCCTCCAAAATCCTTATGTCCAATCGTAACTTCCAACCCCAAAATCCTTATGTCCAATCGTAACTTCCAACTAATTTGGAGCAAAACTTGTCCATCATTTAGCTATTCTCAAATTCCCTGTCTAAAGGTAGAACTTCTCCCCCATCATCTCAATTTATTTCTAGGAGAGATGGCAACAAATGAACATCATTCAAAGACCAGGTATGCTCAAATTTGTGGTCTTCGAGGGCAATTGAGACCTCTTGTGTCTCCTCAATTGCCCATTACTTCGTCTCCCTCCCCATTGTACGTTTGTGGATTACTCCCTCAATAAGCCTTCTAAAATTAATTAGGAACCACTTCATCATGTCATAAACTAGTAGCACTCGATCACAAATGATGTGCTGATCATGCTCAGTTGGTATGATTTGATTATTTACCACATACAACCAAATAGCCGTTGTTGTAGAAATATCCTCAGGTCTAAGCTTATGGGAGCCAATCATTGAGATGCCCATGTGGAAAATGGCGTCCCGACTATATCCACCACCTTATCAAGTTGCACCTCAGATGGGTCTACTAATATCCAGTTTCCCAAAGGCATTCGATAGTCAATTATAAAATTGATTGATTTGAGCAACATCAAAACAAACGTTCTTTCCTCGTATTGTCACTACGTTCGCATGAGGGTGAACTGTGTTTAAAATTCCTTCACCAAATCGATGGCTACAAAACTCACAGACCCTAACAGCGATAGCCATTCTTTTATTTGGGCCACATCTTTCCACATATTCAAATTACTGCTAGCTCTAAGTCCAATCCTAATTCAATCAATGACTTTCTTGACTTATTCCACAATCGTCGCTTTTTAAGGTTAGTTGGGTTCCATTTAGTTTCAAACTTCCCACTGCCATCATATGGGCGCGGGTTAACAGGCGCAAGAGAAGATGTTAGAACCCGCCTAATCATACCATAGCAGCATTCGCCTTGGCTGCTCGGGCTCTCAGTTCAAATATTATGGGTCCTTGTACCTTCTGCTTCTGCACCCTTTTTCTCAGTGTGGAATTTGGCTTTCTCTGTGCTCCAAAGAGATCTTTGATAGGCGTTCCCACTGTTGTCTCTTGTGTTGGTAGCTCAAATCATCGAAATATACATTGTCGACTTGGTTTGAGAGCTCTTCTCCTTTACTTTTAGCATTAAAATTGATTTTGTTTTGAACTAATGTCTCTAGGAGAGGAAAATGTTTATTTAGGAGCACTAAGGGACATTGGGGAGGGGGAGGGAGACGAAGTAATGGACAATTGAGGAGGCTAAGAGGTCTCAATGGCCCTCCAAGGCGCAAATTTGAGCATACCTTGATCCCGAATGATACTTGTTGGAATCCCTCCTAAAAATATAAATTGAGATGATAGGGTAGAGGTTCTAATTATAGGCGGGAGAATTTGGGGATAGCTAAATGATGACAAACTTTATCCCAAAATAGTTGGAGGTTGCAGTTGGACATAAGGATTTTGGAAGGAAATGACGGCTTTTGAGTGTAAATATTTTGGAATCTTAATGGGAAGGTCGGATAATTGAATGTGTACGAACTATAAGCAGGTAAGGATGGAAAATATGAAGGTATGTACCTGTTGGAGTAACATGGAATTGCTACTGTAAAAGGGTTGAAAAGTGGTTCGAATGCTGCTGGAAAATGCCCCAAATAGGTGAGTTTTAAGACTGGACTAATCACCCATTGTATTGACTACTCATTGAGGCTTATTGCAACGTCAAATTAGTGAAAAATGACCAAAAACCCCCATTTACTACCGTTGAGCGAAAATTCTGGGCATTGTGAGGTAAATTTGAATTTTTGGTATTTGGAAGATTAAAATTTACGGGCATTATGGAGGATGATAACGAGAAAGAAATATTTCGAGCAGAAGAAGTTGTAGATATCGAAGAAATACGAAAGAAAAGAATGGAGGCTCGTTCTTCTCCTTACCAATTTCTTCATCTTTTAATTTTGAAAATAAAGCCCAAAATATTTTTTAAGCTCCAAATATGATTTAAAAACGAAAAGTTATCGCACTTCCTTAGTTTTAAATCTAAACTAACTCCTAGAATTAAAACCACGATTTATTGATTGGGCCAAGGCGCCTCCGACGAAATTTTTTTGAATTTTCCAAAAATATGGCCTTCTAAAAATGTTATTTTAGTTAAAACAACCTACGAGTAAAATTTCGAAAATGAAAACAAAAGAAAAATAATTCCAACGAATTTAACATAAAATCCTTAAAAAAATTTCAATTAGACAAGAAAGGGAAAAAATTTTCATTTCTCAATCTCTTATTTCTTGAAAGTTGCATAAAAGTCTTCCCTCTATCTAATTTTCTCCAAAATATTTTTTTTACGTTGCCATTATGTTTAAAAATATTTCCTTTTAAATCCTCAATGGCACTGTAAGAAAAAAATTTTGAAAATTTAAAAGGTCCAGACCACTTGAATTTTAGTTTTTCCATTTGCATACGTAATCGATAACTAACAAAATATAATTCTTACCATACAAAGGAGGGAACGGGCGCATGAAATCAATATCCCATACATAAAATATTTCTTCTTCCAAAATGGGGTTTAGAGGCATCTCGTTAAGTTTAGAAATGTTAATTGTCCTTTGTCACTTATCACAAACTTGGGTGAAGTTATGTGCGTCACGGAATAGAGTGGGTCAGAAGAACTTATTATTGTGTAATACCTTCGTTGCGGTCTTTTGGCCTGTTTCGAAAAACCTCTATATGGAGATGTATGACAAGCCTCAATGATTGCTTTTTGCTCTTCCTTTGCCACACACATGCGGAAGATTCTATCAGAACTAAGTTGGTTTAAAAATGACTCACCGACCTATAATATTTAACGTCATGAAGAAACTTTTTCACCTGCTGTCGGTTGAATCCATGGAGAATAATACGATTTACCAGATAATTTGCAATGTTGGCATGCCTAGGGACATCTTTGATACGAAGTGATTGCTCATCTACGAATTGTTTTCGAATCTTCGCTTGACCTTCTTGAAGTGGGGAGTCGAGCCTAGACAAATGGTCGGCCACTTGGTTTTCTATTCCCTTTCGATCCTCTACTTCTATGCCAAATTCTTGAAGTAGCAAGATTCAGCATATCAAACGTGGTTTTGTATCCTTATTTGCAAACAAATACTTAAAAGCAAGTGGTTAAATTACTTTTTCCCTATCAAATAAGACCTAAATTTATCGGAAGCAAACAGAACTGTTAGTAATTCTTTTTCAGTACTGGTGTAATTTAGTTGTGCTCTAGTTAAAGTCTTACTTGCATAATATACTGGATGTAAAACTTTATTCCTTCTCTAATCTAAAATTACCCATAAAGCATAATCACTAGCATTGAACAGAGTTCAAAGGGTAAGTCCTAGTTAGTTCTATTATGATTGGAATCGAGCTAAAAGTAGATTTCAAAGTTTCAAATGCTATTATGCAAGCATCATCAAACACAAATGGTCTATCATTTTCTCGAAGTAGGCAAATGGGTTTTGAAATCTTTGCAAAATCTTTTATAAAACTTCTATAAAAACCCTCGTGGCCTAAAGAACTTCTAATCCCTTTAACATTCGTGGGAGGTGGTAGTTTTGAAATCACATCTATTTTAGCACGATTCACCTCAATCCCATTTTTTGAAATCTTATGGAATAGGACTATCTCGTACCATAAAATTGCAATTCTCCCCGTTTAAAACAAGATTGGTTTGTTCGCATCTTTGTAAAATCTTTTCTAAATTCAATAAGCATTCATCAAAAGAACTTTAAAAAAATCGAAAAGTTGTCTTTAAAAACCTCAGGAATGTTTTCTATCATATCTGGAAAGATGGTTGTCACACACCTTTGAAACGTCATTGATGCAGATCGTAGGGCATATGCCTAAAGGCAAATGTCTCATATGGACACGTGAACGTCGTCTTCTCTTGATCTTTTAGAGCAATGGTAATTTGGTTGTATCCCGAATACCCATCCAGGAAGTAGTAAAACTCATTACCTACAAGATGGTCTAACATTTAGTTAACAAACGTAAGCGGAAAATGATCTTTTTTTGTTACCTTGTTTAGATTGCGGTAGTCTATGCAAACTCTTCATTTCATATGAAAGTAACGAGGGTGAAAGTATTAATAGCAAGACTTGTGGACGGCAACAGTTGCATTTTTAAACAATTCAAACTCTCGGGATTCTAAATTCAAGACTTGATTGTCGAGGTGGTTTCGTAGCAAGATATTTAAGAGGCTAAGGTGGACACGATGTTATCAGATTGAACGAAGATATTATAATATGACCACTAAGTGTAGAGTGTATGAATGTTATTTTAAAAGTAGTTAGTGAGTTGTTGGTATCCCGACTACTTGATCATATACTACGGGGTTTACTTAAATGATGGTTCCATGAGTGGTGTAATTGTTGGTCCACTAGCACTATGTTGCACTCAGACTACATTAAGAAAGCAAATCACATCTTGAGTTTGAGAAACCAAGACGATACCGAGTCAAAACTATTGATTATTGTAGGTTCAATGTGAGGGATTGAAATATTAATTGGCCTAGTCTTGTTAATCCATTGTATAGAGTCTAGTCTTGTATTGTCGCATATGTTGAGCTTATTTCACCGCGTGGACTTGTGTTCAAGTGGAAGAAACCATCGAGTTTTTAGGCGAAGAATCTCCAACCACCAAGTTGTAAGGTGAGACAGAAATTATACTCTACACACCAAAAATACGTGTGATAGAGCGAATATGTATTTATTGAAGAAATGTGTGCGAACGCATGAAAACAACAGGCAAATTGCTTGGAGAAAGAGAAGTATGAACTCTTGAACTCTTGACAATGGTCGCCGTGTTGGAGGCTCGTTTGTCAAGGACATAGGTGAAGAAAACCTTACATGTTTTTTTCTTCAATCTACTATTTATCTTTATTTCACTTGAACTATAATTTATGTAATATTAGCTTGCATGTAACGTGACCTTTTGAACTCCAAAGGTTTTGTGGATGCTACTCCTACTCTCGCTAATTCGTTAACATTTATCTTGAATAATTTGCCTTAGATTCTCATTCTCTCTAACCCATTTACATTACATCTACCAACAAACAAAAACCAAATCGAATACAAGAATTGAAGAGATATTGGGAGCACCAGATCGTTGGTTCGATGAGAAATAAGAAGGAATTTGCAAAATTTGAGACGATATGAAAACGAAAAAAGAGAGGATTGGATTTTACTGTACGAGAAAGTTTAAAACAAATAAGAGGCAAAAGGCAAAGGGCGTAATTTCAAATGAAAGGTGACATCAACCAAAACATAGAAAACCTTGATTTTAATAATTGTTTAAAAAATCAAAATTTTCTTTTTTTTTTCTCGTTTTCAAATTAAATTATTATTTTATCATTTTTTATTTATAACATGTACAATTTTTATTTATAACATGTACGATAAATATTAAAAGATAAATATAACTATGAGATAAAAAATATATGTATATATATATATATGAATATTTAATTTTCGTATAAAATGTTCACTTTTTTAACTTAAAATTTGAGAAATTGAGAAACATCTCTTTTCAGTTTAAAAAAAAAAAAAACTATTATTAAACTTTCTATTTATTAGAAAACTAGAAAATAAGTTAAACTAAATATACAGATGTTGCTCTTTCTATATATGGTGGAGGTTAAATTCTCCATTCCCACGTTTATTGTACTAAATATAGTTAGACTTAGGTTAGTGACACTAATAGAATGATTAGTGAGTTAGGTATTTATTAATTTTTTTAAATTAGTTGGTATTTTTTCTCATTTTCCTCTTTTCTTTCTCTTTTTATCTTATTTTTCCGGTGACCTTTTGAAAAATATTTTCTAAAGGTTAGGATAAAGTGTCAGTTTTTTAAATTTGTGCCAAATAGGAATCTATTTTAAATCTTATGGATTAAAGGTATATTTTTTCCTTAAATTAATGATGTAATTACCAATAAATTTCCTTATTCAAAATATATTCAACACTACTTCATTTGATAATCTTATTAGTCAATGAAACTGCAAGACTCTATGCTTCGTCAAAAAAATGCATGGGAATTATTATTATCATTATTTTTTTTTTGTGTACTCGATTGATTTATTTGAGGCATTTACCATTAAGTAATTCATATGAATCCTTACTACTTCTTTTATGCGTTTCTCCGTTATTCATATATTATGTATTTTAAAAAAATATATATAAAAAACCATTTAAGTGAATGCAATCACAACGCCAAGTACTATTTTTATTCTAGATGCTTGGTGTCTAGGGAGAGGGTAGAGAAAGACAAGAGAATAAATCAGCCCTTGAACAATAAGTTGGAGTGAGGATTCTTCGACGTATATGTCTTAACCAATTATTATTTTGATATAAAAAAAATGTAAATAGTTTAGGATACTAATTGCATTATTTATTCAATTATAGAGTTTAAATGGTAATCAAATTTAGGATTTAAATGAATGAAGTTAAAAAAAATGAGTTGCCCACTTAAATCCAAAAATAAAAGTTAAAACTTTTTTCCTTAAAATATTTTTTAAGTTCAAGGAAAGTTCAAAAATAATAAAATAGTAATAAAAGTTGGGTATAGGATGCCAAAATCATATTTAAATTATACAATTATTGACAAATTCCATTTTGTTATTCCAGCACTACTACTGCCCTGTGCTTAGAGAGAGAAGATGAAGACACAGAATAAATCAATCAAATTCATCACAGAGTGAAAACGACCCAAAATTGTCATTTTGCCACCCATCATAATATATTTTAAATTATATTACACGTTTAATTTATGAAAATTTTCAGGCATGCTTAATATGTCTTTAAATTAAAAATATTTAATAGGTCTCTAAAACTTTCGACTTTCAATATCATAGTTTACCCATCTAACGCAAAATTAAAAATTCTAACTACTCATTGGACACTGCAAATTGAAAGTTTAGGTTCGATAACTATTTTATTTTTTCTCATTTCCTGTTTTTTAAAATTAAGCTTACCACAATTGTTCTCACTCGTGTATTTCTTTACCTTGTTATCAACTTCTTAGAAAAGATTTCGAAATTTAAGCAAAAATTTTGAAAAAAAAAATAGTTTTCAAAAACTTGTGTTTGTTTTTAAGATTTAGCAAATAATTCAAATATATTACGAAGAAATGTAAAAAACGTAATAAAGAAATTAAGAGAAACCAAAGTTTTAACGTATATTAGAAACTAAAATTTTCTATTTATCCATCCTTATTTTATCTAACCAGTTCATTCTCCGGACTTAAACAAGATAAAGAAACGAACATAAAATTCTTTAGCCATCTTTTATCTAACTAATATGTCATGCCAATATTCGTACAGCAGTGTTAATAACAAGTTCTACTAGTATCAAAATCGAAAATTTAAAAAGAACAAAAAACATAATGGAATTTTTTTTTTTTAATGTTTTAAAAAATTATATAAAGATAACCACAAAAGTTGAAGATTAAATATTTAGATGGGTGGGAATGAGATACCAAAATCACAATCAAAATTAGCAACAAATTTCATTTTATTATTTTTAAAAATATACTTGCCACCACTAGCATTACTGCCCTGTGTTCTAGAGAGAGAAAGAGGAACAAAAACCAGAGCGCTGAAGAACAAAATGAAACCGAATTCACCACAAATCGAAACAACCCAATTGCCAATTCGATGCGTATTCCAATGGGTATTCTTCAAAATCCCCAAATTCAGAAGCTGTAATCCCGTTTGAAAATCCTCTCGCTCATCGATTTCAAGCCCTTGTTCTTGAATCCGCCATTGTCGTCCCCTGCAATTTCTTCTTCTTCGAGGTTTTGTTCCCCTCCAATGGCGTCCTCGAACGCGGGATGGCTGAGAATGTTGCTCATCAGCTGCGTCCCTCGCAGGGCGTTCGTCAATGGCAGATGCCCCTCCGGCGTCTCCTCCGTCAGCTCCCAAATGAACTCCGTCGGAAACGACCTGTAATTGTACTGCTCGATTTCGGTGTCGAGCTTCTTCATCCATCCAATTTTCATGAACAGTTTCGTGAAATCTTTGTTCAATTTCTCGAAAATCCGCTTCTGGACGCTGTACCCAAATTTCCCGTCGCTGTATTTCTGCCACAGCTCGTCGATGGCTTTCAGATCGTCGCCGGAGATGAACTGGACCTCCGAGAAGTAGACGTAGCCACGCTTCTGGGCGGCGTCTCCGGCGAGCGCGATCAGAAGCCGGCGGGTCTCCTCGTCGGCCTGCCGGAAGTTTTTGGCGGCGAGGTGGTGCTGGAGCTCGTCGAAGGAGACGGTGGAGGAGGAGGAGGTGGCGGTGGCGGAGAGGGAGAAGGGACCGGCGGCGACGGAGGAGGAGGAGGGGGAGGAAGCAATGGCGGCGGCGGCGGTGACGGCGGTGGGTTTTAGGAAGAGAGAGGAGGAGAGGGGAGCGGGAGAGAGGTCGTAGAGGTGGGGGCGGAGGAGAGAGTGGCGGAGAGATGGGAGAGAGGCAGAGCGGGAAGCCATGGGAGAGAGAATGGAGGGTGAGAGAGCATGAGGGAAGGGATTGGTTTTTGGAAGTAATTTGGGGATTTTGAGAGATAAGAAATGGATGGAAAGGGAAATAGAGCTTCTCTATCATAAAAGCATTCAATTCAGCCTTTTGATTGGCTACTTTAGGGTGAGGTTGGATCTCTTTCTTTCTCTTTCTCTCTCCTCTTCCTCTCTCTACACTACATTTTCTTAAGTTTTGTATTTTTAATTTCGTCCAATACCAAATCTTATTGTAACACCCGAGGCCACGACTCGGAATCCAAATCCTAGGCCTGGGCGTTATACTTATCTATAATGATGGAGTTCCAGCAAAATCCTTTTTAAGGATGAGAACAGTAGTTTGGGAGTTCGCTCGAAAGAACGTACCAAAGGGATCTTTCGATCACTCTGTTAGATGCAACACATGTCTTTCATCAAGCTCTCGAACAAATAAGATATGCAACAAAAAACAAAGAGATGTTTTTTTTTATTTCTCTCTCTTAGTTGTGTAACATTTAATGGTAGTGAAGACAAGATTGATCATCATCGAGAAAGAGTCAAGTATTTTCCTAGTTAATTCACCAATGTGAATGAGAATATTCCTTTTTTTATTGTGGTGTGAAATATTCTTTTGTTCATTTTATTTAGGAATGCTACTGGAGTGAGGGTCGCAGATGCACTCTTTATTCTTAATCTCGCAAAGAAAAAAATAATAATAATCTTTTAATAAAAGTATATATATTTTGTTGGAGGAAGAGAAGCTTCTCTTTTATAGAGAGGCCTTGATCAAGTTGGAAGTCTCGTCTTGTCACATGTTGCTAGTCTCCTTGATGCTTATGATGTTAATGTTGAAGAATGGTCTTTGATTCTTACTTTCTATTACTCATTGATGATTGCGAAGAGAGGTGACAAGATTTATGGTCTCGTCAAAGGAGATGTAGTATCCTTCGAAAGGTCGAGCGATTGAAGAGGTACCCTGGTTGAGGTAGAACTTGCCCTCAAATTGAGTTTGAGGATGATTGATGGTCGAGATCATAAAAACTCATTTTAAATCATACAGTTACATATTTTATTTTAAAATATTTACTATTTTTGTCAATTCAATACAGCAGATAAGTCACTTATTAATTACCATTTCAATAGTTCATGGTTCGACCTCCATTTCGTTAACTCGAAGTTCCAAATTATGATTTTATAAGAACTTGGAATTTAAAAAAGTAAAATAAAACACTTCAAAATATAAATACTAAAATAGAAACTTTTTTGAGACTAAAGATGATAAAGGGAAAAATAACATTGAATTTATTGGCCGAACCTCTTATATATGTGGTTCATTATATAATTTACTCTTACTTTATTTCATTAATTTTCAAGTATTCAAACAACACTTCAATATCCTAACAAAATTCCAAAGAGATAATTAATCCCTTATGCTTTTAACATTTTTCAAATATACCCTTCCCATGGATGAATGTTAAAATTTACTTCGGGAATTGATATAAATTTAAAAAAAAAAAAGTCACTTAAGAGAGATAAAATTTTTAACTCTTCCAAATTTCTGAATTGGGAGACGTTGACAACCTAAATATAGTTCAAATGATTAATACATATTTTTCGACCAATTTTAATGTTAGACATTTCTATAAGTAGCATAAAATGTTGGTACAAAATTTATGGTCAACCAATTTTAATAGGAGACATTCCTATAAGAAGTAGCATAAAATAAATGTGTTTTTAAATATAGCAAAAATTTGAAATTTTATAAAAACAACACAATCTAGATAGATTAAGCTCAAATTCAAATGTAATATAAAACGCAATAAATCACACCTGCACTTATGCTATATTTTGTAATATAATAATAATAATAATAATAATAATAATAAAATCTAGTTACATTTTTTATTTTTAGGATATACAGCTTGCACTGTCTAGTTAAATTACTCTTTAAACATTCACTAAAAAGGGTATAATCAGGGTGCTCATTGATTGAGTTAGTTTGAGGTAATTTTTAAATCCAACTCAATAATTTATTTACATATTTTCCAACCTGGAGTCAAGATATTGAAGTTTATGTTTATTTATATTTGAAATATCACTCTCCAAAAGCTTCAAAAGTTATTTTAAATATATCGTTTTGAAATTAATAATAAATTAGAATGGTTCAATTCAAACCAAATTTATTTTAAGTAAACCCTTAAACCAAATAAACCCATAAAAGGTTTCATTTATTTGAAACCAATTCAACCCAAACAATTTTATAACCCAACCAAACTGTATGGGTTGGGTTGATCGGGTTTTTTTACCACTCTAAAATATAGTTGAAAAATACTAAAACATAACCTACTAAATTAGAATTTTTTAAACAATAGGGACTAAATTGGAGGAAAAAAAACCATTGGGAGTAAAAAACAAAGTCATTAGAACTAAACAAGTATTTAAAATTTCAATAAAAAAGCCCTTGATGGAAAAATACAATGTTAAATGGAAAAGGGGAATCCAAAAAAGTGTTGATTGGGAGCATACTTCTTAATTCTTACTATCCATCTCCCTCTAAATCTCAAAAGAGGGCTGTAGCAGTCACAGCGATGATATTTGTACAAAAATTTACAAGTTCAGAGAAGTTAGGAGTGAGAAAAAGTTTTCAATTAATCATCAAAAACTCTCATATCATAACATTTTGCTAACCTGCGAGCAGTTCCATCAGTCATCACACTTTCTACAATCTCATGTTTCTTGTAGTTTCCTTTCAGTACTTCTTGTTGCTGCTTTGCCAGCTTCTCCTCTTCTAGCAACTGTTGCTGCAAGATAAATGGGACAAACCTCTGTTAACAATTACCCGACAACATTATGCTTATGTAGTCTCTCGATCTCTGAACTTTCAAGCTCGTGCTCATCTAGTCTTTCAAGCTCATGTACTTTAAAAGTTTCTAATAGGTTGAACTTTCAACTTTATGTCTAATAGGTCTCTGTCGTTGACGGATCTTCGTCAGTTTAACACCTACGTGGCACGCTAGCCATATTATTTGAAGGTTATATGGTGGGCTATTTACAAGGAAATTCAAGCGTTTGGTGGCATAAGTGTTAAACTAATGATGTCAATGACAGAGACCTAGACACAAAATTGATCGTTCGGAGACATATTAGAATCTTTTTAGGTATAAGGACTAAATAGATACCACCTCAAAACTTCGGAAGCCTATCATAAACCTTTTAAAATACAGGAAGGAATTAATAGATACAACTCTAAAAGCTGGAGGACCAAATTTATAATTTAATCAAATTACAAATTTAGTTATGAACTTTGATGATTGTGTTTATTTAGCCTTTAAACTATAAAAAGTTTTAGTTACATTCCTGCCCTTTAAATTATGATTCAATATACCCGCTAAGATTTGACATGCTTATTAGATAAACAAACATTCATTGATTTGGCACGATGTGGCAAACAAATGGCAGAAGATGGTGGATAACTAAACAAAATAGAGTGACAATGGACCATAATGAAAGATGCACATGCCACATTATTTTGTTTAGCTATACTTCTTTTTCTGCCAGCCATATGCCACAAGGGCTAAATTAATTGATGTTTGTTAAATAAACATCTCATAACATCATTTAGTTAACGGTGATGAATATATAGAATCACAATTCAAAGTTCAAGGATGTAATTTAGACTTTTTAAAATGTAAGAAACTAAATAAATACAATCATATAGTCCCCAAACTAAATTTATAATCTAAAAATCCAACAAATAAAAATAGCATTGGAAATAAATTTCTTGTTTAAGTTGGTGATGGGATTTCAAAACTCATGCCTTGAGCAAGAATGCAGTTTCCGCGGCGTGTTTCCTTGTAAAAAGCTTCATTTTCTTTGCAACTTGAAAATCAGGATCATTCTGATCCAGCCAGGAAAAGCTAATCTTGCTACCAGGCTTTATCGGGCGATCATCAAACATTTCCACTTCTGCAGGGCGTGCCCTCACCGGTCTTGGCATTCCAGAAATCATGAACGGGAACTCGGCTATCACTGAAATCACGGATTTGGCCTCCTTCAAGTCCTTCATCTCTACTAAAGCACATTGAGAGCTATTCAATGGCTCCATGTAGTTTGGAATAAATTGGACCCTGACAACAGTTCCAAACTGATCTAAAGCAGTTCTCATGACAGGCTCAGTCACTTGAGGAGAGAGGTTATCAACATAGACAGTCCGTTTTACCTTCTCCTCAAAGGCAGCAAATTGCTCCTCCGTAGCTGATCCCATGTGGATTGATAAATAAGAATCTAAGATAATCATTAAAGTAGTTAGCCTAATTGTTCATACTTTAAACTAAAATAGTTTTGTCATAAAAAACAACGTGACAGCAAAAGAGAAAGAAATTCACCACGACGAGTAAACAACCTTTGAGTCAAGTGTGACTCTAAAGTAATTTATTTCTGTTAACTCCGTACTAGACACAGATCAATCTCGAGGTGGCAACAAGCCTCCCAGACCTACATTTTAGAGTTGAAAAACTCCATCAGATAAGTCCATCAGAAACAAGCTTCTGCCATGAAAAAATGGCCCAATGATCTAAGGTTAGAACCATTTTCTAGACTAACTAAATACTATAAGGCTATAACAAACTTTCAGAGATAGAAAAGCAACATATATTTTTTTAACGAGAAACAATTTTTCATTGACATATGAAAAGGAAAAATGTACAATGTACAACCCTACCTAGAGTGAAATAGAAAAGCAACATATATTATTATCCTGTACTTCAAAAGATATAAAAACAAATTGTCCCTAATTTCATCTCAGAAGATCAAGACTTCAGAGCTTTGAAGACCAAGGAGTAGGCTGAGACTAAGCGAAAACACATTGTTAATCTCTTTCTTGTAAGTGAACGGCATCTAAATTACATCCACAGATTTTTTTAAAACTTCTGACATTAGTGCTCTTGCCTAAACTTTTACTTCCCCTCTGTTTATTTCCGGAAGAAATCACAACCCATCGATATCCTTAATTTGTTCTATCAATTTCGTGCATAGGAATTTTTTACAATCCATAAGCATTTCGTAAACAACAGGAGGACCAGATTCGAGAATTCAACTTTACTATTCAAATCAGAACACATATCCTTGTGAATATTTCGAATCTTCGCATTGTTCTTGTTTACACAGAAATAACAAGGAGATGGGTATCAATGAAGAACACATCAAAGAAATCGGTAATGAAACAACGAAAACCAAATATTAAAACGTGAATCTTACCAGTCGGGAGACGAGAAACGAATTGATCAACGGTGAGCGAGGGGCATGCACCTGTAGAAGCGAGAACCGAGAGGGAGAGAGAGTGGCGCGTTGAGAAATGGAAGACGACTTGATAAAAACGTGAGAGTTGATGGTCTTCAATTGCTGGAACTTGAAAAGCTTGAACTCTGACAGGGAAACAGAGGGGAATGATAATGCTGGTACACACACATCATAAATTAGGGCAAGTTTTTTTTCTCTTTCTTTCTTTTGACGAAAATTAGGGCTAAGATTTTTTTTTTCTCTCTCTTTCTTTTGACGAAAATTAGGGCAAGTTTTTTCCTTTTTTTTTTTAACAATAATTAGGACTAAATTTGTTTTAGTACAACGGGTGGGTATCGAACTCACAACTCATAGTTTAAAAATAATTATTTGTTCGCTAAGGAGATCTATCTTTTTTTTAATACAATTTTCTAACCTTTTGTTCAGTCACCCACCTACGAGAAATTACATTCATTGTCTCTCGTTTCTTTTTTCCTATGAATTTGTCCATCATATCACAAACACAAATCTTGATTTGAATGTTGTTTGATTTCTTTTAGAAAACCAAATCGATTAGCAATGAAGGTCAAGCTTGTTGTGTCATTGGAGTTGTTGGTTACCTTGATGTACTCCGCATTAAACCTGTCCACAAAATCTCTGAGGTGTTTGATTGTGGGAAAGTGCGTAGCTAGCTGTTTGTTTTTATGATGGGCTGAAAACTGCTTATAAATGTCTTATTCAACTATTTGAAGCTTGTGATGGAACTAGGTTTCACCTATACCGCATTCGAGCTGCTCCTAGTACCAAAAAGGCTTAGCAGTTAATAAGGTTTATCACTACATGGAGTTCCTTTAATGCCTCATAGGTCTCCACGTGCTAACTGAATCAATTAATCATCGCAATTCTTTGTGGTCAACATCTTGGACTTGATTTGAATGTATGCTCCATCACTTCTTTAGTGAAATAGGGATCCTCATGCTCTCGACACCATCGATCCCATAAGTGTTACCTTAGTAGTCATACTTCAGATCATTGCGCTCTTATCGGACTTTGCCCTTGAACTTGCTTATAAGCTTGTTGATCTTCAATCTCCAAACGACATTACCTAACTGCAATCTTTAAACGTTTAGGACGTGGAAGATCTTGTCCTTTTAAGTCGGTAAGTGGTTGTAAGTCCCACGGGTGAAACCAAAATTTTAGCTGAAATTTGATAGCTTCTTGAACTCGTATGAGCTTGGCAAAACCCATAAAAGGACATGCACATATAAAGAAAAACATTATGGCGTGAAAGTCATAATAGTTTTAGCTATTCGTTCTCAAGACAAACAATCATAATTGCATCCTATGTACATAGTGAGTTTGTGTATTTATATGCGTATATTAGTGGGTCCCACGCTATTTGGTCAATCCCATGATCTCGAGATTATTAGCGCATAATACGTGTTTACGAATAACGTGCAATTACGAATGGTTTAAGGAGTATACCTTAATTTCTACTGGTGGACTAGTCGTCGTCATTGGGGGATAAAGAGTCATACATTGAACCTCGACGACTTTTTATTCCAGCTATGTGGAAGGTTGTTTCCTGCACTACCCGATAATTCTCCTTTTTAGGAGTTAGTCTTCTAAAACCGATCATAATAGTTTTTAAAATGATTATAAGATGGTCTAAATACATCACTATTTGAATGACAACAAATATTATATATATATATGTATTTCTTGCAATTTCGATAAAGGGAGTTTTCTTAATTTTCATTATCTTATATGTACGATTTCTTATATTGTTAAGTTTACCAAGTCTTGCAGTTGAAAAGTTGTGTAGAAGGATCATGATCGCCAAGTAAACAACTATGAATCAATTTCATTGCCCCTTAATTTCCTTTTAAGTAGTTCATCTTTTTCTAATACAAATTGCGGAGGTAAGAATTCGAACTCGCGACGTTTTGATCGAACATACCTTACCCCATTCAACTATGCTTCCATCGACTCCAAATAATTTGTTTTCTTATACACTTGAACTAAAAAGAAAGTTATTACATATGAAATTACATCTGACAAAGTAAATATCAAGTTCAGTTGCTTAAGAAAAATAGGTAAAAAATAATCTTATTCCAAAAGAAAAAGGTTGAAAATAAAATTTCAGAGAACTAACCCATCACACATCACTTTATTTGCAAGAATGAACCAATTTCATCAAAATTTCGAAAAGGGTATCCGAATTTCTTTATTTATTGTTTTTTGGCGCCGCCGCTGGAGGAAGGCCGTATAAGGCGGATGATTCGTAGGAGCCCACCACTGTTCATGAACGCAACAGACCAAAATCTTCCACTTCCAGAATCGAATTCAGAGTTGAAATCGTATCGGAGAATCAAAATCAGCTGCTCCGACATCTCAGATTTCTCCGGAAAATCTTCGTTGATTCCATTGTTCTGGATATCCATCACTCCGAAACATCTCAAGAACTTTATTTCTTTCATTTCAAGGTTCGTTCATTTCCCCGCCTCAGCTGGAAGCGTTCATTCAGATTGTCGTTAATGTGTATTATCTGGATTTTCATCGTATTTATTTTCATTGAATTGCGCGTTAGAATATCTGAATTTTGGATTATACCGACGCGAGAGCGAATGCGATTGTTGTGAAGTGGAACATGTATTCAGTGTGGTTATGAGTATTTGGCGACGAGGCGTGCATATGCTCGTGGGTTGTGAGGTTGGCGGATTGATATTTTTCTACATTTGGTTTTGGAAATGGGGAAGAAGAAGCGGCATGGTGGGGGAGGGAGTGGGAAGAGGAGCAAGGGAAGGACGCCACTGAAAGATTACTCGTTGAGTGGTGAAGAGAGTGAGCTTCTATCAGAAGAGATGACTGCGATGTAAGTATTTGTTTGCATCAATTGATTTTGTTATGTTAATGGTGTTTTCTCCATGCTTCTGATCTACCAGCAAAGTCGTTCATTGAATATGAGAACTTTCGAGTTCAAAAAACGTGGGGTGGGGATCGAACTTTACTTGTAACTGATTCATTGTTCATTGTTTTTTACCTTATTAGATTCGGTTCATTTGAAACCAATCATATATCATAAGATTCAACCGGTTAGTTCCAATTTAAATCGTATCATACTTGATTTTTAATTGGTTGCCATTGGATTACCTCCCGTCTTTTATCAAATTAACTATAGTCAATAATTTATTGCACCGTCGAGTCTACTAATAATGCACCTTTCTGTTAGGCATAAAATAATTTTTATTAAAAAGGTGAAATTCCCTTCCGTCCGTTGTTCCCAATTGGATGAGTTCCTTGTAATATCTTTGGGTTTTGGGCTCTTTCCGTTGTCTTTCATGTTATCAATAGAGTTTGTTTCTTGTCCTTTTGTTGTTTTTGTTGTTATTATAATAAATAGAAGTCTTTAATGGTTATACTTTATAGCTACTTTGTCATCCCCTTCATTATTTAGCACTTGCATAATGGAAGTCTCTTTGGTTTCTGATGAAACAAAAAAGTCGAGAGGTGAAGCCCCCACATAAAGCAGACAAAATTTACCAAAGAAAAAAAAAAACGATAAATGAAAATCTACAATGTTTTGCTTTTAGTTGTGCGATTTTTCAAGAAGACTGCAAAGTTGTTACTGGCCCACCTCCTCAAGTTACCATCAAACTTAGGTATGTGCAATTTTCTATGATAACTGTTATATCAACTAATTAAAATATTTTAGTCATTGAGCTTTTTTTTGACTACCAGGCCATATTCAAATGCCATGGGGTTTGAGGATCTAGATGTATCTGCTCTTCTTTCAGTGAAGTATGGTCGTCTCCAATTTTTTCCCATTTATTTCAGTCGAGTTTCAAAGTTAAATACGTATTTTGTTCCTGTTCTTAGTTAGGTACTTGCCCGGATATCCATACAAATGTCCAAAATTGCTTATAACTCCAGAGAAAGGTTTGTCAAAAGGCGACACTGATAAGTTGCTTTCTCTTCTTCATGATCAGGTACAAGCTAGTTGTTGCTTGATGACAAATGTACTTGTTTATTTTCTAATTTTAGAAGTACTTCTGTAGATGTAGCATTTCTTTGTGTAATCATACTAATTCAAATTGTTTTAAATGCTCCCCTATTTTTAAAGGGAAATTGCCGTGGGTAGCAAAATATCTTTTATGTATTTCTAAATATGTCCTGTTTTTTAAATTTTCAAATATAACAAAATTTTTCATTTAAATCAGTAGTATATCAGACACTTATATCAATAGTATATCGGACACTCAAATTAGTAGTATATCATAGGTATGTCACATACATATTGCACAAACACTCATATTAGTAGCATATCAGATGTATATCACATACATATTGCAAGTATATCAGACACTCATATCAGTAGTATATCATATAAATATATCAGCAGTCAGATATATTACAGATGTATATCATTTGAGTAAAGTTGTCATTTTTCAATTAAACCTCTGTTTTTTTAAAAAGTGCTATATTTGAAAAAATTAAATGTGGTTGCTATTTTGATAATTTTATTAAATATTTTTGACATATTTGCAATTGTTCCTTTTTTAAAAGCCACAAACTGTTAATTACCTCTAGAAGAGTCTCTCAAAGAAAAATCTTAGGATAACAAAAATGGTTAGAGAACTGGTGGATCTATATTGTTGTTCCTATTGTCATGGAAAGAACCAGGGAAAATACGACTTGGAGGATAGTGGATATAAATGAAGAAAAGGAACTGAAGCTCATCATTTTTTTTTGATAAGAAACTAAACTTTAATTATCAAAAGAGGAATACAAAAAAGGGAGATGAGCTGTCCCCACACGCCAGGGATTACAAAAGAGCTTCCCAGTTGGCGAAAATTAGCAAAATACCATAATTACAGAAAATTTTGTTACTAGAGACCCACGAGGAGACGCATATTCTAATGTTCTGTCAAAAAATCTTCCTATTGGTTTCAAGGCCCAAAAAACACCTTCTGTTGCGTTCGAACCATAATCTCCAAACCAACCCGGCAATCCCACAAGACCAAAGGAGATTCGCTTTTTTTTTTTTTTTTTTTGTAAGAGTTATTCCTTTGGAAAGTTGAAGCAAAGCACTGGCTGCATTGTTAGGAAAACACCCGCTCACATTGAACGTTAGAAAGAGATCTGACCAGCATGCTAGGGCAAAAGGGCAGTTAAACAACAAATGCCATTGATCTTCTTCATTGTTCTTGCATAACACACACCAACTATGAGAAAGGCATTTCGTAGGCTGCATCTTTTGAAGTCTACAGCAGGGTTTTAGCTTCTCATGCATCATCAACCACTAGGGATCTTGAGCTGACATATAAAACTTCCTTCAAAACAGTCTGCCCTTGAAGACTCTTCTGTGAGGCAAGCCATGTATGATTTCACAAAAAAGATCCCATTATTTTCAAGAGGCCACATTTTCCTGTCACAGAAAGTCGAGGGAACCCAACCCGGGAACGGACTGGAGGGAATCGCAGCATGGGGAAAGATTCCTTCTGAAAGATAAGTCTCAGCCTCTATTATCTCCTGACTAACATTGCTCTACAGAGAACTCCTTTGAGTTCGCCACTCTGTTCAACCTTGGAAAAGCTCTATACAATGGGCCATTTATCAACCACAAATCCTTCCAGAACAGAGTTTTATCCCCCTTGCCCACCTTCAACAAGTATCTTGCATCCCCTTCCTTGCAATAGGGGATGGTATTAATCCACGGACCCTTGTACTGTACTTAATCCCTCCTTTCAGCGCTGGCCACCATTCTTTATCGTGAAGACTGTATTTACTCGCTATCACCCGTCTCCAAAGAGCCTTCATTTCTATCATGAACCTCCAGCCCCACTTGGCGAGTACGACCTTGTTTTTAACGATCAAATTTCCGATACCCACGCCTCCCTTCGATTCAGAGTCAAGTACCAGCTCCCACCGAATTGGATTAGGTCCAGCGTCCTCCCTCCCAAAGAAATTTCGAATCAACTGCTCAAGATGCATAATCACTTGCTCGGGCATTTAAAGATCGAGAAATAGTAAAGCGGTATGTTTGTGAGAACTGATGTCACCAAAGTAAGTCTGCCCCTGTAGATAGGCACAAAGAGTTCCATTTAGCCCGCCTTCTTTCCACTTTCTCTTCAATCGGCTGTCAGAAAAGCTTCTTTTTGTAGTTTCCTCCCAAAGGCATGCCCAAGTAGGAAATGGGCCACGTTCCTACTTCACATCCCTAGCTGCTAGCTATAAAAGGCAGCTTATCATCTGAAATATTCACACCAGCCACTAGAGACTTAGCCATGTTGATTTTAAGACCTGAGATATCTTTAAACCAACTGACCATGTCCTTCACATTTGAAAGGAGGAGATTGTCATCTTTAGAGAAGACTAGCGTGTCATCTGCAAACTATAGATGAGACACCTGCGTGCCATCCACACCCACGGTGAAGCCTTCAATACAGCCTTCCATCACACCTTTATCGAGCATTCTACTCAAAACATCAGCTACAAGAACAGAAAGAAAGGTAGCCAACGGATCACCTTGACGCAAGCCTCCTGAAGCCTTAAACCGCCCATGCAGTTTCCCATTGATTAGAATAGAGAAAGAGGTGCTTGATATGCAACCTTTTATCCACGATATCCACCTTGCCTCGAAGCCTTTTTTGTAAAGCACCTCCAGCAGAAAATTCCAGTCCACCATGTCATAAGCTTTCTCAAAATATAACTTTAACACCCAACCTCATTTTTTTTTGACTTTATAGTCATCAACAAGTTCGTTTGCAATCAGGATTGGGTCCAAGATCTATCTTCCAGCTATGAAAGCAGATTGATTAGCATTCACGGTCCAATCCAAGACTCCACAGATTCTTTTAGCAAGGACCTTCGCCATTATTTTGTAAAGGCTAGTGACTAAATTGTTTGAGCGATATTCGGACACCTTCGTGGCCCTTGCTTTCTTAGGTATAAGGTAGATATAAGTCTCATTGACACAAGAGTTGACGATGCCAAAGGATTTTGTTTCAAGATTGTGGAATTCGTGCAGCCCAAAAAGGGTGAATGTTCTATCATGGATTCTCCTTAATGGGAAAGTAAATACTATCGAAACTCTCCAAAAGAAGCTGCCTAACATGCTCCTCCATCCTTCTATACGTGTTTTGTGTGCTGCCAATTGCGAAGACCAAGTGCATTTGTTTCTCTTTTGTCCTTATGCATGAGTTTGCTGGGATCTCTTCATTCATATGTTCAATTTAGCTTGGGTAAAGACAAGTCAGTATTTTCATCAACTTTTCAGCTGCTATTTGGTCCTTTCTTTTCGCCTAAAGCAAGTCTTCTTTGGGTAAAAAGTTGTAAAGAGCTTATTTCCGAGTTATGATTTGAGCATAATCAAAGGACTTTCGAAGGGAAAAGCCGCTCAACTTTCGAATGCTTCAATATAGGTAAGTTCAAAGCCTCACAGTGGTGTGCTCTCTCCAATCTCTTTGCAAATTATTCTCCTAAAATGATTTGTTCTAATTGGGAGGTTTTTTTTTTGGGTGTAATGTATAAGCTTCCTTTCACTCTGTATTAAGTTTGGTTTGTTTGTATCTTTATCTTTATTTTTTTCTTCTTCTTCATCCCCCTTCATTTCACCCCTTTAGGGTTTTGTATCTTTGAACAATTTTTGTTCCTTTCATTTATCAATGAAAAGTTCGTTTTTTGTTTAAAAAAAAGAGTTGACGATGCCACTTTCGAAAAAGGCATGGAACACCCTAAGCTAGTCTTATTTAATGATGTTCGGTAAGCCCATCGGGACCGGGCGCTTTGTCATCTCCCAAATCTTCTATTGTTGCTCTAATTTCTGCTTCCGTGAAGGGGCTTTCCATTTACTCACGAAGCTCAGGGGATAGCGGTTTCCATTTGATGTTACTGGGGCAAAGACAAAAGCCATCTTTCCTTGGGTATAACCTCTTATAAAATGATAGAAATTGGTCCACCACCTTTTCCTCTTCCAGCAAGCTTTCTCCATTCTCATTTTTAATTTATGTAATCAGATTCTTCGTTGTTCTGGCATTTATAAATCTGTGAAAGAGTTGAATTTTCGTCCCCCTCCTTTAGCCACACTGCTTTACACTTTTGCCTCCATCTCCTCTGATCCTTCACGACTGCCTCTTCTAAGTCGGCTTTTAAGAGGGCTCTTTGATTGAACTCCTCCTCTGTTCTAGACAATCAAGCTTGCAGATTTCACGAGTCATTTCATCCTTCTTGGAGCTGATATCTCCGAACATTATTTTATTCCACTCTTTCAGCTTGTGCTTAATCAGCTTCAGCTTCTGAATAAAGCAGAAACCTGGTACTCTTCTGTAATTCTTCGTTTCATCAATGAAACATTGTTTCCTTTAAAAAATCTAAAAGAAGATTTCATTAAGGGGCATTTGGTGTTAGAAATTGATATGGAAATCCTGCCAAACAGATTTTTAGAAATGGGATGCTTGGAGTGTTAGGAATGAGTTTCAAACGTCTGGAAATAAAATAAAGGATGTGGTGTTTGATACTCAAGAATGAGAAAGCATTTAGTATAATATACTCTCTTCGCTCCTAAAACATTCTAACGAGTCGCCAACCTGAGCGTAGTCCAATTGGTTAAAGTATTATGCATCTGTCTTATAGATTACATATCCAAGTCCTTGCGCCACGTTGTTGAACTAAAAAGACATACTACCAAGTGAAACATTTCTATAGTTGATGGGAGACAAAGACCTCTAGGAACTCGTGGTTTTTTGCTGTCTTTTATATGTTATTGGGAGGCTATGAACTGCATGGATATAGAAATGGGACATGGACATGATATAGACATGGAAAACTGTTAATTGATAAAAAGAAAATTGTTACTTAAGTGTTGATACAAGGGTGTAAATAATAAAGAAGAAAAAGAAAACGAAATCCTTGCCTATGTGGATAATGAAACACTTATCTATTGTTGAACCCCTAACCTTGTCTCCAACAAAAAAAAAAAACCAAAAAAACAAGGAAACCCTAACCTATTAAAACCTAAATACAACATGAAATTAAAAGACAACAAATATAATTAACAAAAACTTCTGTTGAAATATACACCTTTTAATTACGGATATTTTCAAACAGTTCAATAATTTCCACATTAAAAATATAATTTAGTGTATGATAGTCACATTTGAAGGACCATGTGAAAGAAGTAATGCATTATGCAATGCGTTAAGGAGTTAAAGAAATTGGTTACATATTTGAAATATAGCAATGCATTATAACAAAAGATTTAAAAAAAAAAAAAGCTAAAACCACCTAAAATCTCACTGAAAAGAATCATAAAATAAGTTATGCTTGTGAAATTTGCTTAAAAAACAAGACTTTCATGTTTTTCACTCTCGAAATTTATTAAATCTATAACCAACTAGAATTCTCACAAAAAGAATTATAAAATCAGTTATGTTTATACACTTATTTGCATAAAGAACAAGTTTCATATTTTCCACTTTTTCAAAATTCATTATTCTTCTCACATAGTTTTTTATCGATTTCCTAGCATTTAGCATGTATTCTGACATTTTCCAAATAAGAAAAAGATTATTAAAGATACGTTACTGTAAATTGATAGTTTTGTGTAGGCTCTATATCTAAATTAGGGTTGACATGCTTCATACTTTACAGATTTTAAAGGTTTTCTCTTCTACAGGTCATTGTAAATATGTACCCTTGAAATTCATGGTTTTCCATGTCTTTTAATCTTAAAAATGGGATAACAATTGTTCTTATTTTTCAGGCAAATTATAACGCTC
The DNA here is from genome assembly GCF_013281855.1 of Momordica charantia. Lineage (NCBI taxonomy): Eukaryota > Viridiplantae > Streptophyta > Magnoliopsida > Cucurbitales > Cucurbitaceae > Momordica > Momordica charantia. The sequence continues at coordinate 2,038,083 of NW_028275165.1, read as the reverse complement.
GAGATGGAAGGATAATGGTTTTCAATTTGGTAGAGGCTGCTCAGGAGTTTTTGTCAGAATTAGTAACGGTAAGCCAATCAAATAAATTAGTTAGATATGTTCAAATTAAAATCTTCTTTAAAATTATATTCAATATAATCTTTTTCCTGGCAATTGGAGTTTTATAAATGATGATGATAAGTTTGAAGCTGCTGAAGCAATCTGAAAATGGAATGGTCTAAAGAAAGTTAGATTATTTACTTGGACTTTGTGTTTTGGGGGTATCGATATGGCAGATAAATTCAACCAAGATGCATGGATATCTGTGTGTTGTGTGAAGAGACTGGGAAGTTCAGGTTCATTTGCTTTCTAATTTTCGTTTAAGTAGAAAATGTTGGTCAGTAATATTGCAAGAGGTGAATTGTTGCTGTAACCACACTCTAAAAGCATAAAGACCAAGGCTTTAGTGATTAACGATGTGCTTTTGGGACTGAAAATAATTCTTTCTTGGTGGCTCCTTTTACAAGCGAGGAAATTTGGAATGCGTAAACAGTAGTGGGAAGAATAAAACGGCAGGTCTGCATGGTTTCACCATAGAATTCTTTGTCAAATTATGGCCTTTAATTTTTTTTTTGAACAAGATACTAACTCTTCATTGAAATAATGAAAAGGAACAAAATTGTTGAGAGATACAAACTTTCGAAAGAGTGAAAGTACGAATAACATTGCAAATAAAGCTAAAGATTCATGAAGATGTAATAAAAGCACCCTAATTTACATTAATCAAACTGGGGGAGTAAGGTTTAAATAGAGAAGATAAAGAACTCCAAAGAGAGGCCTTGAATTTAACGAGATCGAAGCGTGCTGAATGGGGCTGCTTCTTTTCTTAAAAAATCCTCAAATTTCTTTCATACCACAACTCATACACCAATGCCTTTACACCATTCAGACAAAGGAGAGAAGCTTTAGGATTCAAAACAGGCCCATCAGAAGCTGAATCAAATTATCTGCCGTTTTCTTGTCGAAAACCCAAGCCAGATTGAATTCTTCTAGCAATAAACTCCAGCACTGTCTTGCATAAGGGCAAAAGAAAAGTAGATGTACCATACTTTCTTCATTGGACATACAAAATACACAAACCGAGGGGGAAAGACTGAAGCTTGGAAGCTTCTTTTGTAGAACATCGGATGTGTTGATCTTCCCATAAATAAGAATCCAAGAAAGAAGCATGCTTTCTTTGGACATTTAGTTTTCCAAAGAGCCTTAAATAAGACTTTTGGCGTAGAGTTACCAGAGGATGTTTTGCAGACTGATTCGACCATGAACAAACCGGAACGGTCTAGAGACCAGTTCCTGCTATCAGTAGGAGAATAATGGTGCAACAATGATAGTAATGAATAAAATTCCTCCATCTCATCATCTTTTAATAGCCTTCTTGTGATAATTTTCCATGACAAAGTGTAAGAATCCCAGAAATCCCTGAAGGAAGGAGTAAAAGCCTGAAGATCTGGGAATTTATTCCCAAGGGGCTGATCTCCCGTCCATCTGTGTATCCAAAACAGAACAGACACACCAGAGCCAAGTTTAAAATTCGAAAATTGGTTTCAAAGCAGCCATTGACGAGATATATTAATCCAAGGTCTTCTAAGGCAACCATTCAACATAATACCCGAAGACCAACCCAATTCAGACTCACCATATAAACTTGCTATCACTTTGCGCCAAAGAACATTTGGTTCACCACCAAACCGCCACCCCCATTTGGCCAACAGAGCATTATTTTTCTTAGAGAGACCACCAATTCCCAAACTACCCTCTTCCACAAGTTGAGAAGTGATATTCCAATTGACCAAATGATTTAAGGATCCCGAAGAACCACTATTCCATAGAAAAGATCTCATTTTCTTTTCAATTTGTTTACAAACCGTTGAAGGAATTTGAAACAAAGAAAAGTAATAAAGATGGAGGTTAGATAATATCGAGTTGCAGAGAGTTAGGCGGCCTCCTCTCGATAATTGAAACCTTCTCCATTTGTCCAGCTTCTTTTCAATTTTCTCCAAAATGGGACTCCAAAAAGCTGCTGATCTTGGATTCCCTCCCAAAGGGAGCCCTAAATACAAGAAAGGAAGAGGAGCCATCTGGCAATTTAGAGATTCTGCTACCTGAAGAACTTTTTCAGATGGAATACTAATGCCACAAATTGCTGATTTCTCCCGGTTAATCGAAAAGCCCGACATACACTCATAAGTTTTGATAGCCTTGATGAGATTATTCAGCATACCATCATTATTCTTACAAAAAATAAGGATGTCATCAGCGAACTGTAAATGGGAAATATGGATCTTATCCCTTCCAACCAAGAAGCCTTCATAGAAACCTCCCAAATTAATAATTTCCAAGATGCTACTAAGAACATCCCCGACAAGGAGAAAGAGAAAAGGCGAGAGAGGATCACCTTGTCTCAATCCTCTTGATGCCAAAATACGTCCTTTAGGTTTCCCATTGATGAAAATAGAGAATTTGGTTCCTCTAACACAACCGTTAATCCATTTGCACCCTTTCTTCCCAAACTGTTTATGTACTAGAACATCTTCAAGGAATGCCCAATCGACCTTATCAAAAGCCTTTTCTAGGTCTAGCTTAAGTAACCAACCACCCTTCTTTCGGGCTTTATACTCCTCTATGGCTTCGTTAGCGATCAATATTGGATCAAGAATATTTCTCCCTACAATAAAGGCACTTTGAGTAGAAGAGATTGTAGATGGCAAAACTTTCTTTATACGCTCCGCTAAAACCTTGGGCAATAATTTATAGATAGAGGAACAAAGGCTTATAGGCCTGAAATCACGGACTTTTGAAGTTGTTGTCTTTTTGGAATGAGACAAATAAAATTCTCCTTTAGGCAAGCGTTGATCTGACCATTGCCATAAAATTCCTTGAAGAGACGAATAAAATCTTCCTTCATGGCTGCCAAAAACGAATAAAAAATTATGTGGTAAAACCATCGGCCCCGATGCTTTGTTTTTGCCAAGATCATTCAAAGCGGATCTTCTTTATGATTCCTAAAAACAATGTTGAAGCCATAAACGATCTGAAGAGGAGATAAGGCGCCAATTAATCCCTCTGGGAGAAAATCTAGGGCCAAACTCTACTTGATAGAGTCGTTAAAAAAAAAAAACAAAAATTTCTTCCTCAATATCCTCCTGGTTAACCAGCGCATACCCATTCTCATTGTACAGCTCTGAAATGATAGACTTTCTCTTTCGGGCTGCAAGATATTTATGAAAAAAAGTGAAATTTTCGTCTCTCTCCTTTAGCCACTGAATCTTACTTTTTTGGAATAAGTTTATTTCATTCTCCACGTAAAGATTAAGCAGATTCACCAGCATAACACTTCTTTCTTTTAACTTCTTCACTTGACAGACCGCATTCTTCCTCCTCAGCATCCAAGAAAGAAATCTGAAGAAGGATACTTGCTTCCGCCTCTTTCTTTCTCTTCTCATTCTGCACATGCCAGGATCGAAGAGATGATTTCAAATTCCTCAATTTGGAATTAAAGGCATATCCCGCCCATCCGTAGGAATGATCGTTGGCAAGCTTAGATTCTATGATACCGATGCAGTCCTTGTCTTGCAGCCACGAGTTGAAAAATCTAAAAGGACCAAGGCCCCATTTAAAATCTTCCGCCTCCAAAATAATAGGAAAATGGTCTGAGGTGGTTCTTCAGCACGAGAAGCTTTAGAATTTGAGAAGACACTCTCCCAACTAGAAGAAACCAGGAATCTATCAAGAGAGTGACCAGATTCAATACTTGGTTTAGACCATGTATATTTTCCATTGGCCAACGGAATCTCCACCAAATCCAGCTCCTTAATAAGGTTGTTAAACCTCTTCATGGCTTTTGTTGAACGAACAGAGGAGGACCATTCGGAAGGCCACCGCATAATATTGAAGTCGCCACCTATGCTCCAACATCTTTCAGAAAGTTTTGAAATATCTCGAAGTTCTTGGAAAAAGAATTTCCTTTCCTTGTAATATGTTGGACCATAAACAGTGGTAAGCCAAACATTATCAAACAAGATTAGAATTGATAAGGAATACCCCCTTTGATCACTTCTTTCACACTGATTTGCCCTTCATCCCACATTAAAAGAATGCCTCCCGATTTTCCAATTGCATCAATGGTCGACCAGCCAATATCTTTAGAACTCCACAAGGATTTGATTAGGGAGGAATCAAATTGTTGCATCTTTGTTTCTTGTATGCACACTATATCTGGACATTAATTTTGGAGAAGCTTCTTAATCTTCAATCTTTTTTCATCTTTATACAGCCCTCTAACGTTCTACGAAATCACTTTCATTGTAAGCCGGAGATTGGAACCAGATTGATGTCTGCTTCTTTAAAGAATGGAGGGATTAAGTCTGACTTTTCAACTTCTGCTGACTCTCTGAACAATTTCTGCAAATCTGTCTCCACCGATTGTTCACATAACATTTCGTTTGGAGTTTCAAAAGAGTTAGCAATCGGAGATTTTGGACTACTAACACTGTACTCTGAATCAAAGTCTTATCCATTAGAAATCTTAGAAAACGAAGGCGAAGAGACTCAGTCCTTAGTAGAGTTGATAACACCTTGTGATAGAGAGGGAGGCAAATGGTCAATAGGATTTGATGGTGGAACCGATACTCTTTCTTCAATTAATGCCTCGATTGAATCTGACTTTAATCCTTCAACCATGGCTAATTTCTCATATGGTGTAGTGTTTGGGAAAGTGTTCTCTCTTTCCGCATTGAATGCTGCCAATAAATTTAATTTCATTCCCTCAGCGGTGTCTAAATCCTTAGTAACTTTATTAGCTGCCATTTTCCCCTTTTTTCTTGAATAGAAAAACGGAAGAGAAGCCACTCGACTGTTTGCCTTCATTTCTTCAATAGGGAAAGAAGAACACTTAATTTTTGGGGATCCATTAATGCTAGGACCCCTTGAATCCCTGCCAATAAATTCCGGCTTTTGCTCTTTTCCTTTTGAAATTTCAACATTAATGCCCGCCTTCCAAAAAGGGAGTAAATGCTGACCGTTTAATTTGGGCAAATCAACCGATTCCATTATCTCTTGGTTCTGAAAAAACTGTTTCATATTGGAATAGATATTGAAGCCATCCGGAAGAGACCATTCAATACTCATCACCATTTGGAATCTGGCTAAATCCAAAGGATTAGTTGAATTCTGAAGATCTGACAGTTTTCCCATTGCCTTTGAATGGTTAATTTGATTGCAATCCAAGATACGAACTGTAAATGGGCCAAGCTTCTTGTGGCTTATCTTTACAACTGTCGGTAAAAACCCACATCTATTTGTTGCAACTTGGATAAAAGCTTCAAATGCATCCAATAAATTCAACGTCTTTGTCGAAATTCCTACTAACCCACCACAATATTTTCCAATTGCTTCGAAGCATCCTCGATCCCAGAGAGGCAAGGGAAGATCAACAGTCTTAATCCAACCACCGTAACTACTTAATACGAAACTCACCCACAGGAACCCAATTGTTGTATAACTCTTCTAAATTTAATAATCTGGATTTACTAAACTTAAGAAAAGCTTTATCCGCCATAAACAGATTGAGCACACGGGGCTGGGAATACTTCTCCTTCAAAGATAAAGCTATTTTAGCCCAATCATCATGAGCACAACTCTTGAAAACAACAATTAACTTGTTCCAATCCGCGTGAATTACTTCTGTTTCCTTTTGAATCCATTGATCAGGCCTCCTTTTCTTGATATCATTCATCTCTTGATCGTTCCGATGGGAGAAATGCAACTCAAATGGTTTATTCACACAGGGGTGGATTTAGAACTCCCTTCAAAAATAGGTTGAATGGTCGCACAATTGGATAGTGGAGCTTCTTTACGATTACTACGTCTGCAAAAGAAGGAAGAATGTGAGCATTCTTTGACCGAGCATCTTTTTTAACCAGAGCAATGAATTCTTCAACCTTTGATTTTCTAAGAATCTCCATTTCCAACATCTGTTTCTCAGCATTTCTTACCGAGAAATTCCTAAGCATAGTCCAAAAGTCCCTCCAACCAAGCTTTTCAGAACTAGCCGGAATCAGAATGAGTCGATGACCTCCGGTAAACGGCAATATGCAGAACGCTCCTTGAAAGAGAAAAATGCTGATACTGATTTTTGTACTAACACTGCCATATGACTTTCGAACAAAGGAACTGAGAAGGGTGAAGTGGTAAAGCTTCCTTCCTAGTAACATCCTCAATCCAGATACAATAATTCTCTGCCCACGAACAAAAATACTTTCCTTCGATGTGGCAGTTACTTACTTCCATTGACCCGTTCTGGAGACCAAACTCAAACACTGGCGGGTGGGGGGAGAAGGGGAGGAAGAATGGAAGAATAAGTAAGAAGGAAGGACGATTGAGGAAGGGTGATCAGTGGTCGGAGAAGGAAGGTAGGGAGGGGGGAGGAGAGAGGGGAGAGCAACTTACCTGGACCCGACAAGCGACAAATTTCTGGCCTTTAATGAAATATGACTTCCTATGGTTGTTCAAATAATTCCACATGAATGGCCATCTCAACTCATTTTTAAAGAAATTATATCCTCACTTAAGGATTTTGGACCTCTAGTTTCTTCATACTCGAAAATCCAAATTTTGGTCTTTAATGAAATCTAACTTCTTTATTTGGTCTCTAACCCGTACAAGCATAAATACTGCGGAGAAGTTGCAGGGGTGGGTTCTGTCCCCTTTCGTATGTTGTTTATGTGTTAAGATTTAAGAATGAAGAGACGTTGGATCACTTATGCCTAATCCTCCCTTTTGTCGGTTTTTTGATTTGGCATTTTGTGGTTTAGTTCTTGCAAGGTGTTTTATAGACTCTTTCATGAGTCCCTAGCCCTTGCTCGGTTCATTTTGGAGTTTGGTTTTTGTTTTTGGTTCTAAAGAAGGTTTTATCCCTCAATCGTTTGTGCTTCAGAAGTTCTTTTAGTTCTCCAAGTTTTGTTGCAAGCAGTTTTCTAAATTCTGGTTTAGAATGCTCTTTATCTTCTTGAGTTTGAACTGCTCTTGTTGAGCTAATTCTATGTTGTTTTTCTGTTCTTCTCTTTCTTCCTCATTTTTCCACGCCTTTGGGGGTTTGTATCTCTCAACTAGAAGGAAATTTCATCATAGACCCTTTTAAACTAGGCAAGGCTCTCCTCAAATTCAACTCCAAGGACATGGCCAGACTATTAACGATGAATAAGGGTGGGTCACGTTTCAAAATGGAAAGATGGGATGCTAAAAAACACAGCCGCATCATTGTGGTTCCCTCTTATGGCGGGTGGGTAAAGGTTAGGAACATTCCTTTACATTTATGGAGCCTTGCCATGTTTAAAGCTATTGGAAACTGCTTGGGTGGTTGAATACCCAAAATTCAATGCGGTGCTCTTGGACTGCGTGGAAGTTGCAAGTAAGATTAAAGGTAACTACTACGGTTTTATCCTTGCTGAAATTAGACTGAACGATAGAAAGCATGTTTTTTTGTTGCCCAAGTGTGCTCTTTTCAGGATCAGAATTTGCTGATCGGAAACGTGGCCGGAATCCATGGCTTCTTGCTGTTTTTGTCAGATGGTGGAGTTTTAGCGTTTTACAGTGGAAATAGGGGATCCGGGACTAGTCCAGTGGATATTTGGAGAGTCACGATGGTCTTTTTTACCCATCAGTCAATCTTTTGTACCTCGAAAACCAGCAAGGACAAAACACTTTTTCGGCTAAGGTTAGTACTCACATGACTAGCCATCAGTTGGACAGATCTGGTTTGTCTTCTCAGGGGACAGAGGGACAATCTGGCAGTCAGCAGGAAAAAGGCCGACCTTGGGCGAAGAAATGGAAATTACTACTAAAAAAAGAGGTGAGAGGAAAGGGAAAGGCGTGTCCTTTAACAAAGCAAATGAGATTAGAATTTTGTCTAGAAAAGGTATTATCCACACCACCTAACAGCATAATGAGGCTTTGATTAGAGAGGGTTCTATTGGCAAAAAAGGGAAAGAAGTCGAGGCTTTCTCAGTTGTGCTCCAATCCAGAAAATTCCCTTTTATGGAGAAGAAGAGAAAGAGGTGGAAGTGTGGGGGTGCCTCTCTAGACATTATGCTCCTGGAAGAGTATCATACTTTCTTCCTTGAAAATGGTTGGGCAGAAGACCCAGAGGAAGAGATGAAAGACTTGGTGCAATCGTATGATGAGAAAAGGAAGGAGAATAGAGATTTAGTCATTGATAGTAGCACTTTAGCAGTGTCCCAACAAGTCTCCACATAAGAGCAATATTGGGGAAGACAGGTAATAGTCAAAGGAAAGAAGTTAAGGTCGTAGATAGTGAAGGGGATGAGGTCTAGCACTTTCCTATCTCCAAAAAGATGGTGCAGACGATGAAAAAGTTCAATATGTGTATCAGACCCATTCCCTCGAAAGGAAGTTCTGTAGTAAAAGGGAATTCTCAAAGCAAAAAAATTTCGAGGAATTGACAAACCTTAGAACATGGGAAAATGAAATAGAGGCAGAAGTAGTTAGTAGCACCTAGGAAGATGAAGTTAATTTTGTGAAGCTCTTCTTCTGGAATGTTCGTGGGCTCGGTGCAATTTCTAAACGGGCCATTGTGAAAGACGTACTAGAAAAAGTAGATCCTAATGTGGTTATTATGTCGAAGTCTAAGTTAGATTGTGTAAACAGTTGGCTGGTTATTTTGGATGCAATGGGCTCGACTGGAGGCATCCTGCTTATGTGGAAAGAAGATTCAGTTGTAGTGGAAGACTCTCTTAGGCGAGTTCTTGGCCTCAGTAGCTTTCAGTTTTAATAACCTATTTAAAGGTTGGATTTCAGGTGTTTATGGCCTGTCTACTCCTCTCATTAGAAATCTTTTATGGCAGGAAGTGGCTGATCTTTTGGGAATTTGCTCGGGTTTCTGGTGCATAGGAGGGGATTTTAACGTGGTTCAGTGGGTTCTGAAAAATTGAAAGGAGGTCGGGTGATGAAAAGTATCAGGGAGTTCAACGGCCTAATTTTAGACCTAAACTTGATAGACATCTCCATGAAAAATGACTTGTATACTTGGTCAAGCGGTAGAGAAAACCCCTCTGCCACAAAAATAGACAGATTTCTGATTTCACAATGGCACCTGGTGTCAAAGATACTGTCCTTTCTCGGTTGTCTCGTCCAACCTCTAACCATTTCCCTTTGCTCCTTCACTTTGGTTCTCATAAGTGGGGCTCTACTCCATTTCGGTTCGAAAATATGTGGATGGATCGTCCGAATTTCTTAGGCAATATCAAAGTTTGGTGGGAAAATCCTGTTTGAGGTGGCTGGCCAGTCTTCATGTTTATGGAACGTTTGAAAGCCCTCAAATAGAAATTGATCATTTGGAAAAAAGAGGTATTTGGCAGGGTGGGTTGTGAGAAGAAAACTTGTCAAGACAAAGTGGACAAGATTGATAGTTTAGAAGAAAAAGGTCTCCTAACCTGGTCCTGAATGCTCAAAGAAAGTCTTTGAGATGGCAGGTGTTAGATTTGGCTTTCAATAAATTCCAGCTTTAGTCTCAAAAAATGCAAGCAACAATGGGCTATGTCAGGGGGACGAGAACACCAACTTCATCCATAGTTGGGCTTTGGCTGGAAGGAATAGAAACATTATTACCTTGCTTCAGAATAGTGATGGCAGACTGCTCTCTACGAAGGCTGATATTGAGTGTGAAATAATGAACTTTTACCGGCTCCTTTATGATGTGCCACAGGGTTCAAGATTCACACTTGAAGGCTTGGAGTGGGCTCCCCTTAATATGGGGTGGAGTTCTTGGCCTTGAGGCTGAAATCTACAAACCAATTTAGAGTCTAGGCTCTTTGCAGTCTCCTGGGCCGGGTGGGATGACAAATGAGTTGTTAAAAAAAACTTGGAACATTTTGGAGTCTAACTTAGTAGAGATGTTCCAAGATTTTTTTCAAAAATAGCATCATCGATAAGAGACAAACGAGACATACATTTGCCTCATTCCAAAGAAGTTTAGGGCCAACAGAGTTAACGAGTACAAACATATCAGCCTGATCACTTCGCTATACAAAATCATTTCAAAGGTACTGGTCGAAAGGCTAAAAAAAGTCCTTCCTATCAACATTGACGGTTCTCAGGCAACTTTAGTAGGCTTGGAAGTGGTGGGTGATTGGAAAGCAAAAAAAAAGGAAGGCTTCTTGATTAAATTGGATCTCAAAAAGGCTTATGACAAATTAGATTAGGATGATTTGGATGCTGTTATGGAGTTAAAAGGCTTTGGCAAAAGATGGAGAATGTGGATGCGAGGGTGCCTCTCGATGGTCAACTTCTCTATCATCATTAATGGGAGACCAAGAGGGAAAATTCATGCTAAGAAGGGGCTTAGACAAGGAGATCCCATCTTCCCTTCCTTTTAGTTTTCACTCTTGTAGCAGATTCCCTCAATCGTTTCATTCACTTTTGTTGTGAAGAAAGATTCTTGAATGGCGCTATGGTTGGCAATATGGGAGCTGCGATTACTCACCTACAGTATGCCGACGACACTTTGATTTTTGTTGGGACAAGGATGAGAATTTGGAAAGATGGTGGGCTTTCATAAATCTTTTTATGATGGGAACTGGCCTATCCTTAAATCTTGGGAAGACTTCTCTGATTGGGATTAACATTGGGAAAAATAGGGTGCAGTACCAAGCTTCTCTCTTTGGTTGCAAGGTGTTACAATCGCACTTTTCAAAGGACTCGCAAAGCGATTGTGTGGCACTTGCTTTTGCCTACGAGCAAGTCAGCCCACGAGAATCGGATAGCCGGCGGCACTACGGCTATATATCGCAACCTCCACCCCCGTTCTCGAGAAAACGGTTTTGGAAAACGGGGTTAGAGAAAAAAGGTTTGGAAAATGTTTGAGGACATTTTGGAAAGCTTATTGTATGCTTGAATGCAAGAGAATAGATTAGCGACAAGACAAGAATACAACTCGATGTAGAGAGGAGACTAGGTGTACCCTCCTAAGGTATATTATAAAGCATTTTGCCTTTGGCAGACGTGAACATGCAAAGTGGCGAGGAGTCACGTGCCACCAAAAGTACAATGAAAAGTAAATAACATGCAAAAGTAAATACATGGCATAAAAGTAGGAGGGAAGAGACTATCATGGGCATGCGGCCATGGGCGACATGCACTGTGTCACAATCACACCTTTCAAAGAATTCGCATAGCGATTGTACGACACTTGCTCTTGCCTACGAGCAAGTCAGCCAACGAGAATCGGATAGCCGGCGGCACTACGGCTATATATCGCAACCTCCACTCCTGTTCTCGAGAAAACAGTTTTGGAAAACGGGGTTAGAGAAAAAAGGTTTGGAAAACGTTTGAAGACATTTTGGGAAGCTTGTTGTATGCTTGAATGCAAGAGAATAGATTAGCGGCAAGACAAGAATACAACTCGATGTAGGGAGGAGACTAGATGTACCCCCCTAAGGTATATTATAAAGCATTTTGCCTTTGGCAGGCGTGAACATGCAAAGTGGCGAGGAGTTCACTTGCCACCAAAAGTACAATGAAAAGTAAATACATGGCATAAAAGTAAGGGGGAAGAGGCTATCATGGGCATGCGGCCATGGGCAACATGCACTGAACGAGCATGACGTCCCTATTTAAACCATGACATCCTCCCCTACTTAAACGGTTGACGTCCCTATCAACCGACGTTGCTCGAATTCTGCGATCTGGGTTGATGCTGATTTCATATCTTCTGCGCGCTCCCAACTGATTTCATCATCTGGAAGTCCCATCCATTTGACTAAGAATTCCTATATGTCCCTTCTCGGTCGTCCGACTCGACGAGTTCTTTCAGCTAAGATTTCTTCAACTTCTTTTGCCATCTTGTTGTTCCAGGTGACCTCTGGTCGGATTACTTCGTTAAGTGCAAGATCAATGGTGTCCGGGTGATAAGATTTCAAGTTGCTCACATGAATCACTGGGTGGATTTTCATCCACGAGGGTAATTGGACCCTGTATGACGTCTTCCCGACCTTCTGAATAACGTTGACTGGACCTTCGTATTTCCGCACAAGGCGTTGATCTTTGTTACCCCGGAATCGGAATTGTTCCGGGCGTAATTTAATGAGCACTTGATTTCCTGCTTGAAATTCCAACGGTCTGCGCTTCTTGTCGGCCCACTTCTTCATGTGCTAAGACGCCTTCTCAAGGTATGCTCGGGCAACATCCGTGGATTGTCGCCATTCTTTGGTGAAGTTGTAAGCTTGGGGGCTCTTCCCTGCGTAAGGATGGTCGATGATGTGTGGTAACATAGGTAAGTGCCCGCATACTATTTCAAAAGGAGCCTTCCCTGTAGTAGTGCTCTTCTGGGAGTTGAAACAGAACTGGGCTACATCAAGCATCTGTATCCAATTTTCTGTCGAGCATCAATAAAATGGCGGAGGTATTCCTCCAACATGCTATTGAAGCATTCTGTCTGACCGTCGGTTTGTGGGTGGTAGCTTGAGATGTTCAAGTTGGAGCCAAGTAGCCGGAAGAGTTTCGTCCAGAAGATTCCAGTGAATCTTCCATCTCTATCACTCACGATGCTATCAGGAACGCCCCATAGTTTCACTATGTTTTTTAAGAATAGCTGAGCTGTCATCTCTGCGGAACACATATTCGAAGTTGGGACAAAGGTTGCGTATTTGGAGAATCTGTCGACAATAACAAGGATAGCTTCAGATTCTCCAACCTTGGACAGGTGGGTGATGAAGTCCTCCAGGGATACGCTCTCCCAAGGTCTTGATGGCACTGGAAGGGGCTCCAGTAAGCCCGCAATTTTGGTTCTCCCGACTTTGTCTTGTTGGCAGATGAGACACGTCTTGGTGTATTGCATAATGTCGTCTCGCAAGTTTGGTCAGTAGTACCCTTTCTTTAGTAGGGCATAAGCTCTCTGTCTCCCAGCGTGGCCAGCCCACATGGTGTCATGGCATTCTCCCATCAGGAGTTTCCTCATGTTTCCTGCTCGCGGAACATAGAGACGATTGCCTTTGGTAAAAAGGAGGTCGTCTTCGACCCAAAACTGGCGGTTCTTCCCATCTTTTTCTAGCTGAATGATTGTCTGTGCTGCTGGATCGTCTTTCAGGTGTGCTTTGATGGCTTCACGAACAGATCCTGTCAACTTGCTTGCTTTCAGATGAGCTAACATGCACAGAGCCGCATGTTCCCTCTTTCGACTAAGGGTGTCCGCTGCTTGGTTTGACCGTCCAGGCCGGTGTTCGAATTGGAAGTCGAATTTGGTGAGGTACTCTTGCCATCGGGCTTGTTTCGAGGACAACTTTGGTGGATCGAAGAAATGACATATCAAACTGTTGTCGGTTTTGACAATGAACTTAGAGCCTAAGAGATATTGTCTCCAGGACTTTAGGCGGTGGACTACTGCCAACATCTCTTTTTCAGAGGTATGTGTCGTTCAACTTTCGGCTTTCGTACGCCACTGGGTGTCCATCTTGTAGGAGAACACCGCCTAGGGCGAAGTCTGAGGCATCAGTTTCTATCTCGAACGACTTGGTGACATCCGCGATACCAAGCACTGGTCCTTCCATCATGGCTTTCTTTAGTTTATCGAAAGGTAAGAAAGCCGCTTGACACTCTGGAGTCCAACTCCAAGTATTATTCTTCTTCAGGAGTTCAGTTAATGGTCTCGCCTTCTTCGAAAATCCTTCGACAAATCTTCGATAATAGTTTGCTAGCTCGAGAAAAGATCGCAGTTCTGTGATGGAACTCGGAACTTTCCAAGTTGATGCGTTTTTGTGCAAAAGCACATTTCTCTCTCTTCACATATGATTCATTTTGTCTCAGCTTCTCAAAGACCAGTTGCAAGTGGGTCTAGTGTTCCGCCATGGAAGAACTGTAGACTACTATGTCGTCGAGGTAGACTACCACAAATTTGTCGAGATACTCATGAAACACCTGATTCATCAAGGTGCAAAACGTCGCTGGGGCGTAAGGCCAAAGGGCATAACAAGGAATTCGAAGGCCCCATATCTCGTGACACAGGTCGTCTTGGGCTCGTCTCCCGCTGCAATGCGCACTTGGTAGTATCCAGACCTCAAGTATAGCTTGGAAAAGTACTTGGCCCCATGGAGGCGATCGAATAGATCGGTGATGATGGACAATGAGTACTTATTGCGTACCGTGAGCTTGTTCAAGGCGCGGTAGTCGATACACAGGTGGAGACTGCCATCCTTCTTTTGAAAAAGGAATGGGGCTCCATAGGGAGCCTTTGCTGGACGGATGAATCCTGCGTTCAACAATTCATCCAGCTGCTTCTTGAGTTCGGCTAATTCAGGAGGGGCCATGCGGTAAGCATTCTTAGAGGGCGGTTTCGCCCCTGGGAACAGCTCGCTTTCATGGCCGATTCCCCTACGCGACGGTAGGGACTTTGGCAGACTGTCGGGCATAACGTCTGCATAGTCAGCTATGACTTGTTGGATCTCACTGGGAATTACTTCTTTACTGCTCTCTTCTTCGATCACTGGCCATAAATGTTGGTTCGTCACGAGCAAGGCCCATTTTCAGCTGCAGAGCTGATATCATCTTAACCCCACTGGGTTGTTTTATACACGTCGGAACAACGGTGGGATCAGATCCAGTAACAACTAGACACTTCACCAGGGGCATGGGGATGACTTTGTGCTCTAGAAGGAATTCCATTCCGAGCACAACGTCGAAGTCATCCATTCTAACAATTAGAAAGTCCACTTTGCCGCTCCATGTCCCGATCTTCAGTTTGACCCTTTTTGCTATCCCTACGATGGGGAGGGCCGCGGAGTTAACTGCTTTCATTTTCCCTGGATCTTTATCCCATTGTAGATTCAGACGGCGAGCCTCGGTTTTAGTCATGAAATTGTGCGTTCCACCATAGTACTCTTGGCAACCTTATCGTGAACCAACACGTCTACATACATGAGCCCTCTCTTTAATGGTTCTTTTGCTTCCCCTAATTTCTCCTGGAGAGCAGACATGAATTTCAGTGCCCCCATGCAGGGGTTAACAGTAGGTTCTTCGCTCGATATATCTATCTCGGCGGTTTCTGTCTCGACCTCCGGGCCATTGGCTATTGCAGCTTGGAGTGCCTTTAGGGTAGCTCGATGTGGGCAGTCGCTTATGCGATGAGCCCCTTTACACAGAAAGCAAACGAGGGGCTCTCAATTGAAGTTGTTCTGTTGGTTTGGCCCGCGCCAGTTGGTTCAACCCCTCTAATAGGGTCTACGATCTGCTCCTCCATTCCTGTCTCCTCCCCCACTTTTGGGTGAGCTTGTCTGGTGGTTTTGTTCCCACTACTCGAGGCGGGTTGGTTCCTTCTGTAATCCTGAGACGGCTCGTTACCAAGATCAAACAGGTGTTCAGCCGCAGCATAAGCAGAGCTGAGGTCTTGAACCCCTTGATCGTACAACTTGGACTTGGCCCATGGTTTTAAGCCTTCCACGAAGTAGAAGACTTTGTCTATCTCTGACATGTCTCGTATGTCCAACATTAGTCCCGCAAACTGTTTCACGTAGTCTCTGATGTACCCAGTGTGTCGCAGCTCTCGCAGTTTACGTCTCGCTAGAATCTCAACATTCTCCTGAAAAAACTGCGCCTTGAGAGCTTTCTTCAACTCATCCCATGTGTTTATAGTGCATCGTCTTTCTTGGATGTCCATATACTTGGACCTCGACCAAAGCTTTGCATCTTCAGCTAGATGCATGGTTGCCAAAGTGATCTTGGCTTCTTCTGTCGTTGTACTCGTAGCTCGAAAATACTGTTTGACGTCAAAGATGAAGTTCTCGAGGGCCTTGGCATCACGAGCCCCATCGAAAGGCTTAGGCTCCGGAATCTTCACCTTGTTAAACTGGATATTTCCCCCTGCTAGGCCTTGGTTTCCCACCGCTCTCATGGTGAGGTTCACCTTCATGTTTATCTCGGCGACTTCTGCCCGCACGACTTCTATAGTAGCTCGAAAGTCGTCGGAAAGATCGCTGACCATCTGCATGATCGTCTTTTGGGAGCTGTCTAACTCTTCGACACACTCCTCTACATGAGCAACAGAGCTCGTCGAGCTGTCCACTCACTCGAAACCTTTTCGTTTTCCCGGCTCTACTTTCTAGGGTTTTAACCCTAACCAACAAGTCTTTCACTGACAATGCGTCAATTCGAGCATTTGTTGCGTCAATTCCATCGGCTTTACTAGCCAACTCTTCTAGCCGATTTTCTAGGAACCGAACAATCAGGGACTTCCCTCAGGAACAACAGCTGTTTCTCAATTTCCACGAGTCGTTCGACATGTGTTTTGTTCAACTGTTTCAGTGCCGAGATGATTATTGATCTCGATTCGAGGAGCCAACTAGGCTCTGATACCAACTCTCACAATCGCACTTTTCAAAGGACTCGCAAAGCGACTGTGCGGCACTTGCTCTTGCCCACGAGCAAGTCGGCCAGCGAGAATCGGATAGCCGACGGCTATATATCGCAACCTCCACCCCCGTTCTCGGGAAAAAGGTTTTGGAAAATGGGGTTAGAGAAAAAAGGTTTGGAAAACGTTTGAAGACATTTTTGAAAGTTTGTTGTATGCTTGAATGCAAGAAAATAGATTAGCGGCAAGATAAGAATACAACTCGATGTAGGGAGGAGACTAGGTGTACCCCCTAAGGTATATTATAAAGCATTTTGCCTTTGGTAGGCGTGAACATGTAAAGTGGCGAGGAGTCACTCGCCACCAAAAGTACAATGAAAAGTAAATAACATGCAAAAGTAAATACATGGCATAAAAGTAGGAGGGGAGACGCTATCCTAGGCATGCGGCCATGGGCGACATGCATTGGACGAGCACGACCATGACACAAGGTAGATTCCCTTCCCATCACTTATTTGGGTGTTCGCTGGGAAAATACAAAAGAGCTTCTTCTTGGTACCCCATGGTGGATAAGTTTAGGGCCAAGCTCGAAAATTGGAGGAACCTTATGCTGTCTAAGAGGGGAGGTTTACCCTTGCGGTGTTGGTGCTGAATTGCATTCTGTTATATACCTTTTCTATTTTTAAAGCTCCTTCTAAGGTCATTGCTGATATGTAGAGAATAGTCAGAAATTTTTTTGGAGCGGTATCGGCTGCCATCCTCAACGTCATCTAGTAAACTGGGAACAAATGTCCCTACCAAAGATCTATGGAGGCCTTGGGATTGCGGCTTTCAAACAGAGGAATGATGCCTTATTGCAGAAATGGTTGTGGAGATTTACCCAAGTCAAGGAAGACTACTGGAAGCCCATGGGTTAACATAGCTATGCAGAGCAACTGTTTGTTGAAGTTTACTTCTTTTGAAGTAAACAATGGGAGAAAGATCAAATTCTTGAAAGACAGTTGGTTAGGGAACTGTCCTCTTGCAACACAATTCCCTGAATTGTTTAGTAGTTTCGACCACAAAGACATAACAGTGGCAGACTGTTGGTCTGAAGAGCATGCTGACTGGAACTTGGTCCTCAAAAGAGGCTTAAGAGATCATGAGATGACAAGCTGGATTCGGATGGTGGAGTTGCTGGCCTCTTTTTGGTTTGGGAGTGGGGAGGACAAGATTGAGTGGGCCCTTGAGGGGGGAAGCGGTTCACCACTAGTTCTGCTTTTCACAAGCTTACGAAGGTTCCCCAAGCTCCTTTCACCACTAGTTAAATTAATTTGGAAATTCTCGTCCTAAGAAAGTCAAAGTCCTTTTGTGGAGTCTTGCCTATAGAAGCCTTAATACTCGTAACAAGATGCAGAAAAAGCTTCCTAACTGGGTGCTGTCCCCCTCGGTTTGCCCTCTTTGTCTAAGGCATGCAGAAGATATTGATCACCTTCTCCTTCATTGTTCGTTCGCCTCTAGGGGTTGGTCTGTGCTTATGAAAAAGTGTGGTATCTCCGGGTGCCTTCCCCGATTAATCGATGATTGGCTTTTAGAGGTGGTTCAAGGGGGACCTTAAAAGGAAAAGCCAAATTTTTGTGGAGTTGTGCGGCTAGAGCTTTGCTTTGGGATCTTTGGAAGGAAAGGAATCAAAGAGTCTTCAACAACTCTGCGACGCCTTTTGATATTTTTTGTGATCACGTACAGATTACTATGGCCTCTTGGTGCCTTACTCATGGAAAATTCTTTTGTAATTATATTATTGTATTATTTCAACAAGATTGGAAAGCTGTAATGCGGTAGTTTGTGGGAGGGCCTCCTTGGCCCTCGCCTCTAGTCTATTTTCCCCATTTTGTTCTTAATATATCATCGTGTCTTATAATTTTTTTGCTTTTTTTCATTTTCATATATCAATGAAAATTTGTTTCTTGTTTAAAAAATTAACGGTAGACCCTTACTTCCATAGCTCTATAGCCCCTTTTAGTAGTGCCCCCACAGTTGCTATTTGACCCTACCATTCTATTTTTAAGAAATTGTTGGTACATGATGTGGTCGACCTGCGATTCTACAAATCTCCCTCACTTCATCATTATTAGGCAGGGTTAAAAATTATTTTTGAATCTCTTTTGATGCATAGTTATAAAATGCAAGCGATGTGTGCTGCCAGACTAAATAGTTTGTCCCCATATTTTGCTAATAATTCTTTAAGAATGGACTACCCCTCAACATGTGCTCTGTGAAGCACAGATCTTTGAAACCTACACCGAACTAAAATAATCCCTCGACTTGAACTGCATTACTCTACCCAAAGAACCTCAGTAACCCAATAAACAGGAGCAAGAGCCGATGCTGCACCTTCTAGTTGATGGGATTATAATAATTACTTTCTGTGAATTCAAGTAGTTATCATGCTTATATGTCTACTAATGGTCATTTTCTACTTTATTGTGCAAGGTTGGCTGTTCTCATTCAGATAAAAATTCTCAATTGCTTCTAGATACAGTAACTTCAAGTGCAAAGAAAGGTCCTTATGTTCATGGCTATATAGACCTCTTCAGTGGTTCTGGGGAGTTGTGGAGCTGGAGCTTTGACATGGAAGAGAACCTCAACTCACAAGCACAACCTCTTACAGAAGATAGCTTGAAACTGGGAGAAGTCCAAGAAAAGAAGCTTAATAAATTTCAGAACTTATTCACAGGAAAAACTTCAAAGCGAGGCGAATTACCGTCTCCTTCCTCTAACTTAGGTACACTTGAGGAAGAAAGTGAAGATGACAGTCAGAGCATAACTTCTTCTCATTCAAGAAGATCGCTAATGGTGCAGAGGGCGGGAGATGGTATTAAAGCTGAGAAGCAGGTACGGACCTGGTTTACTATACTTGATGTTGGTTGTATGGCTTGGTAAAATTGCATACTTCACTGGTGCCTTCAACAAACCTTGTTTTGATTAACACCAACTTGCTCATGGCATTCTTTTCCTGGATTTAACTATAACTTCAACAATATTGAGATCATGTTCATTTCTTTTTTGACTTTTCATAGTCTCTTTTTGTTGAGCACGACATTATGTTTTTGCTGCTTACATGGAAAAAGTATGAAAGTTATATTTATGTGGATCAGCTGCCTAAGATTTTGAAAAAAAGTAACTTGTGACTTTAGTACGTTGGCTGCCTAGTCTTTGAAGAATGCTATATTGTTCCCTTGAAAGAAATTTTTGTTCCTGCAGCATGACGTCTTTATGCCTGCACAAGATTCTATTCTTACAGACCATGTTGCCGAAGATGATGACCATGGATCTGAAAGTGAGCCTTCAGAGTGGTCTTTTGCTTCCTTGAGTAATGATCAAGAGTCCCAAACTACCAATAGGGATATAATGATGGTAGTTATTTTGTCAATTTCTATTATTTTGAATCTACAATTTTTAACTTTAATCCTACGTTTTAATGGATTTGAATTTTTTTATTGTTAGGTTCATTTGCTCCATCTTGCATGTGCCCCTAAAGGACCATTGGCTGATGCTCTGCCAAAATTGGCATCTGAACTTTATAATTTGGGGGTATTTTCAATAATTATTCCTTATCCTCGTGTTTCCCCAATCCTTATCTCTATCTATTTAATTGGCAGGTCCTCTCTGAAGTGGCTCTGGATTTGACTTCGAAACCATCATCCATGTTTCATAAAAAATTTGAGACTGCTTTCCAAGAACAAATGGTTCGTTGTAATTCTTCATATTTTAATCACTTTCTTGTTTCTACCTCTCTGTTATTTCTTGGAATTGGACTCTTACCCCCCCTTTTTTTCTCTTTTCTTTTTGCTTATTTTACTTCACCTAGAATGCTACTAGTTTCTCCCAGTTTTGGAACCCTTCTGATTTTGGCGGCCCAACATCTTCTCAACTGAGTTCTCGGTATCTGAATGATTTTGAGGAGCTAAAGCCCCTTGGTAATGTGTTTTGGCCTTTTGCACATGTGCTTGCACTGTTGATGTTCAATCTACAAGGGTGTCGATGGTTTCTCTTTAATGTGATGTTGGTACCTTTGATTTTATTTAGGATGTGACATGTTGAAGTTTTTAAATTTCTATTTATCCTTCAAAATTTTCCTTAAAGGCAACTTAATAAAGAGAATGTAAGATATTTAGGGTCGAGCAGGGGAGTGGTTCTCATTTAGTTAATTGGGAAGTGGTGGCTAAGTCGTTGGAGCTGGGGTCTAGGAGTAGGTCAATTTAAGGTGCGTAATGAGCAAGGTTCGAAATGTCATGTCGATAGAAATGTCGAGTTCTTGTTGGCTTAGTGGTTTTGACACTAACGCCCTGTGGCATAAGATTATTGTGAGCAAATATGAACCACATCCTCTTGAGTGGATCTCAGGTGGGTATTATAAGGGCACAACACCAAAAATCTGCAGACACTATTTATAATGGGCTCCCATTTTTCTCGCCATTTGTTTCGTGTTCAATGGGATGGGGTGGATACTTATCTTTGGGAGGATTAGTAGTTGGAGGATAGACCTATATCTTCTTTATTTCCTTGTTTATACCATATGTATTCTACGGAAAAGAGCTTCTGTCCTTACCACTTCGGGGGGCTCATCCTCTATTACTCTTGGGTTTTGTCGTCCTTTGTTTGACGGAGAAATGATGGATATTGTGCTTAGAAGTTAGAAGGGATTCTCGTATTTGGGAACTTAGCCCTTTTGAAGGGTTCTCGGCAGCTCATCCGGAGAATTGTCCTGCTTCCTCGTCTTTTCCTTATTGTGGAAGGTTAAAATTCTCAAGAAAGTCAAAGTGTGGCAGGTCCTTCATGATAGAGTTAATACCTTGTAGTGGGGTTTGAGGAAGCCGTCTAGCTTGGTTGGGCTGCAGTGTTGTATTCTCTGCGGGGGCAGCTGAGGATCTTGATCATCTCCCGTGGAGTTGCGAGTTCGCTAGGTTGGTTTGAAGCTATTTATTTGAGTCTTTTGGCCCTGGTTTGGTCCAGCCTAAAGGTGCATGTCTATGGTGGAGTTTCTTCTTCACCCATCCTTTTGTGATAAGGCATTACCAAACCAAGGCTTTTGGGATTCCCTGACCTAAACTTTATTTTTGAGTAAAAGAAAGCAAAATGTTTAATAAAATTCCTTCTAGGTAAAGTGAATTGATGCGCCTTTTCATGCTCAGAAGGGATGGGAGAACCAATACTTGAATTAATATTGGAAGAGTCTGTGCTCCATTTTTTTTGTAACTAGAATTTCTATTTGTATCTCTAAGAATTTGGGGTACCTGACGGGTCAATGCACGACTCTCTCCCTCCCAACCCTAACCCTTGCCGCCACCGCCCAGACCTAACTCTAGCCGCTGCTCGCCAACCCTAACCTTAGCCGCCACTCTATCCCTAACCCTAGCCCTTGCCGTCTTCTTCCATTCGCCGTCGACTCTCTAATCCTAACCCTAACCCTAGTCGCTGCTCTAACCCTAACCCTAATCTTAGCCGCCGGCCTCTCCTTTGCTATCCGCCATTGCCGCTGCCCACCTTCATCTTCGCCATCGCCACTGTCCTCGTCGCGCCGCTAGGGTTTTTTCGTGGTCGTTTTCTTCTTCATTGCCGGTCTTCTTTCAATCATCGCTGCTGCTCGCTATCCCTAACCCTAGCCGCCGCTCTACCCTTCGGCGCCGTCGTTCCCCTAACCCTAAACTGCTGCCAAAGCCCTCCTAACCAGCTCACATCCGTTTTGGCTGCTTTCAAATGGATTGGAGAAGTTACAGCATTCAAGACAATTACTATTGGGTTGGGTGTGATAATGACTGTTTTCTCATAAAAACTCTAGGAAGAAGGTTCAGATTTCTCTTCAACTTTTCCAGCTTCAGTGGTTAGAAAAGGCTTTGGTGGAGCTTCTGCATTTTCCTTTGTATTCAAGATTCTCCATGCAAGTTAGGGATGAGAACGGAACTTGTCGACTTCGGAAAAAGAGACTCTTGAAAGGCTAGTTTTTGGGATGTGTTGTTTGGCCCTTTTCGGGTGGAAGAAAATTTATAATTGTACCTGCAGGGATTTGAAAGATTGGTTGGGTAACTTTTTGGGACATGCTAAAAGACTCATTGGTGAATTTCAAAGGAAAGGTATTGCAGGGCGCCTCAAACTTTTCATTTGCAGAGAGGGCTAAGAACAAAGATAGTACGATGGCATTCCCTACCGCAGAGGATGAGATTTTCAAGAAAAGAAAAGGGTGCAATTAAAGGGTGCAACTCTTATTGGGTTCAAAAGGAACATGAAGTTGTGGAAACAGATTGAGATAATGCCATGGTTATCTCAAGGTTTTGTGCTCAGGATAGTTGGAAGGCGATCGCTGCCTCCCTCAAAAGTTTCTTCTCGGAAAATTGCCAAGCTAACCTTTTCTTAGCAGATAAGGCTGAAAGTGGAAGACCCTTGAACTCTGATTGGCTCAATGGTAAATGACGTAAGTTAGATGGATTTCACGTGAAGATGGAGAAGTGGGATCTTGAAAAGAATGGCAGGAATGAAATGATAGTTTTTTTTGGTTGCTAGGTGAAAATCTGCGACCTACCTTTAGAGCTTTGGAACACAAATTGCTTCAAGGTCATTGGAACCCATTTTGGAGGTTTGAAGAAAATCTCTTCAGCAACACTAAATCTGTTAGATTGTTCAGCTGCTTTCATTCAAGTAGAGAACAATGACTGCGGCTTTATTTCGACTTCGATCGAGATAACTACGAAACGTGGAGTGTTTTTGGTAAACGTGGTTGCCTTAAATGAAGCTATCAAACCGTCTTTTCCCTCCGTTCAGCTTTCAAAGACTTCATTGATTGCAGATTCTTCAAATCCTTTGGATATCCAAAGATTGCAAGAAGTCTTGACAGACGAAGAGTTTCAATTTGGCAACATTTCTTATAAGGTTAGCTTGGAAAAGCAGATTGCAACTGTCCCCTCATCTACTCAAAATGCACCAGTTGGCCCAAACATTATGCCGAGTCAGTTGAGCACCCCTATGGTTAGAAAAGAAGTGGGCATTGGTCAAGAAGTGGGCATTATTGGCCCTACTATTTTTCAAAAGCTAAATGCAGAAGCTATTTTGAACCAAAAGTCTAAGGGCAACCCGTTTCCACTAGGTATGAAGAATACTGAACGATTAATTCAACCCCTTCCTTTTTACTACTCTCGTGGGAAACCTAATACTAATTTTTGAAACGAGCTTGCTAAGCCCTCAGTAGCTGAAGGGGTTCAAGTTAACCTTAATAAGGCTTTCTTTGAGGAATGAGAAGTAGTTAGTAAAGATTGTTTGGATAAAGTAAATGTTTTATCCATTGGCACTATCCACTCCACTAACAAAGGTTTGCCTTTTAGATCATCTTCCTTAGAATTCTCGGATAATGATTTTGAAGATGAGGATGACGCAATCTGTATTAGTAGTTTAAACTCTTCTCCAAAGTCAGACATCCCAATTGAGGACTTTTCTGAGCATTCCTTTCCGGACGATTTTCAATCCTTATTTAACGAGCAAAATGAAGATGAGAAACCCATTCTCCCATAGAAAACAACCATTCCTTCCTTTTTTTTTTTGAAGAAATGGGGATTACCTTTGTCCCAATTGAATCTGTTCTCTGAGTTTTAAGTTGTTCGGAATGTTGGAATGTTCTCAATTATGTCTTTGGCAGATTTTAAAGCTTTTCAGTTTTAGTTCGGTTGGTTGGTTGATGAGGTTTTCAAAGTCTTTCTCCAGCGTGTGGTTTGACATTTAGTGGTTTATTTGTGGAGGCTTTTTGAAGACAACATTGAGGCTTAGTATTTTGTGTTTTCTCCTTTTTAGCATTTCTGCCGCGGTCTGTTCTTGTGCCCTAACTTCTACTTAGTTCTTTTTGGAGTTTGGTCTTCGCTCTCGGTGCTAAGGAAGGTTTTTCCCTCATGCAGTTGTTGACCTTGGATTTGGTTTGATTTCCCAAGATCGATATCAAACAGTTTTTCTGAGTACTGTTTTAGAATGCTTTTATCTCTTTTGAGCTTGTATTGCTCTTGTTGCAATATTTATTCTTTATTTTTCTATTTTTCTCTCTTTTTTTTCACCCCCTTGGGGTTTTGTATCTTTAACATTTTTACTTTTCATATATTAATGAAAAATTGTTTCTTGTTAAAAAAATATTGGAAGAGTCAACAACATTAATTGCACCAGCCTGTAACTCAATCACAAAATGAGGCTTTTTGTAAAACTCCTTACTGGAAGTATTGGGAGATGCTGACTTTTCTTTATGAGTAGAGCCCTTAAAACCGTCAGATTTCATCATGAACTGCCTTGTCAAATTCTGGGAAGAAAAATCAAAATCTTGTAACTGCCAGCGATCATCATTAACTCCAGCCTTATCAATAGAATCTCTATTCTCATTTAAGACCGATTGAACATTAAAGCTGATTGGCTGCATGGAGACCTCTGCAGCTGCTCCAATATCATTTAATTCTCGAGAAAGTGGCGTGATTTCGTGCTTATAAGACTGTTGGTTCCATACTTTTCATCTTCCATAATTTGAAAAGCCTTTCACATTCCAAAGGGTTCGAAAAAAGTCCTCTGATCTGCAGAAGACCAATCATGCCTTGCCCAGTTCTTTCAATCAAATCCATTATCATCCGAAGTACTGATCTTGAAGGGGCCAAACTTTGGATTCTTAAATTCAACTGAAGCTGGTAAAAACCCACATTTGTTCCCTTCAACCTGAATGCAAGCCTCAGTGCAATCAATCAGATTAAGAGTTTCTGAGGATATGCTGACCAACCCTCCACAATGGCTTCCAATACCTTCAAAAAATCTGTTTCCAAAATTCAAGAGGTAATCCACGATAACTAAGAATATTAAGGATGAATAAACGACAATTCAACCCAAAAGCTTAAGCTAATGTGTTGGGTAAATTTAGTTCATATATTGGATATCTAATACTCCCCCTCACTAGTAGGCTTGGAAAATAACATCAAGACCCAACAAGTGGAAATTAATAATAAATGGGGAGGAAATGACTACTCAGGGGCTCGAGCACAGGACCTCCCGCTCTGATACCATATTAAGGATGAATAAATAACCATTCAACCCAAAAGCTTAAGCTAATGGGTTGGGTAAATTTAGTTCATATACTGGATATCTAATAAACAAGCTCTTTTCTATCATGCTTTTCGAAACTCAATTTTTCCAACTTTAGATAAAAATTTCCAACTTCATTTTCTTGATTGTTCTTTCTTGCATAGTACCCTTCCATCAACAATTTCCATTAAGGCTTTATCTACCATGAAAGGGTTGATCATGCAATTCTGAGAGTATTTTTACCTTAGAGCCTTTGAAATATCCCTCCAATCATCATGAGCACAACATCTGGATACGACCATCATGTTTTCTCAATCAAGTTTCAACGCTGCTATAGCTTTTTTAACCTAATGGACTAGGCTGACTTCAAATCCCGGAGGCTTTTTCACTACCGAACCTCGAATTCTGTTATGATCCCCTTTCGTTACCTAAGCGTCTTTGTAAACCCCAAATGATCTGCTGTACCATATCGAAGTTGGTCCATATCTTTTGCTCCAGGTCCCTTCCTGTCATCCGTCAGAGGTTTTTTGCCTTTAGCATCCATAGAAGATAAGTTCATCATATTCTTTTCTGAGATGTTTTTTTTTGAACAAGAAACGAACTTTTCATTGATTAATGAAAAGGAACATAAAATGTTCAAAGATACAAACTCTCAAAGGAGTGAAAAAAGATAGCAAAAAATTAAAAGGTGCAACCCATGAAATCAGGAAAATAAGATCTAGTCAACATCCTTTACAAAACTATATAGGAAAGATGAAAGCCCCCAATTAGTATAAATCATATTAGGAGAATAGAGAGCAAAAAACTTACATAGAGCACACCATTGAGAAGCTTTAAACTTAGCCTAATTGAAGCACTCCACCGAAGGTCTTCTTTTTTCCTCAAAAATCCTTTGGTTCCTTTCAAACCAAAGTTCCGAAATGATGGCTTTGACCCCGTTTACCCAAAGAAGACTCGCTTTAGGAGATAAGAATGGGCTGAACAACAGTTGAGTAACATAGAAGATAAGTTCATTTTCTTTTCTTAGACGTTTTGTTCTTCCATGTTTTATTTTTGGCGCTTATCTACTTGGAGATCTTATATATTTGGTGGTTTGGTTTTTTCAAGGAGTTGTATCCTCAAATATTTTTCTATCTTTTCATGTATTGATGAATAGTTTGTCTCTGGTAAAAAACAAAATTGGCAAACTTAAAGAATTGCAGAAACTTGAACAACTTCCTTTATACACTTCTTTATATATACATTTCCCCCTGTTTTATTGAGCTAGGATTTTTCTTGATGGCACAATTTCTTTTTGCAGGTCATGGTGGTTTTGGACACGTAGTATTATGTAAAAATAAATTAGATGGACGACAATATGCAGTGAAAAAAATTCGCCTCAAGGACAAAATACTGCCTGTCAATGACCGCATCTTAAGGTATAATTATTTCAAACCAATAAAGTAAAAGTCTCCAAAAATTACAAAAGCCAACATACAACATTGATGAACAAGGCACCAGAGGAGAAGAAAACAGAAAAATTATCCCATAAGCAAAACCACAAAGCCAAGAAGATTCCAGCAAGAGAGGTTGCTGCAACTCCCTGTAAAGTGGCTAAACACCATGAGGAACATTGAAATCAAACCTTTACTCCGACAATGGATTTGATGCGAGCTTGAAAAGGTTTTCAACGATATCTGAGAATCTATTTGGGGCTTCCTTCATGATGTGCTTAGCACTAATGATAGAGGTATTTTCTCTCGGAGAAGGAAGAAAAGGCTCAATTTCCAGGTCGTCTTGATTCCATTCCAAATCTAAATTGGTGCTATTGAGACTAACATTTGAATCATCACTAGAATTAGAAAATTATTCTTCTAAAACACCTTTAGTAACATCACCATTAAGGTTTTTC
This sequence comes from Momordica charantia, assembly GCF_013281855.1. Classification (NCBI taxonomy): domain Eukaryota; kingdom Viridiplantae; phylum Streptophyta; class Magnoliopsida; order Cucurbitales; family Cucurbitaceae; genus Momordica; species Momordica charantia. The sequence goes on along the minus strand of NW_028275165.1, from coordinate 2,010,730 downwards.
ATATATTAACTATCACTAGATCCACTTTCTTGTACTTAAGAGTTGGAAGTTCATCAATGTTGTACTTATGATTTGGCAGTCTTTAGGTTAGCTGCGACTTAGTTATCCTTGCCTTTATCATCCTGTCGGCCAAACTTCTTCAGCTCTTAAAGCTGATGTATCGGGAGGAGGGTGGTGGCACTAAGTTTAAGGATAGTCTAGGTGGTCATCATGCACACACTTTTGAAGACAGATGTTCTAGTAGATCTCTTTATGAAATTGTTAAATGCTAGTTCTCATATAACTGCGAGAGAGGTAACATACTCTGCGTGACAAATTGGTAATTTTCTATTATGTCGGCTAGACTGGTCTTCACTTGCTATGTTAAATCTATATCCTGTCTTAGTGCGGAACTGTGTGAAGGAAGAACCTTGCACAACATTAAAAATTGTCCAGAATTTGGTTGTACAATACAAATGCTGTGTTGTACTTGGTTAGGTGGGATATTGCCTCTCGTTGCAAGGAAGAAGGTGGTTTGGGTCTTGGGAGATTGTTGCAACCGCTAGTATATAAACTTCAGCTCTTTGGAGGCAAGTTGTGGCAAACATTTATGGTATTGACCGTTTTAACTAGAAACATTGTGGCAAGCATTTATGGTATTGACCATTTTAACTGGAATGTTTCTGGGAAAAAAATTGGTAGTCGTCGTAGTCCATGGTTTTGCATTAAAAAACAGTGGTTGGTGGTGACAAACTTCACCTTTTTCAGTGTTAAGAATGGCAAACGAGTTCTATTTTGGCACCATTTATGGTTGGGGGATTCTATCTTAAAGGATAGGTTTAGATCCTGATTTTGGATCTCTTCTTCTCCTTCTACGTCAGTCCATGATGCTTGGGACTCACATTCTTCTCCTTGGAGAATTGAAGTTAGGAGAATGCTAAATGATGAAGAATTGGAAGAATATTTATCTTTGCTATCATGTTTAAATCCGGTTCAGCTTTGTGATGATGAGGATTAGTTGAAATGGAGTTTAAACTCTTCAGAATCCTTTTCGGTTAGCTTCCTTTGTAATCCTAGAGTTGGTTCTTCATCTCTGCCGAAGGATTTTGTTTCAAGATTGTGGAATTCGTGTTGCCCAAAAAGGGTGAATGTTCTATCATGGATTCTCCTTAATGGAAAAGTATATACTTCCGAAACTCTCCAAAAGAAGCTGCCTAACATCTCCTCCAACCTTCTATATGTGTTAAAGGATATACTTCCAAAACTCTCCAAAAAAAGCTGTCTAACATCTCCTCCAAGCTTGTATATGTGTTTTGTGTGTTGCCACTTGTGAAGACCAAGCACATTTGTCTCTTTTGTCCTTATGCATCAGTTTGCTGGTATCTCTTCTTTCATATGTTCAATTTAGCTTGGGTAAAGGGCAAGTCAATATCTTCAACTTTCAGTTGCTATTTGGTCCTTTCTTTTCGCCTAGCAAGTCTTCATTGGGTAAACGGTCTTAAAGCGCTTATACCTGAGTTATGGTTTGAGCGGAATCAAAGGACTTTCGAAGGAAAAAGCCGCTGCTTCAATATAGCTAAGTTCAAAGCCTCACAATGGTGTGCTCTCTCCAACCTCTTTGCAAATTATTCTCCTAGCATGATTTGTTCTAATTGGGAGGCTTTTTTGTGTAATGTTTAAGATTCCTTTATTAAGTTTGGTTTGTTTGTATCTTTATTTTTACTTTTTCCTTCTTTGTCCCCTTCTTTTCGCCCCTTTGGGGGTTTGTATCTTTGAACAAATTTTGTTCCTTTTCATTTATGAATGAAAAGTTTGTTTATTGTTCAAAAAAAAGTATCTTCCTTACAAAATAGTATTCGCCAAAGCGAGCATAGCTCTGATTGTCATATACTTCCAACCATGAGGTTGTGAGTTCGATTCCCCACCCCCACATGTTGTATAAAAAAAAAAAATAGTATTCACAATCCTCAATGCTTGCAAAAGTGTCCAACTGTCAAAAGAGAGTTCGAAGCTTTCCTCCCAAGGCTACCCCTACCAAAATACAAATGATAACTTTTCCGACACAAAAGCATACAAGTACTTCTTACACAAAAGGCTTTCCCCCTAACTACGGGGAGGGGAACTGACCTCCTTATCCTTCCTAGCATACATATTTACTATAGGATTCACATGCTGCTTCTATTTTTTTTTTCAAATTTTATGCACAACTTCGTTTTCAAGTTTGATACTTACATAATGCATGTTTTTGAATTTATTTTGTTGAGGTGTTAGGGAGGTGGCCACTCTTTCCCGTTTGCAACACCAACATGTTGTTCGGTATTATCAGGTAATTGACTTTTTGAAAAGTTTATTTTCATATTACGAGGCGGTGCCTCAAGTCAATATTTAGTATTTTTGATGCACGAAGAAATTCATGTTACTTGCATGAATCACACCACTAGGGTGAGTGTTTGATGTGTCTAAAAAATGTTTTGCATAGAATTTATCTTTAGATGGCATGCCGTGTGCTAGAGTATGTAAGGTTTCCATTACTATTTTGTTATTCAAATAGAAACAAAGGCTGTCAGGCCATACAAGTGCCATAGTCTTTTTGAGAGGATTGGGAAGCTCTCCTACCTAGCCTTGCAACAAGCACAAAATAAAACCTACCTCTCTAACCTCCTACCAAGACAATATAATCCCCTCAACCCCAACCAACCATACAAAGATTTCCCTAGTAGTCTATAGAATAATTCCCTTTCCTCTTTCCTAGTGTAGGTAATTACTGTTGAAGCCTTACGTCACCCCAGGGTCGAAGACACCTTGTCTTCAAGGTGAAAGTTTTGAAATTGGCGCTTGAAGGTTGAAATTGATTCCCACGTTGCTTCACTCTTAGCCATATTCTTCCAGTAGAATCCCCTGCCGCTTTCTTCAGTTGGTATACATGAAAGACAGGGTGAATAGTTGAGTCTTGAGGCAGTTTTAGCTTGTAGGCAGCTCTTCCAAATCGTTCGAGTAAGGGTGTTCAAATAACCAGACAACCCGAAGAACTGGGTTGGGTTGGGTTAGATAAAGGCTCGGTTTGGGTTGGGTTGTGATTTTTCTGAATCGAGCAGTTTGGGTCGGGTCACGGGTTCACTGTTAAAAAATTCAAGTCAACCCGACCCAACCTGAAATTATAAATGTGTATATATATTTGTAAATTTGAGTGAATAAAAATATTCTGCTATATTCAAACATGTAACTTGGGTCTTCTTATATAGGAGAATGACTTACTAAAAACAAGGAAAGCAATAACTACCATAAAGACTAAATATCAACAATAAAGACTAAATTTTAACAACTAATATTGACAACTAATATTTACACAAATATTGATAAATCCAACACTCCCCCTCAAGCTGGTTTGAAGATGTCGTCCATAGCCAGCTTGCTGATTAAATTGTCGAATTGTTTCTTTGGATGTCCCTTAGTTAAAACATCGGCAATTTGCTCTGTTGTCGGAAGATTAGGGATACATATTGCACCTGCATCAATCTTCTCTTTAATAAAATGTTTGTCAAACTCGATATGTTTGGTTCGGTCATGTAGCACAGAGTTATGAGCTATGGATATGGCAGACTTATTGTCACGATAAATCCGTATAGGTGTCGAGATCTTCAATTCTTCAAGCATCCTTATGATCCATATACCTTCACAAATTCCATGAGGCAATGCTCTAAACTCTGCTTCAGCACTACTCTTGGCCACTACATTTTGTTTTTTTGCTTCTACATGTAACTAGATTTCCTACAAGAAAGGAACAGTAACGAGAAGTAGATATTCTATCAATAGTACTTCCAGCCCAATCTGCATCAGTATAAATTTCTACTTGGGAGTGGTTATTCTTTTCAAATAAAATACCTTTTCCAGGAGTTCCCTTCAAATATCTCAAGATTCTATATACAGCTTCAAAATGAGTTGGTCTAGGTGCATGCATGAATTGACTTACCATAGTTACAATAAATGCAATATCTGGTCGCGTATGTGACAAATAAATTAATCTTCCCACAAGTATCTGGTATTGTTCCCTATCCTTTATTTCTTCTGCGTTTGTTGCTTGTAATTTCAAGTTAGGTTCAATAGGAGTTTCTGCGATCCTGCAACCAAGCAATCCTGTTTCTCCAAGTAAGTCAAGAACATATTTTCTTTGATTAACGAATATACCTTTCTTCGATCTTGCGAATTCCATCCCTAGAAAATATTTTAATGTTCCTAAGTCCTTGATTTGAAATTCACTTGCTAGATTTTTCTTAAGATCAGCTAGTCCAGCTTCATCATCACCAGTGAAAATAATATCATCTACATAGACAATCAGAATTGAGATTTTATTATTGTCAGAGTGTTTATAAAATATAGTATGGTCAGCTTGACTTTGAAGAAATCCATAACTCGATATGACTTTTCCGAATCGTTCGAACCAAGCTCTAGGAGACTGTTTGAGGCCACAGAGAGATTTCTTTAATCTGCAGATTTTATTCCATCCGAGTTCCTTTCAAAACCTGGAGCTAAATTCATAAAAACTTCTTCCTCGAGATTGCCATTAAGAAAAACATTTTTCACATCAAGCTGATGGAGATGCCAACCTGAATTAATTGCAAGAGACAAAAGAACTCTAATAGAGTTAATTTTTGCAACAGGAACAAACGTTTCTTGATAATCTATCCTGTAGGTTTGAGTGAAGCCTTTAGCTACCAATCTAGCCTTATATCTCTTGATGCTACCATTTGCGTTACATTTTACGGTAAACACCTATTTACATCCCACTTGTTTCTTATCTTTTGGCAACTCTACTATCTCCCAAGTACTGTTTTGCTTTAGAGCATTCATCTCCTTCATGACAGCTAGTTTCCAATTTGGATCTTCTAAAGCTTCATGTATATTCCTTGGAACAAATAAATTAGTTATCCTAGATGTGAAGACCTTATGACTATTTAATAGCTTCATATGAATTGTAGTTCGAAATAGGATATTTGGTACAATTTCGAATGCTTTTTCTAATGGCTATGGGAACATCAAGGTCAGAGATATCAAGTGAATTATTTTGAAAATTTGAAGAAGAGGGATTAACAGACAAAGTTGAAGAGGGAGGATTATCAAATAGTTCAGTTTCATTTCTCGGAGTCTCAGATTGGCTTTGTGAAGGAGTAACTATTTGATCTTGGTTCTTCTAATTGAATTTCATTCTAGTATAGAACTTTAACTCAAAACTAGGATTCGCAGAATCATTTTGTAGTATTTCTCCCCCTGATTGGACCGTTTCTATACTTGGCATTGAAGGACTAGTAAAATTCGAACAGATTGGACTAGGAAGATGAACAACAATATCCCAGAAATTATCTTACAAATTTATTTCCAAATTTATTCTCTCTCCCAAAGAGAATTTTGGGTAAAAATATGGTTGATTTTCTAAAAAAGACACATCCATACTCACAAAAAGTTTTTTTTGTCTAAGGATCAAAACATTTATAATCCTTTTGACCTGAAGCATAGCCTAAGAAAATGCATTTAAAAGCGCAAGGGTCAAGTTTTGATCTGAAATGACTAGGTGTGTGAACGTAAGTAGTACACCCAAAAACTAAAGGTACCTTCATCAAAGTCGTAGAGACCATCAAACATCCTACTGTGACCAATTATCCTCTCCAAGTTCTGATTCTGAAAAATACAATGGGATTCAAAGAAAGTAATACGACAGTTAGAATCTTTAGAAAGTTGGTTGACAGATAAAAGATTACAGGCTAATTGTGGAACATGGAGGACAGACTGTAACGAAATGATCTCAGTCAATTTAATGGTTCCTTTTCCTGCAACAGAAGAAAAACTACCATGAAAAACTACCATCTGCAATTCTAACTTTTTCATTGGAATATGAAGGAATGTATGATTCAAGGAGATTAGAAGAACTTGTCATATGATCAGAAGCTTTAGAATCTATAATCCATGGAGATGAGTTACTACACGAGAAAGCCTTAGAATAAATACCTGTTTGTGTCAAGGATACACATGAGTTATTAGAAGGTAAATTGGAGGATAGCAATTCTAGAATTTGATGAATTTGCTCTATACTTGAGTCACCACGACTATCACTAAACATTTCTCTATCACTGTCAATTGAGATTTGGACAATTTTAAATAAACAAATTGCCGTGAACAAAAACTGACAACAAAACCATACCACCAAATAGTAATTAACCAAATCAAATCAGGCTACAAATTGATATTAGAAAGGAGATAACCATAACCAGGAGAGTCAAACCAACTCAGAAAAAGTTATGCCAGATGAACCAACTCGAACCGATTTGAACCAAAGCACTGAACAGTGGCAATACTTAGAAAATCTTCGGCGGGCAGGATTGACGGCGACTGCAGAGTTGGCGGTGAGATTTGCGGCGGCTGGACTGACAGATCTGCGAAGGATGTTGCCGGACTAATAGATCTACGAAGGAACGACGATGCGGCGACACGAATCTACGAACGGAGGTTAGACATAGCGTTGGTGATGTTTGTTGTGAGGTGGCTGTGAACAGATCTGCGAGCAGAAGAGGTCGACTGTGAGCAGAAGATGGCGACCGGCGAGAGTGTTGGCAGATCGAAGATGGCGAGGATGTCCGCCAGGCAGAGATGGACGGTTGCGGATACCGGATGAAGAGACGTGGAGGCCGACAAATGAGGGGTCGTGTCGCGATGGATCTGTGCGGATGACGGAGACCGGCAGACGATGGGTTGCTTCGCGGATGGAAGTCGCGATGGATTTATGCGGATGACACCGGTGCGGATCGACGGTGAGGACAGCGGATCGACAACAACAGTTGCGTTGTCGTGTGGAGTTGGCCGAAGGTAGACTTACTAGAAGGAGGAATGGATGACGACTAGGGTTTTGATTGACGGGTAGGGTTTTAAAATTAGGGTTTTGTATTTTTGATGATGGCTAGGGTTTTGAGAGTTACGGTTTACTTCGTAAGCTCTAATACCATGTAAATTTGAGTGAATAAAAATATTCTGCTATATTCAAACATGTAACTTAGGTCTTCTTATATAGGAGAATGACCTACTACAAACAAGGAAAGCAATAACTACCTTACATAACTACCATACAGACTAAATATCAACAATAAAGAATAAATATTAACAACTAATATTGACAACTAATATTTACACAAATATTGATAAATCCAACAATATTTTAATTTTAAATATATAATTATATTAATATATCTACTTTCAATCTCAACCATTCATTTACTTTTAATCTTAGCCTTTCATTTTTAGGGTTTTATTTAAGTTTCATCTTCTCACCCTCTTTTCAAAACCCCTAAATCTCACGCCTCTTCTTTCTCTTCCCTCTTAATCTTGTTTCAATTTCCTTTCTCTCACCATCTCGTTTTATCCTCCCTTCTCTCGTCATCTTTGACTCTCTCTTCAGGAGCAGTTCGTCGTTGTTTTCGTTGCCCATAGCAGCAGGTCCACCGCTCGTCGCTGCTGTAGTAGGTTGCCCATAGCAGTGAATCACGTCACGTCGTTGTTCTTCCCACTGCTCTGACATTTGGTGCGATGTCTTTTCTAATGATGAAATTTTCTGAAGTTCATCTCGAGCGTTACCCAACTCCTCCAAACTCTCACAAGGTTCCTCGAGTTTTTTCGGAGCCATCTTCCTAGGATGAACTTGCTCCCAATTTGTAAGGTTTCCCTTGCTATTCCGATATTCAATTAGAATAAATGCTTTCAGGCCATACAAATGCCACAGTCTTTTTGAGAGGACTGAGAAGCTTTCCTACCTAACCTTGCAACAAGCACAAAATAAAACCTACCTCTATAACTTCCTACATAGACAATATAATCCCCCCAGCCCCAACCAACCATACCAAGCTTTCGTAAGGGTTGGCCTCCTATTGGTGTACTCTTGTTGACTCATTCTCACATTATTCTCCAGCATTATCAATGCTAATTGGGGAGTGTTTCTTAACTTGTGTCTTATGTTTTTTTGTTTATTGTAGCTTTTCATTCTTTCGAGAGTTTGCTTCCTTGAACAATTGTATTATCTTTTTATTAATTCAATGAGAAGTTATTCTTATTAAAAAAGAAAAAGCTTTCCTAATGGTCAGTAGGTGAATTCCCTTTCCTACCCTTCCAAGTGTAGGTAATTACTACTGGGGCCTCACAGAGGACCGAGTTAGATACTAAATTATTAATTCAAGAAGAATATTTGGTTTTTTATTCTTCGTTTAGAGGGTAGATAAGGTTTTCCTTGATAAACCATGTATTTTTACATCTAATCAGTTGAAAAGGCTTCCTCCCTAATGTGATTTCTGAAGTAGGAAGAACTGTCTGGTCATTAGATGATTATATAAAACTTGCATTAAAACCTTTCAGGCATGGTATGAAACTGGGTTTTCTGATTCTTATGGAGAAACGGCTTGGGGATCAACAACTCCGCTGAGCTCTACTTTCAGCTATAAAGGTGTGAGTGCAGCAGATACACTGGAACATGAGAGTAAGCTGGAATCAACATATCTGTATATCCAAATGGAATATTGTCCTAGGTAGAATTTTTTCTTGATCTTTGCATTCTCTTCTTGTTTTGTATTTACTATACAATGGACCAGGACGAGTGGTTTTTCTTAAGAGCTTTCAATTTAATTCATAATAAGATCAATATGATAGAGGTCCAAAAGGTTGAAATAAATGTGAATTTTGACCCAGTTTACTTTATAAGTTTTGTTATTTACCTATATAAGTCTATTGCTTGCTTCACTTTTCTTTTGTTGCAGCTGTATTCACTGTATAGCAAGTCAAAAACTATTTGTTGGATTATTTAAAATGGCTTTACTGGCATTAATTGCGTATCCACACTATTGTCTTGCTCCTTTTTATCGTTTGAAGGACTCTTCGCCAGGATTTTGAATCATATACTCATTTTGATAAAGACTTGGCATGGCATTTATTCCATCAAATTGTGGAAGGTTTGGCACATATACATGGACAAGGGATCATTCATCGGGATTTAACTCCAAATAACATTTTCTTTGATGCCCGCAATGATATCAAAATTGGGGATTTTGGTCTTGGTATGATTTATGTACTTCAATTTAATGTCAACTTTATCGCTTTTATTTTTCTGATTATTAGCTTACTTTTTCCTTGTGAGACTCTTCTGGTAGAAAACTGAGATAGTTCATGATGTAGTAGTTTGTTATGTGCTTAAATGTTAGGGTTTTCTTTGTATTTTAGCTCAAGTATTTTGTTTTTTAGAATTAGTTAGGTTATTAGTTAGCTACTGTGGTTAACTTTAGTTAGTTAACCATTATTGTAATTAAAGCCCATTGGTCCATAAGCTAAGCCTATATATAAAGGTTAGGCTTCCCCTTCTTGTACACTTTTTTTATGATCAATAAAATAACGAGCCTAAGGCCTTTTCTACTCCACCAAGAATTGGTATCAGAGCTTGGTAAAATTCTGTCCAAGAAAGATGACTAACACCAAGAATTCAGAAGTGGGTAAGGGAGAAACCTGTTCCGGCGAGCTTCATACGGCTGTGCTCGATATTCAACACCGTATCCTTCCCTTGGAAGGCTTAACCAATCGAATGACAAGGATTGATGAAGCTGTTGAAGAGATACAAAGGGGCTTGAGAGGATTATTGAGGGAGAGAATACAAAGCTTAGTGCAAAATTAGATAAAGGAAACGAGAAAGTTGAGGAAAAACAGCAACCCAATGAAAACAAGATTGAAGAACCTACTGATTTTTTCACTAAGAAATATGAGAGGAAGAAGAATGGTTCAAACCACAAAGAGGAAGGAATTGCACATTCATCGAGCCAAAAGGTCCAAGAATCACAAAAAGTCCAAGAAAAACAAGAAAAGGGTCCAAGAATCAGATTCAACCTCCACAGATGATACTTCGGATTCCTCAAGGGATGATGACAACTGTGCAAGAAAAAGGAGAAGACGAAAATATAAAGTAAAGCACACGGGGTACAAGCTTAAAATTGACTTACCATACTTTGACTCGAGGTTAGACATGGAAAAATTCTTAGATTGGATCAAACAAGTAGAGGATTTCTTGGAATGCATGGATATCCCGGGAAAACGACAAGTGAAGTTGGTAAAATACAAATTGAAAGGAGGGGCAGCAGCATGGTGGGTTCAACTAACCTCAAATAGAAGAAAAATGGGCAAGAAAGCAGTGAAAAAATGGGAAAAAATGAAGAAGATGTTAAGGGCATGGAGAGAGCTATCCTTTTGCTACAAAAGAAGGCCCTTCTTTTGGAAATTATGGCTGAAATCAAATGATAGAAGCTTCAATGACTCTTTTCTCCCTTTTTAATTCCTTTTTCGATAGAGTTATTGTACTGGCGGTAGGTTGGTGTAAATGTTTCTACTCTCCTTGTAATACTTACACTCTAAACGACCTTATCCCTAACTAGAAGGTGTTTTTGTAACTTGCCCTCGTGGAATATTGTATATTTCATACCATCAATGAAATATTTGTTTCTTATTACCGAGCTTAGCTCAACGGTAATTGACACATGTCTTTGACCAAAAAGTCATGAGTTCAAATACCACCACTCCCATTTGTTGTTCAAAAAAAAAAAAGAAATTTTTGTTTCTCAAAAAAAAAAAAATGCAAAAAGAAACGGTTTCTTACGAAGAAAATCATGTTAATAATAAGAAAAGAAAATAATTCTTCCTTAATTACTCCAAATGATTGATACAAGGCTATATAAATAGCAATCACAAAGAAGAAACTAAAAAGAAATTCTTGCCTATTAGGATAAGGAAATACTTACCTATTAGGACAATAAAACCCTAGCCTAAATAAAATAGGAAACATTTAAAATAAAATAAACTATAATTTAACACTCCCCCTCAAGCTGGTGAATGAATATTTTCCATTCCCAGCTTGTTAACCAAATGCTCAAAGTTGTTGTTGTTCAATCCTTTTGTAAGAATATCTGCTATTTGATTGTTTGTCGGTACAAATGGAGTACATATGAGGCCGCTATCTAACTTCTCTTTTATGAAGTGTCTATCAACTTCAACATGCTTGGTTCTGTCATGTTGAACTGGATTATGTGCAATACTAATGGCAGACTTGTTATCACAATAAAGTTTCATAGGCCCTTCCCATGGAATCTTCAAATCTTCTAAAATAATTTTTATCCACAGTAATTCGCAGATGCCCAATGCCATTGCTCTAAATTCCGCTTCTGAACTTGATCTTGCAACTACATTTTGTTTTTTACTTCTCCATGTCACTAGGTTCCCACCAAAGAAAGTACAATAGCCAGAAGTGGATTTTCTATCGTCTATTGATCCTGCATAATCTGCATCTGTATAAACTTCTAGATTGAGTTTCTCGCCTTTCTTAAACAACAATCCTCTCCCAATGGTGTTCTTAAATAGTGGAGTATTCGGTACACAGCTTGAAGATGAATTTCTTTTGGACTATGCATAAATTGGCTTACCACTCCTACGGCATACGCAATATCTGGTCTCGTATGAGAAAGATATATTAATTTTCCAACTAACCTCTAGTAAGTTTCCTTATTTACTGGAGGACTCTGTTCAGATGCACATAATCTATGGTTTTGATCAATTGGTGTTCCTATTGGTCTGCTGCCAAGCTTTCTTGTTTCAGAAAGTAAGTCAATCACATATTTCTGTTGTGATAAGAATATGCCTTGTTTAGAATAGGCTACTTCTATCCTAAGAAAATATTTCAGTCTTCCCAATTCTTTAACTTCAAGCTCTTGGATTAAACAATTTCTCAGTTTTTCTTGCTCATTATTATCATTACCAGTGACGATAATATCGTCCACATAAACAATCAATGCTGTTACTCCCCTGTAGCAGAATGTTTTATAAACAATGTATGATCTCCTTGACTTTGTTTATAGTCCATCTTCCTCATGACTTGAGAAAATCTACCAAACCATGCCCTAGGAGATTGCTTTAATCCATACAACGCCTTTTTTAATTTACAAACTTTATTTTCTGCTTGCTGATATCCAGGTGGAATCTCCATATAAATTTCTTCTTCAAGATCACCATGTAGAAAAGCATTTTTTACATCATATTGTAACATGTCCCATCCATGATTTACAGCGAGAGATAAAAGTATTCGTACTGTGTTCATCTTGGCAACAGGCACAAATGTTTCAAGGTAATCAACTCCATATGTTTGAGTATATCCCTTAGCAACCAACCGTGCTTTGTACCTCTCGAGTGTTCCATCTGCTTTATACTTTACAGTATATATCCATCGACATCCTACAGCTTTCTTATCTTTAGGCGTAGTAACCAACTCCCATGTTTTATTTTTTTCTAAAGCTTGCATTTCAAGATTCATTGCTTGCCTCCATTCTTCATGTTGTATTGCCTCCATATATGTTTTTGGAATATTTATCTGAGTAAGGTTAACCATAAAACTTCTGTACTGACTTGAGAGTTTGTCATATGATACAAAGTGAGACAATGGATATTGAGTACAAGTCCGTTTTCCCTTTATTAAAGCAATCGGCAAATCCAGGTCTGACTCATCATTAGCAGATATTGTAATGTCTGACTCATCATTAGTAGATACTATAATGTCTGATTCATCATTGATTATTTTCTCGTCAATTTCAGTTACAGGGATATGTTCAGACTCTTGGACGTGCTTATCTTTTTCAGTGTTCCTTCTTGAATGAACCTGTAATGGTGTAGTAGTACAAGGGTTAGATGGTCCTGGTAAGGTGTCTAAGGGTGGTAAAGGATTTGATATAGGAAATGTGAGGTTGGGAATGGGCAAATCCTTATCTTCCAATAATAGTTCCTCCCTATGAAGATAAGGTGAGGTAAAGAAGCTGGTGTCTTCATAAAAGGTAACATCAGCAGAGATGAAGAACCTTTTTGAAGGAGGATGATAGCATTGATATCCCTTTTGAGTGTTCGAGTATCCGACAAAAATACACTTGAGTGCTCGTGGATCAAGTTTACCTCGCTGATGACTGTGAACATGAACAAAGGCTACACAACCAAATACTCGAGGAGTCAAGTTATTTGTTGTTCGAAAATCAGGATAATATTTTGATAGAATATTCATAGGAGTTCTATGGTCTAGAGTAGCAGATGGTAACCGATTGATTAAATAAGTGGATGTTAACACAGCTTCCCCCCATAAGGATTTAGGAACATTTCTTTGAAAAAGAATGGCATGTGTCACAAAAAGGATGTGACCAATTTTTCTTTCGGCCACTCCATTCTGTTGAGGAGTGTCCGATGACTCATGGATGACTCCATGTTTTTGAAAGAAGGATGTTAAGTTTTGATTGAAGTAATCTCGAGCATTGTCAGAACGGAATCGTTTGGGTTTGATTCCGAATTGGTTTTCTATCATATGAAAGAATGTTTGAATGGTAGAACCAACATTAGATTTTTGTTTTAAAAGATAAACCCATGAGACTCGAGTACAGTCATCAATGAATACAATAAACCAACGAAATTTGGAAACATTTGGAACATTGGAGGGACCCCACACATCAGTATGAATAAGAGAGAAGGGAACTGATATTCGTTTATTATTACTAGAGAAGGGTACACGCTTGTGTTTAGCGAATTCACAAACTTCACAGTGAAGTGACTCAGGATTAAGATTTTGGAATAAATCGGGAAACAATATTTTAAGAGTTCGAAATGAAGGATGTCCTAGTCTATAATGATTCAACAAAAGCTTACTTGAGGGATGATGAGTTTGTGAGGTGAAGGAGACTGGAACACTAGTCTGACCGACAAGATCATTAAGATAATAAAGTCCATCTTTTTCATTAGCAAGTCCAATAATCTTCCCATTGCCCTGGTCCTGTAAAATACAAAAAGAATCAGAAAAAGTTACTCTGCAACCTAAATCTTTGATCAAATTCTTTACCAATATCAAATTAACAGTTAAACGTGGTATATGAAGCACATTCTTTAAAGTAATGTTTGAATTTATCTTGATGTCTCCTTGACCAGCTACTGTTACCAAGGTACCATATGCTGTAGAAATTTTCTTATTGCTCGGACAAATACTGTAAGAGATAAAATGACAGCTACTATTCGTCATATGGTCTGTTGCACCAGAATCAATAATCCAGGTACAAAGTTTAGGCTGGGAAGTTGTACTCGTCAAAGTTACCGAACCTGTACCTTGACTAGGAGCATTATCCAAAGTTTTTAAGAAGCTCCTTAATTGTTTGATCTCATTTATGTCCAAGTTTTTTGTAATTTTGGACGACTGTGACATTGATACTAAGACTAAACTGCAACTCAAAAATGGAGATCCAAAACTGAAAAAACAGTACTGTACCGAATCGAAAAAGGGCTGAACCGAATCAAAAATAGTTGAATTGAACCAAATCTGATTGAAACGAACTGAAACCTGTCGAAACGATCGACAATGAACTGAACTGGACTGAAAAACACTGAACCAAACTGGACGAGCCGGGTTGACTGGACCGGACGTAACAGGAAAGGACGACGGCGGCAACGGTGGTGGCGACGAATAAAACTGGTGACGGTGACTGTTGTCGGTGACGAAAGACGGCGAGACGAAACCCACGAACAGCACTCGAAAAACAGCAGCTCTGGCGAATCAGCAAACGGTGGCCGGAGGTGGCCGGCGGCGGTCGGCGGTTGTCGGTGGTGGCCGGCGGTGGTTAGCAGCGGTCGGCGGTGGCTGTGAGTTGAGCGGCGGCAGTAATAAACAAAATCGACAAAAAAAACCTAATGGGCACAAAACCCTAATGAGTATAAAAACTAAGTTAAAAAATTTTTTTTGAAGAAACCTAGAGGTCTCTGATACCATGTTAATAATAAGAAAAGAAAATAATTCTTCCTTAATTACTCTAAATGATTGATACAAGGCTATTTAAATAGCAGTCACAAAGAAGAAACTAAAAAGAAATTCTTGCCTATTAGGACAAGGAAATACTTACCTATTAGGACAATAAAACCCTAACCTAAATAAAATAGGAAACATTTAAAATAAAATAAACTCTAATTTAACGGATCACGATAGAAGAAAGCTGGAGTTGCAAATTTCAATTGAGTACAAGGAGTGAGTAGATGTTTATGCTAAAATTTTTGCCAAGTATAGAGGCTTCGGTCACGAAGATGAGCGGGAAGTTAAAAATATTGAAGATGATCTCTTGAAGGTTAGAGAATTTTGCTGAAAAGATGGAGTTTCGGGCCCTCCTAAGATGGTTTTCTGGTGGTGAAATTTCTGTCATTATTCTAGCTTTATGGGAATGGTTAAGAATCCTTCGCCGCATTTGTCAAAGGTTTTGGTCATCAAAGTTGTATGCTCTAGTATCTTCTGACTTTGTACGCATCCTTTGGTTGTTTTTTCATTTTTTTTGGCTTTACATTGCTTTCTTTCACACCTTGTGAATTTGTGAAAAAAAATACTTCCTCAAAATGAAATTTTAATATTGCCCACTGACTAACCACTAAACAAAACTAAACCAGGAAAACACTCAAAAAAATCAAGCCACAGAGTAAGCCATAGAATAAGCAGGTTAAAAGGTACCCAAATTTAGCAACAAAAAAGTCCAAATCCAACTAAAAGCAACACAATTAAAAAAACTAGAACCCACAAACAAGTTTTATCCAGTCACATATATTTTTTTTTTAAGAACATAAAATTTAACTAATTGAGGTTCCAATCGAATTATTTATTCAAATTTAGGGTTAAATTTGACAAAATTGATAGTTTAAGATTAAAATTGACTCATTGAGCCATGATTTTGTCCAATGTTGAAAATTTAGTTGAGAACAAACTTAGAAATATTTTTATCCTTCCAAGAGTATGTTAAACAATCTAGGTCTCATTCCCAGAACTCATGATCTGAAATCATCTTTTATCTTTTTCTTATGTTTGGCATTTTATTGGAAGTTCTTTGAACATCGACTAAAACTGTAGGTGCCATTATTTGATGTGCTCAAGTTGCAATGAGAAAACCCATTCTTGTTTTTGGGCACCTTCAAAGCTATTGGGATGGCTAATTTATTGCAGATGCATATGAGTTCTCTCTGTTTGAGCTCAATCACTATCTTGTCTATTTTTTTTTTAATTTTATTTATTTATTTTTTTTTGCAGCTAAGTTCTTGAAGCTGGAGCAATTAGATCAGGATCTAGGCGTTCCTCCAGATACAATTGGAGTTTCAATTGATGGTACTGGTCAAGTTGGGACCTACTTTTACACAGCACCTGAAATTGAACAAGGATGGCCAAAGATTGATGAAATGGTAAGTTTCTACTTAGGTTCACGCTCACCTTGTGACAGTGTCTGGATTGAATCTGTTGGCAATATGTTTTCCTGTAGCTGTTCTGGTTGGTTGATGTTGGGTCTCTGTGCATTACAGGCTGATATGTACAGTTTAGGTATTGTGTTTTTTGAACTCTGGCACCCTTTTGGAACTGCGATGGAAAGGCACCTTGTTCTATCTGATCTGAAGCAGAAAGGAGAGATTCCAAATGCTTGGATTGCTGAATTTCCTGAACAAGCGTCCTTGTTACGACGTTTAATGTCTCAAAGTCCATCCGAACGTCCTTCGGCCTTGGAACTTCTCCAGCATGCTTTTCCTCCAAAAATGGAGTATCAATTATTAGACAGTAAGTTGTTTATTATTAGTTTGAAATCTTTGGTGAAGTAACTCAAGTATGACCTCCATGTTACTTGTAAGACTTTTTTTTTTGTTTGTTTGTTGAACAAGAAACAATTTTTTATTGATAAAATGAAAAAAAAAGCTTAGGATACAAGCTCTCGAAGGAGCAAGAGAAAAAGAAAAAAGCAAAACAAGAAAAGGACAAACTCAACAAGGAGTGATAACATTAAAGATTACTTTTTCTTTTGTTGGCTAAGGAATAAGTTTCTTTAATTTTTTTTTATTAGAGAAACAAGCCTTAATTACTAGATTTTTTGATACCAGCAAGCATAGAACTATTAGAAAAAAACATCATTCAATCTCTCTTTCTGGACTTGGACTGTATTAATTGAAGCTAAATGCAAAAGTAGTCATCAGAACTAACCAGTAACTACAGCCTCTACCAACCAGTCCAGCCTCCAAATATTTTTGTAACTACTCTCGTATTAAACAATTGGAGATCCTTTTTTAACCCCTTTGGTCCTTTCTATATTTCATCTATGTCAATGAAATAGTTTTTATCAAAGAGAAAAAGGAGAAAAAAGAAAGGCTACTATTAGTTAAATACTAGCATTGGTAATACCACAAAGTAGGGTATATACAAAGATCATGTAAACCTACATCAATTATGGATGATAATGCCAAATCACTTGGAAATATATGCTCTATCTGCTCTTGCAAGATTAGTAGGCAGCGAATGGATTTTATTATTAAAAACTAGTGCAAACATTTCTTAGAAGTTGTTAGTAGTGCCCACACTTTTAGGAGTTATGTTGAGTTCCCAATAAAACCTAGTGCAAACATTTCTTAGTTGTTGGCAGTCCGGGGAGAGGGTCCGTCAATTTATTTGGGGCTTACTCGTTCCTTAACGGGGAATCGTTAGAGGTTTCTATGTTACTTGATCTATTGTCCGGAGCTTCCTTCCTTTATAGGAGGGAGGATGTGAGGGTGTGGTCCCCCAACCCTTCGAAAGCTTTTTCTTGTGGCTCCTTCTTCCATATCCTGAACTACCCGTCTTCTTCTTCTTCTCCTTCTTCCTCTTCCCCGTTGACCCCTTGGTTTACCTTTCTTTGGAAGATTAAAATTCCAAAGAAGATTAAGTTCTTTGGGTGGCAAGTCTTCCTTCGAAAAGTCAATACCATGGATCGTATTCAGAGGATGTCTTCCTTTTGTATGGGCCTACAGTGGTGTGTTCTTTGTAGGAGGGCTTCGGAAGATCTCGAGCATTTGTTGTGGACCTGTCAGTTTGCAGGATTTATGACTTCGGTTCTTTAGATGTTTTGGGATTATCTGGATTCGTTCCAGAGATTGTAGGGCAATAATGTAGGAAGTGCTGTTATTCCCCTCTTTTCGTGACAAGGGTCGTTTTCTTTGGCAGGCGTGTTTTCTGGCTACTTTATGGGGTATCTGGCTGGAGAGAAACTGTTTAGAGGGTGGAGAAAAATGTGGACTATGTTTGGGATCTCATTAGGTTTAATATCTCTTTATGGGGATCGTTCACTAAGGCTTTTTGTAATTATCAGTCAGGCCTCGTTCTTTTGTATTGGAGCCCTTTTCTTTTGGGGGTTCCCTCTTGTAGGGCAGTTTTTTTTATGCCCTACTTGTTTTTGTATCTTTTTTCATTTCTTTCAATGAAAGCGCAATTTCTTATAACAAAAAAAACAAAAAAAGAAAACTTTTGGAGTTTATGTTGAGTTCCCTAATTTGAGATCCCTGGAAGAAGATTAAGTTGGCTCTTGTGAACAACTTGATACACCATCTCTTATCCCTTTGAGCATAGTGGGTCAAAACAAAGGAAAATCTATGGACGGAGCCTATTGTCTTCACCCTAAAGGAACTACGAGGTCGCCTAAGGATGACTTCGTTATCCAGGGGTCCTAGTGCTTGGAGTTATTCTTGTATTGTGTGAGTGTAAATTGAGAGTTTTCATGATCAGCGGAGTAGTGCCTTTGGTTGGAGAGATTATTAGGGAGAGTGGTCTAAGGCAGTGGTTTGTGGGTTAGTTATTTATTTCTCTATAAATACCTGTAACATTTTCATTTCATTAAATAGAAGTCTTATCTTTTGTACAATTTTTCTCTTGATTTCATTCTGTTCCTTTTTGTTTGTTACCCTTAATTTGATAAGGGAAAACTAAAGTCTCACTTGATTACTACAAATGATTGATACAAGGCTATATAAATAGCAGTCACAAAGAAGAAACTAAAAGGAAATTCTTGTCTGTTAGGATAAGGGAAACACTTACCTATTAGAACAAGAAAACCCTAACCTAAATAAAATAGGAAACCTTTCAAATAAAATAAACTATAATTTAACACTCCCCCTCAAGTTGGTGAATGAATATTTTCTGTTCCCAATTTGTTAATCAAATGCTCAAAGTTGTTGTTCAATCATGTTGTAAGAATATTTGCTATTTGATTGTTTTTTGGTACAAATGGAGTACATATGAGGCGGCTATCTAACTTCTCTTTCATGAAGTGTCTATCAACTTCAACATGCTTGGTTCTATCATGTTGAACTAGATTATGTGCAATACTGATGACAGACTTGTTATCACAATAAAGTTTCATAGGCCCTTCCCATGGAATCTTCAAATCTTCTAAATCTTTATCCAGAGTAATTCACAGATACCTAATGCGATTGCTCTAAATTCTGCTTCTGAACTTGATCTTGCAACTACATTCTGCTTTTTGCTTCTCCATGTCACTAAGTTTCCACCCAAGAAAGTACAATAGGCAGAAGTTGATTTCCTATCATTTATCCATCCTCAATAATCTGCATCTGTATAAACTTCTAGATTGAGTTTCTCGCTTTTCTTAAATAGTCATCCTCTTTCAATAGATTTCTTCAAATAGTGAAGTATTCAGTATACTGCTTGAAGGTGGACTTCTTTTGGACTATGCATAAATTGATTCACCACTCCTACAGCATACATAATATCTGGTCTTGTATGAGAAAGATATATTAATTTTCCAACTAACCTCTGGTAAGTTTCCTTATTTACTGGGGGACTCTTTTTAGCTGCACACAATCTATGGTTTTGATTAATTGATGTTCCCGTTGGTCTGCTACCAAGCTTTCCTGTTTCAGAAAGTAAGTCAATCACATATTTCTGTTGTAATAAGAATATGCCTTGTTTAGAATAGGCTACTTCTGTCCCAAGAAAATATTTCAGTCTTTCCAGTTTTTTAACCTCAAATTCTTGGATTAAACAATTTTTCAGTTTATCTTGCTCATTATTATCATTGCCAATGACGATAATATCGTCCACATAAACAAGGAATGTTGTTACTCCCCCATAGTAGAATGTTTTATAAACAATGAATGATCTCCTGGACTTTGTTTATAGCCCATCTTTCTCATAGCCTGAGAAAATCTACCAAACCATGCCTTGGGAGATTGTTTTAATCCATAAAATGCTTTTTTCAATTTACAAACTTTATTTCCTTCTTGCTCATGTCCCAGTGGAATTTCCATATAAATTTCCTCTTCTAGATTGCCATGCAGAAAAGCATTTTTAACGTCATATTGTAACATGTCCCATCCATGATTGACAGCGAGGGATAGAAGTATTCGTACTGTGTTCATCTTGGCAACAAGTGCAAATGTTTCAAGATAATCAACTCTATATGTTTGAGTATATCATTTTACAACTAACCATGCTTTATACCTCTCAAGTATTCCATCAGCTTTATATTTCAGAGTATATACCCATTGACAACCTACTACTTTATTATCTTTAGGCATAGTAACCAACTCCCATGTTCTGTTTTTCTCTAAAGCCTGCATTTCAAGATTCATTGCTTGTCTCCATTCTTCATGTTGTATTGCCTCCATGTATGTTTTTGGAATATTTACTTGAGTAAGGTTTACCATAAAACTTGATGTAGCCGTTTGGGGCTTTGGGTAGTTTTAAAGACATGATCTTAGTTTATAGTTATAAGCCTCTTTTACTGTGTAGTAACTTCAAGTTACTATTAGTTGTTTGTTAGCTTGTATTCCTCTATAAATAGGGATCATCTTCATTTTAACAAAGATAGATTGAGATTTTCTTACTTTCATCAAGAGAGTCTTCATCAAATTGGTATCAGAGCTCCCAAAACATTTCTGGGCACTCGATGGCAAGAAAGAAACGAACGATGGGAGACAATTCTTCCATAACAAGGAAAGAAGCGAACCAGCTAGCCGTTCTCTCACCACGGGCAGTCACCAAACGCTTGCAGTTGGTTGACGGAGAGATCAAGAATCTACAAAGTGATGTGGGTGAGATTAAGCAAATACTGGGGATGATTCACCAGCAATTAGAGGCGCTAAATGTAAACCAGAATTCAGCAAAGAATGACCAACCTCTGCCTCCAAGAATCAGCCAAGATATTCGGAAGGATGATAGACAGGGTATTCGTATCCAAGAAAGGCTGCTAGCACCTCAAAGATTCCATCAAGAAAGGGGGCAAGATTATAGCGGGGGTCCAAGATTACATCAAGATTATCATCAGTATCATCAAGAAGTTAATCTCAACCCTCTGTTCCAAAGACGCCAAGACTTTTACCTGGATTTTTCAAGCGACGAAGAAGATGATTACTTGGAGATGGATGACAACCAACAGGGATTTCAAAGGAGGCAGGTTAGACACCACGATGCATCCGATTTTAAGATGAAGATCGACCTCCCAACCTTCAGCGGCAAGAAGGAAATTGAGGGATTCATGGAGTGGGTTCGGAACGTGGAAGGTACATCTTGTTGCTTTTAAACTCAAGGGTGGCGCATCTGCATGGTGGGATCAATTAGAGGTCAATCAACAACGATATGGTAAGTGCCCTATTAGGACTTGGGAACGTATGAAAAAACTAATGAGGGAACGATTCCTTCCCGTCAATTTTGAGCAGATTTTATATAATCAGTATCAAAATTGTCGACAAGGAACTCGTTCAATAGCTGACTATACGGAGGAGTTCCATCGACTAGGCGCAAGAGCAAATCTTTTGGAAAGCCAGCAGTATTTGGTTGCAAGGTTTGGTACTATTAGTTGTTTGTTAGCTTGTATTCCTCTATAAATAGGGATCATCTTCATTTTAACAAAGATAGATTGAGATTTTCTTACTTTCATCGGGAGAGTCTCCATCAAATCTTCTATATTGACTTGAGAGTTTGTCATAGGATACAAAGTGAGATAATGGATATTGAGTAGAAGTTCGTTTTCCCTTCCTCAAAGCAATAGGCAAATCCATATCTGATTCATCATTAGTGGATACTATAATGTCAGACTCATTACGGACATTTTCCTCGTCAATTTCAGTTCCAGAGATATGTTCAGACTCTTGGACTTGCTTATCTTTTTCAATGTTCCTTTCTGAATAAACCTGTACTGGCATAGTAGTAGGAGGGTTAGATGACTCTGATGGTGTGTCTACAGATGAAGAAGGTTGGTTGGGGTCAATTCCAGTAGGGTTTGGTATAGTTTACGGTAAAGAGGAAAAATAAGATTAGGAATAGGTAAATTCTTATCTTCCAACAATATTTCCTCCCCTTGAAGATATGGCGAAGTAAAGAAGCTAGCATCTTCATAAAGGGTAACATCGGCAGAGATGAAATACCTTTTAGAAGAAGGATGGTAGCATTTATATCCCTTTTGAGTGTTCAAGTATCCAACAAAAATACATTTGAGTGCTCGTGGATCAAGTCTACCTCGTTG
This sequence comes from Momordica charantia, assembly GCF_013281855.1. Classification (NCBI taxonomy): domain Eukaryota; kingdom Viridiplantae; phylum Streptophyta; class Magnoliopsida; order Cucurbitales; family Cucurbitaceae; genus Momordica; species Momordica charantia. Next base: position 1,988,375 of record NW_028275165.1, on the reverse strand, counting down.
ATGACTATGAACGTGAACAAAAACTACGCAACCAAATACTCGAGGAATCAAGTTATTTGTTGTGCGGAAGTTAGGGTAAAATTTTGATAGGATATTCATGGGAGTTTTTTGATTTAGAGTAGAGATGGTAATAGATTGATTAAGTGGCTGTTAATATAGCTTCCCCCTAGAAGGATTTAGGAACATTTCTTTGAAAAAGAAGGGCACAGGTCACAGAAAGGATGTGACCAATTTTTCTTTCGGCCACCCCATTTTGTTGAGGAGTTTCCACACGAGACGACTCATGAATAACTCCATGTTTTTGAAAGAATGATGTTAAGGTTTGGTTGAAGTAATCTCAAGCATTGTCAGAACGAAATCGTTTGGGTTGGATTCCAAATTGATTTTTGATCATATGGAAGAATATTTGAATGGTAGAACCAACGTCAGATTTTTGTTTTAAAAGATGAACCCATGAAACCCTAGTACAGTCATCGATGAATACAATAAACCAATGAAATTTGGAAGTATTTGGTACGTTGGAGGGGCCCCAAACATCACTATGAATAAGAGAGAGAAACTGAAATTCGTTTATTATTGCTAGGAAATGGAACACGCTTGTGTTTAGCAAATTCACAAATGTCACACTGAATTGAATCAAAATTAAAATTCTGGAACAAATCTGGAAATAAAATCTTAAGAGATCTAAATGAGGGATGTCCTAACCTATAACGATACAACCAAAAATTATTTAAAGAATGATGAGTTTGTGAGGAAACTAAGACTTGAACATCTTTCCCAACACTATCTAGACCAATAGGTGTATCAAGATAATAAAGTCCGTCTTTTTCTTTAGCAAGTCCAATCGTCTTCCCATTGTCCTGGACCTGGAAAATACAAGAAGAGAAAAAGGTTTCTCGACATCCCAAATCTTTGATCAAATTTCTTATTGATATCAAATCAACAGTTAAACGGGGTATATAGAGCACATTTTTTAAGGTAATGTTTGAATTTAGTTGGATGACTCCTTGACCAGCCACTATTAATAGAGTACCATCTGCGGTAGATATTTTTTTATTGCTCGGACAAGGACTATAGGAGATAAAATGACAGCTACTCTTTGTCATAGCACCAGAGTAAATAGTCCAAGTAGAGAGTTTAGAGTGTAAAGTTGTACCTGAAAAGGCTACCGAACATGTACGTTGATTAGGATTCTTTTTTAAGGTTTCCAAAAAACTTCATAGCTTTTCAATCTCATCTGTGTTTAGTTCTCCTTTTTCAAAACTCTCTTCTGTCACAATGCCTTTCTGACTTGATGAAATGTGAGCTTGGCTATGTCCTTTATTTGCACTACCTTTATTCGACCAATTTTTGGAATTTGAATTCTGATAGTTTGCAGGTTTTCCATGTAGCTCCCAACATTTATCCTTGGTGTGCCCAAGTTTCTTGCCATAAGTGCATACTACACGGCTCTATTTCCTGATTTTCCTCCATCCCAATTGTTAGCTCCTGTATGTGTACTATTTTCTACCTCAGTCATTTTAGTACCTCCTATTTTCATGACCGATTCTTCTGTTTGTGGTTCCAACATAATACTACGACGAGATTCTTCACTTCTAATTACGGTAATAACCTCATTTAGGGATGAGGGATCTTTGCCCAAAATTTGTATTCGAACATAATCAAATTCTACATTGAGACCTGCAAGAAAAGTATAAATTCGGTCTTTTTCGACAAACTTTTTTAGAGTAGCAGCATCCTCAGTACATTTCATGTCAATTCATTGATAGTAATCCAATTCTTGCCATAAGCTTTGAAGAATTGTAGAATATTCTGTCACTGTTTAATTACTTTGTTTTGTTCCAAAGATACGAGTTTTGATATCAAATATTTGTGCATCGTCTTTTACTTTGGAATAAGTTTGTTTCATTGTTTCCCATATGTCCTTTGCGATCTTAAGAAACATACATGTATCACTAACAATCGGAGTCATGGAATTCCATAACCAAGACATGATAATTGAATCTTCTTCATCCCACACGTCGAACTTTGGATCTTCTGGTTTGGGTCTTTTCCCAGTAATGTGGTTCAATTTTCCTTTTCCTTTTAAGAACGTTTGAACAAGTTGAGACCATTTTAAATAATTTTTTCCATCCAATCTATAACTAGGGTGGATGTATTGTAGGTCTCCCGTGGAAGATTTATAATTTTCTTCCCTAATAGTTTCGTGTTAGACTTTGATTTTAGGAAAAAAACAAGTAAGGACCAAACTAAGCAAAATTGGACCAAACCAAGTAGAATCAAACCAGAAAAAGGTTGAACCAGACCAGAATTAGATCAAATCGGGCTGAAACTGAACCAATATGAACCGGATCGAGCAAAACCGAACTGAACCGAAAACTGTGAACCGAACCAAACAATATTTAGTTCTCTTTTGAAAGCCTAGCCGCAACCGCCACTCTTTGAGAGAGAAATTTAGTTCTCTTTTGAAACCCTAGCCGCCACTCTTTGAAAGAGAAATACCTAGCGTCCACGAACACAAAAAATCTGACGACCACGAATGGCACACCCAAAACCCGATGACGGCTTTTAACGATGACTCCAACGATTGAACAACTGGCGGCGAACAAGACCTCGGTGGAAAAAACGGCGATCGAACAGTTGCGGCGATGCAGACTTAGAAAGGTGGTGACAGCGGCGTATGAATAGTGACGACGACGATGGCTGAATGATGGAAGAAATCCACGAACAGGAAAGAAACGGGTCCAGAAAACAGTAACGGAAGAAACCCAGGAACAAGAAAATAGTCGAGATGAAGGCCAATCAACAAAGAAGCCTCACGGCTCTGATAACATGTTAATTTGATAAGGGAAAAATAATTCTCACTTGATTACTACAAATGATTGATACAAGGCTATATAAAAAGCAATCACAAAGAAGAAACTAAAAGGAAATTCTTGCCTATTAGGATAAGGGCAACACTTACCTATTAGAACAAGAAAACCCCAACCTAAATAAAATAGGAAACCTTTAAAATAAAATAAACTATAATTTAACAGTTACATTAGTATATGTGATCCTCAATAAATAGGCCTTCTTATCTATGAAGAGTCTTCTCTCTCTCTTTTTTTACCTTTCTTTTTTAGGAAACTTATATTTCATTGAAGGTATGAAATATTACAAAAATTAATGCGGAGAAACAACCCCCTAAATAAAGCAATCCTAATTCCTATCAAAGACATTTTTTTTTTTTGACATTTATCAAAGACAATTGAATATATAAAACTTTTTTTTTTCCCTCAAGAAGCAAAACTTTTCATTGATGTATCAAAATGAACAAAAATCGTTCAAAGATACAAACTCTCGAAAGCGTGAAGAAAGTGATAAATAGAGAAAAAAATAAAACCAGCCACAGAGGATAAATGAAAGAAAAAAGTATATTTCTTCAGTTTATTGTATTTGATGTTGATTGGCGAGCTTGATTGAGCAGTTTTCCTCCATGCCTAGACATTCTGCGGACGATGAAAACATCAGAGGACTCAAGTATATATGATAGAGTTGTTAATGCTATTTTCGATGAAGAGACATTAGTGACAAAAGGTGACCAACATGATTGTGGTACTGCCTCTATCCAGTACACAGATTTGGGCACTGAGGTTCGTGATCATGTTATTGATGTCACAAGGGAGATGTTCAGACTGCACTGTGCAAAGCATTTGGAAATTAGCCCCATGTATTTGTTGGATGGCTCTGAGCAAATTAATAGGTTCATGCTTAATTGAACTAGTATTTTCTTAAGAAAATTTTTAGTTTACTTCTTACATGTTAGAGTTGGCTAATCTTTTCATACAAATTTTGAAGGAACACGGTCAAAATTTTGACTCATGGAGGAGATATACTTGAACTCTGTCATGAGCTGCGTTTACCTTTTCTTAATTGGATTGTCTCTAGTCAGGTATTTGCTGCCTACTATGTTGGTTCTAGATGTTTTCTTTATCAATTTTTTTTCCTATAATTTTTTAATTCCTTCCAAGTTATATGATATTGAACAACTTCTGTATCTAATTTTTTAAGTCTAGTAGGTAATATCTTTTTTCCCTATCGCAATTCTTGCGCCTCTTGTTTTAATTCATAAGTTGTAACTAGTTGGCGTTGAAGAAATAAATTTGGCGCCAAGCAGCTCCCTTTATTTTCTGTAGACGGTAATTTCAGATAAACATGTGAAAAATTGAAGAATGGATGAAAAGAACTGTAGAAGAGTTCTATGATTGACGGAAATAGTGTTATGAAATTGACTCTGAAGATTGCATCATACTTCTTTATGTAACTAATCATAAGGTCTATATTTCATTTTGCTTATTACTTGTTTTAATTTCGATGTGTCTGTTATTTTCATAAAACTTCATGATGTACTTTTTGTGGAATGTGATTAAACTATTAATTTTCTGTTATAGAAATCTTCATTTAAACGATATGATATATCGTGCGTTTATAGAAGAGCAATTGGGCATTCACCTCCAAACCGATACCTTCAGGTACATTTTTCAGGTCGTGTGTGTGATTGGTTGTTAATATTTTGTTTTTGTTTCAATTATTACTTTGAGAAAACTTGTTTTTTTAGCATTGAGTTATGTTTTGGTTACAAATTAGCCACGAGGAAGTAGATTTATTGGGTGACATTAAACCTCTCGTTCATTTTATAGATGTTGGGAGGAAAATGTGCAACTCGTGTAAGTCTAGTAAACAGGAACTTTGTTATAGTGGTTGGGGTCTGGGAAGAGGGGTCAGGTAGACATTTTGGATAGATATTGTTAGTAAAATTATGGAAAGTGTGTGTGAATCAGTAGGATGTAAGGTAGGGATGTGGGATGAAGTCAGCAGGTTCCTACGAGGGCTTATCTGGGAGTTCTGCGGAGATAGGAACATGTGAACCTTGCTCGTACTCTAGTAAAGTCTCTTGTATCAGGAATGGATCCGAAACCATGGTGAACAAGGTACCTTCCATAGCTGGTTTAATTGGCAAATGGAAAGTTCTATGCTTATACCATTTGATGTGTAGTGAATGGGATGCTTGTTACATTATTCTTGAATGGTGGCTGCGGAAGCTGACCTTAAAACCTTCCAGAATGGTTTCAAGATCCTTTCTATGGAGTATATGGATTGAAAGGAATAACTAGGTCTTCAACAATACATACCTCCAATTCAATAGGTTCTTTGATTGAATTTGTTATTAGCTCTTGGTTGGTGTAAATGTTAATACTCCCCTTCTTTGTCGCTACCACTACTAGCTTTCATTGTTGGCATTGACGCCCATTCACTGCCAATGTGACACTTTTTTTGTCATCAATCACCTTCTTCACCAACTAGGTAATTTTTTTAATAGTTAGAAGTATTACTATGTGATACAAATATATCGAAAAAAATAATGTGTCTTTGACATGTTTGTGTGCTACATTTTTTCAAATTGGCATGTCTGTGCTTCTTATCTTAGCATAGATATCATGGTTGGTAGTCAACCTGAGAAGAACGGCTTGAGCAAAAGGAAATTAATTCATGAGAATTGAGATATTTTAAGTTTTATGGAGTTCCAAGATTCATTCATGAAGTTTTTTGGTCTCTTCTTTTTTTGATATTCGTGTGTCCGGACTAGGTTGAACGCACCTCGACTATTCACAGACCAACCGCCTGATCCTACTACATTTAGTTGACAAGGAAACTCGTAGGATATTAAACCCTAGGTAGGTGGCCACCATGGTTTGAACTCATTCCCTCCAAGTCCTTTGCTATTTACATTGGCCCTCATTGACCACTGGAGTCATCCCATGATGGTTAGTTTTTTGGTCACTTCTGTGGTGGTCCTTGGTTGATATCGTTCTTTATTCTTACCTTCGACTGTAATGCTCCTTGTTGAGCTTTTCTTTTGTTTGTTTCGTTTTTTCCTTTCTCTCTCTCCTTTAGGAGTTTGTACCATTGAACATTTTTCTTTTCATATATCAACAAAAACTTGTTTCTTGTTCAACACAAATAGCCCCTGAGGGTTGTGGCTATTTCTCTGGCTTCCCATCGACCGACCAAACTAAAAACTAAGGATAGAGATACCAGAGAGACATGCACGAGAAAAGAGAGAAGAAATAAATTCTCAAATTGATTGATCAAAGATGAAGAATAGAGGCACTATTTATAGGTTACAAGAGGAAACAAAATCTAGGAATAACCTCCTAACTTCCCTAACAAAAACGGAGATTTATTTGCTAAATTTAAACACAAAATCTAAACAACTTCTAACTAAGTCCACATAATCTTAACTTCTAACTAATTTAACACTCCCCCTCAAGCTGGACTATACAGATTGAACAGTTTCAGCTTAATCAACAACCTTTCAAACACGGGTCTCAAGAGTCCTTTTGTTAGGATATCTGCAACTTGATCTGATGATGGAACATACATCAAATTTATAATTTTCTCTTCAATCTTCTCCTTGATAAAATGCCTGTCAACCTCAACATATTTAGTACGATCATGATGCACTGGATTGTGTGCAATAGCAATTGCAGCCTTGTTGTCACAATAGACTTCCATTGAACTATCAAACCTGATCTTGAGTTCTTGGAGAAGGAGTTTCAGCCACATTATCTCACAAATATCATGAGATAATGCCCTGAATTCAGCCTCAACACTACTTCTTGCAACAACCGATTGTTTCTTACTCCTCCATGTAACAAGATTACCCCAGACGAAGGTACAATATCCTGTCGTAGATCTCCTATCTTGAATAGAACCTGCCCAATCAGCATCTGTAAACACCTTAATCTTTCTGTCATCATCCTTTCCGAAAAATAATCCAAGCCCTGGAGTTCCTTTAAGATATCTAAGAATATGATACACGGCTTCCATGTGTTCTTCAGTAGGAGCATGCATGTATTGACTTACAACACTCACTGCAAATGCAATATTCGGCCCAGTGTGGGATAAATAGATTAATCTTACAACAAGACGTTGATATCTCCCTTTATCAATGGGTACCCCATCTAGGCTCTCTCCCAACTTATGATTGGGACTTATTGGAGTATTAGATGGTTTACATCCAAGCATTCCGGTTTCCTTCAAGAGGTCTAGTACATATTTTCTTTGACATACAGATATACCAGTTCTGCTCCTTGCAACTTCCATCCCTAGAAAATACCGAAGTGTTCCCAGGTCCTTTATTTCGAACTCCTTTCCAAGTGCCTGTTTTAGTCTCTCTATTTCTTCATGATGGTCACCTGTGACGATAATATCATCGACATAAACAATGAGGATGGTGATCTTACCTTAAGAGTGCCTATAGAACATTGTATGGTCAGTTTGAGCTTGGGTATATCCTTGTTTACAAACAGCCTTTGAAAATCGCCCGAACCATGCACGTGGGGATTGTTTTAAACCATAGAGAGATTTCTTCAGCTTACACACCTTTCCATCATACTTATCAATGTCAAATACAGGAGGAAGGTCCATGTACACCTCTTCTTCCAAATCTCCATTGAGGAATGCATTCTTGACATCCAGTTGTAGTTTCCAATCCAGATTTTCAGCAAGGGACAAGAGGACACGAATTGTGTTTAATTTTGCAACGGGTGCAAATGTCTCCTGATAGTCTACCCCAAAAGTCTGAGAGTATCCTTTGGCCACCAATCTTGCTTTATACCTTTCAATGGACCCATCAGCCTTATATTTGACAGTAAAGATCCATCGGCATCCTACCGTTGGTTTATCTTGAGGACGATCAACTACTGTCCACGTATCATTAAGCTTCAAAGCCTTCATTTCATCATCTACCACATTTTTCCACTGTGGATTGCTCATAGCCTCTTGAATGGATTTTGGTACCTCATTGGCTTCCAGATTGAGAGCCAAGGTCTGAACTGCTGAAGATAAATGACTATAACCAATACATCGAGCAATTGGATGTTGAGTACACGATCTCACACCCTTCCTAAGTGCAATAGGAAGATCAAGATCATTAGTATTGTCTTGAGGCACAAGGGTAGATTGTTCAGTACCTAAGGACGAGATGGATTCATGACTTTGCTGTTGAGGTTGTGGTGGCTCCACTCCTCTTTGAACCGTTTGTGGCCGAGAATAAACAAGAGTCTCAGGTTGCTTGTCACTTCGATTTGGGTTGACTTGATCATCTTCATTATTACAGGAAATAATAGGAACTGACTCTTCTATCTGAGTAATTGAGACGATCGGGATAGGTATTTTTGGCTGAGGTGACTCGGTATTTAAACCATCAATCTCAGATATTTTTGACTGAGGGGACTCAATTCTGGTATTTAGATCGTCAATCTCCCAAAAATTTCCATCAAGACTACTTGTAATAGGCTCAGTCTCCCCTGAGGGGAATTTAGGGAGAAAACAGATTGAGACTCAAAAAATGTGACATCCATGGTAGTGTAAAATTTATTGGTGAATGGACAATAGCATTTATAGCCTTTTTGAGTAGGAGAATAACCAAGGAAGACACACTTTCTGGCTTTTGGCTCCAATTTGTGACGTTCATGATCATAAACATGAGTGAATGCAGTACATCCAAATATTTTGAGGGGAATTGTGAGGACAGATCGAATTTGTTGATAGATAGTGAGTAAGATTTCTAGTGGAGTGTTACATTTCAGAACACGAGAGGGCATCCGATTAATGAGATAACAAGCAGTAGGGACAACATCACCCCAAAAACGGTTAGGAACAGAATTGGTGAACATGAGAGCACGAGCAGTTTCTAAAAGAGGCCTATTTTTCCTTTCAGCTATACCATTTTGTTGGGGGTAATGACACAGGAACTTTGGTGAATGATTCCATTTTGAGACAGGAAAGTTTCCAATGTTTGATTAAAAATATTCTGTCCCCTTATCTGTGCGAAGAATTTTGATTCTCGTATTAAATTGATTATGAATGAGAGAATGAAACTGTTGAAAGATTGATGCAGTTTCTGATTTTTCTTTTAAGTAAATAGACCCAACAAACCCTAGTGTGGTCATCAGTAAAGGAAAGGAACCAACGTTTACCGGACATAGTTTTGATGCGAGACGGCCCCCATAAATCATTATGAATCATTGTGAATGGACTGGATGGTATATACTCAACAGAAGGATAAGATGTACGAGAGTGTTTTGCAAGTTGACACACTTCGCAAGTAAAAAGGTCATCTTTATGAAAAAGTGAAGGGTACAAATGTTTAAGATACTGGAAACTCGGGTGCCCTAAACGGCGATGTAAAAGTAGAATTTGTTGTTCCCTAGAATTCGACTCACTACCAACCTGGAGAACTTGTTTATTTCTTAGACTTGGTCCTCTGAAGTAGTAGAGCCCTTCAAAGCCATCGGCATTGCCAATCGTCGTTCCCGTTATCAAGTCCTGAAACAAACACTTAGAGTCAGTGAACAGGGCTTGACACTTTAAATCATGAGTCAACTTCTGAACAGAAATTAGATTGCAACATAATTTAGGCACATGGAGCACTGAGTGCAATGTAATGTTTGGGCTAGGAATAACAGAACCAAAGCCCTTAATAATGGCCGATGACCCATCTACAAGCTTGACATGTGTCTGAATCGGGTTGGGTGAGTACATGGTAAACATATCATGAAAAGCGGTCATATGATCAGTTGCACCCGAATCTAAGATCCACTGATCGGAATGCTGCTGACTTGTTAAAGCTGCACTAAAAATACCTCGTTGTGACACAAAACTTGACGAAGGAGTAGACTCAACAGGCGGTGTTAAGAGGCGATAGAGCTGTTCAAGTTGTGCCTTCGAAAATGGAGGGAGAGAGGTGGCCAAATCTTGGGAGTTTGACACACTAGGGCCCACTCGATAGCCGGAGGAGCTGGTTCGAGAAGGTGGAGTATTTGTAGGTGGAGGTGGCCGATAATCCCCTGATAAATTATTCCATTGAGGACGACCATGGAGTTCCCAACACCGATCTTTTGTATGGTTTGTGCGCTTACAATGATCACACCATAGGTTGTTCCGACGAGTAGATCGGAATGAAGGTGGTGGTGGACCTCGTGCCACCAGAGCTGATGATTCCAGTGAGAGGGACAGAGGTTTTGTGGGTGTATCACCCATCATCACACGTTTACGGCTCGACTCCCAGCGAACTTCTGCGAAGATTTCGTCAATGGCTGGGATTGGCTTTGTGGCAAGTAAGCGGCAACGCACATCATCTAATTCCGGACGAAGACCTGCAAGAAAATCATTAATTCGTTCCTTCTCGACGTGTTTGCGGAAGCGTTCAGCATCCTTCGAGTTCTCCCATTCGAGATTGAGACATAAATCAAGTTCAGCTCACAACCTACGTAATGAGCTGTAGTATTGGGTGACATCGGATTCACCTTGTCGTAAGGAACGTGCCTTATTGCGTAATTCAAACAATTGAGCCGAGTTATCAAAATCAGAAAAAGCCATAGTGAGCGCATTCCAAAGATCCTTTGCTGTTCAGTAGAAGATGAAGGATTCTTTAATGTCCTCCTCCATCGAGTTAATGAGCCATGCCATGACCATTGAGTTTTGTGCATCCCACATGGAAAAAGAAGGGTCAGCTTCATCTGGTTCTGCTATCGTGCCATTGATGTACCCGAGTCGACTGCGGCCACGAATAACTAGGAGGGTCGATCGAGACCATTGCAGAAAATTTTTTCCGTTGAGTTTTGGAGAGGTAATTTGGAGCGAAGTGTTTTCAGAGATAGAGATGTGAGGTGTCGTGGATGTGCTTTTAGGGAGAGAAATTGAGGTCATATTCGATCCGTCGGAACTCTCATCCAGTCATCATGGCTGTTTTAAGCATTCTGGTGTCAATCTAAACCTAGCTCTGATACCATAAAAACTAAGGATAGAGACACCAGAGAGACATACACGAGAAAAGAGAGAAGAAATAAATTCTCAAATTGATTGATCAAAGATGAGGAATAGAGGCACTATTTATAGGTTACAAGAGGAAACAAAATCTAGGAATAACCTTGGATCACCTATGTCACGGTTGTACCTCTTTCAACCATGCTGCGCCATGATCTTACCCCGATCATGGCCAAACTTTAGGGGAATTCTAGCCCACATATTCTTTTCGCAAGTCTTTTTAACTCTGTTAGACCATAAGCGAGATTCCTTATCTCTTCCTCAATTGAGCATCTCTACCACCTTGAACATTCACCCAAGCTACCCACACACATGAGCACCCCATCACCCATCGTTGGCTTAGACTTGAGTGAGTGTTCACAACTCGACTTTCTCTCGACAATGCACATCATTTGGTCGTGCATCTCAACTCATCTCGAACATATACCTGAGAACAGGACCATGAGCCTTTACTTCATGTTGAGGCCATCCTAAACATTTATCCATTCAGGCACTATCATGGTACGATCTGTCTTGTGCTCGTGCCAATTCACTTGGAGCGTACCGTGTTGGAGAACGACCTTATGTTGAAACCTCTTACCCATAGGAAAAGGCGCAATGCCAGCACACCCGTGCCACCTGACCCGACACTGTCTCTTGGGATTCCTATTCTCCAAGGAAGACGTCCAAGACCTTAGTCTTGTAATGCTCGTCCACACCATGACACATTGGGGGTAGCTCCCTTAGGCTGTAGGGCCACACTATGTCTCCCTCTATAGTAGATTCTAAGACATATTTGGTCTGACACCCATGATCTTCATAAGTGGCAAGGAGCTACTCACCAATAGGGTGCTCACCTCTGATCTTCAAAATTTGGCATACTTGCATATTTCACTAATGACTTGGTGCTCACCTCTGATCTTCAAAATTTGGCATACTTGCATATTTCACTAATGACTGCAAACTCTTGACCTAAAGCTACTCGTCCAAACTCTTGACCGCAACCCCGACTTCTAGGATTATGGCCCTGGCCCTGACCCCTATTGGCCCCCAATGAGCTTGCCACAGACATTGTCATTGCTTTTAATCTTCCTAAGACTTTCTCATGGATGTCCTCTTAGTGTGTTGGGTGATGCACCATCCTCGGTCGCATCACGACACTTCTCTCTCGACCCTTCACTAGTCTAATGGATGCACATGCATGTTATCACCACTTGCCTACTTTGTGGGAGTCACAACATACTCTCTTCTAGTATTTGCGACATCATGCAACTTGGACCTGCTACATTGACTTCAACTGCTTTTGAGAGTGAAATTTGCCCTTACAAACCAACATGAGTACTTTCGACATGTTTGTTCTTGCTCAAATGCTTCTTAGGAAAATTTATAGGTGGTTACCTTGGGACGATGTCGGGGAGAGAAGGGACTGCTTGACTTTGGAATTATTGTGAATGGACCATCAAAATGAAATGTGCACCTTTTTGGTATAAGTAGTAATTATTAATTCTTTTAAATCATTCTTAACGATGCTTGTATAGCCTCAGGATCCCTCTCATTCGAATGCAGCGTCAATTCATTTATGTACCCATGTGCATAATTTCTCTAGTCTTTCACATATCCTATAGAAATTTAACCTTGATATACTTTCTCAAAAACACAATGACAGTTGACTTTAATGTTTTTAGTTTTTTAATGGAATACTAGATTAGATGTGATAAGGACTAGGAAGCACGGACACGTGTCCAACATGGCATTTAATGTGTCCAATTATTTTTTATTTTTATTTTTAATAATTTGGATACATTTGGGCACGTTTGGGGACACACTGAGTTGGCTTTAAATAAAAGAAGAGTTGGCTTTAAATAAAAGAAGACCCAGCGCAGCCCACTTTCAAAGCCCATTATTTAATTAAAAAAAACATAAAAAAGAAACACTAAAGAACTTAAAACAGAAGCCCTAAAATCCATTAGCCTCCCACGAAAAAGAACAGAAACAGAAGCCATTTCCTTTGCATGCTCGCCTTTGCTGCCGCCACCACCACTGCCCGCCTTCGCTGCCACCACCACTGGTAGCTTTCATCGTTGACGTCGATGCCCATTCGCCGCCGACATGACACTTTTTTCGCCATCAATCACCTTCGTCACCAACTAGGTGATTTTTTTCAATAGTTAGAAGTATTACTATGTGATACATATATATAAAAAAAAATGAAAAAGAAAAACATATCCCCGACGTGTCGTGTCATAAATTTTTTAGAATTGGCATGTCGCTATGTCTGTGTCTGTACTTCTTAGGATAAGGAGGGCTGCTTGGTTCTCACACTATAGTTTAGTCGAAGCTGTGATATGAAATCCCATTTGAGCAAGGAGTTGGTATACCTACCTTACTTCAGACACAAATTGTGCATCATTTTATATTCTAATTCAATACTTACGTGTGGCACCACATTTTATTTATTACTTTTTCATTGAACTAAATTACCTCATCAAACAAACAATACCCTGCAGTTGATCTTTTGCCTTTTTAGATCCTGCCCAATAACACATAATCTATTTCATTGTGGTCCATCAGTTAGTGGTAGGTAAAGATATAAAGTGGCCCACAATACTCATTGGATAAGCTATATCTTGCACGGTGGTAGGTAAAGATATAAAGTGGCCCACAATACTCATTGGATAAGCTATATCTTGCACGTCACTATAAGATAGTTTAACTTTCCAGCTAGCTTCCTATATCTTTTAGGATCTTTAAACAATTCTCCCACTTTAATGATTTATAAATTAGACATTATCGAGGTACTGCATGCTTAACCCCTTACTTCCCTGTGTCAAATAACAAGTCAAACATATATTTCGAATGACATCCCCAGATGATAATATTGTTCAAAGGAGATGTTACTCTAAGCATGCAATGACTTTAGCTACTGGTGAATTACAATTAAGATCACAAATGAACTTACTAACAAAAATTAGATTAAAAAAACGGTAATCTTATAACAAAGGTCTCTTATAAAGAAAAAGAGATTGCAGGTCGATGAAAGTGATGTGGTAAGACGAACTGTGTCCATTGTAGAATAGAAGAGGTTGATCTATCAACTAAAGTTAGCACTAGTGAAAGATGTAGGTGTTGTGTCGAGTAAGTGCACAATGAACTGGGATTACATGAGTTGGATTTTAGGTTCTTTGTCATAAATCCTTTGAATCTTATCATCAATTAATGAAAGGTTCGTATGTTGGTTTAAAAAAAAACGTCTTTATTTTGCTCCTATCCTATCTTTTAGAAAGTTAGGTAGCTTCATGGTCATGTTTTATTGTGTTTTATTTCCATGTTCATGTCTATGCTTTTCTTGGTTAAAATGTTCTAATTCCCTAATGTGGCCATATGTACTTTCTTTTTTTTATCATCCTCAATAGGGTGATTTTGATATCATTGGAGGTACATCGGCTTTGACTGAGGCAGAGGTTATCAAGGTACATTTTCATTAGTTTAATTAATTAACTCATTTGTTACTTTTTATGAATCTCAATAGGCTGCTTTCTCGCTTCCTTCTTTCCTTTCTTTCTTAGTTATGGTGTCTTTCCTTTCCAAATAAGATTAGCAGTCCAGGGCTCATCCTTGAGATGCACATTCTTGTTATTTGTAGGATGCACGCTTTACTATTTACATTAAAAGTAAGAAAAGTAACTTTCATTTAATATATGAAAGAACAAAAAGTTACTCAAAAAGAGAAGGAATGTACTACTTATTTTCTTGTCCTCCCATATCATTCTCTAGGTTTTATAGATATCTTATTGCATTACAAATTTGTGTTTGGTTGATTCTTATGAATTTTGGATAGCGAAGATTTATATGAATTATCTAGTGAATTGAATTGAAGATCAAGATCCTGGACCACTTATTTGATTTGATACAACCTTAAGGTGGGGCTAGATGTGGATTGCTTTAGATTAACGATTAAGAGACAAGAAACAAGTTCCGTGGATCAAGATTTAAAACAATCAACATGTGAGTCGATCAATCTTGACTTGAATGTTCTTGGTTTACAACCCTAATCTAGAATTGCAAAAGGTTCAAGGGCCAAATAACTCTACTAAATACATTAAACTAAATGTGAAATAGTAAAATGACTTGAGCATGATGATCGTTTCTCCAAAGGTCCTCCATGATGCAATCACGCGGTGATGAGTGAGGAAATAATCTCGTCCTCTTATTCTTAGAAATGAATGCAAAGTTTGATTTTGTGTAGCTCTCATTCTCCATGGTTGAGATCCATAATTTCCTCCAAATATCCTCATTTCTAGTTTTCTCTTGATCCTTTTAGAAGCCAAGAGAGGTAGAGAGGATGATTGAATAGAATTTTCTGATTTCATATATTACATACCCATAATACAATCATATTCTTCTATTATTTAAAGGAAAAGTACAACTATATACAAGTAAACAACGTCAACTCAACACTCACCAAAATTGCACCAAAAGGAGAATATAGAAGGAAATAAATATTGGCAAGTAACCCAGGGATTGGAAAGGAAAAGGGAGAAACTGAAGGATTATGGACCGGGCCTAATAGGAACTTTTCTTCAACAGTGACCTTTATACCTTTTCTATTTTGTTACCCTGTTTCTATCGTCTTTGCTCTTACCTTTACCCTGTTTTGCAAACTTTGTCAGTTACAAAGGAATTCCTATTTCATGCATTCGTCTGTAGGTTGTAAAATGTGAATTGCCTAGCACTTAACATTATTTCACGAATCACACATGCTTAGATCCTACTACCGAAAGAGTGAAAGGGTTCTATATCTTAGCCTTGATAACTTAACCATTGTCATAAGCAAACAGAACTACTAAACAACGAGATCTTAAGAGAATGGCCTAATTTCTAGATTGACAAGGAGAGTGGCCTGACAAATTCTAACCATTTTTCAGAATTCTTACTGTTCTGTATTTTTTTATTATTAAAGAAAATCATGTGTTCTCTTGATTTTCCGTAGTCGGTGAAGATTTGTAGATGTAGTTATAGTTCTCTCTTTGGTATTAATCGTTCCACAACTTTGATCAGACCGTCCATGACCTTGGGATCTTGCATAATTCTCTCTTTGTTGTCATAGAAAAGAGAGGGATTCAAATAATATCCGACTGCATGTAAAGGCCGATGAAGTTGGCAATCCCACCTTTTATCACTAATCTCCCAAATTGGTCTATATTTCACCTCATTTTCATTGAAACCATTCTTAATCGGCTCTCTTGCCCTATCCATAGCTTCGTAAATATAACCCATAGCCGGTTTATCACCATCAACGAGCCTCAACACACGAACTAAAGGACTCGATGCCTTCAAAGTATACACAACCGAATTCCAAAAGGACGGCATCATAACAGTCTCAGCTGCTCTCTTCCCTTTTGGGTCCTTCGTCCATTTAGGGGTGGTCCACTTTTCAGAAATAAACATCTTCCTCAAATTAGCTTTATTTTTGTGAATACTGGTTAGGGTTAAAAATGAAGTTGCAAAGCGAGTCACTGTTGGTCTTACCAATTCATGTTGATTAGTAAATTCTCTCATCATGTTTAGCACATACAAGTGTTGTAAATAAAGCCACTAAGTGCCACAGCCTTTCTAAGACACCTTTTAACCTGATCAATCTTTTCAATATCCTCCAAAATTAAATCTAAACAATGCGTTGTGCGTCGTGTCCAATATAGATGAGGTCGTTTGGCTTCTAAAAGTTTGCCAGCTAAGACGTAGTTTGAGGCATTATCCGTCACAACTTGGACAACATTTTCTTCTCCAATCTTCTCTACCATGCTATCTAAGAGTTGAAAAATCTTTTCTCCAGTTTTTATGCATGACGATGTATCGATGGATTCAAAAAATATCGTTCCAAGAGATGAATGAACTAAAAAGTTGATTAGTGTCCTATCCCTTCAGTCCACTCATCTGACATCAACGAACAACCATTTCTCTTCCATTCTACCTTATGATCGCCCATTAGATTTTTTGTCTTCTTTTTTCAAGTACGTTACTCGAGCTTCATGATAAGAAAGAGGTATCAAACCAGGACCAAATTGCCCCACAACTTCTAGCATTACTTCAGAACTTCTCAAGCGAATAGTATTTAGAGGAATACCTGCTTGATATATCCAACGCATGATGAATTGCACTGTACCATCCCTCCTCTCTTTATCATTTTTTTCAGTAATAGTTGATTGCTTCAACCTCTTCAATCGATTTCTATCATCAACTTATTCAAGATGTTGTTGATAAGCAAATTTATCCATGGGCCCCTTTGGTCGCGGTGGTTTTAACTGTGATTGACTACAAGAGTTACTACAACTTCCTCCTCCACTTCCTCTTCCTCTTCCTCTCTCTCTCCCACCCATTCTACTCACATTATCACTTGTACTTGTTCGCTTGTTCGTTGGGTTTGATGTTGATCCACTACCACTACCACCAAGTACTTCCATCTCATCTTCCTCATCTTCTTCAATCAAGGTTAAATCCGCATACGTTGGGATGACATTACTATCTTCCCTTCTTAATTTTGATCTTGTTTGATACTCCTTCAATTCTTCTCTCACATTAGTTGGGCATTTCAAACATACCTTTACATTTCGAATGTTGTGTTGTGTTGTGTTGGGCATTTCAAACATACCTTTAAATCCACAACCAAATGTTGTGTTGCTCGGCAGATTCCACCTTTATAAAATTTTACACAAAACATGCACTTGGACGTGTTTGTATCTTGCGGATCATCCAATATGACGTAATTCCAACCAGGATGCTTACGTTTGTTTTCACCTTCTTCCATCCTATTATAATTAAAATTTGGAAGATAAAAAAATAAACAAATAAAAGAAAGGTAAAGGAAAGAGCCATCGTGAAGAAACCATAGTGAAGATTTAGAAAGAATGGGCGTGAAATGAAAGAGAGGAAAAGAAAAGGAATAAATGAAGAACCTACGAAAGTCGAATCCACGACAGCAACAGATGGAGTAGGCGTCGGCTGCAATAGGAGACGGTGGCGGCGGTTAGCGACAGCGGCTACGGCGATGGTTGGAGACGGGAGCAGGCGACGGTCAGAGATTGAGGGTGGTGAAGTGAAGGTGAATGTTTAGAGGCAAA
The DNA here is from genome assembly GCF_013281855.1 of Momordica charantia. Taxonomy (NCBI): domain Eukaryota; kingdom Viridiplantae; phylum Streptophyta; class Magnoliopsida; order Cucurbitales; family Cucurbitaceae; genus Momordica; species Momordica charantia. Next base: position 1,970,403 of record NW_028275165.1, on the reverse strand, counting down.
GAGTGGGTTAGGGCTTGTGGGTTTTTCGCGAGGGAGAAGGGTGTTTTAAAAAAAAAAAAACACTTTAAAAATATATAAAAAAAATAATAATAGGGCAGATCGCCTCGCTTCAACAAAGCGATCGCCTTGCCTCAGGCGCGTCGAGGCGAGCGCCCGATTGAAGGCGCTTGCCTGGGCACCTTGCAAGGTGCACCTGGGCGGAATCGCCTCGCCTGAGGCGAGCACCCGGGTGCGCCTCGAAAACACCGGCAGTAACATATGCAGACGATGCGACGACGTCAGGTGAAGTGGAGTGGCAGCAACGGAATCTTAAATGGCATCGGATGTAGATGAGGCAGCAGCGTCTGTCGAAGCGAAGTGGCAGCAACGAGATCTAGACGTGCGGCAACCTCCGGACTTAAACAGTGGCAGATCTTGTGGAATAGGTCTGATTTGAACAGCACGCACACAAAGGGACCTTTCTGAAGTAGGGTGCGCCATTTGAAGGCGGCGGCAGCTTAGCTCCTAGTGGCTAGGGTTTTTTAAACCTAGCTTTGATAACAAGTTGAATTAGGTGGAATAAAAATAATTGTATTCCAATATATGATTAAGTAAGAAATACGGAGCCTTCTTATATAGAAGAGAGGCTCAAAACATAAAAGGAAATAAGGATAAATAACCATTAATATTTACAACTAATTTATAGCAAATATTCACAAATATTAAACCAACAGTAACTAGTTACTGCTAGAGTTACTACAGAATCATCTATATATCATTAATAAGAGGTAGATTGAATCACTTCTTAAAATCCTTGTGAGGAGCTACATTATTTGTTTTCTTTTTTCTCTTTTTTGGATAAGTAACAAAATAAAAGGAAGGAGATGAGATATCCCCAACGAGCGAGAATTACAATAAAGTTTTTCAATGGGCATAAATCTGAGAAAAATAGTAATTAACAAAGACTTTTGACGAGAACACCAATTAGAAGCAAAGATTTTGACCAAATCCCAAAAATCCTATTGCTTAGTTTCGTCCCCAAGAATATTTGAGTCTGTTTATTGGACTTTTAAATATTTAAAAGGCTGCTTTGACATTGTTGATGGATGAAACTAAAATTTGAGGTTAGGCTGTCTGTATTCGTTTGTTTATTGGAAATTTAGTCTGAAAGAAATAAAAGAATCTTCGAAGATAAGTTCCTTCATGGTTATTCTCTAAATGATATTTGTAGTAATTAGGGGGCTCTTTTTAGGGTCTTATTATAGCTCTCCCTATTTATGCTTTGCTTCTTACTTTCATGCTTCTCCTTCTTTCTTAAGTCTACTCTTTGTAGACTTTGAATTCTTGTACTCTTTTTCAATCTTTCAAACATTAATGAAAAGAAAAGTCTCGTTTTTTGTTCCAAAAAAAACATTAAGCTGTTTGTATTCTTCAAAGAGGATAATCTTCTGTGAGTTTGATATGATTACTTTATTCAAGTCATAATAGAATATTTCTCAGAAAAAGAAAAAAAAAATGAAAGTTATAAACCCAAGAGAAAGAATGAAACTCCGGTGTCCTGACTTGGATGAGTTATAACCGAATATTTCGCAGAGAAAGTATCTTGACTTGGTCACTAAACAATAAATTATCCCAGCGTAAAAGGATGAAATTCTTACGGTAGTTGCTAATATTTCAGGTGACTGTGGACGTTATTTCTTATTTTTTCTATTCAGATTCTTGTGATATACACTTAAATCATGGAGATCTGTTGAATGCTATTTGGTCTTGGGCTGGTGTTAAGGCAGAACATAGGCATAAAGTGGCAGAGGTAAATTAATTATTTTAGTCGCAGATATATATATATATATATATATATTATTTTTCCTGCAAAAGGCGCAGAATTTTTTTCATGCCTTCTGAAGCTCTCTTATAATTGCAGCTTCTTTCTATGATGGTATCCTTACGTCCTCAATCTTCTGAGAGGAAATCGAAGTGGGTTGTGATAAGGCGCCAACTATTACAGGTTTGAGCTCACTTAAGAACCCCACAATAAACCTCAATATTTATTTATTATTATCTTTTTTTAAAAAGAAACTGGATTTCTTTAAAATAACGAAATGTACAGAAAAGGAAGGAAAGCCTTCCAAAAGCCGAGGGAGTTCAAAAAAGGCCTTTCAGTTGCCACATATTCAACTAGAGTAATTATAAAAGAGATTGTTTAACTTTCACCAAGAAGTAGCAATATAAATGAAAAGATAAAATATAGTCTCCTTTCCACCAGTCTGTCTTTTTTCTAACCAAGGATTCCAAAGGAAGCTCTGGTTGAGCAAAATCACTTTAACCTTTCTTCTGAAAGGATGGATAGCATATGGGAGAAAATGTTGGATGAAGTAGTGCTGTTGAGATGCAGGGATCAACTAAAGGCATCCAAGATGAGACTCCGAAACCTAGAGACAAATGGTAGTGTGTAAAAAGATGATCTTGCAATTCTGAATCTGATTTGCAGGCGGGACACCTGTGAGGGAAGAGGCAGCTCTTGGATTTTTCTTCTGAATTTTGTCTTGGGTGTTGATGCTATCCAAGATTATTTCCCAAATAAAAGTTCTGACCTTTTTTGGGTATTTATCTTTATGTATCATCTTACATATGTCAGTTTGAAGGATGAGTCTCCCTTGGGTAAGGTTATGCATAAGAGAGTTGCAAGAGAAGGTACCAGATGAGTTTATAGACCAGGAATTTGAGCGGTCTGAGGGAAGCAAGCCAGTAGTGTTCATAAGGGAGAGCCATTCTTCAAGCTCATCACCATTAAGGTTTCTTCAGTAGGATAATTTCCAAAGATATTGTTATTGGAACTTAATAGTAACATGATAGGCCTCCTTATGTTAACCCATGGGGTCAATTATTAAACTTCTTCTGTCACTAAAATATCTTCCATTAGGTCTTTTTTTTAATTAATTTCTATGCCCGCTACCTATCTTTGAGTTTTGCATAACATTATATCAAGAATGTCTTACTTCACGGCAATCTTTAAGAAGAGGTTTATATGGAGTAACCATCTAGGTTCATTGCTTTTGGGGGAATGAGAAGTTTTACACCTTCGCAAAATCTTTATACAGAATAAAAAATGGTTCATGACCGTAGTTTAAAAGACTTAGTCATGCATTTTCTTAAATGGTATAAGAGTGGTATTATCTGATAAGTATACTTTCTACAAGGGGTATTTTATCTCTCAAAATGTTCTTCCTCAATTAGATGAATGATGAATGGTACTATTTCTTTGTATTTAGATGATTCCTGTCTGAACATATTAATAGGATACCAATTTTTTCTCGAGTTCTTGCATTCATACTCTCAACCGAATGGATTTTCATAATGAAAAAAAGAGAGAGGATATTAATGATGGAACTTGTTGCAGTACGTGGGATATAAACAATCCTTCAAGCAAGTGTAAAGATTTGCAGTCTTGATTCAATGCCAGGAGTTCAAGGCAATGAGGGAATCTGTAAACAGATGGATGGCCAATATGCAGCACATGTTTGTGCGTGTACATGTGTATTCATTTGTTATTTGTTTTTAGCTACATACTATTGTTGATGGGCAGCCAATGTGATGATAAATGGGAGCTTTTGCATCTACGAAGAAAGACTTCTTACTCCGACATTGTGAATCTTGTTTGTTTCTTTTGATAAGAAAGGAAGACAATAGATTCGAAGAAACTCTAAAAAAGAATGGGAGACAACCTAAAGGTGGTGGATAGAGATCACCCTCCCTGTGCAATCACAGCTTTCCAATCTCTCACAATGGACTAGATAATGGAACCTTGTTGTAGTTTGTAATGCTATGGACTAAACATTATTTTTCCTTTTTCTTTTTCTTCAAGAGCTTTTCATCATGTTCGTAAACATTTAGAATGAACATGTGTCTCTATAATATTTGAGAGAAATTATTCTACTACAGGAACTCAAATTAGCAGAAGCTGTTGTAAATAGATTGCAGACTGTAGTTTTGAGGTTCTGTGGTGCAGTGGATCAGGCACTTCCTAGATTGAGAGGTGCCCTTCCAACAGGTATTGTCGAAACTAGTTGTTTATGTTCTTACAGTTTCAGATACGAAAATGAATTCCCTTTAACCTTGCTAGTTGCTATGAATAAAATGCAGATAAATCTATGCGTAAAGCACTTGATGAGTTGTTAGACCTTTTTAACTACTTGAGAGTATGGAAGATTGAAACAAATGTTTACATAGATGCCTTAATGTCACCAACGGAGGATTATCATCGGGACATATTTTTTCAGGTATCACATTTGTCTTCCCTCCCACGTATGGGAAGTGTGACGGTATACTATTTTAGTTTTCTCCAAAAGCTTATAAATGTGTGGTTGTATGTCTATATACATCTGTGATGTGTGTGTATCTATAGGTATATACTGGTCTCAAGTGTTGCTGCTGTTGAGACGATCATAAAAACTACCTAGGTTGCTGCTGCTGAAATTTTTTGTGCAAAAAGCCAATAACTGAACTTGTTACCCGATGAGATTTTTTTCTTTGTTTTTTTTTTTTGAAAAATTTCCACCTGATTAGCTGAAGCGCTCTTGTCAACCACTCACTCTTAGGCACTGAAGTTTTAGTAGCCACTTGCATGTTTCCCTTTTTAGTTGACGGGATTCATGTTAATCAGGCATGATTCTGAAGAAGATTGAAGAGATTTATATTTTATTTCTCCCAAGTCCCAAGTGTATCTAGTAATACCTCAAGCACAAGCAGTATTTTGCTCCATTTCAGTGTCAGTGACTGCGTCGCAATTACATGTCCAGGTATACTTAACAAAGGAAAATAATCCTGGCTCACATCCTGAAGGTGCATTGCTTGCTATTGGTGGCCGCTATGACTATTTGCTGCAACGGATGTGGAGCCGTGCATATGTGGGTTATCCTCATTTATTTTTCTTTTTATATTGATATGATGCCTACACAATGCAGCAAAGTCTAATATTAGCATGGAAGAATGGTTGAATATCTTTATGAATATGATGTAGGATATTTAGAAGACATACAGAGCAGGAAAGATAATTAGTTAAAACATAGCTAACTGAATTTTAAAGTTTAGTGTTAACTTGTAGCAGTGATATCAATTCCATGCAACCCAGCAGTTTATGAGCATAAAAATCTAACCCCGAGTATTTTTCCTTAACCCAAGCTAAGAAGATTTGCAGTCTTGATTCAATGATTTGACCTTCCATAATTTTATTCCAAAGATTTGAGATATGTTGCCTTTCTTGTGCAGCAATGCCTTTTCATTTCATTTACATGTGATCTTTAATGTACTAATTTAAGATATGTTTAACCTTTTTATGTACCAGAAAACTACTCCTCCCGGTGGTGTCGGGACCAGCATAGCGCTAGAGACTATAATTCAGCAATCTGCTGTAGATTTGAAACCCATCCGGTGCACTTTATAATCTTCCCATTTATTTATGTTACTCTGTTAAGCCACTGAATCTTTTCTGTAACTTTTTTGGCTCATTTTGTTCTGCTGTGCACTTCGCAGAAATGAGGGGAGCACCAGTGTCCTGATTTGTTCGCGAGGCGGAGGGGGACTATTGTTAGAACGCATGGAACTTGCTGGGGAGCTGTGGGAGGAGAAGATTAAGGTTAGTGATAAACATATCAGGATAATCTACGGTTTATTTAGAGGTTAATGTTGAAAAGTGCTTTTTATTTCATCAGGCTCAGCTCGTCCCTACACCTGATCCAAGTCTCACAGAGCAATATGAATATGCTAGTGAGAATGACATAAAATGTCTTGTCATCATAACAGACTCTGGTGTATCTAACACAGGTTCAGTAAAGGTAAAACTTCTATTCCAAACTTCAACATTTTGAAGCAGTATTTAGATGTTGAAGCTACAAAGATTTGAATGCTGAAAAAGAAACAACTTATTAGACAAATTTGGGTCTGTTTGGTAACGTTCATGTTTCTTATTTATTGTTTTTTATTTTCTGTTTTCTTTTTTCTCATTATCTCATTTTCAATGAAAAAATAGAACTACTTGTTTCTTTTTTTTTTTTAATTAACAATAAAAACTAAACGTGTTAGGGAATCATTTCTTGTTTCTCGTTCTCTAAAATTTAAAATTAAAAAAAGTAAAAGTTTTATATGAAACTAGAAGTAGTTACAAAATTAACATTTTTTATAAATTTTGTATAATTATTATTTTACGATATTATATAATTTACAATCATTATATTTTACATGTTTTAATTTTAACAAACATAAAATGAGTTTATAATATGAAGTAATATATTTATCAAAAACTTTATCCTTTTTAATTTCTGCATTTTAAAAATTTCAAATTCTGAATTTGAAAACGCTTAAAACATAAAAATGTCGTTTCCAGAATTTCTACTGTTTGGATTACAGAATCTGAAAACAGTTTTCAAAAACGAATTTCCCAAATCCTGACAAACGCATATTCACTGAATCCGTTTGATTCAGTAAATCTGAAAACAAAAAGCATAATCCGAGTTTCCAACCAAAAAGACTCCTATGTTTCTAGAAAATTAGAAATGAGAAACAAAAAACAAGAAATAGAAACGTTACTAAATGGGACCTTAGTTTTTCTTTTCCCAAGTGGTTATAATGTAAAGATATATTAAATCATTGCTTTCCCCCTTAGAAAGGATTTGGTGTCATCTTAAAGAATGGCTGAATCTGTATAACCTGGATTTATAATGGATTTGATGTCATTTTAAATTCTCTCTCTACTTGGTTCTATATTAAAGAAAGACTTAAAGCTGTATAACATGGATTTACTACTTAGCAGAGGGTCTATTATGATTGCTAGTATTAAGAGACCAACTGATACAAGGCCAACAATTTGCTCTGTTTTATTGAACTTGCAACTGTAATCAGTGTCTACTGTAGGGTGGGGCAGCATCACAAAAGAGAAATGGTGTGGTCAATCTTTGGGCTTTTTGCATCAATTGTGTTATTCAAATTTAATGTTGTTATTCTTTAATTGGGTTATTTAGTTGAGTACCTAGTTTTTAAAATAAAGTTATCCTGGAAGGCAATATGACTCTGGAAATGAATGATTTGAAAAAATTGTATCTCTTTTGGAGATTATTTAGAAAATTTATGACATAAGACTATTGGCACTAGTGTTATTATTGTTCAGACTGATTTAAGTCCATAGACAATGAAATACAGTATTTACGAGGATCGTGAATAGTCATTTTTTGGCCAACCTAACCATACCTAAATGACTAATGAATCTCTTTTGAAAGAGTCGTAGGTTTGAATCTCCACCCCATGTTTGTGATACAATATTCTAACAGAAAAAGATTAGTTTTTTTTTTTACCAAAAGGTTAGTCGTGGGAGTTGAATAGGAGAGAATTATGCACCATGTAGCAAGACTTGCTGAATTATTTATATGGTTGCATATTCTTTTGTTACACAAAATCTTCTCATATATCACATTGTTAATTCAGGTTCGACATCTAGAACTCAAAAGGGAGAAGGAAGTCGAACGCTCCTACATCATCAAGTTTCTACAGGAGGCAATGGCGAACCAGTTTAAAAATCCCCTCATATGGAATTAGGACTGTCCGCCACTGCATTACTTAGCCTTGTACTCGGTCATCATACTTGACGATGTTATTTAAATCGCAACATCAGAGATGTTCTACCAAGAGTTTTCCAACCATGTGACATTACCATCTTAAGAATCAGATTCCACAGCCACCCCCTGAAACAGAGAGAAAAGAACATTGTCCAGGTCTTCTCTACCATGCTCAATTCAGATTAGTGTCAATGGAATCAAGCAGCAACCGAGGTGATGAGTCGATTTTAAGCCATCCATCCCACAGAGAACACTGTACAGTTCTGGGGCTAAACAACATAGTATAGATTGATGTAAATAAGATAAATATGTTCAGTTATATATTGTGAATGCTATTTGGAACTCAGTTTATAGATTTTGTTTTCCTTTCTGTTCACAAGTCTTTGGAAGAACTTGATATAATATTGCATGTAGATGTCCAGCTTTTTGTGGATTTATAATTCTCTTTTGGAAATTAAGTCCATGTCTCTACAGTTTTCGTGGGCTCTTTTCTCAGCATGGTTGTTCATTCTTTTGGCTTGTTAATATGTAAGGTTGGATATTGTTTATGATCAGGGATTCGATATCGACATGAGGAAATTGATATTTCAATAGTATTTGCAAAAAATTCGACAAAATATAAAAATATCAATTTAATATCACTAATATGTTAGAAATAAGGGGGTGAAATTATATCACATTTATTGTTAATTTCATTATCAAGTAGTGGAAATTGTTTGAATTACTCGGGACGAAATTAAAAAGTGATCTATATTCGAAAAACTAAAAGAAAAAAGAAGGAACATTATTCAAACTTTGATGTAAATAATTTCCAATTTTATAGAAATAAAAAGTTATATACAATTCTAATGAAGGGAGCATTCCATCAAACAGGCACAAAGGGAATCATGGAAACAAGAAATTTTGATGCAAATCCAATGCATGGGAGATGGTTTCCTAACTTAAAGAGACTTTATTTCTTTTCCAAATCATTTTGGAATCAGATTCTTAAGTGATAATTTTGATAATGGATTATCACCTTCATTTTTGGACACCCAAAATGTTCTTGGGCATTCATTCAAAGTGCTCTATTCTTTCTAGATTGCGTTAGAAATAAGAAAGGGTGAAGATTTTGAATCTTGAATGCAGGAAGAGAAAGAAGCATTAACGTCTGTATTGTGTTAAAAGGAATAATACTTAAACGTGCTTATCGATGAGTAGTCATCTCTTACTAACTACCATTAAATTTTTTACAAATAGAGAAGAGGAATGCAAAAAATATTATATTTCTTACTGCGTCTGGTAAGCACTTAAGTATTATTCATGTTGAAGCTGGCAAAAATGCTCGACTTCAAATTTGATTCTTTTTTCACACCCTCAATTTGTTGTCTCTCTTTTTTTTTTCTTTGTTAAATGAATATGTAGAAATTTCATTTCATTTGATAAAAGTTTAGGCCTCATGACACTATTGTTTTTTGGTTTTCTATTTTTTAGAGTTACGCTTTGATTTCTCATATAATTTGTTTGGTATGTTTTTACATTCTTTTGAAAGACATTTGAATTCTTAACTCAAATTTCAAAAACAAAAATAGTTTTTAAAAACTACTTGTTTAATTTTAAAAATATTGCTTAGATCTTGAAAATGTTTTTAAAAGGTGATAACAACATAGTAATAGTAGTATTTCTAAGTTTAAGTTAAAAAAAAAAAAAAAAACAAACAAACAAAAAATGCATTGACCATTTGAATTGTGCTCATGTGGAGCATCAAGATTAAATTTGTTTTTCTGTGGTTTAGGATACTCGGTATCTAAGAATTTTTTATGTACTCAATTTATTGATTTCTTCTAAGATTCTCATGTCGAGAGGATCTTCCTTTGATATTCTTAACTCTTTATATTTTCTTTAATAGTTTTGTTTTTTTTTTCTCATTTTTAGTTTTATATTTAAAAAGTAATAACAAATAAATCAATTTGCATCGTTAATAAATACCTATATACAATTAACTTATATCTATATTTACAAAGTCCAATTAAATTGCATATTATATTAGTTTATAAGTACACTAAAATTAAATTTACTTTCATTATTATTAAAAAAATTATCATACATTTAAATTTTTTAAATATCGCATCGCATATAAGGAAATGAAAATTTGAATTCACACTCTATAACGAAGAAGTATAAATGTTTAATCACACGAACTATGGTTCTATTTTCTTCCTCATACATATTTCTTATCCACTAAACTTCCCAACCTCATTCTTTGATACTTCTAGAAAAAGTTGTAAATATATACATATATTACATATATAAATATATATATATATAAATAAGGAATCTAAAAGTGGAGCAGTTTAGATTTCATATCAGAAGCTGATATTCCCTCTGCTAAAAATAAGAAAAATTCCACAATAGAATCAGAATAAGCAATTAAAAAGTTGTCCTTTTTCATTTCATTTCCTCTCCTTTTTTTTCTTTAGCAAAAAGTATACAAATGTAAAATAATTTTAGAATATATTTCTGATAAATATAATAGCGTAATTAAAATAAGGGGGCAAGTTTGAATTTTCAACTTTAATGCCCAAAATTTTTTATTTCATTAAATGGTAAAAGTTGAATAAGTGATGAGATTAATCTATTAGTTGATTTGCAAAGATATCTCCAAGACTGGAAAGTTTGTATCGATTGGACTCGAGTGTTTCTGTATCAGCCGGTTATCGTGTAATTAATATAAATTTTTGAATGCACATCTACAATACTATACAACTTTCGAAATTAAGTGTCATAATTCGTAATTAGTAACATACATATAAAAATGGGAAAAACCTACCCGATTTATATTATTTGACGACTTATAGTAATTTACCCAACTTAAAATAGCTGAGTTGTTATAAAAATAGACCCCCTAAAATATCAATTAATGACAATTGCACAAAATGAAAGCATATAGTAACAATTATTTAACGCTATCTTTGTAATTGATTTAAATAAAACATACATGTTTACTTATATAATTGTCCATTTTGTTTTTCTTGGAGCCTATCTTAAAAATCTCGCACTAACTAAATATTATTCTTACTTATATATTCAATATCTTCTTCGAATTTTAATCAATGGTTGGACCATGTTCACGTCCTTAACTATTAGAACCAATGATTAATTAGTTTTTTTTACGAAAATTTAAATATTAAAACATAATAGTTAAAAATCGACTTCGAGCAAGATCACAACAAAATAAATAGAATATTTTTAACGGGTATAAAAAACATTTCCATAATTGCAGTAACAACCTTTTTGTTTTGTTTTGTTTTTCAATTTTGTTCTGTTAATATACATTTCATATTATGTATATCAGTGATCGGTTATCACTCATATACCTAACATAGTTGATATTGGGTATATCAATTATATAACTAATATATTAAATATAAATTATAATGTTGATATGTCTAATGTATCTAATATGAAGGAATATCAATGCGAGCGGTATAAAAATACTTTTTCATTTATTTTTGTTTGAGTTGGGCCTCCGTTTTTGCTATATTCACAAGTTATAAAATAATTTGCTATATGTACAATTAACTATTAATATTATGCAAGACCCAAATACATATAATAGTTTAAGACCTAAATAAGAATTTTTTATAAACTAAAAACAGAGAATTCAAAACCTAAAGAGTATAAATAAAAGATCTAGGCCACCATAGACTTTCATAAAATAAAAAAGTTATATAGAGAGTATATAATCAAAAGTATATTATAGTAATAAGAACTGAATTTGATTATTATAGTAATAAATGAAATATTGATTAAAGTAAAAAAGATACAATAATTAGTTGGAGAAATAAATGAATGGGCATCATAATCGAGATAAAGGATAAAGATAAATTAAAAAAATAAAAGAAAAAAGAATAATATATAAAAGAGAGAATAAGCAAAAACCAAAACCATGGGTGATTGGCAACTGGCAACCCACTAACTCATACTTCTTTGGAAACTATGGGTCTCCTTTGTTCTTTAAAGAATTATTTAATAAAAACTAACATTTTAAAATACAATTTTAATTTCTTCGAATAGATTTATTTTGGTTATTATACTTTCAAAACATATATTTTGCTTCATGTGCTTTAATCTTATGTTCATTTTAGTTATACTAGTAGAAATTCAATTTATTGTAACGGTTTTTTAACGTCACAAAAATCTTTCGTGATGTTTTTTATGCCGTCACGTATACGCCCATCACGAAAGGTATACGTGCGTTTAAAAAACATAACAAAAATTAGCACATGTGACGGTTAAAGACCGTCATGAAAAATATAGTCTTCCTTGACATTTGTTAAACATCATGAAAAATGATTTCATGACGTTTTAAGAATGTCACGATTAAGACTTTTCGTGACGTTTAAAAAAAAGTCACTATAAATGAGTAACCGTGACAACATTTGATTTCGTGACGTTGCGGAAATACTTTGATAACCATTTCGTTTTTTGTTTTTAGTTTTTCAAAACCAGTATTGTTTGATAACACATTCAATTTTCTATTTTTTGTTTTTCAAAAACCATTTTGAAATTCTATGTAAATTTCAAAAACAAAAAAAAAAGTAATTTTCAAAAACAGATTTTTGTTTTTCAAAATCTGATTTTTTCTTCTAATACTCAACTTTTTTTTTCTTTCTCACGTTTATGTTTAAAAGATTTATTTTTCACTCTAAACTTTTTTTATTTCTAAATTTCTCCCTACAAACTTTATTTTTCTGTCTTTAAAATTTTCATATTTTGAATATTTATTATTATTTATCTCTCTCCAAAATTTTCTGTATTTTTGTTTTTTTTTCTAATAGACCAATTTCATTTCTGTCTAAAGATTTAATATTTTTTCTGACTTTTTTCTCACTAAAATTTCATCTTTTATAATATTTTTTTTCTATTCGTAATCTATTTTTTCCTCTGATTCTATTTTCTCGTTCAATTTTCTTTGACGGTAACTTTTATTTATCTTTATATTTATTTATTTTCTCTAAAAATTATATTTTAAATCTTGTTTTTATCTCTAAATTTGACTCTAATTTTTCTCTTTCTTTATAATTTTTTTTCTTTAACATACTTTTTCCTCTCCACTTTATTTTTTTTCTCTACAATTTTTCTCTTTTTGTTTTAACTTTTCTTTCACTATTTTTTCTAAATTTTTTATTTATCTCTCTAAAATGTACCTTTCAAAAGTTTATTTATATCCCTCTAAACTTCTATTTTCATGTCTGTACATTAGGGGGAAAACAAAAATTTCCGTAGGGTCGTATCCCAAAAATAGGAAATGCATGTACCGACCCCGTCCCCGTCCCTGATTCTATTTTTTAAATAATTAATATATATTTATTACACTTTTTTATACTTAAATTCTAAAAATAATTATAAACAATTATAAAACCGATAATTTTTCTCGAGAACATCTCTCCCCAAGAACGAGGTGGATACAGAGACTAAAAATTTTCATGAGCACAAGAATTGGGAAGAGCATCCCTACTCGCACCCACACCATTATCATATCTACTCTACATAAAAATTTTCTCTCTCTAATATGTATTTTCAATTTTCTAACATTTTAAAAACAAAATACTAAAAATGGTTACCAAACGTGTTTTGGTTTTCTGTTTTTTAAAAACAAAAAACGAAAAATGGTTATCAAACATATATGGTTTTTGTTTTTTAAAAGCAAAAAACCAAAAGCCAAAAACTAAAAACAAGAAAAACCAAAAACTAAAATGGTTATCAAACGGCCCGAAATGATTATACCCAACTTTTAATTTTGAGTCTATTAAATTTATGAATTTATTAAACACAAATTTTGAAATTTAAATATGAAAATAGAAAATTTAGAAATATTAGACCTGACTAAACTTATAATTTGACAAAAAAAAATGAAAAATCATGTTCTCTGTCCTCTTATATTGTTTTACTTATTACCCTATTATTTATAACCCTTGTAAATCTTTTATTTTAGAAACATAATGTTTAAACTCTTTGGTTAAATTTTTCGTTAAAAATTTTGATCGAACAATAACTTGTAAGCCACTTGACCAGTTTTAGTAATGAGAAATGTGGCGTATTCTCATTAACTTGATAAAATAATACATCCATAAGTCTTTATATACAAAAGATTAAGCACACTAAATACAATGTGAGCATAACTAAATACATAACTGATCAACCAATCTAGGTAACAGTAATAACAAGTTTAACCTTTAATACTCCCCCTCAAGATGGGCAAAAAAGATCTGAAAGACCCATCTTGAATAGAAGAAAGCGAGAAACAGAAAACACCAATGGCTTAGTAAAAGCATCTGTGATGGTTGGAACGAACTGGTAGGAGGCGAAGAAATCCATCTTGAAATCGATCTCGAACAAAATGACAGTCCAATTCCATATGTTTTAGTGCGTTCATGAAACAACGGGTTAGTAGCCAAGTGAATTGCTGCTTGATTATCACAAAATACTAAAGCATGCATAGGAACAGTAACTTTCAGGTCTTGAAGCAAATGAGAAAGCCATTGAAGTTCACAAGAAACAGCAGCTAAAGATCTGTATTCGGCCTCAGCAGAAGACCGAGATATAGTAGTTTGCTTTTTAGACTTCCAAGAAATCAACGATGATCCCATAAACACACAAACCCTGTAGTGGACTGATGAGTATCAGGGCAAGAACCCCAATCAACATCTGCATAAGCTTGTAACGGAAAGGAAGAACTGGCAGAAAGAAAAACACCTTGCCTTGGTGACCCCTTCAGACGTAACAAATATAAAGCTACCTGATAATGGGTGATAAAGGGTTTAGAGACAAACTGACTAAGCCGATGTACGACATATGTGATATCAAACCGCGAGATAGTAAGATACAAGAGCCTGCCAATGAGTCTGCAGTATGAAGTGGGATCATAAAGAGGATCCCCATCAGAAAGGCGAAGCTTTGTGGAGGGATCCATAGGAACAGCTATTGGCTTACACCCAAGCAGACAAAACTCCTCAAGAAGAGTGAGGGTATAATGTCGTTGAGATAAACAAATACCTTTGACAGTCCGAGCAATTTCAAGACCAAGGAAGTATTTCAATGAGCTAAGATCTTTAAGTTGGAACCAATCATGAAGTAGAATATCACGAATAAGAGAGATACTAGCCCCAGTAAGGTCTATATCATACACATATAGAAGCAAGGCCACAAAAGTATCACCATTTTCACGAATGAAAAAAGAGAGTAATCGGACTTGGACTGTCGAAAACCAAGGCCTAATAAAATAGTGGAAAACTTGGCAAACCGCTAATGGAAGGCTTGTTTTAAACCATATATAGATTTATTCAACCTACAAACCAAGTGTTCCCCCTGAGGACAAGAAGTAAAAGGAGGTTGACAGCCAAGCGGTAAGTCCATGGATATTTCCTCAACAAGATCTCCATGGAGGAAGGCATTATTGACGTCCAATTGAATGAGAGGCTAAGATTTGGACACCGCAAGAGGAAGAAGAACCTTGACAGTGACCATTTTAGCTACTGGAGAAAAAGTTTCAATGAAATCGAGTCCTACTTGTTGAGTGTATCCCTTAGGCACTAGTCGAGCTTGTAACGTTCGATTGAACCATCAGATTTATGTTTGACTTTATAAATCCAGCGACAACCGTAGAGTGACGATGATTGGGAAGAGATACTACAGTCCAAGTGTGATTATTAGTCATTGG
Source organism: Momordica charantia (assembly GCF_013281855.1). Taxonomy (NCBI): domain Eukaryota; kingdom Viridiplantae; phylum Streptophyta; class Magnoliopsida; order Cucurbitales; family Cucurbitaceae; genus Momordica; species Momordica charantia. Next base: position 1,955,118 of record NW_028275165.1, on the reverse strand, counting down.
TTGAAACTCAGCACTCATGGCTTCACGCCAATGAGAATAACAAACGGTTTCGTGATAAAACTGAGGCTCATATGTAGAAGAAACGTTTAGAACATAATGTCGATGAGCAGACGATAGTTGTGAATAGGATAAATACTGTCGTAAAGGATGCCTTGTAGAAGTAGAGGTGGTGAATATTGACCCAAAAGGCTGCAATGAAAATCCAGTAAATATGAAAGCATTTTGGAAGGCCTAGTGGAACGTCGAGGGGCAATAGGGACAATATCCAAAGGTCCAACCGAAGGTCCTGTGTTAGGCATAGGTTCAAGCACAACCGGCATGGATGAAGGCCCATCAGAACTAGAAGTGGCAGAAGAACCAATAGGTGCAACAGTAGGAGCACACGACTCAATGGGTACATCAGTAGGGGTAATGACAACAGGTATATCAGTATTGGCATTAGTCATATCAACATGAACAGTAGGCATATCAGTATGAATATTAGTCCTATCAGTAGTAGCAGAATGAGTAAGACTATCAGTAGTTTGAAAATCAACTGCATTTGGCAAAACCAAGTCTAGAAAAGGGTCAACTGATATATCATTACCTGAGGAGTCAAAAAACGGAAACTTAGTCTCATGAAAAATTACAAAATTACATCACGAGAGACCTAAGCATTGAGCTTGAATATCAAAGAGCCGATAACCTTTCATCCCTGGTGGATAGCCAAGAAAAACAGCTACATGAGCTCGAGGTTCAAACTTTGTACGATGAGAACATAATGTAGAAGCATAGCACAAAGATCCAAAGGTTCTCAACATAGAGTAATCAGGATCAGATTTATATAGGACTCGAAAAGAAGACTGTCATTCCAAAACAGGTGAAGGAGTCCTATTGATAAGATATGTGGCTGTAAGAACACTCACTCCAAAATTTAAGAGGAACTCTAGACTGGAATTACAAAGCCCGAGCAACATTCAAGAGATGTTGGTGTTTATGCTCAACAATAGAATTTAGCTGAGGTCTCTCAACATATGAAAACTGATGGACTAAACCTTTGGAAAGGAAAAACAATTTGAAAAGAAATTCAGGTGCATTATCGGATCTGAAAGCCTTGATACTGACACCAAATTGGGTCTCAACAAACATGAAAAATCGAGGGATGATATTCAAAACATCAGACTTGTGATGAAGCATGAACAACCATGTGTATTTAGAGCCGTCATCCACAATAGTAAGAAAGAAACAATATTCAGCATGCGAAACATGAGAAAATGGTCCCTAGACATCAACATGTATTTGATAACTCTTCAAAAAAGAGAGTTACTCTAGTGATTATTTGGGTGAAAATATGCATTAAAATGTCAAAGTGTGTTGGTTTTAGGTCATAAATAGCACAAATAGTGTTAAAACGTGAATTATTAGCTAAATATCCTTAATCTTGAGAGGTTTGACCAAAAACAGCATAAACTCTCGTAATTTTTGTTCATTTGTAAAGAAAAGCTAAAGTAGGAAGAAAGTGCTAGACCAGTGAAGAGTAGTCAGGGCATTTTTAAGATAGAGCATGTGAAAGCTGGAGCAAAGTGGTGCTAGAGCATGTAGTTATTGCACAATTAAAGCCAAAACACGAGATTTACCTATGTCCGTACAAACTCCAGTCGGGTGGCATAAAAACGGAACCCGATATTTAAAGGATGTTTTGCCCTAGCTGAGAGACATACAGATCCCAAGAGAGACAAAGTTTGATAGCTAAAAAGACAAGAGGAGGGAATATCTCCATTTTTGGGGCTAGAGCTGACGACAGAAAGAGAAGACTCACTTACTTCGACGAGCTGTCTGCTTCTTCTTCTCTGCCTCTTTTTGCTGCTGCCCTAAAATGGGTTGTATTCTCCTTTCTTCCATTTTGTTTTATTCACCCATTATGAGCTAAACCCCATTTTGGAGGAGATTCACATGTTGTAACTAACTTGATACTGAACTTCTAACTGCTACATCTATTTTTGAATAAAGTTGTTTTGTATTTCTTCAATCTTGCATGACATTGTTGGCCATTCTATCGTGTTTGCTAGCTGTTGTATTGACACGGGAGGGCTTATGGGTGCTGATTTACTTTATTTGTGATTAGCGCTTTTCTATAGCTGTAGGGATACTCAGGAATTGGGTCCCCTAATCATGCCTAGAGCTTGCGTTTATTGTTTTGGATATTTAGCAACGGAAGTTGTACTTACTCATGTTTGGGGTGTCTCGGAAGAGAACCAAGTCGAGCTAGACATTAATAGATGTTAGTAAGTTAGAGGGTAGGTTGATAACCTGTGAAAGTATGTTGAATCTCCCCCGCCTTTTCCATATCTGTTAACCCGTCATTATCGCTTTCTGTGCTAGAGCTTTTTCTTGTTGACAGCTTCGAAAATCGTGTCTGCTGCATGCATCTGTTGTCTTGTTGTTATTTTATTTCTTTTAGATAATTTCCATACACCAACTCTTTATATTTTCTTCGTTGGTATCTACACATATAGTTAAAATATTATCCAAAAATCCTTGTGGATACGACCTCGTTACGTACTACAACCGATGATTTTGTGTATACTTGTACATGTTGTCAGCACAATTGTGTGGACGCAACAATATTAGATTAAAAGGCTTGTTGGACAAATGATTATTTGAATGAAAAGACAGTCTCTTTTGTTTGGTTAATGTACATACATCACATGAATCAGTAATAGAATTCTTCAATGAACAACTATCAAGAGGTAATATACTCTTTAAAGCTTGTAATCGACTAAATGATGGATGACCAATATGATTATGCCAATCATCAAATGAAACAAGTGTAGAACCAGAAACACAAACAGAATGTGCAGTAGAGAGACACTCTGAAGTACTGTCAAGTAGATAAAGGTCATGGCACAATCTACCCCTGTTAATCGTCTTCGAAATGGACTTGTCTTGGACAATGCAAGTGTCATTAAAGAATTCTACCGATAGAGAAGGCATGTCCCTCAATAATACACTGACTGAGATGAGGTTGAAATAAAACTCATGAATGTATAAAACACCATGTATAGATAGATCGTCAGATAACTGTACAAAACCAGATTATTCAACCACAAATCGAGATTTATTTGGCACATTCACATGGACAGGAGACATCTGGTGAATTTTATCAAATTATTTATGAGAACAGCATATATGTGCAGATGCACTAGAATCCCAAGATTCAGGATCAATACCTGCTGTGTAGGATGCAATAGTATCTGTGTCAACAACAGATTTTCCAGTCGAAAGCTAAGATTGAAGTAATTGAAGAAGTTGTTGGCAATGGTTGACAACATCAGAATTCGTATGTGAAGTTGCTAAGGTAGAGGACTCAGAAGACTTCGAAGCACCAAAATTCTGAGATCCAGAGGAAGATCGCTGACCACTTTGATATCCAAGTGGATATCCATGTAATTTATAGCATCGATCAGCAGTGTGACCAATGAGTCCACATTGAGAACAAACTGGACGTTCTTTGTACACCTTCTGATTCGTCACATAATTAGTGGCTTTTGAAGGCGGCTTAGACGCAGAGTGTTGAGCAGCCAGTGCAAAGGAATGAGCAATAGGAGTCGTAACCAAGTTGCCAATCGATCTTTGCTGCTCCTTCTGCCGAACTAATGAGAAGGCTTTATTGACAGAGGGCGACAGATCCATCAACAATAATTGAGCTCAAGTGGATGCATAGGACTCATTGAGTCCCACGAGGAAATTGATCATATATTCCAGTTGTAGAAACTCATGAGCGGACTTAGCATCACCACGTGTACAAGTACAAGTGCAAGTAGGACGAAATTGATACAGTTCATCCTAAGCAGTCTTCAATTTGGTGAAATATAGACTCACCGATTGTTGCTCCTGAGTTACAGTAGCCAGATCATGTTTGAGTTGAAAGATGCGTGGACCATTGCTCTTCTGGAATCTCTCCTTAAGATCGAGCCAAATATTCCTGGTAGATTTAGAAAACAGGATGCTTGCAGAAATATCCTTGGAAACGGAATTCAAGATCCATGCAATAACCACATGGTAATTGTGAATCCACACAAGCAAAAGATCGTCGGTGGGACGCTCAATTGATCCGTCAATAAAACCTAATTTGTTTTTTACTGATAACGCGATTATCATAGATCGGCTTCATGATATATTATTTTCCTCCGTTAGAACTTGACTCATGAGAATCAATCTAGTATTATCTATATGATGGAGATAATATGGATTTGTAGCAGCCTTAGATGCAGATTGAGGCATAGTGACAGAAACTTCCGGTGAATCGATAGGAACGTCGAAGGCCATGGAGACGAAGAAGAATCGCGAAAGGAAAAGGCTCGAAAATCAAAGAAATGGTCCAAATAAATGGCACGAAGTCAAAATTCATCTGATACCATTTTAGTAATGCGAAATGCGTGACGAATTCTCATTAACTTGATAAAATAATACATCCAGAAGTCTTTATATACAAAAGACTAAGCACACTAAATACAATGTGAGCATAACTAAATACGTAATTGATCAACCAATCTAGGTAACAGTAATAATAAGTTTAACCTCTAATAACCGAAATAATTTAATTTTTGGTCGAGAATATATGTCATAACCGTTAAGTCATATTCATAGTTATTTATTTATTTATTATTTTTTTGTCATTGGATTTTGAAAAATAGAAAAGAATTATATTTCATATAGCAACATTGAAATAAAAAAATAAAAAAACCTTTTCTTTTGGTGCTTAAATCGAGAAAATTGTCCATTGGTGCTTAAATCGAGAAAATGTAGATGACAATAAATATATATAACGAACCATATGGACGTGTACAAGTGCTTATAAATTGAGCAAACATTTTTTTGTTGGTGCTTAAATCAAGCAAATTAGAAAAAAAAAATTGTGCTTTTTGAATAGGTACATTTAAACTAAAGCGTTTGATAACTATTTCTATTTTTTATTTTTTATTTTTCTATTTTTTTTTTAATTTTCAAAACCATATATGTTTGATAAGTGTTTTTGTTTTTTAAAATGTGAAAACTAAGATATGTTTGAAAACCATGTCTTTAAAAACTTAGAAAATTGAGAAGGTAGGTTATATATAGAAATATCAATGTAAAATATTAGAGATGACAATAGTGTGGGGTAGAAGTTGGGATGCCTCTTCCACAAAATTTTTAATTCTCATCTCCAACCTGTTCTTTGATTTCGGAAATCAATGTCCAGATTTAGCATCCTTATTTGGAGGTAATGATCTTCATCAGAAAAATTATTGTTTTAATAATTAATTTAAATTATTTTTAGAATTTAAAAAATAAAAAGTAATAAAGATATATAATTTATATTATTTTACTAAAAAATTATTATTTACTAGAATAAATAATTAGATTAATATTTATTCATAATTTAGTAAAATAATCAATAAAATATATATTAATTATTTAAAAAATAACATGGTAGATGGGACACAATGAGAAATTCATTCTTTGTTCATAAAGTGAGAACTCGACCCTACGAGAATTTTTGTCGTCCATACATGAAATAAAAATTTAGAGAGATAAAAAAAACTATTAAAAGAGAAATTTGACAGAGAATAAATTTTACAGAGTTAGACAAATGTTAGAAAAACAAATTAGCGAGATAAAAGTTAAAGTAAAAAATATAAAATTCCAACATGTTAAAGAAAGAAAAAAAATTAGAATGAGAAAGAAAAATTATAGTGAGAACAAAATTGTATTAAAAAAGTTCAAAATATATTTGTTACAAAAGGTAAATAAATAAAAAGAGAAGGAAAAATGATAAGTGAAAGAAAATCGAATTAGAAAACATTTAGAAACAGAAAATTTGAAAATATATATATTAGAAAAAAAAATGGACTAGATAGATAAAGAAAAATTGTAAAATGGGAAATTTGAGAATGATAAAGGTTCGGAAAAAGTATTAAATTGTTTAAAAGAGAAAAAAAGAGAATAATATGTTAGAAAAAAGGAAAGAAATATAAATATATACCAATGAAAATTTTGGGGAGAGAAAAATATTTTAGAGATGAAAATTTTAAAGAGAGAGAATTTTTTTTAGAGAAAGAAATTTACTAAGGATTTAAAAACGATTATAAAATACAGAAACATAAAATTGAATCGGTTATAAACAAGTTGTTTTCAAAAACTAAAAACTGAAAACGAATTGATTATCAAACTCTTAATTATAAATTTTTTAGTAAAAAAATGTTTAGTAACAAATCATTCCAATAGTTAATTGGTTAAATAATAAATTTGGTCGGCTAATATAGAAATCAAAATATATTAGAGATTAAATTAAAATTAAGCTCAAGCTAGTATACCAACCAAATTTAATTTAACCTTGAACTTATTTTCAATAAGTTATTAAAGAATGTATTTTAACGTAAAATCTTTATTTTACCAATAAATCTTACGTTTTATAATAATATTTTTATTAATAAAAAAATCTAATAAACTAAGAATTAAACAAAATTCGTAAAAGATTAAGAGAATAAAATTATATTTAACCCACAAAATATATAATTACAAAATGTTTGACAAAGAGCCCCCGTGGTTACTTTTTACTTCTTTTTAATTTCTATTATTAAATCTAGTTTCCTTTTCAATTATAAGTGAAGTAAAATCCCTGTTAAAAAAAAGGAAAAATAAGTAAAATAAAATCAAAGAACCCATTAATCATAATCCATTCTTAAACAAAAAAATATATAAAAATATAAAAAAATATTAAGAAATAATAAATTAGCAAAACTTATTATTTTAATCTATCAAAATTAGTGTTTCAAATATCGCTCCGTCGACGCGTGGACCCATATAAGTATATATATCTTACTTTTTCGTTTTTTCTGTTTTTTGTTTTTAATTTCTATTATTAAATCTGTTTTTCTTTTCAATTTTGTACATAATTTTTCAAATATTCCTCCAACCTACCAAATTTCAAAAAGTGGCAGTTTTGTCTAGAAAATAGTTCTAGTTTCTCAAGTAAAAAAATGTTGATGTGGCAATGATGAGTTGGATATTTTATAAATTTTATATTATTTTTATTTATATGGAATTTTTTTATACAGTAATTTTTCCCCCTCTTTCTCTCTCTTCCCCTTCTCTGTTTTCCCTCCCCTGTTTTTCCCTCTCTCCACAAAAATATGATTCCATGACTTCTATTTGTAAATTTTAAGTTTAAGTTGGTTCAATCCTTGATTCACTTGCATATAATAACTTATAAAATGATAAAATGATTCATTGTTAATTTGTTGTCATCTACCTTAAAATCCTTTCCAAGATAATCCATCCTGTTTATGCAAGAATATGCACAACAGTGTTTGTTCTGATCATAGCTCGAACTCGGTCTCCGGACCGATCTGAACACTTGGGCGAACCTACACAAAAAGGTGAACACTCCGACGATCAAGTCAGTATAGGTCGGATTCCCAGTTTAGTTTGAGGTCAAAAACCATACCTGAGGGTGGAGTGAGGTCCTCTACTTATGGGTGTTAGTCTCGTTGATCTCGCTACGGTTACACCTGCTGATCTCGGGACCGACGGTTACACCCGGTAATCTCGGGACCGACGGTTACACCCGGTAATCTCGGGACCGACGGTTACACCCGATAATCACGCCACTGACAGTTGCTCACATCGGACCTGCTGAGCTTCCCGGTAGATTGGACCTTGACCAGGTCGCACCTCGGCCCTTATATTTAGCACCTGTCAATGCTAGTGGTGGTAATTTCGGTGGTTCGAGTTGGGCATGACTCATGAGTCACCTTGAAACACCAATAGCCGTCCTCCACGTGTCCAGGGTATTTTCTCCCCCAAACATCGGCCCCCTCTCTGTCCGGTTCGATCTCGACCTGGCAGAGAAGTTCATTCGATTCGCTTTGGACACGTGGCGACTTCCTATTCGTGGAAAAATACAACTGTTGCGGTAGATTTATCGTCGGAATATTCAAATATTCCGACGCTTCGGATTTTGGGAAGATCCCAGCCGCTCGTTGATTACACGTGTACGGTGGGGAAAGTTTTCCGATGAGTATAAATACCCCCAATCCCTCAGGTCATACCTTACGCTTCCTGAATTTTTGGAGTTCGATCTGAAGGCAGCTCGAACCCTTGGTAGGTCGGTCTCTTCCCTCTCACTCTCTTTCGAACATAGTTTCCATGTCGTCCTCTTTTAGTAGCGACTTAGGATCCGATGAGGATTTAGCTCGTAGGTTAGAGTCCGAGCTCGAGGAGATAGAAAACTTTAGGTTCTCCGACGACGGGGAGGATAGTGATGCTTCCACCTCGGGTCAGGGTTTGGAATACCCTTCTAGGTTACCTGAGCACTACTTTGGACCCCTTCGTAGGGGGTTCGCTATCCCTGAAAACATCCTCCTTAGGATCCTGGAGGAGGGGGAGAGAGCTGACAATCCTCCAGATGGATGGGTCACTCTCTACTTCAAAATGTTTGAGTACGGCCTCAGACTTCCCCTTCACCCTTTCGTCCAAGAGTTTCTTTTCCGAACTGGGCTGGCTCCGGCTCAAGTGGCCCCCAATGGGTGGGGTGTCATTTTTGCTTTGGCCATTTTTTTTTGGTTACGAGCTCGGGACAATGAAGAGGCCGAGCTATTGGATGTTGACCAGCTCCTCGCGTGCTTCGAAGCGAAAAGGATAGCCAAGAAGCCTGGTCGGTACTATATATGCGCAAGGAAAGGCGCAGGAGGTATAGTTAAGGGGCCGACCCCATCAAAGGATGGGTGAGGAAGTGGTTCTACGCTTCTGGGGAATGGCTAGCAAAGGACGAGTCAGGTCGTTCCTTCTTTGATGTTCCCACTAGGTTTGGGAACCTAGGTACGGAGTAGTCCTTGCTTTGTATGATAAGCCTCCTTTCTTGTTATTCAGGTCTAACTCGGATTTTGTCTCGTGCAGTATCAATCAGGCCAGTTCCCGAGCTTACTCAAGCCTCCTTCGACACGCTGAAATATTACAAGGAGCACTTTCCGAGGGGCATGAAGGTCGGAACCTTGGTGACCGACAAGCTGCTGCTCGAGTCCGGGCTGTTAGATTACAACCCTGCAGTTCGTCCCATTGAAGCTTCAAGGCCGAACTCCGAACTAGGTATGCCGAGCTCACTACCCCCCTTTTCCTCTAACATTGTGCTGACTTTCTGTTCTTTGTTTCGCAGCCATGGTTTGCGGATTTGCGAGTAACGTAAAGCGCAAGTCAAAGGGCCGAGCCCATGCTCTCGAGGCCGCCCAGAGTTCGGAACCTGCAACTCCTGCTGTGGCAGGGCCAGCCTCAGAAGATCCAATCCCAGTGATCGAGCTGGAGGTCCTTCACGGGAGAAGCGCCCAAGAGGTCAGACCGAGGCGGTGGACGCCTCGCCCTTGGGCGAGGAAGTGGGGGAGGGGGCCCCTCTAAAGCAGAGGAAGAAGAAGAAGAAAACCACCTCCCCCTTGGAGGTCGGAGCTTGTGGGGTCCTGCCCGCGAGCTTCGCAGACCGGGTGGACGATCCTAAAGCCAGGATGGGCGGGACGTCCGACGTGACGGCACGGTTCAGAATTGAACCGTCAAGTTCTGGGGTGAGGGACCAGGTGTCCCGCATTTCAGCTGCAAGCTTGGACCGCTCTCAGAAGAGCGTCCAAGTTTGTAAGTGACCCGGGGTTCGTTCTGCAGAGGACCATTGACTACGCTGCTGAGGTGAGATCGGTCACTTTATTTTGCTCAATTTACCTAACAGATAACTCGGTCTAAGTTTCTTCTTGGTGTTTTTCTCAGGCGTTTGTTGCTTCCATTCAATCGGCCCTAGCTGTAAAGGCCGAGCTGGATGGGAGGGAAGTTCTGGCAGCGAGGGAGAAAGAGGAATTCTCTGCTGCCTTGGAGGCTGCTTCCTCCACCATGAAGGATGAGCTGCTAAGGGCTCACTCTGAGGTGGACATTCTGAAGGCCGAGGTGGAGGCCAAGGCCGAGCTGTTGAAGAAAGAAGAGGACAGACGCAAGGCCCAGCTCCGAGCTGCCCACGCTATCACCAAGGGCCTGGAGAAGGAGAAGTTCCAACTCCTCAAGGAGAAGGACGACATGCTTCAGGCGCTTGAAGCGAAGGACGAGGAGCTGAAGCGTGCGACTGCCGAGCTGGAGACGGCGAAGGAGCGTCTCGGCAACGGAGCCCTGCTGGAGGAGTCTTTCAGGCAACATCCTGACTTCGACGGATTTGCCAAAGACTTTTTTGACGCGGGCTTCAAGTTCCTCATGAAGGGCATTACTTCCGACATGCCTGACCTTCAGATCGATCTCAGTGATCTGAAGAAGAGGTATGCCGAGCAGTGGGCTTCTGGGCCTAACGGCACCCCTGGCCCCCAAGCGTTGGTGAATAAGTATGTCAGAGATCTGGACTCTGACTACTCCGATCTCGAAGAGGACCAGGTCGGCACCACTCAGGAGGGCGCTCAAACAGGCTCTTAGGAGATCACCCTCTTGGGGTCGCAAGGCGAACGGTCCCTTCACCTCGGGAGTAGCTGAGGCCTTTCTCTGTCTTTCTTCTCTTCTCTTTTTGTTTATAAGTGTTAGGGCAGAGCTGCAAGGTCTATAAGCCTTGGCTCTGCTCTCTATTCAATGAAGAAGCTCTTATTCATTTTTACTTTGGTGTTGGAAACATCGCTCCTTTCTTTGCTTTTTCTTTAAACTTTGTAGCCAACGTCACCTCGCACCTCTTACCTTTGAGGTTGCGCCTTCCATTAAAATTATTAAACATTTGAATTCGAATCCCTGTCTAGTATTCAATGCATTGCACCAACTCTGGACTTTTAACATCGCACCCTTAACTTAAAAACGTTAAAAGGCTAAAATCCTAAGTCCGTAGCTGTCCTTCATATCGCACCTCGTACCCTTAGGTTTTGGAAGATTGAATTTTAAGTTCATCAGTGGTTTTGACATCGCACCTCGTACCCTTAGGTTTTGGAGGATTGAATTTTAATTTCATCAGTGGTTTTGACATCGCACCTCGTACCCTTAGGTTTTGGAGGATTGAATTTTAAGCGATTGCTGGAATTTGATCGTGTGGGAGTCCGTGGCCCCCATTTAATTTCTGGTCGAACTCGGAATCATGAAATTAAATCATCTCATCTATTCCGACAATAATCCTATTGAAAAAGTTTGTACATGTCCATTGAGAACCATTTTGTCATTTCACGGGTAATAACGCTTCAGGTGCTCCGCGTTCCATGGGTGCTCCAAGACGTCTCCTTTCAGATCGGCCAATATGTATGTCCCAGGTCAGACTATTCCCTTGACTTCAAACGGCCCCTCTCAGTTCGGGTCAAGGGTACCCACATGGGTTTGGACCTTCCTTAAGACCAGATGTCCGACTCGGAAGGTGCGAGGTCGAACGCGGGCGTTGTAATGTCTGGCCATTCTGCCTTGATATTCCGCCAAGCGTAGCTGGGCCATTTCTCTTCTTTCCTCCAATAAGTCGAGGTTGAGGAGCAGCTCTTCCCCATTTGCTGTGGGCTCGTAATGCTCTACTCTGTCAGATGGCATGCTGATCTCAACTGGGACTACAGCTTCGGAGCCGAAGGCCAGGGAGAATGGGGTCTCACCCGTCGACACTCTTTGGGTGGTCCGGTATGACCATAGAACCTCTGGCAGCTCTTCGGCCCACCTGCCTTTCTTGGAATCCAGTCTAAGTTTGATGCCTCGCTTGATGATCTTATTGACTGCCTCCACCTGCCCATTCGCTTCCGGATGTGCAGGGGAGGAGCTAAGGTGACTTATGCTAAGCTTGCTGCAAAAATCTTTGAACTTTGCCTTGTCAAATTGCTTCCCATTGTTTGTTACAATGTCTTTCGGTATACCAAAGTGACATATGATATTTGTCCATACAAAGGACGTGACTTTAGATTCCGTTATGTGGGAGAGCGCCTCGGCCTCGGCCCACTTTGTGAAGTAGTTCACAGCAACCACAGCGAACTTGGTCTGGCCTTTGCCCAAAGGGAAATGACCAATAATGTCTACCCCCCACTGCGCGAATGGCCACAGGGCCGAGATGGGGGTGAGCAGCTCGGGAGGTTGGTGGATTACGTTTCCGTAGCATTGGCAATTGTCGCAAGTTCTAACGAACTTCTTGGCGTCCTGGCTGAGAGTCGGCCAATAGTATCCTTGTCGGACCACCTTGGCCGACAGCGACCGAGCGCCTTAGTGATTGCCGCATACTCCCTCGTGGATTTCTCTGAGGACGTATAGGCCCTCTTCAGGGGTTAGGCATCTCAGTAGAGGCAGGGAAAAACCGCGTCGGTACAACGCTCCATCTCGGACTACGAACCGAGCTGCCTTCCTTGCCAACTTTCTGCGCTCCTTGGGGTCTTGTGGTGAATTGCCCCTAATGAAGTCCATAATCGGGTCCATCCATGAGGGCTCTGGAACGCCAATCTCCATCAGATCTGGCTCCAAGATCGAGGGATTATCCAAGATCTCAACAGGAACCGCCGTGGCCAGGTCGGTCTCGTATGCTGATGCTAATTTGGCCAAGGCATCAGCATTAGAATTTTCTGCTCGAGGAACCCGGCTTACTTCGTAAGTTCGGAACTGGGCGAGGTACGATCTGACCTTGCCCAAATACTTCTCCATTCGGGAGTCCTTGGCTTGGTACTTTTCCTTGATCTGGCTCACAACCAGCTGGGAGTCGCTGAAGACCTTAATACAAGAGGCCCCCAACGCTCTAGCGATTCGAAGGCCGGCAATAAGTGCCTCGTACTCGGCCTCGTTATTAGAAGTCCGGAAGCCAAACTGCAAGAAATATTCAAATCGCTCGCCTCCTGGTGCGAGCAAGAGGACCCCGGCCCCGCACCCTCTCTCGTTGGAGGATCCGTCGACATAGATTGTCCACGCGAGGTCGGACTCGCTCAGCTCGGAAGGTGGCGTTAGCTCGGCTATGAAGTCTGCCACTGCTTGTCCCTTCATTGCAGTTCTGGGCTCGAACTGGATGTCGTACTCGCTCAATTCCAATGCCCACTTCATCAGACGCCCTGATGTTTCGGGCTTAAGGAAGATATTCTTCAGGGTCAAGTTTGTAAGTACTACGACCGTGTGCGCTTGGAAGTACGGCCTAAGTCTTCGGGCCGAGGTGACTAAAGCGAGGGCCAGCTTCTCCATTTGGGGATATCTGGTCTCGGCCTCGGTCATGGCCTTACTGGTGTAATAAACGGGGCTCTGGCTTGCACCCTCCTGCTTGATCAGTGCCGAGCTGACGGCGCTAGCAGATACCGCTAGGTACAAATGGAGTTTTTCCCCTGGTAATGGCTTCGCGAGTAGAGGTGCCGAGCAGAGATAGTCTTTTAACTGTCCCAGCGCTTGTTCACACTCTTCTGTCCATTCGAACGATCCCTTCTTTCTAAGAACTTTGAAAAACAGAAGACACTTGTCCGTCGATCTTGACACGAACCTATTCAAGGCTGCAATCCTGCCATTGAGGCACTGAAGTTGCTTTAGAGTCTTTATTTTCTCTGGGTTAGCCTCAATCCTACGGTTATTTACCATAAAACCAAGGAATTTTCCCGAGGAGACTCCGGAAGCGCATTTGGTCGGATTGAGCTTCATTTGGTACTTGCGTAGCACTCCAAAAGCTTCGGTCAGATCGGAAAGATGCGACTCTGACTGCTTGCTCTTGACAAGCATGTCGTCCACATACACTTCCATATTCCGACCGATCTGCTTGGCAAACATTTTGTTTACCATCATTTGGTAGGTTGCACCCGCATTTTTTAGGCCAAAAGGCATCACCTTGTAGCAGTACAGACCTTGGTCTGTTATGAACGCGGTGTGATCTTGGTCTGGCAAATGCATTTTAATTTGGTTGTATCCGGAGTAGGCATCCATGAAAGTGAGTAGCTCGTGCCCGGCTGTTGCGTCCACGAGATGGTCGATCCTCGGAAGGGGAAAGCAATCTTTTGGACATGCCTTATTTAGATTTGTAAAGTCCACGCACATCCTCCACTTCCCGTAGGATTTTTTAACTAATACCACGTTAGAGAGCCACTCAGGATACATAATTTCTCGTATATATTCAGCTCTCAAGAGTTTGTTTACTTCCTCAACAATTACATCACTCCTCTCTTTATTTACAGGTCTTCTTTTTTGCTTTATAAGTCGGAATGATGGGTCTATGTTGAGGCGATGCACCATGATCTTCGGGTCGATACCAGGCATATCCTCGTGAGACCACGTGAAGACGTCCGAGTTAGACCTGAGGAAGTTGATCAGTTCTTCGCTGTCAGTGGCCCCCAGCTTGGTTCCTATACTTACTTGTTTTTCGGGACTAAGTAAAGGAACGAGCTCGAGCTCCTCTATTGGCGGGGAGAACTGCCTTTTGCTTTCCTTTGGCAGGTCGGCCTCTGACTCCTGCAGCTTGCCACGATTCGTTTGTTCTTCCAGGGCGCATACGGCCGACCCCTTGAGCGCGGATGCATAACACTCCCGTGAGGTTTTCTACTCACCTCGGACCGTGCCCACCCCATTCGGGGTTGAGTATTTCAAGACTTGATGCAGTGTGGAGGGGACGGCCCGAAATGAGTGGATGACGGGTCTCCCGAAAATGGTGTTATAGGCTGATCTGCCGTCGATCACTACGAACTCGGCCATCTGCATTACTTGGGTATCATCTTGCCCGATAGTTACCGGCAAGTTGATGCACCCTTCGGGGGAGACCGATTCTCCAGAGAATCCGACCAAGGGTGTTGGACTCCTTTTCAATTGTGACCTGGTCCATCCTAATGCCAGATATGTTGGGAGGGACAAGATGTTGGCAGATGCGCCTTCATCGACCAACACTCTTCGGACCAGGACGTGATCAATCAGAGGGGCGATCACCAATGCATCGTTGTGAGGCAAGTGGACCCCCTCCAGGTTGGCGTTGCCAAAAGTGATGGAGCAAGTGGGCTTCTGCTCTCTGATGATGCATACCTCGCGTCTGGCCTCGCGAGCTAGCTCTTTCCTCTTGTTTCCAGACTGGCCCCCGCTCGGACCCCCAAAAATAGTATTGATGACCACAGGTCGGCCATCCCGGCGAGGCGGCGTTCTTGAACGCTTCCTTTCCTCTTTCTTTTCGACCGAGTTCACTCTCGGTTTGCCCACAAATTTTTTGAAGTAGCCGTCCTGAATGAGTTCTTCAATCTGGCGCTTCAATTCCCAGCAACCTGTCGTATCGTGGTCGTGATCTCGATGAAAGCGGCAGTACTTGTCTTTGCTAAGTTTTTCTAGGTCTCCTCGGAGCTTCTCAGGTCGCTTGAGGAGTTTTTCCATCCCGCTCTCTTCGATGTTCGTGAGTATCTCGGAGATGGGGATGGTGGTTGGGGTGTACCGTTCATAAGGTCGGCTCCGGGTAGGGCCGCTCTCCGTCCTACGGTACTCTGTTCTGCTACTGAAGGAGGATGGACCCTTATCCTTGGACTTGACATCAGGCCTCCTCGTCTCCTGGTTCAACTTCTTTTGGTCGATCTGCTTCTCAGGTCGGCCAGTTTTGGTTCGGAGTAGCTCCTGTCCATCAATGACTTTTTTCGCCTTCTGCAATACTTCGGCGAAGGTGGTTGGAGCCTCCTCTCCAAGTTTTACTGTCAAGGTCTCATCGGCCAGGCCGGTGAGGAAGTAGCATATGGCCGAATAATCGGAGCAGTGCGAGACCTTAAGTTGCTCCTCCTGGAACCGTGTGACATATTCTCTCAGCGTCTCTCCTTCCCTCTGCCTGATGGTGGCAAGGTGAGTCGCTGTCTTTCTGTCATAATGCCGAGAGGAGAACTGACTGATGAACTCCTTCCTTAGCTGGGAGTAGGTCGAGATCGACCTGGCCGGCAGTCTTCGGTACCACAAGCGCGCGCTGCCGGTAAGCGCGATCTGGAAGGCGCGACATTTGATCGCATCTGTCGCCGTTTGAAAGTCCATGAGGCCCTCGAAGACCTCAACATAGTCTTTAGGGTCCTTAGACCCGTCATAGGGCTTCATGGCGAGAGTCTTGAACTTCGGAGGGATTGGAGCCTCCAGGATGTCCGCGGTGAATGGCGATTCTCCCAAGTCGCCATCGTCGAACGAACAGTCTTTCTTCTCGCACCTGGCCTTAAGCGCCTCGACCTGCTCATCAAACTTGTGCTTCATCAGGTCGAACTCTTCCCTAGTGACCACAGCTTCTGGTGCAAGAGGCTTGTATTTTGATTGAGCCTTTAGGTTCGAATTGGAGAATTCTCGGGAGTAGGAAGAAGAGTCTTCCGGCTCCCAAGATGCTCTCTTCTTCTTTTCAGTGAGATGCTTTCTTAGATCGTTATCCCGCAAGCTGTAATCCACTCCTCCATCGTTGGGAATGGGCTCGCGATCGCCAGGTTGGATAGATGGAGCTCCCTTTTCTCCGGGTGCGCCCGGGGCCATAGAGGGAGACGCAGTTCGGTTAGCACGCTTTGCCTCGGCGTACATTTCTTCCATTGTGCGCAATCGATGGCGCATATCATCCAACTCGCGCTGGAGAGTAGACAGAGCTTCGGGGTCTGCTCCCTGACTGGCCCTTTGGGAGGTTTTTCTCGACGTCCTTCCTCGGCCTCTGTTGGCCTTTGAGGGTTTCGGGTGAGCAGGTGGTAGCTCTTGATTCGCATGACGGGCAGATCTGCGCGGCAGATCATCCTCTTGCCCTGCTCGGACCTGGTCCTCGACTACTCTCGCACCAAGGTCTCGCTGAGGGCCATTGTCAGCGTTCACACCCCTCTGTTCTGTCGTATTGGCAGAGTTTGCTGGATGCACCATCTTTACGTATGTTTTTAGGTCGGGATGACTTCGGATGTCCTTCCCACAGACGGCGCCAAATGTTTATGCAAGAATATGCACAACAGTGTTTGTTCTGATCGTAGCTCGAACTCGGTCTCCGGACCGATCTGAACACTTGGGCGGACCTGCACAAAAAGGTGAACACTCCGACGATCAAGTCAGTATAGGTCGGATTCCCAGTTTAGTTCGAGGTCAAAAACCATACCTGAGGGTGGAGTGAGGTCCTCTACTTATGGGTGTTAGTCCCGTTGATCTCGCTACGGTTACACCCGGTGATCTCGGGACCGACGGTTACACCCGATAATCACGCCACTGACAGTTGCTCACATCGGACCTGCCGAGCTTCCCGAAAGATCGGACCTTGACCAGGTCGCACCTCGGCCCTTTATACTTAGCACCTGTCAATGCTAGTGGTGGTAATTTCGGCGGTTCGAGTTGGGCATGACTCATGAGTCATCTTGAAACGCCATAGCCGTCCTCCACGTGTCCAAGGTATTTTCTCCCCCAAACACATCCCTTCACGAACCATAAAAAATTGATGAGTAAGTTGAATGAAAGAGAAGTTTCCGAGTATAGTTTGATTATTGAACGGTGTAGAGATCGGAGAAGAAAGAAAGGAAGTTGGTTTTCATGCACTACACAAGTTGGTTTTCATTGAAAGATATTTTATAAAGAGAGAAGGAGAGATCGGGGGAGGGAAAACGATGGGGAGAATGAAGGGGGAAGAGAGAAAGATGAAAAAAATAGATAGAAAAATGAGGAGGAAAAATGATTAAAATTTTATATATAATTAAAAAATAATATAAAATTTATAAAATATCAAACTCACCATTACCACGTCAGCATTCAACTGAAGTTTAACCCAAACCTTTTAGAACTATTTTTTAGAGGTCCGAAATTGAAACCTATCCTCAAACTCAGGGATCAAAAACCTTTTATACAACTCCCAAACACATTTTTAATATAATTTTTTACCTACTTTTCTTTTCAAAATTAAATATGCACCATTTCAAACATATTTCTAAATCAATTGAGGAACCAATATATAACCATGTGCAACTTTTGTAATGTTCTATTATCTTGGTATGGTCAAATAGAATACTCAAACCTATGGCAACCTTAACCGAATGTTTGTGTCATTCATCCCAATTATCTACCAGTAAGATCTATATGTGTATCTTTTGCACATTTGAGCAACTACCTTAAATGCTTTTAGTTTAGGATGATCCGAGGAACTATTGAAATTTATATTAAACTTATCAAGATACTACATTAGATCCTTTTTTTGGTATTAAATAAGTTACTCGTTTTACTTCATACACCACTACCTATTGTTTCGTGTTTATAAAGATTTTCAGTTTAGGTCGGAGCTGGTTGAAGTAAGTGACAGGAACGAGCTTGAGTGTTACTCAATGAGGAAAAACATGCATAAGAGAGATAAATACTCTGATGATCAAGTCAGTATTAGTTTGACGTTAATATTAAGAACGAGTTAGGATGAGATACTTGATTATAGAATATTGAGGTCATCTATTTATATATTGATCATCCAACAAAGTATTTGATGACGGTTTCTACTGTCAACCTAAAATCTAAGATATGTAGCTTAACTACTGGCTTGGTTTAACCTTCACTCGTTTTGAAACAAAATTTCCTAATTTTTTTACTCCAACAAGATTTTAGAAGATGATTATTGACTGTTGGAAAACTTTTTCAAAAGTCTAACGATGTAAACAAAATCTTCAAAATATCTTCACTCTCATTCTGTTTCACAACTAAATGTTCCGTAAAATTATATCCAAATCCAAATCAAATGTTAAACAGTTCCAGTTGGACTCATTCTTTTAGGATACAAATAATTAGTTCGAGTACCAAAAGGAAATAAATAAAAATCAATTTATCATGTGAGGGGGAAACAAAACATCATTATCTTGATTTTCTTTGAAGCAAACAAAATATTAAAAATTAAAAAAGAAAAATTCATATAATTATTGGTGGGCCCCATTGACAAACCAAAATTTTAAATATCTCAAAAAGAAAAAACAAAAACTCAACGAATATATATATATATATATATATATATATATATATTTTTTTTTTTTGGCAGAAAAATTAATTTCTATTAAATCTGTTTACAATTAGAATACGGATTACCTTTTCCTTTTTCTTTTCCTGATAATTCAAATTATCCTTTTATTTATTTAATTAATTAATTAAATCCGTTTTATAGATTTTTCCTACTCCTCTTACGACTACGCTTCGTTTTTTTCCTTCTATAAATACCGTCTTCCCAATCTTCGATCTCCATATCCAATTCCTCTCTCTCTCTCTCTCTCTAATTCTCCGATCAGATTCGTTAATTACTTTCTCTCTCTAGAATTTTTTCTTCGATGGCTCCCAACAATGGCGGCTTGATCGTGAGTTTCGGCGAGATGTTGATCGATTTCGTTCCGACGGTTTCCGGCGTTTCCTTGGCGGAGGCGCCGGGATTCCTCAAGGCTCCCGGCGGCGCTCCGGCCAACGTCGCGATCGCCGTCAGCCGCCTCGGCGGACGCGCCGCCTTCGTCGGAAAGCTCGGCGATGATGAGTTCGGGCATATGCTGGCCGGAATCGTGAAGGAGAACGGCGTCTCCGGCGACGGAATCTGCTTCGATCAGGGCGCCAGAACCGCCCTGGCCTTCGTGACTCTACGCGCCGACGGGGAGCGTGAGTTCATGTTCTACCGGAACCCTAGCGCCGATATGCTGCTCAAGCCGGAGGAACTCAATCTCGAACTCATCAGATCCGTAAGAATCTCTCTCACTTTCCTTCACATTCCTTCGCCATAAATTTTCTCATTGATTGAATTTTCCCGGAAAATTTCCCAGTTCTTAAAGAAATTGACTGAATCGAGCGTTTTAATCTCACGCGCCAGTTTTCAGTCTCATTAGTTTGCCACGTCAGCTATAATAAAGTAGGGCCCCTTGGATCAATGGCCCTACTCATAGATCTAGAATAGCAGTGATATGATCTCAATGATGGGTAATTTCGGGATTTCGTCATAACCTGACTGAAATTCCAAATTTACCCGTCTATGTGATGACGTGGGCGCCCCCTCACGTGCTTGCTGGACTTTATTCTCACGTGTTGTTGTTGCTGGCGGAGGGCTCTCTTATCTGTCACATATTTTGCATATGAATTGAATTTAAAACATTGAAATTTCGATTATTTGATCTTATTGGAAAAGAAAAGTATTGACTCTGTATTTTAGAAATTGGGGTTTTATGATATTGAAATTGATGTTGTGAATTACCAATACGAATTAAATGAATTAATGATCATGCCCATAAAAAGATAATTGGTTTTATGGAAATTAAGTTGTTAGTTCGTCAACCATATGATATATCATAATGATATAATTTTCCTCTTTCTTTTTGTTTTTTTTTTTCTTTTCTGCATTTCTGGATTGATTTATTATTTCCTTGCCGTATTCGGGGCGTGATATGGAAAAAAGTGAAATTTTGATTTAAGAAATGATTTGAGGGTGGGGACTCTGATTATTTAGTAACGTCACCGACAAAAAAAAGTCTTAATCTTCGCTCATAAAGATAGTGGTTCCTAGCAAGCCGCCGTGACGAGGGGGTGCGTTGGGTATTATTTTTCTGTTAATTATTTTATGGCGTTTTTGAACTCTTCAAAAATTTAAATCTTCTGACTTTGATTGAAAGCTAATCTTAGATTATTTTATTTATTTTGTCTTCTGTAATCCATGCGTCACGTGCAGATTTATTAAATGCCTTAGTATGATATTTCTGATAATTCATTGATATAAAGTTTTTCTCAATTTGAGAAATTATTCTAAATTGTAATATGGGTTGCTTCTAGTATGATAGATCTCATTGGGTGTTTCATCTAAAATTTGAGGAATTGTTGTAAATCAAAGATTCAAAATGTATGACTTTTGCATTTGGGTTCGTGCAGGCGAAAATATTCCACTATGGATCGATAAGTTTGATCGTGGAGCCGTGTAGATCGGCCCATATGAAGGCAATGGAAGAGGCAAAGAAAGCAGGTGTTCTTCTCTCGTACGACCCAAATCTGAGGCTGCCACTGTGGCCCTCTGAGGATGAGGCCCGAAAGCAGATCAAGAGCATTTGGGACAAAGCCGATCTCATCAAGGTCAGCGATGTGGAGCTCGAATTCCTCACCAAGAGCAACAAGATCGACGATGAATCCGCCATGTCTCTGTGGCATGACAAGTTGAAGCTCCTCCTCGTCACTCTCGGCGAGAAGGGCTGCAAATACTATACCAAGGTACGCTCATTTTGATCTCTTTAAAATGTACTTATTGAACTTAGTTCATCAATACATCTTGAAAGAAATAGTCCACGCAAGGAATTTGAGAGGCATATTCATATGATATTGTTTGCTTAGTTGGTGGAAATTAACATAAAAACTATGATGGTATGAGCTCTGAGCTATACATGGGTTATAGTTCGATGGACATTTTGGACTAAAAGGGGAGTTTCAAAAGTATAGGGGCAAAATGGTAACTTAATCTTACTTTAAAATTCACTCATCGTTAGTTGAAATTGTGGACTACTGGTTGAAAACTTGCAATGGGTTGGTGACAATTCTGTTCAAATTTCACTGTCCCTGTTTGTGTTTGTCTAACTACCCCCAATGCTTTGAAACCAAGAGTATTTGATTTCTTTTTTCTGAAATTTAATGTGAATTAGATGAATGTATTTTAATTGATATGTTGGTTTTGGTTTGGTTTTTAAATTTACTTCTGCTCTGTTTTGATCCTGTCATATATTTAAGATCAAATTCAGTATGGTAACTTGAGCCAATGGAACTCAAAGCGCTGTCAAGCTTTTGGTAAATTTTGTCTTCATCTTCATAGAATATTTCTTACAACAAAAGCCTGGTGATTGGCTTCTAGTGGTGGTTGGATCAAGGAATTGCATAGCTGTTTCCTGATAATCCCTGTGTTCTGATAACGTCAACAGAACTTTTTGCACAGATCTGTTAGAGTTTTAGTTTTGGCATCTTTATCCATCTCAATATTTCTCTTTCCACTTTCCCGAGAAAATTTCACATACTTTCCCATGAAAATTTTTACACCTACCAAGTTTAGATTCCTGAGTAACGCACCTTTTTCATATGGTGGACATTAATTACTGTGGAGCCATAGAGTTGTAGGCCAGGTGTGGTTTTTGATCCGTAGGGTCATTGTGTCCATAATTTCTTCCTGGAAAATTACCATTTTTTCTTTCTAATCTCTTACCTGTCATTATCATGTCTTGCCCATTGTTTCTTTGTCGAAAAACAGCCCAATTGCCAAATACTTGTCTACTGCTAGTTCTAGCATAGTTCAATCCGTCAAAATAGTTACTTTCTCTAAGATCATTACTTACCTCTCTGCAGATTAAAAATTTGAATCACCAACTATCAAATCACCAACTCCTATCTTAGTCGAAACAAAACGCAATTGTGAATGTTGAATCAGAATGTAAAGTTTGAAATGTTTTTTTGCAAAGTGCTTTATGAAGCAAATACTTCAATAGCATTGGTAGATAAGTGTTGAGATGAGTTTGGCATAGACTTTTGAATGATAAAAAGTATTCTTCTAATCAAGTAGAATAGAGAGGCAAACTATCGTTCTAATTCTCGTTTCACTTTGGCAAAAAATACAGAACTTCCGTGGCACGGTGGATGCCTTCCAAGTAAAAGCAGTGGACACAACTGGAGCAGGCGACTCATTCGTCGGCGCCCTTCTTTGCAAGATTGTAGACGACCAATCAATTCTCGAGGTACTATATCTTTTATAGTTATCAATCAAACGGGGTCTTAGAGTTGGTTTTGTTTGCTCGGGTTTTGAGAATGATATTGCGTTGCAGGACGAGAAGAGGCTGAGGGAGGTGCTGAGATTTGCAAATGCATGTGGAGCCATAACCACAACAAAGAAGGGAGCAATCCCAGCTCTTCCATCAGAGGCTGATGCCACAGCTTTGATCAAGGCTTCTTCTAAGTAGAAATCAGTTTCTTCTTTTAGCTTTTTTTTTTTTTTCTTTCCTTTTGGTTTGGTTTAGTCTTTTAGATTCTCATTCGCTTTTTGGTATTGAATTAAAAGAAAGGGAAGTGAAAACCCTTTCAATTTTCCCCCGTTAGAGTCTTGTGCTTAAGGTATTTACTAAATAAAAGTCTCTATATTTTGACTTTTTATTTTTATTTATTTCCCCAAGTTATGCATATCATTCTGGTTCCATTATATTTCAACTTTATTTTCACCAATGGGTCATTTTAGACTCTTAGGTTTTTCTGATTATTTAAACCAATAAAAAGGTATGAAAAAGTATTAGAGAATAAATGATGGAACGTAATAAAAAATATATTATGCAGACTAAGGCTCGGTTGATTAATAATTTTAGAAATATAATTTTAAATGTAACAAAATCAAATTGATTGTGTTTATGTTTCTAGCCTTCTTACTAAATATAAATAAAAGCACTATTATATTTTATCATTCTTAGACATACAAGATGCATCATGAATATTTAATTTGAAAATTAATTTTCATATAAAACTTTTTCTTTTTATTTTAACTTAAAAATTTTACTGAACAAAAAAATAGGTTTCTTTTATCAATAATAAAAAAAAGAATAATTACCGAATTTTTTTTTGACTGCTTTCAACAAATGAGGTGGAGATATGCAATGTCTGTTTCTATTCATCTCTTGTGGAAATGATGGGAACTTTACACTAAACCGGTCACAATTTACGAATTTCTCGTAAAATTCATGAATCCAACTCTTTATTTCTTTTTTCTAGAACAGCAAAATGTGGAACCCGTTGAAATAGGCTTAGGTTGTTAATTGGAATTGGAATGCAGTGAGATTGATTTAGAAAATTTTCATCTAGTAAAAAATTTAATTATTCAAGATATATGGATGTGACATTATTATAAAAATATGAAAATTGGTAGATCCAAGGTGAAAAGTGAATATAAACTATATATTATCACGTCTCATCTTATAGCCTATCAAATGGAAAGTGAAGGAAAAGTTTTTGGTTATTTTTAGCTGCGGATCCCCATACATTTTGTTCAAGATCATGACTTCATGCTCATTTACAAGTAAATAGATTAAAGAATTTATAAAAGTATGATTTTGAAGTGGGTCATTTTTGTAAATATACTCTACGAACTTGACATCCAATATTACAATCCTAATCAACAATTATACGGATGATGACCCTATTGATTTTCTTTTATAGTATCTCTTCATTTAGATTCTAAATTAAATCTTCAAGAACATTAATAAAAATAAAATAAAAAGCTATCACATAAAGTAGAAGGATAATAATTATCTTTGAAAAACAAAGAAGGATTATAATTATATGTATAAAATTAGTTGAAACATGACAATTTTATATTCTAGTCCAAGTTTTTACTAACTATATATTATATTTGAAATAACCTCAAATAATCAAATTCATAGTATATGATGTAAAGTTAATAAAAATGTATTTTAGACAAGTAATCTTCCAAATTATCGACTTGTTTAAATTCTGCAAAATCAGAATTATAAATGATATAAAATAAAATCAATTGAATCTTAAAATAATGTTTTAAAGAGAAGAAAAAAAAAGATATCAATACAGTATAATTTATTGAAAAAATATTAATATAGCTGTAGTTAACAATTAGACTAAAGAGAAAACAAAGGATGTATAAATTAAAAATAATTTTTAAGTTTCAAAGAGTAAGGGTGCGGCTACACAATTTAAACTAAAGTTTACATGTCCCACCAAATTATATGTTTTCTTCTTTTTCCTTTTTTAAAAAATGACATATTTATATAGAAAATTTGCAATTTTCTCTCTTTTTTTCTTTTTTCATTTTAAAAATTTTTTGCCTAATCTTTGATTTTTTTTCATTCTTTAAAAATATATGCTCAAGTTAGTTTAAGTTCGACCTTAGTATAAAGACCGAACTACAATGTGATACCTAATATGAGAGTGAATAGCTCTATTTATAGATAGGGATGTTCATGGGGCAGGACAGGGACGAGGAAGTCTCCATCCCCACCCTCCATTTAATTCTCCATCCCCACAAAATTTCCCACGAAATTTCATGGGGATCGAGGTGGGGATTCCCTGCGGAGAATTCATGGGGATTGAGTTCCTCGTGGTGACTTTTCCTCATTTATTATTTTACTTTCAAACTATTTTTAAATTAAACATTTTTTTAAGAAAATTTCTAATTAATTAATTAATTTTCAATGATAAAAACTTTATTTACATGGTCTAATCCTCCTCTATATATTTGGTGGCTAGAGAAGAATATGGTTTTATTGGTATATGTAAGTATAGAAGGGATAACAAGATTTTTTAGCGTGTGTATATATATATATATATATATAGTATAATATAATA
The DNA here is from genome assembly GCF_013281855.1 of Momordica charantia. Taxonomy (NCBI): domain Eukaryota; kingdom Viridiplantae; phylum Streptophyta; class Magnoliopsida; order Cucurbitales; family Cucurbitaceae; genus Momordica; species Momordica charantia. Next base: position 1,929,915 of record NW_028275165.1, on the reverse strand, counting down.
AAAAATGCGAGGTGGGGCGGTCAACATTCCTCATCCTCATATCCATTTAGGTGATGAGGAAAAAACTTCCTCATCCCAGCTCCATGGGGAATTTAAATGGGTATTTCCCACTCCATTTAGGCGGGTCCCCACGGGGATGGGACCCCGTGAGGAAAATTAACATCTCTATTTAAAGATTGAGGATCCGACAAGCTGCCATTCGACCGACGGGTTACTTATATTGTCCCAAAGGTTACCTTGTCGGGTGCATAAGTTGGGGGTAGGTAAGACCTTTAGCCGAATGGAGGTTTTCCAATATAGTTTTTCAGATAAGTATGAAGGTTAATCATCTCTTAGATTGTCTTTAGGGGAGACCTGGTCCTTCCAACTTTCCTCTTTTCTTCCGTCTTTCCTCTTTCCTCCATGTATCAATGTTATTTTTTGTCCCACAACGTGTCATTATGGTTTTGGCTTTCACGACTACTCACTATCGTCAAATTTTGGCTTTCACGACTACTCACTATCGTCAAGTGTTGCTGTGGCTCCACCGTTGTCCATCGATAACAGAAAAGGAACCATTCATCTAGCCTATTGAATATCTTATATCCAATGTTGTCGACTCATCGCCGATAGAGTTCTGGCTCCATCTCACTTTACGATGTCTTGTTGTATAACACGACATGTATTTTGTTCGTTTTGTTGAGTTTGAGTACTTTATTTTTTTTTAGGTTTTAATACGATCATTTTTTACCACCAACCCATTAAAAAAAATCATTGTTAGTTTAAACAACATAGGACAACAGTTATCACATATACATGTATAAATCTAAATTTATAGAGTATATATGTGTATTTATTCTCTTTAATAACTTTTTCCTCCTAAAAAACTCCATCCATATATTTATAAAAATTGGGCCTAAACCCAAAAAGAAAAATAATAATAATAAAATAAAATATGGGCTTAAAAGAAAGAGTAAAGAAAAGAAAAAGAAAAAGAAATCATGTTCTAATCTTTTTCTCCCAAAAGGAGATTAAGATATTAGGTGAGAAAGTAGAGGTTTGGATATAAATAACATTAAAGGAGATCATGGAACAATTGAAAAGGAGGATAGCTTTGAAAGGAAGCAAATGTGTTTGTGAAATTATAAATAATGATTTTTATAAAGTTAAAGAGTACCATCTTTTAGCTAATTAATTAGAGTTGTTGCATCTTGAGATGCAACAAATTAATTCCATTACATCAATCCAACAAATCTTAACAACTTGTATAATCTTACTTGACTTTTGTTAAAGGACAACGGTAGCTCAAATATTACCACAGTGGGTGCTTTTGGTTTCGCTCGAAAGATCTTATACTAAATAAGATAATTGTCCTCGTCTATCATGATCACTCCCTTCCCTAGACAATGTGAGACTTTATTTGTACTCTTTCTAAACCGAACAACTTCAATTTTGTTTTGGTATATGTCTATGAAAATTTCTTAATTCAAAGCAAATTAAGAGATTGAGTGATAGAATTATATTATAGGTTAAAATATTATTTTGGTCCCTGTATTTCCAGTTTTTGTTCATTTTGATCCCTGTAGTTTCAAAATGTTCAGTTTGGTCTCTGAATTTTTAGCTTTAGTTTATCTTAGTCACTATATTTTTAAAAGTGTTCATTTTGATCTTGTAATTTTAAAATGTGATCATTTTGGTCCCTATTTATAAATTTTCAGACAAGTTCTACACATAACGGAAACTTTTAATATAAAGTCATGATTATATTTCAACAAATATATTGAGTGTGTTTGATTAAGAATTTGACCAAGCTACGAACCTCGGCTCATAAGTTAGGCTAACTTGGCGGACAAGCTGGAATCTACTGGACAAGTGACCTGCAAAATAGAGATCACTTCGATGCCAAAGTCAGGAAGAATCCAAGCTACTTCTCAGAGAGAAAAAGGATATGTTCGCGTACCTGAGATCGAGGTGAAATAAGATCTATTTATCGGTAAGATCCCTGATCGTATTCCCGACAAGGCCTCAATGACTCTTTAAGGTTGTCAAGAATCGTGGTGTGTTGTCGTGGAGTCTGTCGGAGACCGGGGCTGAGCTGAGGGTAAGCTAATCGGTTCAACCAATGAATGGGAACATGATTTCAAATGAGCTTGGTTGGCTCGGTCATGGGATACGAGGCCAAGGCAATAATTCTTTGAGGCTCAAAGCCATGTATGATTTTCATTATCCAATCAATACGTGTCACGTGTGTGTTGAAAAACACCTCAAACAAAGTTGGATTGTTGTGTTGAAATTATGATGGAATAAGTGAGATTAAAAATAAAACTAAATAACCAAAATGATCCTTCTTTAAAAGGAGAGGAACCAAAATAAACATTTTGAGAGTAGATTGACTCAAATAAACCAAAGTTAAAATGGTATATTATACCTACATTAATAGAAATCATGCAAAAATTAATTTATATATATATGAACCATGCTTGCTTTCTTTGAACCACAAATAATATTAGATTTGTTAGTGTGTTACCAAAGTGTGGTAGAAAAGGCCAAACTAAACATAGCTCAAGTGGTTAAGGTATCTATTACTACCTATCGTAGGGGCCATCGGTTGTTGTTTGAATTCGCAAGTCTACGAATCTTTATTGACTTTTAACATCTCTCGTTCTTGCACGTCAAGTCACCATAAGTTAGTTTTCTAATTCGAGTCTTTTTTTAACTCAAAAACTTTTCAAACACTAAAGAATTCACACACTATGACCATCCGCCCAAGCTTCAATTCAAGCATCTATATTGTTTGCATCATCGAGGATTAAATTTGACCTATAAACTTTCCTTCTATACTTGTAATTATTGGTTCATCTTTTTTTTTTCGCATTATGTAGGACTAATTCTATAAAACTTTTTTTGTATACCTCCACTAAATATAATATTGTCCTTGGTTGAAACTTCTTTTTGTTTTTTGTTTTTTTTTATTTAACTATTTTTTAACCGTTATGTATCTCTGTATTTTTCCTTTATAATAATAATAAAATAAAATAAATTATTTATATATATTCAGTTATATCAATGATTTGCACTTAAAATGGTTATATCAATGATATATTTAAAATGAAATATCCCACTAATTTATTTGATATATCAATAAAAAAACCTGCCATTACTAGCTTAAACTGAAATCTCCAACTCGAAAAAGATTTGTAAGTGATACATCCAATATGAAGTATATCATTCATATATTAATATTAGGTATATCAGTCAGTAGATGCGTCATCTTAGATACATTAGATATATCAGTGTGTTATAGTAACAAGTGCCGAAATCGAGAAAACAAAAATCTGATTTAAAATTTTTTGTCATATTCTCAAAACCACAAAGAATTTATATTTGAAGTTTGGAAATGTTTTCTTAGATACCCTATTTATTTTGTTTTGATTGTCAATTTTTAACTATTATTTTCTAATTTTTTGATTCCATAAAAAAACTAATTAATCATTCATCTTAATAATTAAAGATGTGAATATGGTCCTACCATCGATTAAAATTCAAGGAAGATGTTGACTATATGAGTAAGAATAACATGGACTTGGGAGATAGGGTCTAAAAAATACAAAGTGAATATATGATAGGAAAAAAATTTGAATGAGTAGCTTTATTTACTATTATTTCTTTTACTAATTGTAAATTAAAGATGTATTTTTTTTAATCACTTAAAAATAACATTTTAAAAAATATTATATATATTTTTTGATACAATAGGTAGAGGTGGGACAAACTCTTGGTTCTTTTGTCAAAAAATATATTATAAGTTAATAGTTGACTTAAATAATTGTCACTAATATGTTTTTTATTTTATAAGTATGTTACTAATGAGGAATGATGACATTACAAAGGTTGCATGATATTGGAGATGTACGTTTGAAAGTTTATACTAGTTACAAGATCATAGCCGACCAGTACCAAAACATTCAAATCTAGCCAATACAAACTCTTCGCTCTTTGAGATATCCTTGCAAATTAAGGAGAATATTCGTAACTAGCAACAAATCTTGAAAAAAAAATCAACTAGTAGATTAATCTCATCATTTATTCAAGTGTTGCAATGTACTGAAATAAAAATTTATGGGTCAAAAGTTGAAATGGAAACTTTTTACCATACTTTAATTAGGCTACTGTATTTATCATGCTAGAAATATAGTCTAAAATTATTTTTACAATTTTATACTTATGCCTGGAAAAAAAGAATGAGAATCTAAAAAACTAAACCAAACCCAAAGAGAGGAAAAAGAGAAAAGAAAAAAAAAAGCTAAAAGAAGAAGAAACTGATTTCTACTTAGAAGAAGCCTTGATCAAAGCTGTGGCATCAGCCTCTGATGGAAGAGCTGGGATTGCTCCCTTCTTTGTTGTGGTTATGGCTCCACATGCATTTGCAAATCTCAGCACCTCCCTCAGCCTCTTCTCGTCCTGCAACGCAATATCATTCTCAAAACCCGAGCAAACAAAACCAACTCTAAGACCCCGTTTGATTGATAACTATAAAAGATATAGTACCTCGAGAATTGATTGGTCGTCTACAATCTTGCAAAGAAGGGCGCCGACGAATGAGTCGCCTGCTCCAGTTGTGTCCACTGCTTTTACTTGGAAGGCATCCACCGTGCCACGGAAGTTCTGTATTTTTTGCCAAAGTGAAACGAGAATTAGAACGATAGTTTGCCTCTCTATTCTACTTGATTAGAAGAATACTTTTTATCATTCAAAAGTCTATGCCAAACTCATCTCAACACTTATCTACCAATGCTATTGAAGTATTTGCTTCATAAAGCACTTTGCAAAAAAAACATTTCAAACTTTACATTCTGATTCAACATTCACAATTGCGTTTTGTTTCGACTAAGATAGGAGTTGGTGATTTGATAGTTGGTGATTCAAATTTTTAATCTGCAGAGAGGTAAGTAATGATCTTAGAGAAAGTAACTATTTTGACGGATTGAACTATGCTAGAACTAGCAGTAGACAAGTATTTGGCAATTGGGCTGTTTTTCGACAAAGAAACAATGGGCAAGACATGATAATGACAGGTAAGAGATTAGAAAGAAAAAATGGTAATTTTCCAGGAAGAAATTATGGACACAATGACCCTACGGATCAAAAACCACACCTGGCCTACAACTCTATGGCTCCACAGTAATTAATGTCCACCATATGAAAAAGGTGCGTTACTCAGGAATCTAAACTTGGTAGGTGTAAAAATTTTCATGGGAAAGTATGTGAAATTTTCTCGGGAAAGTGGAAAGAGAAATATTGAGATGGATAAAGATGCCAAAACTAAAACTCTAACAGATCTGTGCAAAAAGTTCTGTTGACGTTATCAGAACACAGGGATTATCAGGAAACAGCTATGCAATTCCTTGATCCAACCACCACTAGAAGCCAATCACCAGGCTTTTGTTGTAAGAAATATTCTATGAAGATGAAGACAAAATTTACCAAAAGCTTGACAGCGCTTTGAGTTCCATTGGCTCAAGTTACCATACTGAATTTGATCTTAAATATATGACAGGATCAAAACAGAGCAGAAGTAAATTTAAAAACCAAACCAAAACCAACATATCAATTAAAATACATTCATCTAATTCACATTAAATTTCAGAAAAAAGAAATCAAATACTCTTGGTTTCAAAGCATTGGGGGTAGTTAGACAAACACAAACAGGGACAGTGAAATTTGAACAGAATTGTCACCAACCCATTGCAAGTTTTCAACCAGTAGTCCACAATTTCAACTAACGATGAGTGAATTTTAAAGTAAGATTAAGTTACCATTTTGCCCCTATACTTTTGAAACTCCCCTTTTAGTCCAAAATGTCCATCGAACTATAACCCATGTATAGCTCAGAGCTCATACCATCATAGTTTTTATGTTAATTTCCACCAACTAAGCAAACAATATCATATGAATATGCCTCTCAAATTCCTTGCGTGGACTATTTCTTTCAAGATGTATTGATGAACTAAGTTCAATAAGTACATTTTAAAGAGATCAAAATGAGCGTACCTTGGTATAGTATTTGCAGCCCTTCTCGCCGAGAGTGACGAGGAGGAGCTTCAACTTGTCATGCCACAGAGACATGGCGGATTCATCGTCGATCTTGTTGCTCTTGGTGAGGAATTCGAGCTCCACATCGCTGACCTTGATGAGATCGGCTTTGTCCCAAATGCTCTTGATCTGCTTTCGGGCCTCATCCTCAGAGGGCCACAGTGGCAGCCTCAGATTTGGGTCGTACGAGAGAAGAACACCTGCTTTCTTTGCCTCTTCCATTGCCTTCATATGGGCCGATCTACACGGCTCCACGATCAAACTTATCGATCCATAGTGGAATATTTTCGCCTGCACGAACCCAAATGCAAAAGTCATACATTTTGAATCTTTGATTTACAACAATTCCTCAAATTTTAGATGAAACACCCAATGAGATCTATCATACTAGAAGCAACCCATATTACAATTTAGAATAATTTCTCAAATTGAGAAAAACTTTATATCAATGAATTATCAGAAATATCATACTAAGGCATTTAATAAATCTGCACGTGACGCATGGATTACAGAAGACAAAATTAAATAAAATAATCTAAGATTAGCTTTCAATCAAAGTCAGAAGATTTAAATTTTTGAAGAGTTCAAAAACGCCATAAAATAATTAACAGAAAAATAATACCCAACGCACCCCCTCGTCACGGCGGCTTGCTAGGAACCACTATCTTTATGAGCGAAGATTAAGACTTTTTTTTGTCGGTGACGTTACTAAATAATCAGAGTCCCCACCCTCAAATCATTTCTTAAATCAAAATTTCACTTTTTTCCATATCACGCCCCGAATACGGCAAGGAAATAATAAATCAATCCAGAAATGCAGAAAAGAAAAAAAAAAACAAAAAGAAAGAGGAAAATTATATCATTATGATATATCATATGGTTGACGAACTAACAACTTAATTTCCATAAAACCAATTATCTTTTTATGGGCATGATCATTAATTCATTTAATTCGTATTGGTAATTCACAACATCAATTTCAATATCATAAAACCCCAATTTCTAAAATACAGAGTCAATACTTTTCTTTTCCAATAAGATCAAATAATCGAAATTTCAATGTTTTAAATTCAATTCATATGCAAAATATGTGACAGATAAGAGAGCCCTCCGCCAGCAACAACAACACGTGAGAATAAAGTCCAGCAAGCACGTGAGGGGGCGCCCACGTCATCACATAGACGGGTAAATTTGGAATTTCAGTCAGGTTATGACGAAATCCCGAAATTACCCATCATTGAGATCATATCACTGCTATTCTAGATCTATGAGTAGGGCCATTGATCCAAGGGGCCCTACTTTATTATAGCTGACGTGGCAAACTAATGAGACTGAAAACTGGCGCGTGAGATTAAAACGCTCGATTCAGTCAATTTCTTTAAGAACTGGGAAATTTTCCGGGAAAATTCAATCAATGAGAAAATTTATGGCGAAGGAATGTGAAGGAAAGTGAGAGAGATTCTTACGGATCTGATGAGTTCGAGATTGAGTTCCTCCGGCTTGAGCAGCATATCGGCGCTAGGGTTCCGGTAGAACATGAACTCACGCTCCCCGTCGGCGCGTAGAGTCACGAAGGCCAGGGCGGTTCTGGCGCCCTGATCGAAGCAGATTCCGTCGCCGGAGACGCCGTTCTCCTTCACGATTCCGGCCAGCATATGCCCGAACTCATCATCGCCGAGCTTTCCGACGAAGGCGGCGCGTCCGCCGAGGCGGCTGACGGCGATCGCGACGTTGGCCGGAGCGCCGCCGGGAGCCTTGAGGAATCCCGGCGCCTCCGCCAAGGAAACGCCGGAAACCGTCGGAACGAAATCGATCAACATCTCGCCGAAACTCACGATCAAGCCGCCATTGTTGGGAGCCATCGAAGAAAAAATTCTAGAGAGAGAAAGTAATTAACGAATCTGATCGGAGAATTAGAGAGAGAGAGAGAGAGAGGAATTGGATATGGAGATCGAAGATTGGGAAGACGGTATTTATAGAAGGAAAAAAAACGAAGCGTAGTCGTAAGAGGAGTAGGAAAAATCTATAAAACGGATTTAATTAATTAATTAAATAAATAAAAGGATAATTTGAATTATCAGGAAAAGAAAAAGGAAAAGGTAATCCGTATTCTAATTGTAAACAGATTTAATAGAAATTAATTTTTCTGCCAAAAAAAAAAAATATATATATATATATATATATATATATATTCGTTGAGTTTTTGTTTTTTCTTTTTGAGATATTTAAAATTTTGGTTTGTCAATGGGGCCCACCAATAATTATATGAATTTTTTTTTTTAATTTTTAATATTTTGTTTGCTTCAAAGAAAATCAAGATAATGATGTTTTGTTTCCCCCTCACATGATAAATTGATTTTTATTTATTTCCTTTTGGTACTCGAACTAATTATTTGTATCCTAAAAGAATGAGTCCAACTGGAACTGTTTAACATTTGATTTGGATTTGGATATAATTTTACGGAACATTTAGTTGTGAAACAGAATGAGAGTGAGGATATTTTGAAGATTTTGTTTACATTGTTAAGACTTTTGAAAAAGTTTTCCAACCGTCAATAATCATTTTCTAAAATCTTTTTATTGGTGTAAAAAAATTAGGAATTTTGTATCAAATAAATTCAGTTTAATCCCGCCAACTTGAACGTAAATTAACTTATTAATATAAATAGGACGTCCCACTCTAAAATCATGTATCAAATCCTAGTTCCATCTTAATATCAAAGTTGAACTAATATTGACTTGAGAGTTGGAATTTTTCCTTCTTATGCAGGTTTTTGTCGTCGAGTGAAACTCAAGCTCGTTCGTATCACCTACATTAACCAGTTTCAACCTAGATCTGAAACAATAGTTTCTATAGTTTGGAGTCAACTAATTGAAGTCAATAAATTTTAGCTATAGTTTTTCCTCTCCGAGTGATGCCTAAGCTCGTTTTCTTGCCACCTACTTCAACCAGTTTCGACCTAAACTGAAAACCTTCCTCAACACAAAACAATATTTCTATAGCTTGGAGTCAAAAAGTCAATAAATTTTAGCCTAAATATATACAAGTTAAAAGACAAGTTTTTCCTTGTCAAGCGACATCTCAAACTCGTTCCTATCACCTACACTAAAAATCTTTATATAACACAAAACAATAGTTCATGTAGTTTTGGAGTCAACTATTTGAAGTCATAAATTTTAGCGCGCATGTGTGTATATATATATATGAAAATAACATCATATTGTTTTTATTTTATGCATTTTTATGTAAATATATCATTATTGATTTACTTTATAAATACCTATTAAAATAAAATAAGATATTTAAACCTTCGTTTTATTAAATTTGTATCGATTTATGGAAATTTCGATGTCGAATTTGTCGACATATTAAAAAATCTAGGACTAAAATTTAATAATATCAATTGTTTTTTATATGGTAGTTTTGGTAGAATTATTTTATATGAATAAAAAAGTGGATTATGATTAATGGGTTCTTTGATGGAAAGTGACCCGGGTCCAAGTTGGCTGGCGACCATGGGCGTTCTTTGAAACATTTTTTAATCATATATTTTGTGGGTTAAATATATAATTTTTTTCTCTTAAGTCTTAATCTTTAGTGTATTAGTTTCTTTTCTACTAATAAAAGTATTATCATAAAACGTAAGATTTATTGATAAAATAAATATTTTACGTTAAAATAAATTCTTTTATAATTTGGTCATTTTATTTATAAAATAAATATTTGACGTTAAAATAAATTATTTTATAGTTTGGTTGAAAATTAGGTTAAGGTTAAATGAAATTTAGTTGGTATGGTTTGAACTTAATTTGAATTTGATCTCTATTCTATTTCAAATTTCATGATTAGAGGACCAAACTTGTAATTTAACCAATTAATTAGTAAAGGATTTGTTACCGAGTACTTTTTACTTAAAAGTTTTATAATTAAAATATTTTGACTTCAAAAGTAATTATTCAAAGCTCACGATCAAATATATTCATGTGATTGGTTATATATATTTCTCTACACCAATATTTGCTTGATTTAAACACCAAAAGAAGAAAAAAAAAAGAATTTTGATGTTACCCTACGAAATAAGTTTTTTTTCTTTTTTTTTTCAAAATCAGGTCCAACAATAAATAAATATATATATATATACACATAATTGGTTAAGACGTGTGTGTCTATATATATATATATATAAAACAAGTTAAATATATATACATATAAGACGTATATTCTTGATAAAAAATTAGATGTTTGAATTTCATAAAGTCAAGAGTCTTACACGTTATTCTTTCAATTAATGTTTCTAAAAGTAAAATATTTAAAATAGTTACAAATAATAGGTAAAGAATTAAAACATTGTAAGAGTAAAGAAAACATGATTCTTTTTAGGTCAAATTATAAGTTGGGTCCTAATTTCATATTTTAGAGTTATCTTTATTAAGTGTCTAAATTTATAATTTTGATGTTTAAATGAAAGAATTTTCAAATTTGTGTTAATAGATTCATAAATTTAATTGATAATAAAAATCAAAAAGTTAGAATGATTTATTAGATACAATATTGAATATTTTAAGGACCTATTAGACACGTGTATATATATCTTTTTTTTCTTCTCTGGACAACGATCTTCCAAATTTAAAGACAAAATTTGTAATTTAACCTTCTATTTTCATAGTTTCATTGTTATTTTGTTTTAAATATTATTTTATTCTTTTGTAATTTTTATTTTTGTTCATTTTGGTCTATGTAATTTCAAAACGTCTATTTTGATTCTTGTCCACTTTTATTCATTTGAATCCATATATTTCAAAACGTTTATTTTTGTTTCTATAATTTTAAAACATAATCATTTTGGTCTCTATTTTTAAAATTTTAACATGAAATTTTATACACAACGGAAACTCTTTAATACAAATCAATGGCTACATTTCAAAAGAATTAGTGAGTGAAGTGTCAATGTTAAATTTGTGATAAAAAGAAATGAGATACAAATGAGAATGAATACACAGAAATAGAAACTTTTTGAAAGTACGTGAACTAAAAAAAAGTTGAAAGAACACCGACTAAAATGTATGTTTGAAAGTACAGAGATCAAAATAAAAAAAACGTTGCAGAAAGCATCGAATACCGAATGATTAAACATCAATTCCTTCTCTAATAACCCATCGATCTTCATCATAACCAAACTTCATATCTTGAACCAAGTCCGAAGAGCCGAGGAGAGATATATATGAAATCATATATCGCCTTTTTTCATTTTCAAACTTTCCCTTCCTCCCCTTGAACTCAAAAACTTGGTGGAAAACGAATAGAAACCCATTTGTTAAGGTCTCCATGAAGAAAGACCTTCTTCACGTCAAGCTCATGGGAATAAAGTAGTATTTAAATCTTTGATGCTTATTGAAAAATAAATAAAAGATCTTTTAAAAAATAATAACATTGGAAAGAGAGATGAGACCCATAGTTTCCAAAGAAGTGTGAGTTAGTGGATTGCTAGTTGCCAATCACCCATGGTTTTGGTTTTTGCTTATTCTCTCTTTTATATATTATTCTTTTTTCTTTTATTTTTTTAATTTATCTTTATCCTTTATCTCGATTATGATGCCCATTCATTTATTTCTCCAACTAATTATTATATCTTTTTTACTTTAATCAATATTTCATTTATTACTATAATAATTAAATTCAGTTCTTATTGGTCCTATACCTCTACATTCCAACCAATATTATAATATACTTTTAATTTAATATATTGTTCTCTATATGTATAACTTTTTTATTTTGTGAAAGTCTATGGTGTCTTGAATCTTTTAATTATGTTTTGAATTCTCTGTCTTTAGTATTAAAAAAATTTATTTTTGTCCTAAACTATTATATTTATTCGGGCAGCGGCCGGGTAGATATAGCAAAAAAAAAAAGTTCGTTTATAATTTGTAAATATAGCAAAATAAAAATTAAAAAAAAAGAGCAGAGGCACAACCCAAACGAAGAAAGAATGAAGAAAAAGTTGGTAACATCTCTCACATTGATATACCTAATATCATATCAATGATATACCTAAAATGAAGTTAGAGCACTGATATATTTAAGGTAATTTATATATTTCATATTAGATATGTCAGTTATATTGGTAATATATATAAAATGAAGTATCTCATTCATATATTTGATACATCAATAAGAAATCTACAATTATTTAAACAAAAAATTTCAACTTGAAAAAGATTTATTAGTGATATATCTAATATTAAGTATATCATTTATATGTCTAGTGTATTGATATATTTCATATTAGGTAAATCAGTTTCATCAATTATATACATCATATATCAGATATATCAGTGTTATACTTTATAATTAGTATATCAATTATAATATACATAATATCAAGTATATGAGTCATCATATTAGTTATAACAGTGGTAACCAATTCTTGATATATATAATATGAAGTATAAAAATTTTATTTTAAACATATTTTGTCATATTTGCAAAATCGGAAAGTTGTTATAATTGCAAATATAGCAAAAAAATTTCTATTTATTAAAATACCATATTTATTTATTTTTATTATAGCTCATTTGTCAATTTTTAACTATTATGTTTTAATTTTTAAATTTACGTAAAAAACTAATTGGTCCATATGATAACAACTAGCTATTTTAAGTTTTTTTAGCACTTAGTATAGGAATTTGAACCCACAACCTTTTGATCGGAGATATATACTTTAACCATTTGATCGGAGATATATACTTTAACCAGTTTAACTATACTCAACTAACTATTTTGAATTTGAAAGATTATCACGAGTCAAATCATATGAATTTGGTAGGTTTTTAATTTATAAGTATGTCATTAATGAGTATAATGGTTGTTGGGGTAAATGCATAGATATGCAGTATATATAATCTATGTAACACTAGAAACGGAAAAAAAACATAACTGACTACAAACAATTATAGATGTTAACAATGTAAATCAAACTAAATACACTATATTTGTAAGAAACACATAGAACTAAAATTGAAGCAAAAGATAAATACATAAGCTGATAAGTTTGAAAATGATCCTAATGATAGTAGCAGCAACAACAGACAAACTGATCTTGTGGAACGCCAAAAGAGTGATGAAAGATAGTCGAGGCACGCTCTAAGCTAAGAGCGTTGTTTGGACACAATAATTGTTCATTCAACATAGGTTGCTAGCAGATTACAGCAGATCGTCTCAATAGGATACGATATCATGACTAACTCTAGTAGAACAACAACCTTGAACTATATGGATATGGTAGAACTTTTAGACACTTGCCCTCAACATAAACACGAGCAAAAGTAGAAAAGGAAGAAAGAATTCTTGTGGGAGGAAGAGTAACTTGGATTTGGAGTATTTGGAATACTACAAATGTTTAGTATACTTTTGGATCCTTCAAGTGATCAAATCTAATAACTATGTATAGATGCATAGATTTGTAACTCCTCATGCAAGAATTAACTCATGAAATTGAAGGGGTCGAATACTGCAGCGGAAGCGCGTGAATGCTTGTACTTCAATTTTGTTTTAGGAAAAACTACAAAGAAAAGAAATAAGCAACACAAAAAAGGAGAACCTACTTTTGAAGATCGTTCTTCAACGTAGACCAATCGAACACCGATACCACCACAAAGACTTCCTCGCTATCATCTGGACGAGAACCGACTTGTGGGAATCGTCTTTGAAACAGGGAATTTTTTAGAGAGATTGTGAGAGAAGCTAATTTGAGAGAGTTGTTCAAAATGCATAAATTATTCCATAATGCAAAGCCTTTGCATTTAAAGAAGAGTGGAGAGTGGGGAGCAAGTTAACTCCCCACTCTCCACTCTTCTTTCAAATTCTTGATCATCGTTTTACCCGTTGTGAGTTAGAAATGAGACCTAATATACCTACAGGTTAGAAGCTCCAATGATACAAGATTAATTAACTAAACTCATTAATTAAATTAATCAACATTCATTAACTGTGGGTCACTCCACTAAAGACCCACAGTTGCACTCTTCGCACCGTAGAATATTTTGTGCCCACAGATATTCACCATTAACAGTCAGTCAATCATACTAGTGTTCGTAACTTCAGTTGGGTCAAATTATCGTTTTACCCCTAAGTTACCTCTTTCTCCTTAAGTACTACTGATCCTCTAATGAACAACTTGTTTATGGTCTAACCATTAAACATAAGTCCCTCCACTACAAGAAATGTATTATTCAGCGAAACATAAGTGATGAAATAATTTTCATCGCATATTAGCGACGAAAATTGATTTCGTCGCAAAATAGGCAACGAAAATGCGTTTCGACGCAAATTTAAGCAACGAAATGTCGTTTCGTCGCGTAAAGACGCGACAAAATATTGTTTCGTCGCTAAACAATGCGACCAAACCAATTTTAGTTGCTGATATATGCGACGAAATATTTCGTGGCTTATATCAGCGACAAAAACGGTTTCGTCGAATTCGTTAAATGGAATGGCCGCGTTTCCTACACAAAACGACGTCGTTTTGGCTTACGACGAAATGGATTTTCGTCGCTAGCCCCATAAAATCCCCTAGCCCTAATTTCTTCCCCATTTTTTCTCTCCTTTTCGATTCTCACTCCTCTCTCTGCGTTTTTTGCTCTCTTCGTCGGCCATCGGTGACTACGCATGAATATTGAACATTTTTTTTTGAATTTTTCTTGCCGGAAGTAGCTCGGGTTTGAGTATATGGGTAAGTTTCTTCCTTTAAAACTTTATTTAGTTTGTTTTGTGTTAGAATCTCATATTTTTTTTTTTGTATATTTCTTTGTTCGTGGTTGCTAGAGTTTGCTCAAATCTCAATTTCGTGCTCGTGCTTGCTCAGGTCTGCTCTCTTTTCTTTTAAAATTAATTGAGGCAATGTAAAAAATTGATGATATTTATTTACATATTTGTGGATTTGGTACCCATTTTTGTGATGAATATGATGTTGAAACCATTGGGTATAATAGTGTCTTTATGAAGTTTTTGTGCTTTATTATTCTATTGCATAGTTTGAGATTTATTTTGTTTTAGTTTTTTAGGAAAAGTTTAGCATATATTATTCTAAGTTACTCTTGAGAACGAACAGTTCGAAAGTTTGTTTGAGTAGAAGAAATATATAGGAAATTTATTTGAAATTCATTTTCAAGAAAGGAAGATGACATAATTGTAATTTGAACTTTTCGAGCTTGAAGTTTTTACATTCACGGATGATTGAATGTTATGGGAAGATAAAAAGAGAAGAGACCAAGCAACGGGAGGCCGAAAGGAACCCAAGAAGAAAGCACGAGCCAGGAAAGGGGGCCGGCACCCGACGACCTGAGCCGGCCCTCGGCCGACTAGTGGCCTGCGCCGACCAGGCCTTGACGCTAAGACCTTCTCGGTGCCGAGCAGTTCTCGGCTCCCCGACCGAGAACTATAACAGTCCATCCGACCGTTTCGCAGTTACACTCGTATTAACTCGCCTTGATTCTCAATTCGACCTAAAACCGACAACGAAGGGGCCTGGAAATTTAATATTCGGCTAGGGCAAATCTGGAGAAGATTGAGATTGGACGACTATAAGTAAGAGATGAACCAAACCCCAAAAGGCAAGTCTAAACATCCTATTCTCTACACTCGACTTCTGATACTAACTTAAGCATCGGCCCGTGTGGTAAAAGTCACACCGATCCTAGTTTCAATCTGTTTTGCAGGTTACGTTGATCCGTAGATCCCTTTTTGTATTTAGAGGATTGGTGCACATTTGGCGAGATCTAGGGAAGCCAAATCTCTGCATTAACATTGAATAATAAATTTGAAGAGAAATTTGAGGTTAGTAAATCGATGACTTCGATATTGACGAATTACCGATATGGTATGTTATATTGTTTATGTATGTTTATAATTTATATTATTGACTAATTCTAAAATACTTTGTCCGACAAAGGATGAGACCATTATTGGAATGACACAAAGTAGGGAAGAAACTTGTGGCGATTTCTTAACAAGGATTGTGTTACATATGCTTCGTTTTGTATTTTGAGTTTATGGATGGAAGTTGATCTTATGTAACGAATTATGGTAACGAGCGATGGGTACTTTATCAAGGGGTAGTATAAGACTTAAGTGTGTAGTTATGAATTAAAGTTGAGATTTAGGTATGTCTGAATAATATCTTATTATTATCTTGGTGTTGGTGTTGAATCTTGCAAACGTCACTACCTTTTGTGACAAAATAGAACTTCAGATTTGCACAAAAGACAATTTAAAAATTGAAAATTAAAAAAGAAGAAAAAAGAAAAAAATGCGACGAAAACAAGAAACATCACAATTGAACCTTGCAATGAAATTTGTTTTCGTCGCTATTGTTGCAATGTTGGCGACACAAAGCCTTTCGTCCCAAATATTGCGACGAAAGCGCCTTTTCGTCGATGAAGACCTTCAGCGACGTTTCTTGCGACGAAAGCGTTTTCGTCGCTGAAGATCTTCAACGACGCAAAAAGACTTTCAGCGACGAAAATATTTCGTCGCTGAAAGTCATAATTTTTGTAGTGTTCTCGGGCAAATGAGAGGGTGTGGTCCCTTGTTCAAGTCCCAGAGTCGGCACTTAAAGAAACACTTATCTACATACCAAAAAGTGAGAAGGAATGAATTCCATCTCGTGTTGTATATTCCCAACTCCTCACTCGGTTTTGTCTCCAAAGTGGTAGGCTTGTTGAGTCGACTTAACACCAAGCCACTCTAACTTATGCAAATCAAGAGACATCGTAGGCAGGAGTCCACAATATTCTCATGATTAAGATTGAGTCACAAAGGTCATCGTCCTATGAAATATTAATCTAATTAGTTAACGGTGTTACAACTAAAGATTAATAATTTTGTGGTCCGATCTTATACAAACTCATTGTATAGGATACCCTTACTCGCATGTCTCCACATGAACGATTTTGATCGAGTCATCCGTAACTTTTACAAAGTGAGCCGTATCCATAGTGTTACCAGGATAAGGTATCCAACCTTATCCATATATTGTAGACCATTTAGGTTATTATTGGAACATGATCCGACCGTATATCCACTATATACCGTGTATATCAATTAAATAACCTTGAAGGTTAGTTTATTTGATTTAGGTCAATGCAATGTTAAAATAAACCTCAATAACGACTTTATTCAATAAATAAAAATTGTTAATCTTCATTCCACGAGTTTAGGGCATAAAACCCAACACAACTAAAGTAAGAACGGCCAGTGTAACAAATACATGTCTCGTAAATGTCAACAATTACATTGTAAATGTAATCAATAAGAACTGTTAAATGGTAACAAACATAAATACACAGCGGTTTCAAACATAAATAAAAGACGTTAACAATCAAAGTCAAAACTATTTAAATTCATAATGATTATAAATTTAATTTTTTGACATTAAATTATTAATTACTCAACTGTTTTCAATCTTTTACAAAATCAAACCACGACGCTCTTGCAATAAAATCAATGTGATTGAAACTTGTAAAATTTCATCTGTTTTTAAATTTTGTCCCTAATCTTTTTATTAGATGGCCTAAACTTTTATCAAATGAAATATAATTCATGCCATATTCGTTTAACAAGGAAAAAATGAGAGAACAAAAACTAGATTCCTTTTGGAGTGAAAAAAATAATCAAATTTGAAGTCTGGTATTTTCACCAACTTTAACGTAAACAATATTTAAATGCACATCCATCGAACTTTCTACTAACGGTCACTAAAAATATTGACAACTCTTTATTTGAAAAAAGAAAAATAGAAAAAATATCATATTTTTTGCATTCTTTTTCCCAATTTAATTGTGGTCAGCAAGAGATGAGTATTGATTGGGAAGTATACGTCAAAATATTATTCCTTTAACATAGCTTAAATGGTCAAACGTTAGTGCTTCCTTCCTATAGAAATCTTCACTCTCTTATTTCTAATGTACTCGACGACCTAGAAAAAATCGACCACTTTAAATGTATGCCAAGAACATTTTGGGTGTCCAAAAATGAAATGTGGATAATCTATAATCAACATTATCACTTAAGAATCTGATTCCAAATGATCATTAAGAAAAGAAAGAAAGTCTCTTCAGTTGGGAACCATCTCTCCCATGGATTGGATTTAATTTGCATTCAAGTTCCCCATGATTATTCCTACCTGTTTTTTTTTTTTTTGGGCGGGGTTGAACTCATGATCTATTGGTCAGAGATATGTGCCTTAACCACTTGAGATATATTCGGTTTGGCTTCCTTTGTATCTGTTTGATGGAATGCTCACCCTTCATTAGAATTATACATATATTTTTATTTCAATTCGAAACTATTGGCTTATAAAGAAGTTTGAATAAATGTTAACTTTTTTTTCCTCCGGAAATGTCGAGTTCTAAATTTTATAGAAATATCGATGGAAATATCGATAAAATGTCGATGTTGATAGATATTCTTGTAAAAGTTAGAAAAATTTAAAAATCGTAAAAAATATCTAAATGAGTTATCGAACTCACAACCTCTTAATTTGAGATATATGTTAATTACCGTTGAGCTATGCTCACTTTTGGCTTTTTATTTTCTTCAGTTAATTAAATATACCTTATAGGTTTTCTGAGTATTGATCACATTTTAATTTTGTCCCAAGTAATTCAAACAATTTCCTCTGCTTAATAATAATGTCATTGAATTTGAAATTAACATACAATGAACGTGTGATGTAATTTACATACACACATTGTATGTTTGTAAATTTTACCCATCAACTTCGTTTCACACAAATATTGTGTAAAAATGATATGTCTATATATATATCAATAATTTCTTACCCATAGAGGTCAAATTTGCCAAATTTGTTAGCAAGGTTCTCTTTTGCCTCTTTGATTTGATTTGTACATGAGTTTATCAATATGTTTTCAAGAATCCTATTTTATGATTTCAAAGGGCCTATTTGTGAGAGAGCATAAGGTTTCCATCATGTTCGGTAAAATCGAGGGAGGGAGAGAGAGACATATTGACAATCTCTTACGTGGAAGGCCAAATTTGTAGTAAAGAGAGGGTGACAGGATTTAGAGCTTTAGGAGCAAAATGTCAACATAACTGATCAACTAGTTTAGGTATATATTTTTTATTTTGAAAGTTTGGATGGACCTGTTGGGAATTAGATTCTCTTAAAACAATTTCCCTTTGGACCTGTTGGGAATTAGAGATGCTCTAAAACAATTTCCCCTTATATACTAATCACAATCACACCACAAATAAGGATTAAAGGAAAGCAATAAACAACACAAGAATCTATACGGGTTCACCCAACAGCCTCGCTCGAGGAACGATTAATCCTGTTGATCATATAACTGGGAGCCATGAGCCCCATTTACGAAAGCCTAAGCCTACGGAACAAACTTGCTCCTTTTGATTAACTCGTCGCTACTTTTGACCCCTCATAGTATATCCTTTCTTTCTCGCGCGGTTAGGAAGATTGGCCACAATCTAAGCAGTACCACCCACCCTACCCTACCACCTATAGGTGGCTGTTCGTAAAAAATGTCCAGGGAGAACTATGAGAGATGGTCTTCACATACTCGTGTATGGAGCCTGTTTGCTTCAGGCCGAAGGCAGAGCTAGTGATTGGAGTGAAGTCGTAACAAGGTAGCCGTACTAAAAGATACGGTTGGATCACCTCCTTTTCAAGTTTCCCATGTTGGTATGGTCCGACATAAAAGATCGTTAAGTTTGGTTTTTATGGATTACGTCAATTCTTTCGCTTAGATGTGGGTTCCACAGATTGGATACCAGTACTCAAATATCTCACCCCAATATCCAGAGCTCCCAACAAAAGCGCCCTAGCTTCTAAGATCTAAATTACCCAAAATAACGATTTCGATTTGATCCTTCTGCTGCCAATACCCCAACCACCATCATAAAATTGCTGCAAAAAAAATCTCTCAAAATTGGCGGCAATATAATCCTCTCACGACTGACCCTATTTTGTTTCACGGCCACACACCAATTTATTTTCTTTCTTTTGGCAAAACCTAAAAAAACAACTTATTAATATATATATATATAAGGGTGGCCCATTACCTTTTTGACCCATTATCCTTTTTAGCCCATTTCTTTTTGGCTCCACATCCAACAGGACCTCTTCTTGGGTCATTGAAACTAGAAGAAACCTGCTTCCTTTTGCAGTGAAGGTTAGGGGCGTTCAGCGGTTGGATTTGGTCAGATTAGGAAGATTTTTTATACCAACACGAATGTTTGGGTTAGTCAGTTCGTGTACTCGATGGAACCGAAGCTAAAAGCTAACTAACCCAATCCAACCCAACCCATATTTTTGGGTTGGGTTGGGCTGCCATCGGGTTAATATTTTTTTGAAACCGATTGCCAAAGCAACGACCTGCAACCTGCAGCAGTAACCACCAGTAACCTGAAGCGGCAAGCCAGCGGCGATGACCAGCGACCTGAAGCGACAAGCCAGCGTTCAATGACCAATAACGTGCAGCAATTTGTGACGGCTTGCGCTAACTAGCGATGACGAATAATAGCCTGCGGCTATGAACGATGGAGGAGATAAAGAGATGAGATGGAGAGAAGAAAGACTGAGACAGGTGGGAGTTTGAAAGAGCAAAGAGATGAATCGAAAGGAGAGGTGAGAGTGATAGGGAGATGAGAGAGGGAGGTTGAGATTGAGAGATACAGCAGAAGGCAGGAGGAGATTCAACATACTTTCACAGGTTATCAACCTACCCTCTAACTTACTAACATCTATTAATGTCTAGCTCGACTTGGTTCTCTTCCGAGACACCCCAAACATGAGTAAGTACAACTTCCGTTGCTAAATATCCAAAACAATAAACGCAAGCTCTAGGCATGATTAGGGGACCCAATTCCTGAGTATCCCTACAGCTATAGAAAAGCGCTAATCACAAATAAAGTAAATCAGCACCCATAAGCCCTCCCGTGTCAATACAACAGCTAGCAAACACGATAGAATGGCCAACAATGTCATGCAAGATTGAAGAAATACAAAACAACTTTATTCAAAAATAGATGTAGCGGCTAGAAGTTCAGTATCAAGTTAGTTACAACATGTGAATCTCCTCCAAAATGGGGTTTAGCTCATAATGGGTGAATAAAACAAAATGGAAGAAAGGAGAATACAACCCATTTTAGGGCAGCAGCAAAAAGAGGCAGAGAAGAAGAAGCAGACAGCTCGTCGAAGTAAGTGAGTCTTCTCTTTCTGTCGTCAGCTCTAGCCCCAAAAATGGAGATATTCCCTCCTCTTGTCTTTTTAGCTATCAAACTTTGTCTCTCTTGGGATCTGTATGTCTCTCAGCTAGGGCAAAACATCCTTTAAATATCGGGTTCCGTTTTTATGCCACCCGACTGGAGTTTGTACGGACATAGGTAAATCTCGTGTTTTGGCTTTAATTGTGCAATAACTACATGCTCTAGCACCACTTTGCTCCAGCTTTCACATGCTCTATCTTAAAAATGCCCTGACTACTCTTCACTGGTCTAGCACTTTCTTCCTACTTTAGCTTTTCTTTACAAACCTGTGCAAATGAACAAAAATTACGAGAGTTTATGCTGTTTTTGGTCAAACCTCTCAAGATTAAGGATATTTAGCTAATAATTCACGTTTTAACACTATTTGTGCTATTTATGACCTAAAACCAACACACTTTGACATTTTAATGCATATTTTCACCCAAATAATCACTAGAGTAACTCTCTTTTTTGAAGAGTTATCAAATACATGTTGATGTCTAGGGACCATTTTCTCATGTTTCGCATGCTGAATATTGTTTCTTTCTTACTATTGTGGATGACGGCTCTAGATACACATGGTTGTTCATGCTTCATCACAAGTCTGATGTTTTGAATATCATCCCTCGATTTTTCATGTTTGTTGAGACCCAATTTGGTGTCAGTATCAAGGCTTTCAGATCCGATAATGCACCTGAATTTCTTTTCAAATTGTTTTTCCTTTCCAAAGGTTTAGTCCATCAGTTTTCATATGTTGAGAGACCTCAGCTAAATTCTATTGTTGAGCATAAACACCAACATCTCTTGAATGTTGCTCGGGCTTTGTAATTCCAGTCTAGAGTTCCTCTTAAATTTTGGAGTGAGTGTTCTTACAGCCACATATCTTATCAATAGGACTCCTTCACCTGTTTTGGAATGACAGTCTTCTTTTCGAGTCCTATATAAATCTGATCCTGATTACTCTATGTTGAGAACCTTTGGATCTTTGTGCTATGCTTCTACATTATGTTCTCATCGTACAAAGTTTGAACCTCGAGCTCATGTAGCTGTTTTTCTTGGCTATCCACCAGGGATGAAAGGTTATCGGCTCTTTGATATTCAAGCTCAATGCTTAGGTCTCTCGTGATGTAATTTTGTAATTTTTCATGAGACTAAGTTTCCGTTTTTTGACTCCTCAGGTAATGATATATCAGTTGACCCTTTTCTAGACTTGGTTTTGCCAAATGCAGTTGATTTTCAACAAGTGGTATCAGAGCAAGTTTTGCATGGATGATTACTGGATCTCTAAGAGTTAAGTTAATTGTTCATTTAGTAACTTATTTATTTAAACAAAAAGTTATTAAAATTATTTGGATTGATAAGATGTTTGAACAATTTTCATATGATTAAAATTCTTAATTGATTGAAAATTGTTCGAATTTATCCCTGACTGATTTGATAAAGTTTATTTTTTTTATTAAAAAATTAGTTGTGATGGTGAATCTTTTGTTTTTATTAAAAGAAAATTTGAAGAAATTGCGGCACTCCAATAAGGTGTCGTTTGAAGATAACGGTTGATGCATGGAGATAATGCCCTAGCACCAACTAATTTTAAATGTTGCAGTGCAGTGCGCAAACTTACAGATGTTTTTTTTGTGGCTATTTATTTAATTTTTAATAATTATTTATTTAGTTATCAATTTATATTCTGTTTTGAATATTCTGGACGAATTTAAATATGGAGGTCGATTTAATTTTCCTTTTATGTTGTGCTAATTAAAGATTGTTGATTATGGTGATAAATTAACAATTTAATCAATACTTTGCACAATTTTTAAATTTCTATGAATGTTTTGATTTAGAAATATTATTGTTAATTGTTGAAAATAACTTAGGTATTTTATTTTCATATGGAAACAATTAATAATAATTAAGTAATAATTTTGTGAGATTTGGGTATTGTTGTTTATGCGAATTGTGATCGGCCTAAAGGAAGGTCACAATTTGGCTAAATAACAAATACACTTACAATTATGAAATTAATTATTGATATTAGATTATTGTGCTGCAATTAGTACTTCATAGCCTATGTTGAATTGTTGATGAGTTATAATATCAATAATATTCCTTTTGGGAAAATCCAGTTTTTATTTTTTATTTCTGGATTTAATAAATTGTTTAGAGGACTTTTCCCATTATTAAATTATGCATATAAAGATATTATTATTAATTTTGAAAATAATTTTGGTAGTTTTATTTTCATAAAGATAAAATTAATAATAATTAAAATTATATATGTTGCATAATTGTTTGATCCTTTTGGTTGGTGTTAATTTGATGAATTATGCTACCAAAGTAGCATCTGATTTCTGATATTGATATCTTTCAAAATTATCAGATGTTTTTGGATCTGTGTATTTATGCACTCTGTAGTTGGCCCAAAGGAAGACTTCAGTTTGGCCAAATAACAGGTGCACATATAGTTAGATGGTGATAAACATGGATAATATAAAGTTATGTCATGTGAGTGATTGCCGGCCCAAAGGAAGACTTTCACTTGACATGATTGATTATCAATGTTTGATCACCACATGGAGAGTACCACTTGCAAGTTGATATTGTCGGCCCAAAGGAAGGCTATCAATGTTGTGTTAGGTATCTTGTTGTCCTCATTGAGTTTAATTATAAAGTATTTTTATAAATACTTAAGGTTAATTTCGAGCATGTTTTATTATTGAATTAGTTATTGTTAAATATTATTTAATTGCCTTACTGTGTATTTAAGAATAATTTCTATTCAAGTTTGCATGAATTTTTGATAAAGAAAGAAAACACTTCAACTTTTGCAAATCAATATCCCTCTAAGGTTTAATTGGGATCTTGAAAAGTCGGAGTAACCTTAATTACATAAGTATTATGATGGTGTTTTGCAACATTCAAAGGGATTATGTTTAATGAGGAAATAATTAGGAAAGTTCCTTAAGGATTGTTTTGAAAAGTACAAAAGGAATAGACTTTAAATCTTTGTAAACTATTTCTTAATAAAGAACAAAGGAACACTAGTGAGTACACTAAAGGATCTAATGCACAAAATTTAAAATATTCAAAGATTTACTTGTGCATTTGATACCATTTGAGACATTATACAGTAGGTATGTAGTGGGTTATAATACTTATAACTGATGTTTCAAGGATGGGTTAAGTAAGAAAAGATAAAGTTGTACTCATTAATTGTTTATTTCCTTAAAGAAAGAAATTAAAGTTGGTACTAAAGTTTATTTGGAACATATGTTCGCCTAAACCACAAAAGAATCAAGCTTAGGACTTCTTCTGCTACTCCACCCATTTCATAAAGTATTCTACCTGGTTTAACAACAGCTACCCAATATTCGGGGGATCCTTTGCCTGAACCCATACGTGTTTCTGTAGGTCTTAGTGTAACGGGTTTGTCTGGAAATATACGTACCCATATTTTTCCGCCGCGTCGTGCATTTCGTGTCATTGCCCTTCGTCCCGCTTCGATTTGTCTAGATGTGATCCAAGCGGGTTCAAGTGCCTGAAGACTTCTCTTGATATTTTTAGGAAATTTGAACATATATAAGAAAAAACAAAAAAATTTTCCAAATACATTGCCACATGAGGTATAAAGAAAATTTGGCTTCTCACTTAAGGTATTTAACAAGCTAGACTTGCATATGAAAACTTATATTATGTGTTGAATAGACTTTGGTATTTATATTTGTTGCTTGTTGGTTCGCAAGATTAAATAGACATTCAAGTCTGTATTAGGAATGATCAAGGGGACCTAACTGGAATTGTAAAATTAGGTGCTATTGAGAGTTTTAGTATTTTAGAACATCAATTTATAGCCTATTCAATATGGTTTCTTTAAATGTTTAACAACATTGCATAAAGTTATAAGAAATTAAATTTACTCTCGTTAAGGGCACCGATATTTGATATAGGAGAGATATTTATTCCTGGATATCTTAAAAGTCATCATATATTAATTCACAGTAAATGAAATCGTTAGGAAATATGATGGATTGAAAAGATAAGGTCTAAGCCATTTTCTAACTCATTCAAGGATTTATAGAGCTAATAAGTAATATATATTTTCAGGCAAACCTGAGATGTATGTTGCTTATAAAATGATTCAAAGCTCAAAAAGGTGTGGTAGGAAATATGACAAATCATTTTTCCTTACCCTCAGTCTATTTGGAGAAAGCACTCAAGTTTGTTATAAAAAGGTTTAAGTGGTGTACCAAATAAAGAAACAACTAAAATCACTTGCAATTAAAGGTTTTACGAGACTTGGACTTAAGGTTTTTAGTTGTCACTCTAGATATACTAGTCTTTCAATATATATAATTTCTAAAGTTAGTTCCCACTTAAAGTTAATATGGATGAGATCTTAAAGTTTCTTAAGGATGTTGAGTTTGGAGGGAAGATAAAGTAAAGAATGTTGTATTTAAGAGAAATTTAGTTATTTTCTCATTATAACAATATTAGCAAAGAATAAAGATTCTCTTCATTTTAGTAAAACAAGCTCAACATCGTTAAAAATGTGATTAAAGTAAGTAGAAGAGATAGGAGAAATATGATTATAAAGATTAAAGTTTGATAAAAAAATGTATATTCTCTTTAGTTAAACAAAGTCTTATCTCTTAAAAGGAAAAACGAATGTCATAAAGAATGTGTTGAAACAACAAACAACGATGATATTTTACATTTTGTTATATTGCTTTTAAAAGGCAATGTTAACAAATATAAGGCTCATCTAGTTGTTATGGTTTCAAATCTTAAGGCTGACATTAATTTTTTATAGATGTTTTCTATGGCTTTTCGAAAAGTTATTTCAAGTAAATGACAATACTTATAACTTTTTGAGTTTTGTCAGATGAATATAAAGATTGGTTTCTTAATTGTATAATTTATGAAATCAATAAATTTGTATATTTTGGAAACTTTTGATCTAGTAACACAAAGTTTCAAAAGGTTTATATTCATCTGTGATCTCAATGAAGAATTTTTTATCTGCAATTTCATAATTTTCATTACATATTGATATTATCATATGTAATATCGGAAGGTAATAGGAGTAATAATTATGAATTACAAGTTTAGTGGGAGTAAATTTATTTACCTAGTGTAATATGCCTGCGACATAATAAAGGTATTGTTAGAGGATGAAAACTTGCATGAACATATCTCTTTTATATTGTGAAATAATATTGAAAGATTAATCTCAAGGAACATTGAGAATTCACAAAAGAACTATGTTGAAAGGTATTGCAAGTTCTCTAGCATAAAGATTTATGCACTAGGGGATATTGAATCACTAGTGAAGATAAACTCACTGTCAATAGAGGTCTCTTGAATAATAAAGTAAAATTAAAAAAATTCACGCTTAAAGTCTATATGCTTTGGTTGCAGTATTCATATCAAGAATGAAAGACAATTTTTGATAACTCTTAATTGGATCTAAAGAGTTATAAGGTGTTAAAAAAAAAAAAAAGTTGCATGCTCACTCATCATAATCATATTAATTAGAGATCATAAGGCTATTTGATTTTGATAATTTGAGTTGTCATCTAGATCCACCTTTGAGGCTATATTCACTAATATGTTAAAGGATACTACTATCTCGTGGTAGAGAGTCACTTTAGTCCCTTTCACCACTAAAGTTTGTGTTTATAGCATTTTGTATGTGGCAACGAACTTAAGAATATGGTTATCAAATTTTGTCATTAGGTTATTTTGACAAAGATTTGTATTTTTCCATATTACAGCAACAA
Organism: Momordica charantia; assembly: GCF_013281855.1. Classification (NCBI taxonomy): domain Eukaryota; kingdom Viridiplantae; phylum Streptophyta; class Magnoliopsida; order Cucurbitales; family Cucurbitaceae; genus Momordica; species Momordica charantia. The sequence continues at coordinate 1,902,789 of NW_028275165.1, read as the reverse complement.
AAGCTTTTGTATGAATATTTAAGCTTTAGTTGATAAAGAAAATTCAGAGTATTTTTGTTAGAAATGTAATTCCATCATTGCGGATCCGCTCATTAAGAATTTTCACAAAAGTTTACGAGCATAATGCTCATATAGATGTGAAAATTATGGTATGTCAGTTGAGTGAGAGTTTGTATTTTCTTAAATTAGACATGTTTTTCTTTTCTGCAGAATAAAGAAGATGATTTATTTTGTTACTCTGAATGATTTTCTTTCTAAATGTAGTTTAACATAAAGCTAGAAAGCATAAATTTGGATCTCTTTAAAGAATAAAGTTGGACCAATTGAGAATAGACATGTTTAGATCACATTACATGTAATTCTCATGCTGCTCTTCCACACTTGATCCATGTCATTGAGTATATTTGGTGTGGTGATCATTGAAGGTTGAGTCGTGATTATATATGTGACAACAACCGCTTTGGTTCTTCATCGATATACGAGATGGACCGGATTGTTATTAAAGGGAAGTTTGTTTTAATAGCATTGAGATGTGCACTAAAGAACTAAATTAATATAATTACTAATAAAGAAAATTGTTACCCAAGTGGGAGATTGTTGGAATTAATTTAATAATTAATTCATATGTGGGAAATTATATTTGGGCTATTTAATGGGCATAGCCCATGACTTCCCATTTAGTGGTGTGGCTTGCTGAGTAGAAACCAGCCCATTAATCGTAGGGATTATGGGAAACCCTAGGATTAACCTATAAATATATGGTTATGGTCCCCAATACACTATGCTTCTTGAGCCTCCTGTTCCCCATCAAATAGAGAGTATTGCCCATATTTGGTTTGGGTTGCATAGTTGAGGAACATCATAAACCACAACTTCTTGTAGATCATGATCAATCTATCTAATGGTTTCAAGTAATTCTAATCTCTTTATAGATTTTGGTTTTCTTCCATGCTTAGATCCTTGGCCTTGATTGTTCTAGAATTTTATGGCTTTTATTTTAGAATAATCATGAATTAGGATTTGTTTAAAATTTCCAACATTTATTTCTTCTTAGTTTTCCGATTCTTCTTTCATTATTTGTACTTTTTTCACACCTGTCGAAGTTTGTATCTTTGAAGATTTTTGTTTTTTCATTTGGTTCATTTAAGCTCGATCAAGAATATGCATCTGTTATTGCCAAAGGCCCAAAGTTAATAGAGGAAAATTCATTGACCAGGTAGAATTCACCCCAACGAGACAATTGCTAAAAATTGAATGGACATTCAAACCTAGAGAAAGATTTTTGTCCAAAGTCAATAGAGCATTGGCTTTATGGGATACATTTTTGTGCACTCAACTACCCTATAGACTTTACATTCTTCTTTTCAATCCCTCTTAGGTATAAAACTACCCCTTTCTTTAGCTGTTTAATTCCTTTTATTTGATTCAAACAAATACTAAACAAATTCTTGTAAGTCATAAATTTTAGTATTTATCTTACAAGAATTTTTAGTTTTATACTAAACAAAATAATATGGTACATAATGATTTAGGAGAAAATTACTATTTTAGTCCATACATTTTCATTTATAGGGTCACTCTCGTTCCTAAGTTTTCAAAAAATGCACTTTAGCCTTTGAATTATTAGAAATTATTTCAAGGGTCCCTTCACAAACAAAAAACTAATTACACTTTAAATAATAGAGCTAACGACCTAATGAGTTTAGTTGGAAAAAAAAATGATATGAAATTTAAAATTGAAAAAAATTAGTTTCTCTTCTCTCTAAAAATGATATACGTGGGAAAATTAAACCAGAATAAATTGAAATGACACTAGACAAACAATTTCGCAAAAGGAAAAAAAAAAGACTGAGATGAAGAGAAACGAACCTGATACATAAAATAATAAGGAAAAGAAATGGATAATAAAATGGAGGGATGTTTTGCATTAATTGAAAAAACATATATATGAAAAGTATCCATAAAAATAGTGCATGTGGACTGCTGAAATTAAACAAGGGTAACATATTAAAAAAAAAAATACTAATTCAAACATAGAAATCTAAAAGCCAGCTATACAAGAACCATAAAAGAAAATTGTGCACTAATGGCCTTATCCAACTGCCAAAGCGAGCATATCAGCGGTAATTGATATGTACCATTAATAACAACAATAATAGCAATAATAATACCTTTTGAAAAATGGCAAAAGTATTATATACTGTGATAATGACCAAGTTATGTAGAATCTTTCATTTTATTTTGAACAAATCTACTCCTAAAACAAAAAAGCTACACAAATGCCTAATTTTAATGAAAATTTCAGCAAAAAATACTAGCTAAAAACATGGAGAAAAATGGTAGGGAGACCAACTTTACAAAATAAAAATCAACTCAAATAACTTAGACTACACTATAGATATTTCAAAAAACTCAAGATATAAGAGTTGATTTGAATTTAATTATCTACAATTTGAAATCAAGAAAGAATATCAAATGTCTATTTGGATCTAAGATAGTGATAAGCATGACATTGAGTAATTCATAAAATAACTAGAAATTGATTTAAAGATTGTTCACTATAAAGAAGTTGTAAATGAGGTTTTTGAAAAGACATTGAATTAGAAAGGAGCAATTGATTGTTCGCCGGGAAGAAAAACCACTTAAACCTAATCTTAAAAAATCGTGGAGCTAAGCGGTAATTGACATATATTTCCAACCAAGATGTTGGAGGTGAACTCTTAGCTTATACGTGGCGTGTAACGATTGGGTGTTCAGTAACACACGTTTCGCTTCTCACTAGGATGTGTGCTTACCTCGGTAATGAGTCCTCATGCCGAGCCGAGGATATTGGATGGCCGAGTCTACCAAAATATGTACTTGGGCCACTTCGGCTCAGCCTAATCTCCGACAGACTCCGCAACATCACGCTGCACTTCACGGTAACCTTAAAGAGTTGTTGAGACATTGTCGGGAATGTTATCGGGGACTTCACCTATAAATAGGATCATTTCGCCCCACTCTCAAGTTGATTTGGATATTTGTTGACTTTAGCATATATTTTGTAGGTCTTCTGCACGGCATACAGAGCTCTCTGTTCAACTTCTATTAGTCGATCTGACGTTCGCAGGGTTGATATTTTTCTAATGTAAAAACAAGAGATAATTGTGAGTTCGATCCATTGCACATGTTGTGTATTAAAAAAAAAATCGTGGGGAATGGGAAGAAGAGTTTTGAACCACTCAATTTTGGATTACGGCAGCTCTCAGCATTTATTTCTGTACATGTTGGGCAGGAAGACGACTACTTTGCTCCTTGATGTTTAAAAATGGATTTAAAAAAAATTGTTTTTATAATAAAATGATTAACTCCTTTATGTTCTTTTAGGATTTGGTTAGAGATGCTGTGCTATAGGAACAAATACAATAGGACCCACGACATGAAAATATTGCAGTTTAGCTTTGTATCCTAAATATTTTGTATATATTGACAAATACATCACAAGAAGTCGACTAGATGATACAAAGGATTTCAAATGTCGAAAGATACGTCGACATGTGTGTTCCATTCCAGAGACCTTTCCTTCATGGAGATCTCAAAGAAGAGATCGAGGTGAGAAGGGTCTCGCCCAGGTGGCTCCTGCAAGGTAACAACGGCATACCCAAAAAATCAAGGTTGGGGGGGGGGGACGAGACTCATTACTTCCCACTGGACGAGAGGTGCACCTACCCACTCATCCGAGGTGCTCGACATCGACACGGAAAAAAATCGTTTACTTATATGCGTCATAAAATTTTATCAAATTTATGTTTTTATTAAATCTTTTAAAAACCAACTTTTCAAGATGCTCTATCGCTTTTTCAAACTCGAGAGTGATTATTGACTGCCAGACTTGAAATTGATTTGTTACTATTTTTATGCTTGGATTTGTTGGTGTTTGGGATTACTTTCATCTTCATTTTGGTATATTAATGAATTTGTTAATGTTTGGATATATTACTGATATTTCGTGCTTTGGTTTATTGATATAATTACTTTTGTTGACGGGTGTTGTTTAATATTGTAGTATAAGTAATTTAATTTAATTAAGAGCATGTTTGTGATTGATTTTTAGCATGACCAAAATTCACTTTTTCTATTGTCGAAATGACTTCCATTTTTATTGATTATTGATCATGTTTGGTAAATTAGAAAATTGATTTTAGAGGAGTTTAAATCACTTTAAATCAATTATACTTAATTTTTTTTTCTTTAAAATCACTCATTCTTAAATACACCCTTAATTTGTCCACTGTAATAATTACTACAGAAAATTATAATAAAAATTGTTAGGGTATAAAAGAGAGAGTATATACACATATCGTGTATATTATATTGTTTTATTAGAAAGGGATCCACAAATTAATACCCCAAAAGCCTAAATATAGTTGGAAAATAATATACTGTCTAAAACTTTAGAAACATCTAAAAACAATTAGATTTGAGAGTTCTCATCCAAAGTACGAGTTGAAATTTTTATAGAAGCACACATGCTCATGAAGAATAATTTGAATAGGCCCTTTCTTGAAGGGTCATATGTTTCGTGGAAATTTTAAGATTTGTTTTGCACAAAGGTAAGATGCCGAGCATCTTAAGATGCTTGGGTATCCTAGTTAGGATGTCCATATGAGAGACATCTAACGTATTTTAGATACCCTTTCGAAATATGAGTTTTCGAGATTCCAATGTCGAGGGCATCAACCTTTTACATTTTTTCCCATCATTGTTTTCTTCTTCGTATATTTACTTTTATCAATTTTTCTGGTTTTATTTTTTATTTTATAATTTAATAAATTAATGTACTAATTGTCAATTAAACTATACCATAGCTATATTTATTTTTAATATTTTAAAGGAATTATTATTAATAATATTTATTGTCATAAATATATAATTTTAAAGCAACATATTTAACCACCAACATACATTTGATATTTTTCATCTTAAAAATAATAGTGCGATAATATGATAAATAAATTCCATTCAAGATAAGACTAATTATATATTTCTCTTTTTAGAAATATTAAAGTTGAAAATAAAATTTATATTTAATATTAATTTTTTTTCAAAAAACATTATAATAATATGAATTAATTTGTTATAAAAAATATATATACAAAATTATTATAAAAAAATAAAATATTCAATTAATAAAAAAACGTATTGTATAAATGCAAATCGTAATAAATTAATTTATAAATTATATGAATATTCGTAAAGGCATTTTTGGGACATTATATAAATTTAAAACATTCATAAAAATAAATCTTGCAAAACAAAAATGGGTATCCAAATATTCCCAAACATCCTTATAAATTTTCCTACAAAATAAGCGTAAATCTCAGACATCTACATTCCAAAAAATAAACGGCCCCTAAGGGATCGATGTGTACGTCACTATAGTCAAGTGTGTGAGAAATCATATACGCATGTACAAGATATCTATTTTTTTTTTTAAAATCAATCCTGTGGCAAAATACATTGAGTTTAAGCTTTGTAATCATCCAAATTTATGCTCACATATTACATGGGAGTTATTTTGAAAATAATTCAAATGACTAAAAGTGTTTTTTTTTTATACAACATTTGGGGGTGGGGGTTCGAATTCACGACCTCTTGGTCAGAGACAGGTGCTTTAACTATTTGAGCTATGCTCGGTTTGATTCAAACAACTAAAAATTGATTTAAAATTTGATACTCTTTCATCTGAAATCTAAAAAGAAACACTAAGTTATAAATGAGATGAAGCTGAAGAACTCCATTTTTTAGTACAACATGTTGGGATAAAGTTCTCTCGTTCAGGTAAGCTTAAGAATACACATATGATAGTTCAGGTAAACTCTTCATTGAGTTTAAGGCATTCTCTCATTTTTTCCCAACTTTGTCATAACTAATATTAATATTGTTAGTTATGTGGTTATTTCGAATGTAGTCAAAATATGACGAGTACTACAATAACGCATCCAAATTTATGCTCACATATTACATGGGAGTTATTTTGAAAATAACTCAAACAACTAAAAGTTGATTTAAAATTTGATAATCTTTCGTTTGAAATCTAAAAAGAAACACTAAGTTACAAATGAGAATGAAGGTGAAGAACTCCCTATTTTAGTACAACATATGGGGTTGAAAGGATCGAACTTGCAACCTCTTAGTTGAAGATATATGTCAATTATCGCTAAGTAAACACTCGTTTTGACAAACTAAAGAACTCATTAAAGGACCAAAAATTAGATTAAATAATTTGTAAGTTGGTCTATATATTAAACTTTATATTATTATAGAGAGAACTAAATAAAACAAAAATGTAAATAGGTTTTATTGGACGTACCTTGTCAACCAAATACTGCAATTTTTCGATGTTTTCAAGATATGAACATTTTAAGATTATTTTGCTAAATTGATTTTAAGTAACATCGCAGATTTCTTATTGAAATATCAAGAGAATAAGTTATATACTCCATTTTAGGTTAGGTATTTATTGACATAACTTATTTATAAGTAGAATGATAGACTTCATATTCTATATATCCATTCATAAATCTTTTTAAGTTTAAGATTTAGATCAAGTAACCTTATAGATTTCTTATATATATATATATTATGAGACATATGTGTTTTCCATTTTACAAGATAAAGTCAAAGTGATGATGAACAGGATTAGAAGGCATAAAAGAATATCTTTAGAAAGTTTTGAAGAAAGTCAGGGTTAGATGGGCCAAAATGCAATTTGGATAAACATTCGAATCTCAACAATTCTATCTTATTTTCTTCCTTTCGCTTTGTAAATGAATTTGGTTCCAAATGTTTACAGTATTTTTCATCTTCATTCTTCAAAATAACTTTCAATTTTATGGTTAATGTGTAATAAAAAGGAAAAAGAAAATTTTATGGTTAATGTATCAGTCTATTTCAATAAAAGTTTTAAGTTAAAAACAATGTAAAGGCCGTTGCGACAGAACTTGACTTTAAAATTGCATGTGTTATACAAGGTTTAAAATGTCGAGTCTTAATTTTATGAAAATATATCAATGGAAATATAGACAAAATGTCGATATCAATGTAAAGATTATATAGAATTTTGAAGAAAATCATAAAAAATATTTAAATTAACAAATAAACATTTTTTCTATTTATTAATAAGTTAAAAATGATTAATATTCGTTTGCAAGAAAAATAAATAATTAATATTAATATTATGTATATATTAGTGATATATTATTGATATTTTTCATATTTTATCGATTTTTTTTGTACTATGATGGAAATGTCGATTTACCCATTATGTCGATGTCGAACCCATGAATATATGGACATGTCAATCGAAATATCGACGTGTGGATGCATATTTATATCATGGTGTTATATATATTGTTAGAGTCAATTTTTTATAAATTAGGGTGTGTTTGGTTGATGATTTGAAAATCGAGATTCAATATCTATGCTTTCAATATTTTAAATATTTTTTATACTTTGTGTTGTATTTGAAAATATATACTTATTTTATGCTATTATATATGAAAATGAATCAAAATCGGGAGAAACCGGTCTAAGTAAGCCACGTTCTCTCGACACATCTTTTTGTGTGAATTTGGCACACACTATCAAGCAACGTCTCTTTCTTGATATTATTGCTGATATTATTCCCCTTCTATTCCACTTACTCCATACCAATTTGCTCTCCTCTTAAGTAAGTTTTGGATCCGAGTGGTAGGGTGATACCTCAAGGCCCATGCTTTTGCCAATGGATCTGCCACTTGAGGCCACGTATATTTTAATATCATATCATACTTATGTTGAACATAAATTGATTAAAATTGGATAAGATAAAAAGAAAAAATTAAATGTATCAAAAAGTCTATAATTTTCCTAAATTATTAGAGACTATCTTTATACTTACCTAATAAAAAACTAAGGTTAAAAAATAATGAACAATTAAAAAAAAGAGTTGATTTAATTAAGGTTACTGTTTGTGCAACAAAATGGATGGTCTCGGCCGACCAGGTCGAGATGAACCGACGAAGAGAGTTGGGTGAAATTGGGTGAAATGGGGCGAGTAGGGAGATCAAATTGGCGAGAAGAGACTTGCACAAGAGAACAAACATCTGATGCTAAAATCAGTGTAAGAGTTCGACCTTGATATTGAGATCAAGACATAATGAGATACTTGACTACGAAGTGGGATCCCTATTTATGGTATCCGACAATGCATCTAACTAGCAGTTAAGCATGTCGTATTGAAGCTATTCTAGTCGGATGTGATCGTGCTGGTCGTGTAGAGTTTTGATAACTCTCTGCCCAGTATTCGACTAAATGTAGTGGGTCTTTCCTTGGGTGAAACGAGTGCCTAAGACCAACCTGGTGGTCGGTTGCTTGCTCATCTTGAACTGGTGAGTGATTTACCCACTCCCTGCTCTCCACGTGGCAATGTTGTTTTACACCTCCAATAATTGCTAGCTAGTCATGATGGTTCAAATTTATCAATCTTTTTTCTACTTTTTTTCTTTCTCACACAAATATATATAAATGTTGCCAACCCGAGCATGGTTCAACCAGTTAGGATATATATCCTTAACCAAAAGTTGAAAGTTAATGCTCACCCTTCAACTAAACTAATCTAAAAAATCTATACATTAAAAGTAATTAAAAGTTAAACCAGGTTCAAATTTAACCATTTAAGAAGTAAATTTGTATAAAATAGTATAAAAATGACATAATTACAAAAATAGTTTATAATATATCTAAGTTGAGTGTATATATATCAATCATTAATTATGATAAATCATTGGTTTTTCTTAAATCAAATTTTAAATAAACCAATCAAGGAGGAGGGAGAGGTAGTTCGAGCTTCCAAACAACCCTAATCAATTTAGGAAAACATAAAGAAAACGAATCTTTAAACCAAGGATTAATCCTTAAAATCATTACTCAAATGAATATCTTTGGTTAGATCCTCATCATTATTGTGTCTCTTATCTCTTGTCTACATATATCTCCCTACCATAATTTCTCAAAAATTCTTAATTTTAGTTTAATAAATAAATCTACAACTAATCTTCATGTCGAGAGAGAGTTAATACTCAAGCCAAGAAAGATCAACAATATAGTAGTTCAACTCAGATGGGCCTACATCCACTTTGCAAGATGAGCTAGAGATTTCATTCAATAGCTAAAAGCGTGGAAGAAGGATATGTTTAATAAACCTAGATTCTCAATATGCCCCTTAAAGATGGTGGCTCTTTTAGGGTTACCAATCTGGGTCGGATCATTTTTTAAGACTAGAGATTTGTTTTAGTTTGTTGGACTATGATAACTCCATTGATTTTTTCGACGTGAGATCCTTAAAATTAAGTTCATAAGAGTAGACTAGAGCTTAACTAGTATCGAGCCAATTTAAAATAACCTCTAGCTTATTAGCTATGGCATTTAAGAAGGAGCAATTGTTTAACACCGCTACAATCTAAAATCAATTTCTTAAATAGGGATTATTATTTGTTGGATTCCAACCGAAACATTACTATTTTAGTGATATTGAAATGTGCATATATAAAGGTGGGAATTGAGAATCTAATCTCTCACGCAAAGCAAGGGAATAATGTACTCTTTTTCATACTTTAATATAGAATAAAAGATAGGGAATCAACAAAAAGAAAAGAAATAGATGGATTATGTCATCGTGGGATTCCCTTTCCCTCCCTATAAAAGGCATATCTTGCAAGGGAAAAAAATATATAGCAATATCAACAACTCTTCTATTTGTTGTGAAAAACCTATATATTTTACTTATGGTGTACCTTCCAAGATACGTGGCATTCAAATCAAAATTCCATGGCCTTTACTTGCGCTATGTGAATGACGAAATTCCACGTACACAATCATTATTGTCGAGCTCTCTGGAGAATGTTGTAAGTCCATACACAAAGTTTGAATTGGAGACAGCAAAATGTAATCCCTCCTTAGTCAGTATACGATGTTGCTACAACAATAAATATTGGGTCACTGAGTCACCAGGTTCAGATTTATCGGTGCAAAAGCTATGAAAACAGAAGAAGACAAATCCAAATGGACGTGCACATTATTCCAGCCTATTTATGATAACACCGAACAAGCATATCGGTTTCGTCATGTCCATCTTGATCTTTTTGTAACCCTGTCGACGATTCCTGATGATGTTTTTATTAATTTTTTGTACACAGATGTTGCAGGCTTTCCTGATAAATATTGTGATCTTAGTACAATCATTGATTGGGAAACGTTGGTTACATTACAAAAACATGTTGCTTTCAAAGGTGACAATGGTTGCAACCTCAGGGCAAGATGGATGAATAACTATGGATTCTTGGAATTTGAAACCACCGACATTGGAGATCCTGCTGTTCCAATGGAAACCTTCACAACAAAAGATGGATGTATTTGCATAAAGTCAGATTATATCGGAACGTTTTGGCTGTGTAGCGACGTAACTAATGATATATTGGCAAGGTCAACTGATGTTACAGACGCGGACCCAAATACTTTGTTTTGGCCCATCAAACTTGATAACAATACCATTGCTCTACGCAGCTTGAATAACAACCGTTTCATAAAAAGATCCAGTTATCCATTAGTGGAAAATGGGCTCTGCCCTTTGGTCAAAACCATTGATCAATATTCAAAATTTCAAATAGAAGAGGTTGTTCTTTCACGAGACATATATGACGTACGTTTTCGACCGTCAGATGCTAGGATCTACGATCAAAGTTTACTGGTGATGGCCACTGGAACTGCTACTAATAGGATAGAAGTACCCAACACTGTGGGCTTGCATCTCAAATATACAGACACGAAATCTAGCACGTGGAATGCATCAGTTTCATTGAAGTTAGGTGTGAAAACAAAAATTCAAACGAAAATACCCTTCTTTGTAGGAGGAGAAGTTGAAATGTCTGCTGAATTGTCAGGAGCATATCAATGAGGGAAAACTGAGACGAAATCAAGAGAGCTTGAAACGACTTATAATGTAACAGTGCCGTCAATGACCTCTTTGATTGTCAACGCAAGGTACATGTGATGTTCCCTATTCGTATACTCAACGTGACGTTCTCACTGATGGAAAAATAGCTAAATCTCATCTAGACGATGGTGTTTACACCGGCACCAGTTGCTATAACTTCACATATGAGACCAAGAAGATACCCATGCTACCTGCATGAACAACAACAATAATGATAAATAAATAAATATATGAATGATGATATGTTTGCTACATGTGATAAACATAATCGCATTTTTTGGAAAATTGGCAAGGTTTATAATACTTTTACGTGGTTTTTAGTTTGTATTATGTAAGAGAATAAAACTATTACATTTGGGCCGGTTTTGCAAGACTTATAATAAGTACTTATATATTTTAATTATATATCTTTGCATTATGCTTTTGACTAACTCTTGTGAATCTTACCCCATGGCTGTGAATCAAATTAAATCTTCAATAAGGTATTGAAAACTTAGTAAATTTTGGAAAATTAGTATGCTGCACATTTATATTATTTTGTATTTCAAAATTTCAATAATGTCACCAAGATAAAGTTTTTAGTCACATATATAAACGGAGTACACCATTTAAATTATATATTTTTTATAATATATCTTACTATATATATCTCATTGACATGTTAAAATTTAGGTCAGCCCATTTAATTTCCTCGATGAGAAGTTTGTTCTAGATTGAACTATTCACCTCTACCAAAATACTAGCCAACTCCTCATCTTATTCTTCAAATATCTTTTCTCTTCTATCTCCTCCATATGTGACTAGCGTCTTACATTCTCTCTCGCTCTACCTTTAAATACTTCTACATGTAAGGATTAAAGTTTTCTAAATTATAATAGGAAGATCTTTTTTTATTTTTAAATATATATAATTGTTTTCATTATATATAACTATAAAATATGAATATTTATAGTTTTATTTTATTAAAAAATATAAATTTTATATGAATTATAATTCAATTTTAGTATACGTACTTATATATCTTGATATAAAATAAACTTAAAAATGTCAAATTTAAAAAATTAAAATTCAATCCTTTATTTAAATACTTAAATTTAATCTTAAAATCTTATTTTCTTGAAGAAAAATTCTCTCTTTTTTTTTCCTTATTAACAAATATGTCTTCTCCTTTTTTCTTTTTTTTTTTAATAAAAAACTCGACTTCTATTTTATCATATTTAAATAACGATAGAAAAATATATAGGTTTTAAAAAGTGATTTCAAAATAAAAAGAGTGGTTTATTTTGGAGTCATATAATGTTAAGGATCCCACATTGAAAAGAGAAAAGACATAATAATGGTTTATAATAGACATGTTTTATTCCTCAAATCTGACCAAGATAGATGAACCAAAAGAGCCACGATCTTGAGGGGACATGAACCCTTACTAAAATAAAATTATAAGCTTAATAATATTTAGTTTAAATAAATTATATTAAAGAAAGTGTTTATTTTTTAAATTAGTCGCAATCAAAATAACAAATATATAGGTTTGATCTTAATCATATTATTTTGAGCTCAACATAGTAAATTTAAAATAGTATTTTATTTCTAAGATAATCAAATTAAAATAATTACAAAAAATATAGAAATGTTAGTTTTATCGTTATTTAAATAAAAGTTAATATTCTTCTTCTTCTTAAAAAAAGGTGTTAATATTATGCAATAAAAACAAAAGTAAAGAAACAGTTAAATCATAACTCAATTTCATTTTCTAAAATATTTATAAAATAATATAACATAAAATTTTAAATTTGGAATTGAAGGAAATATAATTTTATTGAAAATTTGAACAAATTATTGAAACCTAACTTTATTTGTAACTTTACGAACCAAATCAGAGAGTAAAAATCAAACATGCGTAACTCCAAACTAAACTCTGCAACCCGAATACATATTATATAACTCAAGACTAAACGATTCTACACCTCAAATAGAAACTTCACAACTCTAGCTATTTAATTCCCCGAGTTTTCTTCCCCGTTATTCTTTGCACTTTGGCACGATACATTCTATTATTTTTTTTGTAGAGATAAAAGAAAAAGAAAGAAAGAAAAAAAAAAAGAATACTTCCAAACTGACTCTAGATTCTTCATCCTCAATTTATTTTTATTTCCTATAGTGATTCTACGTGGAAATCGAATCCCCATTCCACAAAAATTCTAACCCATTTTGGAGTATTCAAATGATAAAGTTTTGAATATATGCGAACTACTTTAGTCTTTGTCATTTTCTCATCCGATAGACAAAAATAATAAAAGATTATGGCTATATAATCAAGTAGAAGACTGTATTAGGTATTTTGACTAAAATCAAAGGCAAAACCATTAAAGCTCTTATCTATAATGGACAATATTATACTAGTACATAAATATGGAGAGGTTCGTTGCCCTTAACTGAAGGGACGTGAATCCCGGAGAGAACGGGTTCTTGAATTTCTTTTGAAATTTAAAAAACAGAAAAATATAAAACAGTGAAAATATTGGATTTTACCTTTGAAGACTCTTTTTCGTGTAAATCCAAGGAGACAACACCACTTGATCTTCCTCGCTGAGTATCTTGGTCGAGAATCCAGATTGTCGGATCCAATTGCAAAGGATTGAGAGAGTAAGAGAGTTGAAAGATTTTTTTTTTTTTTTTTTTTGCCTCTATTTGGGGTTTAGCTTTATATTTATACAGGAAAATCCTAATACCATCAGAATATGTTATTCTTTTGGATATAGGATATCTTATCCTGAATTTAGGAGAAATCCCAAGACCATAAGGATATCTTCCGTAGAAAATAGAGGTTTTTCCCATCCATAACATTAACCTCCACTCTAAAAAATACATAGTATTAACTTTAAATCTTTATCCAAAATTAACATATATTTATATAATGTATCAATGTATCAATATACATTATATACGTTCCTTTATGTAATTTGAACATTTTAAATTATTTCATAATTCTTTATGCTCGTTTTACCCATTGTGAGCTAGCTAGGAAACCTAATGGACCTACAAATTATAATCTCTAACGATACGAGATTAATCAGTCAAACTCATTAACCAAGTTAATCATTCGTTAGCTGCGAGTCACTCCATTAAAGACCCGAAACTGCGTTCTTCTTACTGTAGAATGTTTTCGTATCCACGGATGTACAACCATTAACGGCAAGTCAATCCTTCACGAGTGCTCGTAACTCTAGCTGGGTCAAATTACCGTTTTACCCTTGAGTTACATCTTGCTCCTTAATACCACTGCTCCTCCAATGAACAACCCAGTTATGGTCCGACCAATAACCGGAAATCCCTCCCGGGCCAGTGAGAGGATGAAGCCCCTTGTTCAAGTCCCCGAGTCAGCATGTAAGGGAACACTTCATCTACTACCCTAAAGTCATGAAGAAGTGAATTCAATCTTGCGTAGTTATGTTTCCAGCTCCCCACTCGGTCTCCTTCCCAAAATGGTAGGATTATTGAGTCGACAATCTGGGCCACTCTCACCCATACAAATCAACGGACGATCCATTATATGCAGGAGTGCATAACTTGCTCAATTAAGATCGAGTTACCTAGTCATCCTATGAGATAACAATTTATTGACCAACGGTGTTAAAGCTAATGATTAATTATTTTGCGGTCCGACCTTATACAAACTTATTGTATAGGATACCCCTACTCGCATGTCTCTACATGAACGACCTGGATAAAGTCTTTTGTAACTATTACAAAGCGGGTCGTATCTATAGTGTTACCATGATAAAGTACCCAACCTTATCCATGTACTATAGATAATTTAGGTTATTACTGAAACATTATCCATTTGTATATTGAATATATACTGTATACCAAAAGTATATACTGTTCTAGTTACATTAAATTACCTTGGATCTTAGTTTATTGGAATATTAGTAATGCAAAGAAATAATAAAATAACTTTTATTAATAATAAATAAAATGTTTACAAATTACAAACTCACGAGCTCAGGGCACTAAACCCAACATTAACATCATTAATATTTTTATCTTTGGCTAGATTCTTATATATCTCTTTATCTCTTGTCTACTTTTATCCCCTACAAGAATTTCTCAAAATATTTTAATTTAATTGAATAAATAAATCAATAACTAATCTTTTTCATTCGACCTTGTTAATAATTGTTGTGTAGAGATCTGAGTTAATACTAAACCTGAGAAATAACAAGACAACAACAATTTGATCCAACGAAGATTGGTCTACATCCACTTTGTAAGGTGAGCTAGGGATTTTATCCAGTAGTTGAAAGTCAAAGAAAGATCTTTATCATAAACGTTGTTAACTCCATTGATCTTTTTGATGCGAGATCATTAACATGTCGTGTTGAAAGTCAAAGAAAGATCTATATCATAAACGTGGTTAACTCCATTGATCTTTTTTATGCGAGATCATTAACATGTCGTCTCGAGATGGTGGATCTTTTAGGGTCACCAATCTTGGTCGGATCATTTTGTTTCGGTCCAGATGGTCGTTTGAGTTTATGTTGAGCACTAATACCATCGTAATATTTATGATGTTCTATCTCAAAATTAATTGACAATTGGTAAGCATCAAGGTTGCTCAAGCTTACGAAGCTATAGGTCTTTCTAGGATCCTTGCAAACTTTCACAAAAATAGCTAACCTACCAAATGATTCCAACCAATAGTAAGGTTAGAAGATGAGTCACTCTAAGATAATATCTAGAATCTATGATGGTCCCTCCTATATCTTAAGACGACTCACTCTATAGTTAGCTTGATCGAGAATAATCCAATGCAGAATCGGTTTAACATCAAACCAAAAGCAAGATTTGAAAGAAGCAACACCAAATGTGTTAAGGAACAAAAGTTCTAGATTTCAATTTGTTAAATCTACCGTAACAAGGTGATTACAAGCCTTTAAATAGGCCAAAGGAAAGTTCAACAAAGAAATACCAAAAGTCTTTCAACATTCTATTTAGTTCAAATTGAAGAAAATAAGACACGCAAATTAAAATTTGATTGCACATCCATCTATACGCTTAAATGCATAACAAAAAGCATAGAATGGTTTTAAATTGTCTTGGAAATCTAATGTAGGAGGCGCTTCACGTTTGGATGAGGTTTGACAAGCTTTTGACTTTACAAACTTCCAAGAGGTGCAATCTGCAAAGACACTTGTTCACAATTCTGCAAACTTTTTTTTGTTGTCTTTTACCATGTCTCAAAATAGACAACTTTTCCCGTGCCATCTTTGCTCCATTCTCTTCTTAACTCATTGACGTAACATTATAAATAATTTTGAGCTCAAAACTCTTTGTTGGTTCTTGTGTATTAATCAGCCTTTGAAGATGCAGTGTTAAAACCTCTTGAATCTTCTCTGCTTTGCTTCTTGTAATTATTCCCTCGGGTACATTCAATTGATGAGTGGTTGGATTTGCATCAGCAACTAAAGAAGTAACCCATGTATTTATAAACCTTGTTAACTCGATTATTGATATTTTGATGTGAGATCCTTAACGTTAAAGTACACGGCATAGATGAGAGCTTAACAACTAACTAGCCAACCGAATTAGTTTTAAAGTAACCTCTAGTTTCTAGCTATGTGACATGAAAAGGGGTCATTATTCCACACTACTGTCAATCTAAAATCATTTGTTCATGTAGGAATTGTTATTTGTTAGATTTGAAAGCAAATATTACTCTTTAACTGATACTGACATGTGCATAAACAAAGGTGGGAATTGAGAATCTCATCTCTCATGCAAAGCAAGGGAATAATGTACTCTTTTTCATACTTTATTATAGAATAAAAGATAGGGAACCATAAAAAGAAAAGAAAAGCAAAACAAAGAAAGAGAAAGATTATGTCATTGTGGGATTCCCTTTCTCTTCGTATAAAAGGCATATCTTGCAAGGGAAACTAATATAGCAATAGCAATTCCTCTCTTTGTTGTGAAAAGCATATATATTTATATATATTAAAACAAAGAGAGAAGGAAAATGGTGTACCTTCCAAGATATGTGGCGTTCAAATCAAAATTCCATGGTCTTTACCTGCGCTATGTGAATGACGAAGCTTCATCTATACACACATTCTTGGCGAGTTCTGAGGAGAACGTTGTAAGTCCATACACAAAGTTTGAATTGGAGACAGCAAACTGTGATTCCTCATTGGTCAACATACGATGTTGCTACAACAACAAATATTTGGTCAGTTTGTCATCGGACTCAAGTTTTATTGCTGCAAAAGCTGAGAAGATAGAAGAAGACAAATCCAAATGGGCATGCACATTATTCAAACCTATTTACGACAGTGCTGAGAAAGCATATCGATTTCGTCATATCTATCTTGGCTTTGATATATACTTGTTGAGAATCACTCCTGTTTATACTAATTGTTTGGTTGCAGATTCCTCAGGCACTTGTGTAAAACTTTGTGATCTTAATACAATCATTGATTGGGAAACGTTGGTTACATTACCTAAACATGTTGCTTTCAAAGGTGACAATGGTTGCTACCTCAGGGCAAGATGGATGAATGACTATGGATTCTTGGAATTTGAAACCACTGACATTGGAGATCCTGCCGTTCCAATGGAAACCTTCACAACAAAAGATGGAAGTATTCGTATAAAGTCAAATTATATTGGAAAGTTTTGGAGACGCTGCCATATACTTAATTCTATATTGGCAGAATCAACTGACGTTACAAACATAGACTCAAATACTTTGTTTTGGCCAACCAAAATCGATAATAATACCATTGCTCTACGCAACTTGGGTAACAACTGCTTCGTCAAAAGATCCAGTTATCCATTAGTGGTGAATGGACTCCGTCCTTTGGTCAGAACTATTGACCAATATTCAAAATTTCAAATAGAAGAGGCTGTTATTTCACGAGACATATATGACGTACATTTTCGACCATCAGATGCTAGGATCTACGATCAAAGTTTACTGGTGATGGCCACTGGAACTGCTACTAATAAGACAGAAGTACCCAACACTGTGGGCTTGCGTCTCAAATATACAGACACGAAATCTAGCACGTGGAATGCTTCAGTTTCATTGAAGTTAGGTGTGAAAACAAAAATTCAAACGAAAATACCCTTTTTTGTAGGGGGAGAAGTTGAAATTTCTGCAGAGTTTTCAGGAGCATATCAGTGGGGAAAAAGTGTAACGAAATCAAGAGACCTTGAAACGACTTATCATGTAACTGTGCCACCAATGACCTCTTTGATTGTTAGCTTGTTAGCAACGCAAGGTACATGTGATGTTCCCTACTCATATACTCAACGTGATGTTCTCATTGATGGAGAAATAGCTACCTCTCACCTAGACGATGGCGTTTACAGTGGCACCAGTTGCTACAACTTCACATATCAGACCAAGAAGATACCTATGCCTGCATGAACAACAACAATAATAAATAATGATAAATAAATAAATGATGATATGTTTGTTACATGTGATAAACATAATCGCATTTTGTGGGAAATTGTCAAGCTTTATAATACTTTTACGTGGTTTTCGGTTTGTATTATGTAAGAGAATAAAAATGTTATATTTGGGCCGGTTTGGCAAGACTTATAATAAATACTTGTATATATTTTAATTATATCATTGCATTATATTTGGACTAACTCTTTTGAATCTTGTCAAAACGAGTCTAACTTAATGATAATTGATATATATTTCAAACAAAGAAATTGTGAGTTTGATCTCCCCCTTCACATGTACTCAAGAAAAAAGAAAAAAAAAACTCTTGTGAATCTTACACCATGGCTGCGAATCAAATTAAATCTTCAATAAAGCATTGAAAACTTAGTAAATTTCGGAAAATTAGTATGCTAACATTTATATTATTTTGTGTGTGAAAATTTCAATCGTAATGAAACTTTTTTGAGACCGCTGCTGTTTACAAAAAAGACAATATCAATAACGTCGTCAAGATAAAGCTAGTCTCTAGTCACAATGTTTATAACATTCTTCACTTTGTTTAATAGGATCATATAGCTAGTTTTTCATCATTGTTTTATTGTTTACATAAATTAGTTTCAATTATATATAGTTATGCAATAAAAACAAAGTAAAGAAAAAGTTATAATCATAACTCATTTAATTTTCTAAAATATTTATAAAATAATATAACTCAAAATTTTAATTTTTGAATGGAAGGAAATATAATTTTGTTGAAAATTTGAACAAATTATTGAAATCTAACTTTATTTGTAACTCTAAAAACAAAATCAGAGAGCAAGAATCGAACCTACACAACTCCAGATTAAACTTGACATCTCGAATACATCTTTCATAACTCAAGACTAAACGATTTTGCACTTCAAATAGAGACTTCATAACTCTAACTTTTTAATTCCCCAAGTTTACTTTGGCATTATTCTTTCCACTCGTGGCACGATACATTCTATTTTTCTTATAGATAAAAAGAAAAAAGAAAAAAGAAAAAGGAATACTATTCTTCATCCTCAATTTTATTTTTATCTCCTATAGTGATTCCCCATTCCACCAAAATTCTAATCCATTCGGGAGTATATATTCAAATGATAAAGTTTTGAATATATACGAACTACTTTGGTCGAAAATGCAAACAATATTTTCTTTTCAGATAGACAAATAAAAGATCATGGCTATATAATTAAGTAGAGGACAATATTATTTTGAATATTAATTCTTCATCGGTACCAGGTCTTTTGAATTAATTCAAAAGTAAAACCATTAAAGCTCTGACCTAGAGTGGACAATATTATTATACCGATACATAAATATGGAGAGGTTCGTTGTCCTTAACATCATTAATATTTTTATTAATCATTTAAAAAATAAAAATCTATTTCACAATGAACACTTGGTCTATTACATGTAGATTTAAATATTTGTTCATATAGATTTCTACTTATCACATAAATGAATAAAATACATTACTACATTAGCTTTTTGTTGTATAATTTAAGAAAAAAAAAAGGAAGAGTAAGAACTAAAATTATTATATTCATGTGCATAAGTTTAAAATTTAAAAGAGAAAGTTTAAAAGTTTATGGACCAAAATAGATAGAATAAACGTGAAAGTTTGTGAGATCAGTGTATATTAGAAAGGTTGAAGGCGTTAGATATCCACATAAATCAATTAAATTTACCCAACCCATCAATGGTATCAGAGCGGGATGTCCTATGTTCGAACCCGTGCGTAGTTGTTTCTTTCTCATTTATATTGACTTCCACTTGTTAATTTACCCAACCAATCAACTTAATCTTTTAGGTTGAGTAGTGGTTTATTCATCCTTAGAGAATGATAATTATAATCATTGGAAATGGTAGAATGAATAATTTTCCTTTATAAGAGTGAGATATGAAGTGAGTGCAGTGAAGTAGATAGTTAATTTATAACATCTCATAGAAAAATCGTATGTATTAATGTGTTATGGTATTAAATATTTGTCGATATGTCTAACATTGACGAATGAATCATTAACTTATTCTTCCATATTTTCTGGTTGTATTATGGTATCAAAGTGAAACGTCCTGTGTTCGAACTCATGCATTATTGTTTCCTCTCCATTTATTATGATTTCCACTTGTTGGGTGTTGTTGCAATTTAAATGAATTAAATTTACCCAACCCATAAACTTAACCTTTTGGGTTGAATGGAGTGCACCAGGCCTAAAGTTGAGCACATCGGATCAATGGGTAGAGCGCACTTGAGCATATGAGAGATAGCCAACAACAGAGGCACTGACAACTTGCGATTGAATTCGGACACATTCTAGAGTATTGTATTGGACAACGTTGTGCCCCTCCGCGGTACGTGCTCAGGGAAAGATCATAGTGCTGGTTGTCCCCACACCATACTTGAACGTCCTCTTTTTCTCTCCCTCCCTTCAATAAAAGCAACACCTAGAATCTCAACAAAAGAATGCAACAAATAATCCAGACACAACCTCTTGCACAAATTCTTACGGAAAAACTATATCTACGCACACTCTTACGCAAATTATCACTGTGGTTCTTGCAATTACTTTAAGTAACTCCACACTTGTTTGTTCCCGCCTTAAGTACTAACTTAAGCATTAGTGTACAATCTGTAAAGCACCACACTGGTGCTATATTTTTGGCCCAAGTGAAGCTAGAACTCAAAGAGGAAGGCGTACATGGTGTTAAGGACCCCACATAAAAAATAGCAGAAATTTGGCCTCCTAGGATTCCGCTAAATTTGTACCAATCTTCTAGAATAAAAGGGATCGAAACCTGCAAAACAGAAGAGCACTAAAGATCGGTGTGGCTCTTGCCACACAGACTCCGATGCTTAAGTCATAATCGGAGTAGTCGAGTATGGAGAGTAGGGTATTTTGAGCGTAGCAAATAGTAGTGACTTCTAGCATATTTTAGCGTACTTTTAGTGTTTGGTTCATCCTCTTATTTATAAAAGTCAAATCCTAATCCACTTAGGAATTATATAGGTCGAAGACTAATCCTTTACATAAGTCGAATGCTAGTGTGGTCAAGAGATCTAGACTCCTAGGCCCATGTATTTCGTCCTGGGCCTAATGTCAGATCGAGGGTTGAGATAGGGCAAGTTCGGATCGAGCTGCACAAAAGTTGAGGAAAACCAAAAGAGGGTTCTTGGCGCCAAAAAGGTATTGGCACCGAGCAGTGCTCGACGTCGACCACGGGTCGACCGTACAGGTTTCGGTGCTTACTTGGTTCTTCCTCGGCCAGTCTCTGCTTCTGTCGCTTGGTCCGTTCTTCTTTTATCTCCCTATAACACAAAGGATTTAACATGAGTTTATAGTATGAGTGGGCTACTCCTCTCATTGTCAATTGATTTTGAGATAGAACCATGAATATTGATAAGGGACCTAAAAATGAAAATCAACCCTTCATATAATTTTATAATTTTAAAAAGAGTTAGAAAAAATTAAATAAATAGATAAAAACTAAAACTATTAAACCGAAAAAGAGGAAGAATGGACGTATTTCGAATGAAAAAAAAAAACATTTTAGCTCCATATTATAATTTCTTTTCAGTTTTTTATTCTTTAAAAGTAAACTTGTTTAAATTACAAGCATGTAATTAATCAAACGATTAATTAAATTTTGTAATGCTTAGAGGTCTAGAAATCATTACCGTTAAGAAACCATGGGGTTGTCTTAAATTATATGTGCTATCGTTTTCCACCTTATGTTTTGTAATTCAATGGAATTTAATTTTTTAAGAAAAACAACGTCTAGGATGAGTGGAAATTCGAACTCAAGATTTTTTTTTTATCGGAAAGAGGTGCCTTAGCCAATTCAGTACTATATTCTTATTGTCTAATTATTTATTTTATACACACTACTCATTTAAAAAGTTATTAAAACAGTAACTTATAAAAAAGATTGCAACTCTTTCTAAATTGAAGTTGTCGTTGAATGATATTGAAAGAATTCTAAACAAAAATTGATATAAATTGTGAGGTTGATGGTAAAAATTGATTTATTTTCCTTGAAAAAGTTTATTTAGAATGACAAATGTGAAACGGAATTAATCTTAGTCAAATTCATGAGAAAGCAATGTTTGATTCTTTTTATTTTCTTCAAGAAATAAATAAAAAGGTAGCGTGGAATCTCATCGTGTGATTTTGTAGAATCTCATGAATCCCCATTCCATCATACTTCTGATCCATTTGGAGTATTATTCGAAAGTTAAAAGCTTTGAATATCCCAACTACTTTAGTCTTTGTCATTTGTTTGGAAGTGCAAACAATAGTTTCTTATCTTGATTAGAAAAGCAAAAGATTTCGAGTAGATATACGTAGGAGATAATATTTTCATTAGTAAGAGGTCTTTTCGGTCGACTGACTAAGACATTTATCTTCTACCAAAATGTTAGAAGTTCGAATTTTCACCTCACATATTGTTCAACTCAAAAGGAAAAAAAAAAAAGAAATATGAAGAATTTGACTCGAATTGAGTATAATACAATATTATTGTAGAAATATGGAGAGGTTGATTGTCCTTAACATCATTAATTTTTTTTTATTAATCACTTAAAAATTTTAAAATCTATTTCAAAATGAACACGTGATCTATTACATGTAGATTTTAATACTTGTTGATATAGATTTTTCTATCACATAAATGAACAAAATAATAATAATAAAAAATAAATAAAAGAATGTAAGGACTAAAATTATTGTATGCAAATTTAAGAAGTAAAATATAAAATTTAAATGTTTTAAGGACACAAATAGAATTAATGGGTGTAAAAGTTTGTGAGAGAGTGTGAATTTCTTTCCTATCCTAACTTTCAAATTGTGATATTCCACTATGAGTGAAGCTTAAAGATGTTAGTTGTTTTGTGTTAAATAACCTAAAAGTTTTTTTCCCCTTGAAAAAAAAAACCTCATTCAAACATTAAAGAGTACATCCTTTTTTGATAACATATCAAATAACCAATCGAGTTATAAACAAACCCCAGGCATCAAATTCATGTGTTTCAGTCGACATAAAAGTTTAATGTTATAGGTTAGGATAAATTGATCATTTATAGATATCTTAACATTAAAAACAAAAATACAGGAGTTTGAAAACTTACATCATACCTCTTATTCTCGATACCATTTTAAATATATTATCTAATGAACCCAAAGGTTTCAGCTTATATTATTACGACACATGCTACATATATCTAACTGATCCATTTCGAAATACCTAAAAGATAAGGATCGTCTCGAATCTAACATGTAGAGCTACCGATATCCTCAATAAAAATTCCTCATCCACACTAAAGGGCCAAATATGATGGAGATGACACATGGAATTTTATCCTTTTTGTTTTTTTCTTCTTTATTTCCTTTTTCTTTCCCCTTTTTGGAATATTTAGAATTTTTGAAGAAAGTTATACTTGAAGAGTTCACATCCAAGGGCCAAATATTCCAATAAACATTATTGCAATACTTTAAAATTTTAAAGAAGGTTAGAAAAATAAAATAATCATAATTAAGTAATTAAAAATAAAATTAAAAAGTGTTTTAAAGAGTGGTTACATTTCTAATGAGACAAAAGTACAATACATTTTAGCTCCATATTATATTTATTTTCACTTTCATATTCTTCAAAATTAAACGTGTTTAAATTACAATAGGCATATAATCAATGAAATAATTAATTAAATTCTTTAATGCATATTTAGATATTTAGATTTTTAAAATTTTATTATTTTTTTAGATAGATTATCTCATGAAATGAATTGTTTCATTTTGATATAGCATGTGCTACACATATTAATAAAACAATTTCTTTATTGAATATAATTCTCCAATGATTAAACCAATTACTTATGTTTTTAAAAATTTAAAATAATTATTTCAAATAGGAAAGTGTTACTTTTTTGCCTAGAGCATATGATAAAAAATTTTAAATTTTGGCTGGGATCCAATTCTCCGTCTCAAAAAATAATGTAATTGCTACTAAGTTATGTTGTGACGAAGAGAAGAGAACAAATAGGTGACGGAATTTAGACAATAATAATTCTCATCAATTCTAGGGAAATGATCCGTTCTTACCCCTAAACTTTATAAGGTGTATCGATTTTTGCAATAAACTTTCAAATTTTGTCACATTTGACCTTAGACTTAGATAATTATTGCAATTTTTACTGTTTTTTTTATTTATAACTAATTTACACCAACTAATTTTACGAATAGGCACCCTAAAAGTCTACAAAAACTCATTAATTTTAATAAAGCTTTGCATAAATTTAAATTTTGACAAAGGCACAAAATCAACCATTGAATAACTTTTACCAAAACTCACAAATTCAAACAAAGACAGTAGCTCTAATGCCTTTTTTTTGCTTCAAATCCTATCAGTTTCGTACCTACCATTTGTTTATAATTTATAGTTTATGCATAAGAATGATTTTGTAAGAAGTTATTCAATCGAAAACTTGTCCGAAGATAAAAGTTATAATCATTTTTCAAATTCAAGGCAGAGGTTACAACTCTTTCTAAATTTTGGGTGCAATTTGATGAAATTGAAAACTGAAAAATAAACACTAATATAATTGCACAGTTTAGGGTAAATTTCCATATTTTTCTTGAGCAATTTTTTAAAATTAAATAAGTGAAATGGAATCTAGTCAAATTCATGAGGAAAAAAAAGTCATGTTTTATTCCTTTTATTTTCTTTAAGAAATAAATAAAAAGATAGCGTGGAATCTCATGCATCAGAGGACAGATTTTGTTGGAAGAGAGAATTTCTTTTCCTTCCTATAAATATGATCTGTGGTAGGAGATACCAACATAGCAAACACAACTTTGTATTTGGAAGAGTAGCAAGCAAAGAGCAAGAGAAGAAAATGGTGCAACTTCCAAGGCATGTAGCTTTAAAATCAAAGTACAACGCCAACTATTTGCGTTATTTGAATGAAGCTTCACCAGTTCAGACATTTCTCCAGTATTCTGGAGACACAGTTCTGAGTCCATACACAAAGTTTGACATTGAGCAGGCCAAATGTGACCCTTCATTGGTCAATATACGATGTTGCTACAACAACAAATATTGGGTAAGTTTGCCTTCAGACCATAACTACATTGTTGCACAAGCTGACAAGACTGAGGAAGATAAATCCAAATGGAATTGCACATTATTCCAACCTATCTATGACAACACTCATCATGCTTTTCGATTTCGTCATATCTATCTTGGTTTCAATATTGTGTTGTGGAGAGTTGGCCCTCCATATGGGGATTGCTTGCGTGCACAATGGTCAGACCCCGATAGAGATCTTTGCGATCTTAGCACAATCATTGATTGGGGAACTTTGCTTTCCATACCTAAATATATTGCTTTCAAGGGTGATAATGGTTGCTTCCTTAGTTCTCGCTGGATTGAAGGCCATCAATATCACCAATTTGCTTCAAATGACATCGGAGATCCTACGATTGGGATGGAAACTTTCATCACAAAAGATGGGAGTATTCGTGTAAAGTCAAATTACTTTGGCAAATTTTGGAGGCGTAGTCCTAACTGGATTTGGGCTGATTCCACTGACACCTCAACAAACAATCCTGACACTTTGTTTTGGCCAACAAAAGTTGATAACAATAATGTTATTGCTCTACGTAACTTGGGTAATAACAACTTTATCAAGAGGCTCACAACCGAAGGCAAGACAAGTTGTCTCAATGCTGCCATCAACACAATTGACGAAACTGCACGGTTACAAATGGTAGAGCCTGTTCTTCGAAGAGAAATATATAATGTGAATTACCGTCTTGCAGATTCCAGAGTCTATGATCAAATTCCACTTGTGATGGCCACTGGGGATGCTACCAACCGAACACAAGTAGCCAACACGATGAATTTGAATCTATCGTATACTGAAACCAAATCAAGCACGTGGAGTTCTTCAGTTTCTACAAAATTGGGTGTCAAAACAACTTTGGAAACAGGTGTTCCCTTTATTGCTGATGGAAAGGTTGAAATATCTGCTGAGTTTAGTGGATCGTACCAATGGGGAGAAACTAAAACAACATCACAGACACTTGGAACTACATATCAAGTAACTGTGCCACCAATGAGTACTGTGATTGTCAGTTTGCTCGCAACTAAGGGTACGTGTGATGTTCCCTACTCGTACACTCAATGTGATACTCTCATCAATGGGGAAACAAAAATTTACGAAATGGATGATGGTGTTTACACTGGCATCAATTGCTATAACTTCAAGTACGAAGTTAAAAGCAAACCATTAGGATGTTAATATTACTATTGATAAGAATGTTTGTGGGTAACATTCTTCTAAAACCCTCACGAGACTTCACTCGTCCTTCTAAGGTATAACTTTGGAGGTTGAAAAGGCTTGTTGCATGTGCTAAATGCAATCGTGTGTTTCCTTTACTTATGTATGTTTCTGGCTTTAGTTTGTATTATCTATGTAAAAGAATAAAAGTATTGTAGAGCGATGTCTACAATATAATAATAAAGTGTCATGTGGGTTGTAATAATGTTGGTACTTCTCGATATTGAGAGTTAATAAAATTAAAGTATGCTTTATTTACTACTCTTCTCTTGTATTTCTACTTTGTTTGGATTATTTATTTATTTATGTTTGATGATATTTTTCTCTCTCATTCGATGAAACTTAGAAAATAAATGTTTCTTTGCAATTCACACGTTACATCTCTTCAAAGTATTAAACAATAATTTAATCTGCAACCAATGAAATAGACTTCTGTTGTTATGCTATTAATAGCATTGCAAGTTTAAGTTTCTAAGGTATGAAACTGAGATTTGATTTAATGAAATTATTTGATGCCGCAAGTTTACTTTAGATTTATGAACTTGTGTAAATTAATAGATAAGATTTTATCTTGCTTAATTAAAGGTGGAAACTATGACACGTGTGGTAACATCTCTAGTTTGAAAAGAAAAATTATAATGCACTTTCTCTCTCTCTTTCCTCTTCTACTAGTTACAATTAATGTCTAAGAAAATTTCAGCCTTTTTTTTAAGGGGAATATAATACATATGTGGCTAAAATTAGCCTTCTTATTCATTCAAATTGGTCGAAAATACAGAAGAAAAAAGAGAAAAGAGAAAAATATCAGAGTTTTGGCATTCATTTCTCACCATTTTTTTTGTGCTTTCGAACTTGATTTTCTATTTGCCAAAACTTTTTTTTTTTAATTTTTAATTTGGTTAGATTAGATGTGTTTCATCTACTCTTTAGGGGATTTTTTCTGTTGGTGTTATATTTATAAATTCTTTATAAGGATCGCTATTGAAAAAAAAGGGAGTTGTAATGCTTGATTCTATAAATATAGGAAATGATGAAGTTTCTTCTAGCTCTTAAAAAAGAACGTGTTGTAGTACTTATAAACTATGAGTCATATATGAAAAGATTCATCACTGAGATTTTTATTCCAAAAAGTTGCATGAACGGCAGTGATTCATGCTATATATGTGAGGACAATTATTTTCATTGGTATGAGTTATTTCAGGTGAAACCAAAAGTAAAGTCCCTTCGAAATACCGTTGTCAGTGTTTGATCGAATCACATTTCTCTATACATTAATTGCAAAAGTTAAAGTTGAATTTCTCTATGGATACCGTTGTCAGGTTTTATTTAATTCTTACCATTAAATTTTCGGTTAACATTAACTGTTTATAAAAACGGTATTAATTTGATCAAAGATTTATTAAAGTTTAATCTTTTGGTTTGCCATTTCGACCCAACACATTCTTGTGGAGCTTTGAGCTAAGCCTATAAGTACATAATGAGTGGACCTAACAAATAAATAAGCAGAAGTAAGAATCAGAAAGATGGATCACTGAAGGCAGGCCTTTCTCAATGAAAAAACTAGTCTGTCACACTTGTTTGTTTTGCTCTAAAAAAATCAATGAAATACAAAATATATTTTGATTGAAGAATAGAATGAATGGCACAAAATGACATAAAATATGTGAGGCGCCAAATTTTCTAATTTATGGAATAAAGAGAGAACTTTCCATAATTACTCAGGAAAAGTAATTAATCTCAGCCATCAATATTATTGTTTTTGATTGAATATTTTAAGGAAAGATAAACAGCAAGCAAGTCATCAGCAGAAGGACCTTAATTAATTGTAACTAACGGACATTAGATTTCAAAAATATCACCTTGATCAAACTTTGAAAGACAATTTTCATATCAATATTATGATAGCCATGACAGTTTTCCAATGGTTCAAAGGCTTGTTTTTCATGTACAACGTTTCAATTGTATTGTTGTATCGTTCAATTGTATTGTTGTATCTTAGAGGGGACATGCAAGAAAAGATACCTTATGCCCCAACATTTGATAAAGAAATGCATACTGCAAAGAGTTTGAATCTCAAGATATCAAGATATGCTAAATTTGGGAGGCTTTCAGGGAGGAGTAAAGATTGAAAGAATTACAAAAGATTATTTCAGAGTGAAGATTGAAAGAATTACAAAAGATTATTTCATATTTGATTTCTTACTACATCTCGTTACAACGTATCATCCTATTTATAATAGGATAATTCCTAATTATAATAGGAATGAAACATCTAAATCGAAATAATATCTAAAATTAAATGTTAAATCCCAAATCATATCAAATTGATTCCAAAATCATATCAATCTCATAACACTGATTCCTAAAGCATATCGATCTCATAACAAGATACCTACGAATCAACCTAATTGTATTTATGTGTTTGTTTCTCAAACAGTTTTAAGGAGACGAAGAGATTCATCGTGGAGCTTACAATTGAGAAGCAAAGCTAAAAGATTAGACATCTGAACAAGCGCTTTCGATTTAAGGGAGCACACCTTAAGACATGGAAGGGAAAAACGTTGTTCTACCTCAAATATGGAATTTCAACATCTGGTCCTACAGAATATTACAATTGGTTTATTGACTGAGGAGGAATTGTTACTCAACCGGTACAATTGCTGGTATTATTATTTTAAATTGTTTTGAGAGGGACTAGAGTGCAGCTCAAGAAGTGCCCAATTTTGTTATGGATGGTTTCACTAATTAACAATTCTGTGGTATTAGAAGGCTGCACCGACTTACCCATCACCTTGGGAGAAAGAGATACCATAATGAGTATAAGGTCGTTGAGTTCTTAAGTCGGCCTACAGTACAATATTTGACCGACCTATCATACATGCTCTTCAGCTATACCCTCAACAATTCACTAAATTATGAAGTATCCAACTGATCATGGGGTTGGAATAATTTGAAGTGAGTAGAAGACTTCTAGGTAGTGTTATACTATAGCACTTAAGGTTTCAAATATCTATGTTATAACTTAAGAAAGTGAGCTTTATAAGTATTCGACATGCCAACATTGAGGAACACGAACTGAAGAGTTGGAGCTTGTACCGGTACCGTTATTGAGCCCGGAGAAGCAAGTCAAACACCGGCACCAAACTTGGAGCTATTGATAGGCAGGAACGCATCCACTTCTTAAGAACCAACAATGCCAATGTATTTGTCTGGTCCCATGAAAGATACGTCGGGCATCGACCTAAAGATCATGGTCCATCATCTCAACATAGATACCTTATTTTGACCTATTGAACAAAAGCATTGACCTGTAAATGCTGAGAGGAGACCGATTATTGCTTACAAGTTCCAAAAATTGTTTAAATCCTTAATTCATAAAAGAAGTTTACTATCTCGAGTGACTATCTAACATAGTTTTTGTTAAGAAAGCTAACATTAAATGGAGAGCATCTATAGATTTCACGAACTTAAATAAAGCATGTCCTAAAGACAACTTCCCCCACCTTATGATAGACCAAACAAACTATTAACATTCATGGATTTATACTCGGGCTACAATCAAATCAAAATGTGTACATACTAGACCCTGGACATACCTCGTTTATAACAAACTAAGACCTTTTATTGCTACAATGTAATGCCATTTGGCCTGAAGAACACTGGTACTACCTGTCAACGAAATGGTCAATAAAATGTTCGTGACGTAAATAGTCAGAACATGGAAGTTTACGAGGTAAATAGGTCAGAACATGAAAGTTTACGTAGATGATACCGCTGGTCAAAAGTAAGAAAACGAGATCCCATATTGTCGACATATTCAAAGCATTTGAAGTCTTATGTCACTCTCAAACGAAGCTCAACCGAAGAAAATGTGTTCCTTCGGAGTATGATTTGGAAAATTCCTTGTATTATGGTCAACTAATGTAGGATGGAAGCACCCAAAAACTCAATGAAATAATAATAACTATATTATTATAATTTCCATTTTTGTTTATTATTCGATTTTTTATATCAAATATAAATAGATAAATGAATAAAAATATTTGTAAATTTTCAATAAATTATTTATGAAAAATGAGTCGCATAAGAAAATATATTCTTACAGACAAAAAAAGAGAAAAAGAAAAGTATACTTAACATAATTTCGAATTTCATTATATTTGTTTAGGAAAAAATGTGACATACATAAACAAACTAATATCAATTCAAAATTATCCTTATACGAATTCGTGCCCTGACATAAAATTGTTTATTTACCATCATTGCATAGCACTCCTTAATCACATGAATTCTAACTATTCGTGAAGGCACCCAACTTAGGAAAATTAAAAAAGTTGGGAAAATAAGCAAAATAGCAATAAGGTTTTCGTTTTTTAAATATAGCATTTTTTTTCAAAAAAATGGAGTCCCACCTTCTAAATTACAAATATACCCTGCAGGCCCGAACCAACAATAAATTACTTCTGATTGACCTCTGATATACTAATGATTGACAAATATACTCCTGATATATATGTGATATATGTTTCATATACATATGATATGAAATTGATTTACTTCTGATATAACTATTATATCTACTACTATAGGTGACATAGAATTGATTGACTTTTGATATACTATTGATTTACTTATGATATAACTATAATAGACAGATATACTCCTGATATATATGTGATATATGTTTGATAAGAAAGAATTCAAAATCAAAGTTTTAGCTTGTTGGACAAAACAAATGACAGTGGGCTCATATTTTCACTTGTGTCAATTCATCAAGCACCAAAATGTAAACTAAATACTGATTACACGAGAAAATCCAAAAAAAGGAAACCAACGGCTACTAAGGACACATATAGAAGGAATTGAAAAAAGACAAGAAAGGAAAGAGCATTCATTGTAATGAATGTTGAAAAGATAATTGTCAGTGTACCAAAAATAGAAGATTGCTAGTCTGTCATGAGACTCTGATCTGTACAAGCTGGAAATTTCTTTTCACGCTGAAGGCAAGAATGAGGAAGATTTCATTGGAGAGAGATTCAAGGAAAAGAATCAATTCCAAAGGATCTCAAGCTGTGTTGGGGTAGAGTATGGTTAGGCATTTGTCTCTTCCTCGACCAGAGTTTTTGGTAGGGTCGTTTCTAATTTTACATCTTCCTCAAACTAATGGGTATCTCATACACTCCTAGTTTGCTTCTAAGATCTTTGAAACTAGCCTTGGATAGAGCTTTTGTGAATATATCTGCCACTTGTTTTGTTGAGGGTACGTATTTTGTTACTAAGTGTCCAAGACTCACCTTTTCTCTTACAAAGTGATAATTTATTTCTATATGCTTCGTTCTTGCATGAAAAACAGGGTTCTTTGCCATATGAATTGCACTCATGTTGTCGCATAGGAGTTGAGGTGGCTTGAGCATTTTGATTCCAATGTCTCTTAAGAGAAACATAATCCAAGTGAGATCTGCTGTAGTGGCTGCCATTGCTCTATATTCGGCTTCTGAGCTAGATCTTGCTACTGTAGTTTGCTTCTTAGAGCTCCATGATATGCAATTTGGTCCTAAGAAGATACATGAGCCTGAGGTACTTCTTCTTGTGTCAGGACATCCTGCCCAATCTGCATCCGAAAAACCATAGAGATTTAGAGAACCATTTTTGTGAAAGATCAACCCATACCTAATGGTGCCTCTGATATATCTCAGAATTCTCTTGACATCTTTCAGGTCCTTGTATCTTGGTTCTTGAAGCTTTTGACATACTTTATTTACAGCAAAAGTTATATCAGGTCTAGTTAGTGTTAAATATTGGAGGGAGCCCACGATGCTTCTAAATTCCTTCTCATCAACTAGATTGTTGTCATCTATAGCTTCTGTGGTTGTTGCTGCAACTGGAGTGCTGAGATGGGATGCTTCTAACATCTTGGACTTTGTAAGAATATCTTCAGCATACTTGGCTTGAGACAGTGTGATTCCTAGGGGTGTGTGAGTCACCTCAATTCCAAGACAGTAGTGTAAGGTGTCGAGGTCTTTTAACGCAAACTCGTTGCTTAGTTGGCCAATGAGTTTATCCATGGCGTTTGTGTTTGTTCTTGTCATTATGATATCATCAACATAAATTAACATTAGAATAAGAGTTGAGTTATCTTTAAACACAAATAACGAGGGATCAGAGTATGGGCAAGTGAATCCTGTATGAAGGAGAAATTGTGAGAGCCTTTCAAACCATGCTCTCGGAGCTTGCCTAAGACCATATAAGGAACGATTGAGTTTGCAGACAAGGTGGGCCTTGTTAGGATGTTGGAAGCCTGGTGGTTGAGTCATGTATACATCTTCCTTAAGGTATCCATGCAAGAATGCATTCTTGACATCAAGTTGTCTTAAACTCCATCCAAAATGGACTGTTAAGGCAATGATCAATCGAATTGTTGTTGGCTTGGCGACAGGACTGAATGTCTCGTCATAATCCACTCCTTCAACTTGAGAGTAGCCTTGAGCTACTAATCGGGCCTTGTATCTTTCAACACTTCCATCTTCTTTCAACTTTGTTTTGAAGATCCATTTTGAGCCGACAATGTTGATATTAGGAGGAGGAGTGACAAGTTCTCATGTGTGATTTTCCTTGAGTGCTTTCATTTCTTCTTCCATTGCCATTTTCCAATAGGGAATTTTGAGTGCTGATTTAAAGCTCTTTGGCTCAGCTATCAAGGCTTGGCTGCACAGTATTGACTTGGTGCTTTGTAATTCTTGGTGTAGTTTAGGATCCAATCGTGGATTGTTGTAGAGCTTCCTCCTTGTTATCATAGGATGTGATGCCTTCAGAGTGGTTGAAGATGGTACTGCATGTTGCTCTTCATTTGATAAGGTTGAGGTTGTCAATTGATCAATTGTGGATGAGTCTGCAATAGGAAAACACAAGTCAATGAAGAGATTTTCACTAATGTCTGGCAACTCACTTACTTGTTGTGGGCTTAAATCAACTGCAAGCATGTCTGAGTGTTTGACAACATTTTCTCCCTCAGTTGCATCGTGCTGAGTATGTTTTGTTTCTAATTTAGTGTGTTGATCTTCCTCAATTGAGCATCCATCGGTCATTTCTTGTTGAGTTTGAGACTCTTCCAAGACTATAGTTTTCTTCCTATGATTTGACTGGGCTGCACAATCCTTTTGAGCTTCATAGCTAACTTGCTTCTTGTGTGTTGATTCTGCTTTTGTATTTAGTCATTCTTCTTATCCTGTGAATTCAGAAACTACAAGATTTCTTCCAATATTGTTGTCAGTTTTGCTTTTTTCAAAAGGAAACACAATTTCATCAAAAACAACATGTCTAGAGATGTATATTCTATTTGTGGTCATGTCTAGACATCTATATCCTTTGTGGATAGGGCTATATCCAATGAACACACAATGATAGGTTCTTTTAGAGAATTTGTCCTTGTTGTAGTTCCTTAGATATGGAAAACACCTGCACCCAAAGACTCTTAATGAACTATAGTCGGGATCATTTCCAAAAAGCTTTGCAAACGGAGTTTTCATATCAATAACTTTGCTAGGCATTCTATTTATCAAGTAAACAGCAGTTAAGAATGCTTCTACCCAATATTTAGAGGGTACTTTTGATTGGAAAATAAGAGTTAAGCTGATTTCAACAATATGCCTATGTTTTCTCTCCGCTATTCCATTTTGTTGTGGTGTGTGAGGACAAGAAAATAAGTGTAAAATTCCATTTTGTTCAAGGAGATTTTTAAAGGCTAAAGATGTGAACTCTCCACCACCATCACAATGAAAAATTATTTTTCTATCAAAGTGATTTTCAACAAGCTTTTGAAACTTAATGAAACATGCTAGAAAATCAGATTTTTTCTTTAGAGGATATAACCAAGAGTATCTAGAAAAGTCATCTACAAAGCTTACATAATACTTAAAACCTTGACAAGAGGATATAGGGGCTGGACCCCATAAGTCACAATGGATCTTTTGTAAAGGAAAAATCGAAGTATTATTGCTATAATTAAAAGGCAGTCTACAACTCTTGCCTAATTTGCATGAAACACAAACAGAATCATCCTTTTTCCAGCCAGATATATCAAGATACTGATATTTATTTAAGAAGTTCAAGGTAATATCATTTGGATGCCCCACTCTCTGGTGCCAAATGGAGTAAGTAGCCTTATTTGTACTTGTTATAGCTGCAAAAGCCTTGGAAGCCTCTTGATTTTGTTCAATCAGAGCATAAAGCCCTTCTTGTTTAGCTCCCTTGCCTAAGATCAGGCCCTGTTTGTTCTTAATAACAAAACCATCAGAGTTAAAAGAGATAGAGCAAGCATTTTCCGTAGTTAGTTTGCTGATAGATAGTAGGTTTTTCTTAATTTTTGGAACAACTAACACATTGTTAAGATGCAACTTGTTTTCTCTAGTATTTAGTGAGCAATTGCCTATATGGGTAATATCTAATCCTTTGCCATATCCTATGTATAATTTTTCATTGCCAAAATATGATTTGATATTAGAGAGCTTACCAGTATTGCTAACTACATGGGCCGAGGCTCTAGAGTCTGCAAACATAGTAGGATCTGTGGCTATACTTTCATTGAATGAGATTGCAGCAAAGGCTTTCGGCATCTCTTCACTTTGATAAGAGTGATCAAATCTGTTCCAGCATTGAAGGGATGTATGATTGTACTTCCCACATATCTGACATTGCACATTTCCTTCTTTGGCACTTAGATTTGAAGTTTTTTGTTGTGTTGATTCTAAAAAATGTCTTTGAGGGGATAGATTCGTTGCTTGTTGAGGAGTAATGTTTGGACTTCTACCTTGAAAACTTCCTCTTCCTCTTTGATTATAATTTCGTCCTCTGCCACTGGATCTCCCCCTTTTGAGTGTAGAAAGCTAGATTTTGATCAACATGAGAGGATTTTTCTTCATATATTTCAGATACCAACTGAAGTTCATGATTTCTCAACGATTGAACAAATTGATTATAGGTAGGATATGGAGCTCTGGATAACATTGCTACTCTAAAGTCCTTATATTTGTTACCCAAGCCCCTTGCCAAGTGAAATATCTTTGTTGTTTCATCTAAGGGCTTCTTCATTGCCGATAATTTGTCAGTGAGGGCCTTGAATTTCTTCAAATATTCTTTAAGGTTGAGATTCCCTTTCTTCAAGTTGAGTAACGCCTCGTTGAGATGAATCTCGTTTTCTTTGGTCATTGTGAGAAGTTGCTCCTCTAATGATCTCCACACTTGATAGGCAGTTTCTGTGCTTTCAATCATGCACAGCACATCTTCATTGATAGTTCCTAAAAGCCACGAAGTCAGGAGACCATCATTGTTTATCCACACGGTATATTGTGGATTAACAGATTTGTCTTCCTTGCTGCTTCCAACGTGTTCTTCTGGTGGCTGATCATTAGTAAGATGTTGCTCCATTCCCATAGTTCTAATGAGGGGCAGGATCTCAGATTTTCATAGAAGATAGTTGTTGGAATTGAGCTTAATAGAAATGAGGCTGGAGCATTGATGAAATAGTTAAATAGTAAGACTATTTTCTGTTTTGGCCATTTTGAAATCCAAAGCTAAAGATTGATTAGAACTTTTCTCATGTAATCGTATGCTCTGATACCAAGAAAGAATTCAAAATCAAAGTTTTAGCTTGTTGGACAAAACAAATGACAGTGGGCTGATATTTTCACTTGTGTCAATTCATCAAGCACCAAAATGTAAACTAAATACTGATTACACGAGAAAATCCAAAAAAAGGAAAACAACGGCTACTAAGGACACATATAGAAGGAATTGAAAAAAGACAAGAAAGGAAAGAGCATTCATTGTAATGAATGCTGAAAAGATAATTGTCAGTGTACCAAAAATAGAAGATTGCTAGTCTGTCATGAGACTCTGATCTGTACAAGCTGGAAATTTCTTTTCACGCTGAAGGCAAGAATGAGGAAGATTTCATTGGAGAGAGATTCAAGGAAAAGAATCAATTCCAAAGGATCTCAAGCTGTGTTGGGGTAGAGTATGGTTAGGCATTTGGTTTATGCTACTGGTTCATTTTGATGTTTAAACCTTTAAGTTTTTGGTTGAAAGACTTTGCTGCTGATTTGATGTTTATGTTAGTACCCAAGAATGATGTTTAAACCTTTTAAGAATGACATTGTTGCTGATTTCGGTTTGATCTTTAAAATTTTAAATAAAACTTAATTGTACTATTGATATATGTACGATGTATACTTGATATATCACTGATATATTATTGATATACAGAAAAACTCTAAGTTTCTATTTACCTCTAATTTCTAATTGATTTCTCATTCACAGTAATTTCGAAAATCACCATTGACATTCACATTCACGTTCCTTTCAAGTTTTCTTTCTCATTGTCAGTAAGTATCTAATTTTTTCCTCATTTTCCATGCATGTCAATACCTACTGATTTCTAATTGATCAAAAATACAAAACAAAAGGTTAAAGCAGGTAAAATAGTGATTTACTATTATATAACTGATATAGAATTGATTGACTTTTGATATACTATTATTTACTTATGATATACTAATGTTGTCAGATATACTCCTGATATATATGTGATATATGTTTGATATATAATAACGAAGCGATAATTGAAAAGGGCAATTTGGGAATACTGAAAATTTTAAGATCAGGATTTTCAAAAAAATGCTATATCTTAAAATATCAAAAAGGCATGCTATTTTGCTAAATATAAAAAACATATATGCTACCGATTACAAATCCTCAAACTTTTAAGAGTTTTTAAGAGTATTAGAAAAATAAAAAAATAAAAATAATAAACAAAATAAATAAGTGCCCGTTTGATAACCATTTCATTTTTTGTTTTTGGTTTTTGGTTTTTAGTTTTTCAAAAACAGGATTGTTTGATAACCAATTCAATTTTCTATTTTTTGTTTTTCAAAAAACCATTTTGAAATTCTATGTAAATTTCAAAAACAAAAAAAAGGTAGTT
Organism: Momordica charantia; assembly: GCF_013281855.1. Classification (NCBI taxonomy): domain Eukaryota; kingdom Viridiplantae; phylum Streptophyta; class Magnoliopsida; order Cucurbitales; family Cucurbitaceae; genus Momordica; species Momordica charantia. The sequence continues at coordinate 1,864,976 of NW_028275165.1, read as the reverse complement.
TTCGAAAACAGGTTTTTGTTTTTCAAAATCTTATTTTTTCTTCTAATAGTCAATTTTTTTCCTTTCTCATATTTATCTCTAAAATTTTTATTTTTCACTCTAAATTTTTTTTTATTTCTAGATTTCTAGATTTCTTTCCATAAACTTTATTTTTCTCTCTCTAAAATTTTCATATTTTGAATATTTATTGTTATTTGTCTCTCTCCAAAATTTACCGTATTTTTGTTTTTTCTAATAGATCGGTTTCATTTCTCTCCCTAAAAATTTATTATTTTTCCTAACTTTTTTCTCTCTAAAATTTCATATTTTATAACTTTTATTTCTTTTCGTAATCTATTTTTTCCTCTAAAAATTATATTTTATTTTCTCGTTCAATTTTCTTTGATTGTAACTTTTATTTATCTTTGTATTTATTTAATTTCTATAAAAATTATATTTTGAATCTCGCTTTTATCTCTAAATTTGTTGCCACTATAGTTTTTCTCTTTCTTTATAATTCTTTTTTTTCTTTACCATATCCTTTCCTCTCGACTTTATTTTTTTCTCCTAAACTTTTCTCTTTTTGTCTTTAACTTTTCTTTCACTATTTATTTTTTCTAAATATTTTTATTTATCTCTCTAAAATTTATGTTCCAAAAGTTTATTTACATGCTATTTTCATGTCTCTGGGGAAGACAAAAATTTCCGCAAGGTCGGGTCCCAAAAATATAAAACGCATGTCTCGACTCCGACCCTATCCCTGTCCTCGATTCTATTTTTTAAATAATTACAAACAATTATAAAAAACCGATAAATTTTCTCGAGAACATCTCTCGGACTCAAGAATGAGGTGAAGACAAAGACTAAAAATTTTCACGAGCACGACAACGGGGGATCATCCTCACTCGCACCCACACAATTGTCATCTCTACCTTACATAAAAAATTTTCTCTAATATGTGTTTTCAATTTTCTAACTTTTTAAAAACTAAAAACTAAAAATGATTACCAAACATGTTTTGGTTTTTTGTTTTTTAAAAACAGAAAACCAAAAACCAAAAACTAAAAACACGAAAAACTAAAAACCAAAAACTAAAATGGTTATCAAAACCCTAAATAAACAAAACATATGTTTTAAAGAATGGTTATATTTCGTGAAATACATTTTATCTCCATATTATAATTTATTTTCAGTTTTGTATTTTGTTTTCTATCAAAGAAATACTGCATTCAAAAGAAACAAAAATCCGCCAAAGGTTACCTCACCCACCGCAAGAAACCGGAAAGGAAAATAACTCCCCCAAAGAACTGAATACAGGTTTTGTATTTTTTTAAAATTAAACTTAAATTACAATATGCACACATAATCAATCACATCATGTATTAATAATTATGGAATGCATATTTAGAGTTTTGAAACTGGTTTTAAAATTCAGATTATATGCCTCACCAAATGCATTGTTTCATCTGATATAATAATGTGTGTTATACATATTAATGAAATAATTAAGTTTAGTGAATATAATTATTTCAAAAGATTAAACCAATGCTTGTCCGATGAAAAAGGTTGTGTCCTCTAGGATTGGGTAAAAATCTTCTGTAACTTTATTCCGATGAATCAACTAATTTTGCATTTTGAGTATTTTTAAAATAAGATAAAATGATTAAAATAAGTTTAAAAGCCTTGTACAGATTTCAATTCACCTAATTAATTTAAAAAATAATTATTCTCTCATGATTTGTAGGCAAGAACTCTAATTAATTTATCAACTATATCTATCCCGAGAAAGTTTGGCCATATCTCTAATTTCAATTCCAATATCCCTATCTAGCATTAAAAACTATAAATTGATTAGAACAAATTTATGCGCGATTTTGGGATCTGAATTCAGTATCGAATGGCCCCGAAATTCTCCTCCATCCTCCGCAACCTGAATGCTCACCTAGTTTACCTGGAAGAGAAAAATCTCTTAGGAGGGCACCCAACCTAAAAACATTATTCCAAGCCAAACACGTTTAGCTTCGAAGCTCTTATGTGCAAATGAAGGTACGCCTTGTTGGATTTGTAGGAAGAATGCAAATAAAGTCTCACGTTGATTAGGCAAGAGAATGATCCATGATATATAGATGAGGACTATTATTTCGATTGGTATAAGGTCTTTGAGGTAAAACCAGAAGTAAAGCCGAGTGCTAGGTGAAAAACTCACTCATTTTAATAAAATCAACTAGTGCATGCAGAAATTCTCTCAGTTTTGTACCTATCATGTGTTTTAGTTTTTTACCAATATATCACATGTTTTATAATGGATGAAATACACAAGACAATACCTTTTCAAAGAAAAACTTATCCGAAAGTAAATATTACAATACATTTACAAATTTAATGTAAAAGATTACAATTTTTTCTAAATTTACGTTTCAATCGGATGAAATTAAAAATTCCAAGGTCAAAACTAATAAAAATTGGGAAATTGAGGGTAAATAAATTTTGATTTTTTCTTTAAAATTTTATTTATAATTACATATATTATATATTAAAGGGAATCCAGAGAAAGTGGGGAGAAATCCATATTTTATTCTTGTTATTTTCTTTAAAAAAGAAATAAAAAGATAGCGTGGAATCTTATGAATGAAAGGAAAGTTATGGATGAGTGGGATATTCTTTTCTCATCCTACAAATAGGATAGCTTGTAAGAGTTACCAACATAGCAAACACACAACTTTGAATTTGGAAGAAAGCCAAACAAAGAGCAAGAGAAGAATATGGTGCACCTTCCAAGGTACCATTCAAATCTAAATTAAAGAACGACTACATAAAAATCGGCTATTTGCGGTATGTGAACGAAGATTCAGAAATAAAAACATATTTGCAATACTCTGGAGAGGCCGTTCTAAGTCCATACACAAAGTTTGAAGTAGAACGGGCTAAATGTGACCCCTCATTGGTCAATATACGATGTTGTTACAACAACAAATATTGGGTTAGTTTGGCTGAAACTAAATATTCTTATTTTACTGCTGCAAGGGCTGAAAAGCCCGAGGAAAATTAATCTAAATGGAATTGCACACTGTTCCAACCTGTTTATGATAGTTCTCATCAAGCATTTCGATTTCGCCATGTTTTTTCTAATTATTTTGTGACCTTGTGCCGAGATGGTTTTGCTCAAGGGAAATGCTTGTATGCAAATCTTCCATTCCCTAACGATTGGAATCTTGGTGATCTTAACACAATCATTGATTATGAAGCCTTGGTTTCAATACCTAAGTATGTTGCTTTCAAGGGTCATAATGGTTGCTACCTCAGTTCTCGTTGGATTGAAGGTCATCAATATCACCAATTTTCATCAAGTGATATTGGCGATTCTAGGGTTCGAATGGAAACGTTCATCACAAAAGATGGAAATATTAGAATTAAGTCAAATTACTTTGGAAAATTTTGGAGACGTAGTCCTAATTGGATTTGGGCTGATTCGACTGACACCACAACCGACGATCCTGATACTTTGTTTTGCCCAACTAAAATTGATAACCATGTGATCGCTCTTCGTAACTTGGGTAATAAAAACTTTATCAAGAGGTTCACATATGAATACAAGACAAGTTGTCTTAATGCTGCTACGGACTCAATTGATGCATATTCCCGATTACACATGGAAGAGCCTATTCTTGAAAGAGAAATTTATGATATAAATTTCCATCCTGCCGATTCAAGAATCTATGATCAAACTGTACTTGTTATGGCCACTGGGAATGGTACCAACCGAACAGAAGTACCCAACACAATGAACTTGAATCTATCGTATATTGAAACCGAATCAAGCACGTGGAGTTCTTCGATCTCTATTAAATTGGGTGTTAAAACAAGTATTGAAACAGGAATTCCTCGTATTGTTGATGGAAAGGTTGAAGTATCGTCTGAGTTTACTGGATCATACCAATGGGGAAAAACTATAACAAAAACGCAGACAATTGGAAGCACATATCAAATAACTGTGCCACCAAAAACTACTGTGATTGTCAGTTTGTTGGCAACTACAGGTAAATGTGATGTTCCCTACTCGTATAGTCAACGTGACACTCTCATTAATGGGGAAATAAAATATTATGAAATGGATGATGGTGTATACCACGGTGTCAATAGCTACAATTTCACATATGAAACGAAAAGCAAACCAGCAAGTTAATTAATACTACTAGTGATAAGAATGTTTGTGGGTAACATTTTTTAAAAACCCTCACGAGAATGTTGAAAAGGCTTGTTGCATGTGCTAAATGCAATCGTGTATTTCCTTTACTTACGTATGTGTGTGGCTGTAATTTGTATTATCTATGTAAAAGAATAAAAGTATTGTAGGGATGTCTACAATATAGTAATAAAATGTCATCTTCTCCATATTGAGAGTTAATAAAAGTTTGCTTTATTACTTATCGTTGACTAATAAATTTTGGCGAATCACAAATTGCCACGTAATTATAATGACAAAAATTATGTCATTAAATTGAGGCCAACTAAATAATGTCACATATTATTTTTGGGCATTTGAATTCGACCAATCAAATAATGTTATAAAGATATTATGACATAAGTTGATCTAATAAGATTGGGCCACATATAACATATAAATTGGTCCAATCAAAATTTGCCATGTCTATTTGATGACATAAGCTAACCCAATGAAATTGTGCCACGTGGCGACGAACTTATAATCAGATGGGTCCAAGCCCACCTAAGGCCTATGAAAGACCCTATAAATAGAGAGGTTCATTCACAATCTAATTCATTTTTGAAAAGATCAAAATCCTCCATCCCATCCTGTAGAGGAATAAAATTCTTCATCCTCCCTAGGAACAAAATCCTCCCTACAAAAGAATATCAAGATCATCATCAACAATCGGGATCAACAAGTCCATAAGGCCTAGCCAATCAAGATCATGATCAAGCAAGAGGTATTTCAAGATCAACATCAAGTCCGAGATCGATCAAGATCAGAAAACCACTGATAGGCCGATCAAGATCAACAAGCCACCGATTGGCCGATCAAGATCAACAAGCCACCGATAGGCCGATCAAGATCAACAAGCCACCGATAGGCCGATCAAGATCAACAAGCCGCCGATAGGCCGATCAAGATCAACAAGCCGCCGATAGGCCGATCAAGATCAACAAGCCGCCGATAGGCCGATCAAGATCATCATCATGCTGAGGCCGATCAAGATCAACAAAGTCGTCGATAGGCCGATCAGGATCAACAAAGTCGCTGATAGGCCGATCAAGATCAACAATCCACCAATAGAAGATCAACAAAGCCACCGATGGGCCGGTCAAGATCAACAAGCCGCCAAGAATTCAAGGCAAAGAATCAGAGGATAAATATTAGAGATTGTAAGAACCCAAAATATTAATACAGATTGTATTTAGTCCACGAAATAGAATTTCTAGTGTGAACAAATTGGCACGCCTAGTGGGACCTCGGCATGATGATGATCTTGATCGGCCCATCGGCGACTTGATGTTGATGTTGATCTTGATCGGTCTATCGACGGCTTGATGTTGATGTTGATCTTGATCGGCCTATCGATGGCTTGTTGATCTTGATCGGCCTATTGGCGGCTTGATGTTGATCTTGATCGGCCTATCGATGGTTTTGTTGATTTTGATCGGCCTATCAGTGACTTGTTGATCTTGATCGGCTTATCAGTGGCTTGTTGATCTTGATCGGCCTATCGGCAGCTTGATGTTCATCTTGATCGGCCTCGGGCTTGATGATGATCTTGACCGGCCTCTAGCTTGATGATCTTGATCGGCCTCTAGCTTGATGACGATCTTGATCGGCCTCTCGGCGGTTTGATGTTGATCTTGATCTTGATCGGCCGGCCTATCGGCGGCTTGATGTTGATCTTGATCTTTATCGTCCTATCGATGACTTGTTGTTCTTGATCGGCCTGTCGGCGGCTTGATGTTGACTTTATCGGCCTATCGATGGCTTTGTTGATCTTGATCAGCCTATCGGCGGCTTGATGTTGACTTTATCGGCCTATCGACGACTTTGTTGATCTTGATCGGTCTATCGACGGCTTGTTGATCTTGATTGGCCTATCAGTGGCTTGTTGATCTTGATTGGCCTATCAGTGGCTTGTTGATCTTGATCGGCCTATCGATTTATTCCGGTTCGCCTTTGTTCTTAGAAGAGCGAATTCCTAGCCCAGAAATTAGAACATGAAGCTCTCCCCAAATGTGAATTTGTGGTTTCTCTCCAGCTCCATAAAATTTAATAAAATCAAACTCCCCATAAAATTTATTTTTGATTTGTTTTAGTTTTTTTACCTATATATCATATGTTTTATAATCCATCAAATACACATGACAATACTTTTTCAAATAAAAACTTATCAAAAAGTAAAAACTACAAAACATTTTCAAATTTAAGGTAAAAATTACAACTCTTTCTAAATTTAAGTTTTAATCAAAAGGTACAAACTAATACAAATTGGGAAATCGAGGGTAAATTTTGATTTTTTTTCGTTAAAACTTTATTTAGAATTACATATGTTAAAAATGGAATCTAGTCAAGTTGATGAGAAATCCATTTTTTATTGTTTTTATTTTCTTCAAGAAATTATAAATAAAAAGGTAGCGTGGAATCTTATGGATGAGAGGAAAGTTTTGGATGAGTGGGATATTCTTTTTCCCATCCTACAAATAGGATTGCTAGTACGAGTTACCAAACATAGCAAACACACAACTTTGTCTGTGGAAGAAGGCGAAGCAAAGAGCAAAAGAAGAAAATGGTGCAGCTTCCAAGGTACGTAGCATTCAAATCTAAATTAAAGAACGACTACAGAAAAATCGGCTATTTGCGCTATGTGAACGAAGATTCAGAAATAAAAACATATTTGCAATATTCTGGGGAGGCTGTTCTAAGTCCATACACAAAGTTTGAAGTAGAACGATCCAAATGTGACCTCTCATTGGTCAACATACGATGTTGTTACAACAACAAATATTGGGTTAGTTTGTCTGAAACTAATTATACTCATCCTACTGTTGCAAGGGCTGAAAAGCCTGAGGAAGACAAATCGAAATGGAATTGCACACTATTCCAACCTGTTTATGATAGCTCTCATCAAGCATTTCGATTTCGCCATGTTTTTACTGGTTATTTTGTGGCCTTGTGGCAAGTTGGTTTTGCAGAAGGGAACTGTTTGCGTGCAAGTTTTCCATACCCTGACGATTGCAGTCTTGGCGATCTTAACACAGTCATTGATTACGAAGCTTTGGTTTCAATACCTAAATATGTTGCTTTTAAGGGTGATAATGACTGCTACCTCAGTTCTCGTTGGATTGAAGGTCACGAATATCACCAATTTTCTTCGAGTGATCTTGGCGATTCCAGGGTTCGGATGGAAACCTTCATCACAAAAGATGGAAATATTCGAATTAAGTCAAATTACTTTGGAAAGTTTTGGAGGCGTAGTCCTAATTGGATTTGGGCTGATTCCACTGACACCTCAACAAACAATCCCGACACTTTGTTTTGCCCAACTAAAGTTGATAACAATAATGTTATTGCTCTTCGTAACTTAGGTAATAACAACTTTATCAAGAGGCTCACAACCGAAGGCAAGACAAGTTGTCTCAATGCTGCTACGGATTCAATTGATGCATATTCACGGTTACAGATGGAGGAGCCTGTTCTTGAAAGAGAAATCTATAATATAAATTTCCATCCTGCCGATTCAAGAATCTATGATCAAACTGTACTTGTGATGGCCACGGGGAATGGTACCAACCGAACAGAAGTACCCAACACAATGAACTTGAATCTATCGTATATTGAAACCGAATCAAGCGCGTGGAGTTCTTCAATCTCTATTAAATTGGGTGTTAAAACCACTATTCAAACAGGAATTCCTCGTATTGTTGATGGAAAGGTTGAAGTATCGTCTGAGCTTACTGGATCATACCAATGGGGAAAAACTATAACAAAAACACAAACAGTTGGAAGCACATATCAAGTAACTGTGCCACCAAAGACTACTGTGATTGTCAGTTTGTTGGCAACGACAGGTAAATGTGATGTGCCCTACTCGTATAGTCAACGTGACACTCTCATTAATGGGGAAATCAAATATTATGAAATGGATGATGGTGTTTACCACGGTGTCAATAACTACAATTTCACGTATGAAACTAAAAGCAAACCAGCAAGTTAACTAATACTACTACTGATAAGAATGTTTATGGGTAACATTTTTCAAAAACCCTCACGAGAATGTTGAAAAGGCTTGTTGCATGTGCTAAATGCAATCGTGTATTTCCTTTCCTTAATGTATGTGTGTGGCTTTAGTTTGTATTATCTATGTAAAAGAATAAAAGTATATATTGTAGGGATGTCTACAATAATATAATAATAAAATGTCGTGTTGTAATGTTGGTACTTCTCTATTGAGAGTTAATAAAAGTTTGCTTTATTACTTATTTTGTTTTCTTGTTTATTACTTATTTTGTATTTCTTCTCGGTTATATTTGGTTTGATATTTTATTTATCTATTTATATTTGAAGATATTTTCCTCTTATTTGTCAAATGTAGAAAGTAAATATGTGCTTGGTTGCAATTCACTCGTTACATTCCTTCAAAATATTAAACTATAATTTTTTACTGTGTATTAAACTATAATTTTTTACTGTGCAACGAATGAAATATATTTCTGACATTTATGAAATAACGTTACATGTTTTATGCTAAATTGAATGTATCTCAACTCGTAAGATATATATATCCTAGATCAAGAGGTCGAAGATTCAAATTTCTAGTTCTACGAGTTGTTGAACTAAAAAACGATAAAAAACAAAACGTTACAAAATTTGTCCATAATTATTAATAATAACTTTAGTTTAGAGTAGTTGATGATGATCTTATACAAGATAAATTGGAGACTCTATAACTATAATTATAATTAAGGCAATCAGCTCTACAAACAATAATACTAAGTATTGTGATAAATGGTAGGTTATTTGATTATTTCAATAGGACTAAAATAGTCCGTAAAAAGAATAAAAAACCCACTATTCCTTGAAATTTCTACTATTCAGCCTGCGAAGGGGTGAGTATAGCATTAGAGCTATGAATATGGCCCATCATCATCGAAACAATTTCCGTGAGATTTTTTCACAAATTGAGAAAAAATATGGAGGATAAATTGAAACTATGTTGCATGCTATCAATCTAAGATTCAAACAAACCTCAAACTAGAGGCAACCTTTACCGAGAGAGATGAAAACCACGCAGCACATGCGGGGGCAGATCCACGTTAGGGCATGGGAGCACGCCTCAAATAAATCAACCTGGATATGAAAATAAAATGGGCAACGCTGCAATGTGTTGTAGCACATAATTCAAGTGGTCGTTGGGGTGTGTAGTTGCACAGAATCACCAGGGCAGCAGGGCAATGCTTTGGCAGAGTTATAGAGACGAGATCCTGGGGTTGTAGTGCATCATCGACAACCTATTATCGTGGGTATTTGGTGAGGTTTTTCATTCTTGTTTCCTAGGATTCTATAGTTGTAGTTTCTCGAAGCTAGGTGGATTTTGTGGAGACCTATAGATTTGAGAGATTGTATTGCCCATTGTATTTATTCCAATATCATAGTAGAACAAACCCATTGTCGCGGAAGACTGGACGTAGCCTAGAGTTTGGTGAACCAGTATAAATTTGCTTGTGTCCTTTATGTGCTTTTCATACTTTCTCTTATTATTGTGGTTGATTGTGTTTTTCACTGACGAACTGTGGAAGGAGAAAAGTTCATGGTAAGTAATTTTCCCAACTAGTGGTATGAGAGCTGTAAAGTTGCAGTATCATGGGATCCCGTGGAAAGTCACATCACTACTTCAGGGGAGTTTTGAGATTTGATGGGGAAAATTTTGGGTTTTGGAAGATGCAAGTGACAGATCTTCTTACATACAAGAAGATACACAAACCCTGAAAGAATGACCACCTATTGGGATGACATACAAGGAATGTGCGGAGATTGATGAATAGGTCGTAGGGATCATCAGGTTGTGTTTGTCAATGAATGTGGCAAGTATCCTGGTGAGTTAGAAAACGGCGATGGGAATCATGAAGGCACTGACAGATAGGTATAAAAAAACCCTAGACCAACAGCAAGGTGTATCTCACTACGAGATACTTAAACATTCATTTGGAGGAAGAAACGTCGGTGAACTCCCACATCAATGAGGTGACTAAACTGATAAACCAGTTGGAGTCGATGTAGATCACTTTTTTAGAGGAGGTGAAAGTTATAAACTTGTCTTATTTGCCTGATAGTTGGGAAACGATAAAGATGGCGGTGTCAAATTCATTGGGGGACAAAAGTCTGAAATTTTCAGATATCTGTGACACTGCAATTGCTGAGGAGATTCGAAAGAAAAGAACTGGAAAGAATTTTGAATCCACTTCTGGTGGTAAGAACCATTTGGAGTGACAAAAAGAATATGAATTATGCGAAATAGCAGAGACATGGCCAGAGAGGTGGGAGTGGCAAGATTGAATGTTTCTACTGCCAAGAAGGGTCACTTCAAGAAACACTACAAGAAGCTTAAAGAGGATAAAGCCAAGAAAATACAGACAATGCTTTATCAAATGACATGTTGTTAGCATCCGTTGAGAGTGATACAACTTTTGTGGATTCGTCATCATAATGGGTAGTCGACAGTGCAGCTTTGGTGCATATATCTTCAGATAGGAGTTTGTTCACATCCTTAACTGCAACAAATCATGGCGTATTGAGGATGGGAAATAGGAAGCTCTTAAAGATCATAAGAATTGGGGATGTTCGTCTCAGGGCCGACAGTAGGACCGAGCTAGTTTTGCATGGTGTGAGTTATGTACCCAGTTTCGGGTGAATTTGATATTAGCGGGGAAACTGGATGACGAAGGCTAAAGAAGTGAGTTCGTAGAGAACAGGTGGAAACTCATGAAGGCATATGAGGTAGTGGTTGTTAGCTACAGAGAAGCTTTAGTGTATGTGTTGCGGTTTGGCGTTACCAGAGCATCTGAGAAACGTGTTATGCACAAGGTTGCAAATAGTTCAGGGGGAGATTTGAAAAAACTAGTAGTATTGATAGTTAGGATATCAGTTATACCCTTGATACCCTAACAATATCTCTAATCTATCCTAATAGCAAACCTATCACAATTCTCAAGGGAGTGGAAACTGGAAACAAGCATAATAGTTTTGATAATCACTATTAGATCTAATTTACTAATGGAATATCTAATATATCAGTTAACAAATATAATCTTAAACAGCAGACCAACCAAACCAGTGTTCAATAAGACTGTAGTCTTGTAAAGGCTGAGTGATAATAGGTTCTGCAGCTAGTTCAATATCATTGTCTGGTTCATCAGGATTATCTGGTTCATTAGGATTCTGTACTTGATCAACAACATCTGTCTTACTAGTTGGAAGTTCCAACTCCATTTCAAAAGTTTGTCCAGTGACACTTTCCTGATTATCCTCTAATGTTACGTTTTCATAAGCCATTTTAGACTCATCAAAGCTTACATCTCATGCATTTTTCTTCACCTTTTTCAACGCACCACAGTTTATAACCTTTGACACCATGAGGATAACCTAAGAATAGACACTTCTTGGCTCTATTGTCCAACTTACTGTCTTTGCTGTGTGCATAAGCAATGCAGCAAAAAATCTTAAGATTATTCAAGTCTGGAAGGTGTTTGGACCACTTTTCAATGGGTGTTTTAAATTCAATGGCAGAGGATGGACTTCAGTTTACTAAATAAGTTGCTGTTGACAGTGCTTCACCCCAAAATTTCTTTGGCAAATGAGCATTTGACATCAAGCATCTTATATTTTCAAGCAACGTTCGATTCATCCTCTCGGCCAACCCATTTTGCTGTGGAGTTCCTCTAACAATTAGATTCCTATTGATCCCTTTCTTTGCACAGAAAATTTTGAATTTATTACTCAAGAATTCCAACCCATTATCAGTCTGCAAGTTCTTTACCTTCCTTTCAATCTGTTTCTCTACTAATGTTTTCCATTAAACAAATTTTCTGAAGGTTTCATCTTTAGTTTTAAGTAGATATGTTCATACTTCCGTGAAAAATCATCAACTATTGACAAAAAATACCTTGCTTCCTTATGGTAGATATTTTTTCAGGACCCCACAAATCAGCATGAACATACTCCAAAATCCCTCTTGAGCAATGTTTTCCTTTGCCAAAAGAAAATCTAGTTTGTTAACCATAGATGCAATGTTCACAAATGTTAGGTGAATCTATGGTTGTTTTCCCAAGTAGTCACTGCTTTGACAGCTCTTTTAATCCCCTTTCACTCATGTGGTCAACCTCATATGCCACATTTTTGTATGTTGTTGATCTTTTGAAGAGGCTACTGCAAAACATCCAATAATTGTATTTTCATCCAAAACATAGAAGCCATTTTGTAAATATCCTTTGGCCTTAACCATTGTTCCCTTAATAATTTTCATTGTTTCATTCTCAAGTTTGCATATGTAGCCACTTTTATCAAAGACATCAAAGGATATTAAGTTTCTTTTCAAATCAGGCACATATGTTACTGAAGTAAGCTTCTTGACCTGATTATCAAACATTTTAACAAAGACACTCCCAATCCCTTTAATGCTACATTCATGGTGATTACCCAGTAGCACTTTTCCTCCTTCAATATCTTGAAATTTCTTAAACCAATGTTTATTAGGGGTCATATGAAAATTACATCCAGAGTCTAAGATCCATTCAAAGTTAAAACTCCCTTCAGATATTGTTAAAACCTTAGCAGTATCATAATTTTCTTTCACATTTGCATTATGTGACTCTTCATCTCTTTTGTTTTCATTTTTCTGCTTGTTTTTCAACTCAAAACAATTTCTTCTTATATGACCCTCTTTGTGACAATAGAAACACTTCTTAACCTTCCCTTGAGATTTAGATATGTTTCTATTATTGCTTTTATTTGGTTTTTGATCTGTTTTGTCCCTAGCCATCAATGCTTTAGAGTCTTTGGCTTTGTTTTTCTTAATTTCCAGATCTATGGATCTCAAAGCATTTAACACAATGTCTAATGTTAAGTTATGCCTTCCATATTTTATAGCAGTTTTCACCTCATTGTAGGAGTCAGGAAGAGAATTAAGCAATATATGGCCTTGTTTTCATCAGACATTACTTCATCTATATTGGTAAGGTCAAGAACAATCTTATTGAACCCATCTAAATTCTGTTCAAGGTCTTTGCTAACATCCATCTTGAAACCAAAAACTTTTCCTTAATATAAATCTTATTGGTTAATGATTTTGTGAGGTAAAGTGAGTCTAATTTGGTCCAAAGTCCTTTACAGTCTTGGCTTCATGTACTTGGCGCAAAATATTGTCAGCCAAATACAATATTATAGTACTAAAAGCAATTCCTTTAAATTATTCAATTTCCAGGGGTGTTAAAGCTTCAGGCCAAGTAGAATTATCATCTAAAAGTTTTAGAAACCTTTTGTTGAAATAAGATCACATTGATAAAGATCTAACCAAAGATATAGTTTGAGTAATGATTCTAAAGAATAATTTGTTGGGATAAAAACTTAATTTTATGGATCAATTTGAACCAAGTAGGAAATAGCAAGTAAAAATAATTTAAACAAGCAAACCTCCTCAAGACAAGGAGTAAAACACTACGGACTGAAGTCAAAATCTCCACTATAATCAATGGGCTACAACAAGCTCTCCCATAGTCACCACTAGAGGCGTACAATAATAGATATCTCTAGACAATAAATATCGGTAAACATAGAAATAATACAGAGAAGAAAAATTAGACACATCTCACTTAAAAGTGGCACCCAACCACCCACTGTATCTATGTTTTTTAGGTTATTTGATAGTTTTTCGTTGGATAGTTTTTTTGTTTTTTGTTTTTATTTGTTTTGTAGGAGTTGAATTAAAGAAGCAGAGAAAAAGATAAATTTTAGAAGAAAAAGAGTTATCGTTCCAGCATGTTGGTGCTTAGGCACCAATAGGTGGTGCCTAGGCGCCAAAGTTGGCAGAAAAAAAATGACGGAATGGTCGGCGCCTAGGAGCTACGAAGTTGGAAGCGGAGTTTTTGCTGGCACGTGTTTGGAAGTCTAGGCGCTGCGAACAGAACTTGCGTTTTTAAGCTTATTTTTAGCCTAGCCGAAAAGGGAAGGGATGAGAGTTTTAGAGAAAAAAAAATGGAGGTGATCCAAAAGGAAGAAGTTTTTTTGAGATTCAAAAGAGAAAAGCGACGACAAAAAGATTGAAGATTCACAAGAGAGTGTTTAGGATTTACTCTCTTCCTATCTTTTTCCATTTTTCTTTCTCATGAACATTGAGATGTAGATTGTTCTTCTTAATTATAGCATGAACTAATTACACTTTTTCTAGGGCGCTGATGTAGCCTTTATCAAAATTTATTCCTCCTTGTTCTTTATTTGATTTCTAGTCTAAACTTATTGGGTGTGAGAATTTTTCTTTTCTTAATACATTGTTTGGATTTGACCAATCTTTACATTGATTCTTTGTCATAAATCGAGGTTGACAAACAAGATTATTGGCTAGGCTTGAATAGTTCTCCTTTATTTGAGCAAGAGATAGAGATATTCTTGCAAAATTTTATTTTCCGGTTGCCCGTCTCAAGCAAGGTTCGTTGTCTTTTATTTTCCCGTTGGTTAAATAGAATTTGTTTTAAAACAAACGAATTTTATTTGGTAAATCAACCCAAGTTTTAAAAAGCAAAAAAAAAATTTATTTTAAGTTTTTAAATGTAAAATAAATCGAATTTTGGATTTTTAAAGAAAATATATTTTTTAAAAGTTGGTTTTCCTAAATGATAAAAAGAGTAAAAGATTCTGGGATTTTTTTTTCAAAAATTGTTTTTCTAAAGGAATAAAAAGAGTAAAAGATTTTGAGATTTTTAAAAATTTGTGTTCGTAAGTGAATAAAAAGAATAAAAGATTTTTGGGAATAAATTTCGTTTTAAAAGTAATTGAGTTTAGTAGAGTTCAGTTAAAAAAAAGGAAAAAATTCTTTCTTTTTCAAGGAGAGTTTAAAAGTAAAGCTTTTTTTTTTTCTTAAGTTTTAGAAAATAAATTAAAATATTTGTTTTTTAAAATAAAATCATGTCTTATCCTAGGGCGTTAATGCAGGGTAAGAAGCTTAAGGATTAATATCTATGATCCAAATTTGAGTCTTTATGTGTTCAAAATAAAAATTATTTTGTACTTTTTTTTTTTTAAATTGATTATTATTTCAAAGATTTCAATAGAAATTGTAACCTTTCAATATTCTCGAGTTATTAAATTTTTTCTAATGGTCTTCGTGCCACTCATGCCTCAAACAAAGTGTAACATGAGATATTTAAATTAAAATACAAAAACAATTTTATTTTGGACTAAATAAAATAGGATAATTTATGGCAAAATATGGTACATAGATGTCGTAGGGTGTTAACACCTTCCTTATGCTCAGTCGACTCTTAAACCAAAAATCTGTTTTTCGCATATCGTTTTTATTTTTGGGTGACCAATCACACCTTGTGGATGATTGGTGGCGATTCCAAACCTTTATCTCGAAAGAGACCCATCATCGACTACTTCGCATCGCAATGACGTTGCGACAGGACTTATAAGATATAATATAACCAATATAACTTAAATAGTCTACTGATTAAAGACCTTTATCTTGGTAAAATTGTTGATATTGTCTATAGGAGACATTAGAGTATAGGTGTCATGTACAATAATGTGATTGTAAATATGATTGGACAGTGATGTATTTGTAAGTATATGAATGAATGAATCTCATAGCAAAAGTTTAGGGCCGTTTCATAACTTTTAAATTTTTTATTTCTTTATGTTTTGTTTGTGTTTCGTGTTTCTTTGTTTATTATTTTTTAAAAAATAAAATTAAAATTGAGTTTTGATAACGGTAACTTTGTTTTCCTTTTTTTTTTATATAATAGAAACATGTTTTTTTTTTTTACAAATAATAGAAACATGTTTCTAAACTATTTATTATTTCTCAATTAAAATTTTTATATGGAATTTTAGTTTTTAGATTAAATATTCAAATTTTTATGTTATTCATTTTATAAGTGAAGAATTATAAAATAATATTTTTCATATATCTTGGAAAAACCTGGAAATGGGAATAAAAACCAACAAACTTGATTTTGTTATTTTTAAAACTTTTTGTTTCTTAAAAATAAGCAGCAACAAAAGAAAAAAGTTACTAAACGCTCGTGTTTCTAAAAATTAGAAACAAAAAATAAAAACATTACAGCCTTTCGGAATCAATGTAACTCATAAACTTTTAAGAATAAACAACGATCTTGATTTAAGCACAAGCAATCAACTCCAAAAAGTGATTTCTACCTTTTACAATGAATAAAATGGAGAGGTAGAAGTGACTTTAACAGTGAAATGGAACTGTTGAATGGGTGATTTATAAATTAGTATTTATAAATTTGTCATTCCTACTCAATACACAATATTAATTAAGTCAACTCAAAAAAGTTCTAGCAAATTCTATTAAAATTTAAACACTAAAAAAAGATAATAGATTTACGGCATACTAATTTCCAAGATTTGATTGGTAGCCATGGTATAAGATAATCTCACAAGAGTTAGTCAAGCATAGATTGTTAAGGATGGATAAATTACCATCCAATCCAAAAACTAAGCTGATGGGTTGGGTAAATTTAATTCATATATATGGATTCTCAACACTTCCCTTCACTTGTGGGGTTGGTTAATTGTACAAGACCCAACAAATAGAAATCATTATAAATGGGGAGGAAACAACAGTGTATGGATTTGAATACAGGACCTCTCCCTCTGATACCATGTGTCATGATCATACTTTTTTCAATCGTGTGGTGTCATGATCTAAGCTCGATCATGGCCAGCCTTACAGAGAATTCAAGTCCCAATACACTTTTTGTGTCCTTTGTGACTTCATCGGACCTTAGGCAAGGTTTTTTGTCAATTATGGCATGCATCTCTGAGGAGAGTGGCACGACCAAACATCATCCCAGAAGAAAATCAACTTACCAATGCCAGTGGGGTTGTGTAATAGTGTTGGGTTTGTAAGGAGAGTGCAAACAAAGTCCCACATGACTAGGGAAGGGGGTGATTCATGGTATATAAGAGAGGACAATTATCTCCATTGGTATGAGAAATTTTGGAGAAATTTTGTTCGTTTTTTTCTTTTTTTGTCAAATAAATTAAAGAGGAGAATTTGAATCTAAGTAATTCAATCCACCTTGACATTTCGTATATGTGGTCAATGACATTTGCTTGTGCAATATTTTGGTTCCTTTTCGAGTTTGTCTAAAGTCATGTGTTTTAAATCAACTCTTCTTTTTTTTTAATATTTAAATTCAATAATTTTCTATAGAAAAGACTCGTTTTGCATGCCAGTTTAAATAAATAAATAAATAAAATGAATAGAACTACCTTAGAGGTTAATTATAATATCACACCCTCGAACTCCTAATTTAATCAATCGTCCCTGAATTTAAAAAATTGTTACAATTAAAGTCTTAAATTTTGCAAAATGGACCATCTATTCCTCAACTATAACAAGTATTACAATTTAACACAAAATTTGTTAGTTCTAATAGAAACTTTAATATATTTAAGAATTAAGAAATTGTTGTTTTCAAATCAATGTTGAGCCAACATCTCAATTTAGAAATTATGTAAAATAAATTTTGGGTTGATTGTAACAATTTTATACGTCACGGTTTTACTGTCACTATACTATAGTTGAAAGGTGGTTTCTGCACTAATATATTTAAATGTTTATTTGCAACATGTTAGAGTTGAAGTAGGAAAAATTAGAAGAAAGCAGATTAGTAGATGGAGAAAGTTTAGAGAGAGAGAAGGAGAAAGAGAAAAATATGGTAGACACGCCATGTAAGTGGTTCGGTCAAATTAGACCTACATCCACTGAGAGCAGTATTACAAAGGATTTTTTTTTTTAAGTGGTTCTCATCACTCTACCCTTTTAACATCCCGAAGCTATATATAGGTTAGAGTACAAAAATGTTATTTTACACTAATGCTCTTAAGTGATAGATGGTTTCAACTATACTTGCACCACGTGAAATATCAATTCTCCACCTTTGGAACCTTCTGGATAGTGAAAAACTGCCCCCCCCCCTTTTTTCACAACTTTGTTTCAGGGTTAGCGATTCCGGCCAATTTAAGACAGTGTTCGAATTCGGCCTGGGTTACAATCTTCGTCAACATATCTGCGGCGTTTTCTGAGGTATGTATCTTCTCCACCTCAATTAGACCTCGTTCTATCTGTTCTCTTACGAAGTGAAATTTTATGTCGATATGTTTCGTTCGATTGTGAAATTGTTGGTTTTTGGAGAGATATATTGCATAAAAGGAGGAGAAGTAGTGGCTGCGGCGCATCAAGGCACTTCTTCGATGGTCCCCGTCCGCCCGGCCTGCCGGCCCGCTCTGAAGAATGAATGGGCACTTTGATTGTCGCAATATATTCTGACTTGCGGTTGGTTAACTCCAAATTCTTTTAGGAGTCCTTTTAGCCATAGGGCTTCCTTCACTCCTTCAGCTAGGGCAATAAATTCTGCTTCTGTAGTAGATAAGGCAACTACAGGTTGAAGTGTTGATTTCCAACTAATAATATTTTTCCCAAGTAGAAACATATACCCTGAAAGAGATCTCCTTTGGTCTAGATCTCCTACATAGTCAGCATCTACATAACCATAAAGCTCTAATTTTTCAGTTATGTTTTCCGTGTATAGTAATCCTGTCTCACTAGTTCCTTTTAGGTACCTCAAAATCCACTTTACTGCTTTCCAATGCCTTTTTCCAGGTCTAGACATATACCGACTGATTAAGCTAGATGAATAGGCCAAGTCAGGTCTAGTACATATCATTAGGTACATGACACTGCCTACTGCACTTGTATAGGGAACAGTTTCCATATACTTGATATGTTCAGCTTCTGTTTCAGTTGGAGAGTTTTCTGTGGATAGCTTGAAGTGTTGGGCAAGGGGTGTTTTTACAGGTTTAGCCTCAGTCATTTTGAATTTTGAGACTATTCTTTTACAATATGGACATTGGTTTACATGTAAAACCCCTTCAGTTTTGTTTCTCAAGATTTCCATACCCAAAATTCTTCGGGCTGCCCCTAGTTCTGTCATCTCAAATTCATTTTTCAAGCAATCTTTGACCTCAGTTAAGTCATTTTTCTTTCTTCCTGCTAGTAGCATGTCATCCACGTACAAAAGGAGATATATTTTCTCCATTAAGGGTGTTGTTTTCACATAGAAGCAACTGTCATATGAACTCCTTTGGAACCCATTTTTAGTCACAAAATTATCAAACCTCTGGTACCAACACCTTGGGGACTGTTTTAGTCTATACAGAGATTTGTGTAGGAGACACACATGATCCTTTTTATCTTCCTGACAGTAGCCTTCAGGTTGCTTTAAATAGATTGTTTCTTTCAAGTAACCATGTAAAAAGGCTGTCTTTACATCTAACTGATCAAGTTCTAAGTCCTTTTGAGTTACCAAGGTTAGAAGTAGCCTTATGGAGGTGTGTTTTGCTACTGGTGAGAAGACCTCTGAGTAGTCTATACCTTCTCTTTGTGAGAAGCCTTTTGCAACAAATCTTGCTTTATACCTTGGTTTTTGAACTCCGGTATTCCCTCCTTAAACTTATATATCCATTTTGATGATATGGCTTTCTCTCCTTTAGGGAGAGGTACAACAGTCCATGTATTGTTTACTTCTAGAGATTCCATCTCCTGATTCATTGCATTTATCCAATCTTTGGCATGGGATCCACTTACTGCTTCCTGAAAGCTTGTAGGTTCAACATCATTGAGTGAGTGAGCCACACTCAAGGCAGCAGCAATCAAATTAGTGTCATCATATCTTTTTGGAGGTACAATTCGCCTATTCTGCCTATCCCGAGCTAGAGAGTAATCAGAAAGGTCTTCTGATTGCTGAGGTAGGTCCTCTAGGTTTTCAGCTCCTTCTTCCTCAACCTCTTGATGCATTTCTTCTATAGTGTTTTGGTTTGGTACCAAAATAGGTAGCTCCACCTCAACTGTGGTACTCGTACTCTCCTTATCACTATTTTCATTTGTGGGCTGCTGTAACATGAACATTTCCTCTTCACGAAACACCACATCCCTACTGTTTATACATTTGTTTTCTGTAGGTTGCCATAATCTGAAACCTTTAACACCTTCTGTAAAGCCTACAAACATGCATTTAATAGCTCGTGGTTTCAATTTTCCTTGGTTTATGTGGGCATACCCAACACAACCAAAAACCTTTAGGTTTATTAGTTTAGGAGGATGTTTGGTCCACTTTTCTTCGGGTGTGAGGAAATTATTTGCAGTGTGAGGACATCTATTCACTGTATATACTGCATAAGAGGCAGCTTCTGCCCAGAATTTTTCAGGGAGGTTTGCATCCGTTAAGAGACATCTCACACGTTCCATAATTGTGCGGTTTAGTCTCTCTGCTACTCCATTTTGTTGGGGAGTGTGTCTCACAATCTTATGTCGGATTATTCCAGCCTCCTTGCAGTAGGAGTTGAATTTTTCTCCACAAAATTCTAACCCATTATCAGTTCTTAAGTATTTTACTGATCTATTGGTCTGATTCTCTACCATCTTCCTCCATTCTTTAAATTTTTCAAGTGCTTGATCCTTAGTCTTTAGAAAGTAAATCCAAGATTTCCTTGAAAAATCATCTATGAAGGTTAGAAAATACCTCGAATTACTCAGAGAATGTGTTTGTGTTGGTCCCCATAGGTCAGAATGTATGTAGTCTAAGATGTCTTTAGTTGTATGTTCTGACTTTTGGAAGCTCTGTCTCTTGGATTTACCAAGAATGCATTGTTCACAGAAACTGACTTCTTTGTGTAGACCTTGAGGTAGAACTCCTTGTTTTTTCAAGTTCTTGTAGTCCTTTTGTGCTGATGTGAGACAACTGCTTGTGCCACAAGTCTCCTTGAGATAGTTTATTTGTAGTTGTCATAAGTGCTGATCCTAATGAAGCAATGTCTTTCACCACATACAGACCATTGTTTTTCTCTCCCACAAGAACAATCTTTAAGTCCTTTTTAACTTCTAGAGTTCCTCCTTGGCTATTATAAGTGCAGCCAATTGCATCTAGCATTCCAAGAGAGATTAGGTTTCTCTTGAGATTAGGAACATGTCTAACATTTTGTAATAATTTTGATGTTTCATCCTTCATTTTTAAGACAACTGATCCAATGCCTACAACCTCACAGATGTTATTGTTTCCCATATACACTGATCCACCATTCCATCTTTTGTAGGTATGGAACCATTCTTTCAATGGAGTCATGTCATATGAGCAGCCGGAGTCTAGTACCCATTCTTGATTGTCCCGAGAGCTTCCAGTACAGGCACTGTGTCCTGTGGCTGCTAAGACATCAGAGTAAGTACAAGCCATTTCTCCCACCGATGCTTCCGCTTGTTTTGACTTTTTATTCTTCCAATTTTGCTTCTTTTTGAGAAATAAGCAATCTTTCTTGAGGTGTCCTATTTTGTGACAATGACTGCATCTTATTTTTGATTTTTCTCTCTCATCCTGCTGTGGTTTCGAGTCTTTCCAGTTATTTTTTAACTTGCCTTTCACAAAGTGGCCTTCTGCTTGTGTATTATCTCTTTTCAACGAAATTAGCTCGAGTTCTCTAGTCTTGACAGCAAATATGATTGCTTCTGTTGTTATTGGCTCTCTGCCATATTTTAATGCTACCTTGACTTCTCTGTAGGCTTCTGGTAGAGAGTTTAAGAGAATGAAGGCTTCATTTTCATCCCCAATCTTTTCTCCTAGGTTCTTGAATTCTGATGACATCTTCTTGAAGTCATCAAGATTATCAGATAATGATTTTGTATTATCCATCTTGTAGGTAAAGATTTTCTCCCTGAGATATACTTTATTTGGGAGATCTTTAGAAGAAAAAATTGTTTCTAGCTTTGTCCAGACTTCATATGCTGTCTTCAAATCTATAATTTGCCTTAAAACACTGTCACTTAAATTCAGAATTAAAGTTCCATATGCGATTTCCTCCATTGTTTACTTTTCCTCTGCTTTGATCGACTGGGGTAACTTGGTAGGATCTTGAATTGCCTTCGAAGCCTTTTGCTGTCCAATTACAACTTTAATTTTGACTTTCCACAATTCAAAGTCGCCCTTTCCATCGAACTTCTCCATTTTGAATCTTGCTACAACCATGATTTGAATCTTGATTCTTGCAGGTGACTACTGTTCTTCTTCTAACTTGTCTCTGATACCAGTTTTGTTAGAGTTGAAGCAGGAAAAATTAGAAGAAAGCAGATTAGTAGATGGAGAAAGTTTAGAGAGAGAGAAGGAGAAGGAGAAAAATATGGTAGACACACGATGTAAGTGGTTCGGTCAAATTAGACCTACATCCACTGAGAGCAGTATCTTCACTATATCAGGTAAAGAGATTACAAAGGATTTTTTTTTTTAAGTGGTTCTCATCACTCTACCCTTTTAACATCTGGATGCTATATATAGCTTAGAGTACAAAAATGTTATTTTACACTAATGCCCTTAAGTGATAGATGGTTTCAACTATACTTGCACCACGTGAAATATCACAACAATTTTGTAAGTTTAGAGAATGATTAATCAAATGGAGAGTTTGAAGGTGTGATTGTAACCGTTAAGGATCCCACATTGAAAAGAGAATGGAACTTACAATGGTTTATAATAAACATGAACTACTCCTCTGATTACCAATTGATTTTGAGATGGAACCCCATGAATATTAATATGGTATCAGAACCCAAAATAGCTCAAATGAGGATCCGACCACAAACGATATCTATTATTTTAGGGACAAACTAATTCATTCATAATGATTAATTGTTTCTCCACTCATCCAAATTCCTTACTCAAATTAACCCACCCCAATAATCCTTTCTCTTCTTTTCTTTTTTATGAAAAGTTTTATCATCTGTTTAATTGAGTCCACTGTGGAATTTTAAGTGTTTTCTTTTTCCTCCCCTCCCTCTCCAAAAGTTATCATATAAGTATTAATTATGGAACTAATAAGGTTTTCTCTAGCTCTCTTTCTCCTTTTCTATATAATTCATGAGGAATTGTAAGTCTAAAGTTAATTGGTGATTGTAGAGTTTTCCTGTGGACGTCCATTATGCGATGGTCCTTTTAGCGAAGACTATAATGTGTCGCAATTTCTCCACTCACTTCACTGTCATATCAGCTTCTGCAAAATCATCGATTAACCTTGAGAAGGATAAATGTTCCTTTATATGATAAATTTTAGAAATTAGTGAAAATTGTCTGAGATTGGAATCTCAATTAACTGGGTTGCCTCACCATAGTTGTCGTGTGAGATGGTGGATGGAAGCAATTTTGTGGAGGAGAAGAGGATGAGAGGGATTAGGACGACGAGATATGAAAGATAGGTTAATTCGTGGCCATCGTCAAAAATTTAAAAAGTAGCAACACATCCCTACTATTTTTCTTTTTATTCTTTATTTATTCATTTATTTTTTTTTCTCTACAAATAAAGAAAATAATAATTTTCTAAACTTGGATTGTGATTTGTATATTATAATGTTTTTTTTTGAAACGTTTGTATATTATAATTTTGAATCATAGTCGATAGATAATCAAATAAGGTAGGTATATAAGGTAGGAGATAATTAAAGTTTAAGTGAATCTTTTTTTTTATGTTCTTAATAGTATATATTATATACTATATTATTTCAAGGGTTGCTTGCAAATATGACAAAAAGATTACATAAAATTAATGAAACAGCACTCACATTCTAAAATTTCAAATATAGCAAAATTTTATAAATTCACGGAGGCCCACATTGTTAAAAGTCTTAATTACCCTACAAGCTCAATATTAACATGCAAAGCCCAAAGATGGAAGCCCAAACCAAAAGAAAACCTAATTTTTCAAATTCCATCGCATTTCCGTTCGACTTCCATCCTTCACCACCACTCTTTCCATCAAACCATCAAAACAAAACCTAATTTTTCAAAATTATTCTGCTTTCCATCAATTTCCATCAAGAATTTCATCCCCAATGACTATTTTCATTCATTCGATTCTCATCCAACCTTCGAGCTTTTTATTCCAGCCCAAATATCGTCTGATTTTCGTTTGATTTCCGTCAAGAATTTCATCCCCAACGACCATTTTCGTTCGTTCGATTCTCATCGAACCTTCGAGCTTCTAATTTACTTCTAATTTCCAGCCCAAATATCGTTTGATTTCTGTCTAATTTCTTTCGTTCTCCACCATTGTATTTTGTTTTCCCGCCCTTCCCAGTTTTTAGTTTAAATTCGACGGTTTTCGATGTAACCTCCTTTGACGGTGTTTGGTGTAACCTTCCATCGACTTTGATAACTGTAAGTACATGTAAGTAGATGTCCACCTTTCGAAATCTTTATTTTGGCCTCATTTTATTGGGCTTTCAGTTTTCAGTATCGATTTACATTCTTCCATTCCATTTTTGCTTCCAGTTTCTTGCAGTAGATGTATATTTTGAATGAACTACTACTATTACATTCATCCATTTCATTAACATGCACTGATTACGATTTCTCCCTTGTATTTGATATCTATCATTAATTTCTTCATTTTGTCATTAACATGCACTGATGCCGCACTTGTTTCAGCCCTTGACCTATATAATATATGAGAATATATAAATGATTACATTTGTTTTAACTTAAAGCTTTTGTGTCTAGTATTTATTTCATAGAATGCAACTAAATCAAGGAAATTTTCTACAAGTAACATGGATTCTGGGCCTTTTTTTTTTGTCAATGTGATATATGTTTGATATACGTATGATATATAACTGATTTATGTCTGATATAACTATGATATCTACTACTACAGCTAGTATATAATGATTGACTTCTGCTATACTATTGATTTACTTCTAATATACTGACAGATATACTCCTAATATATATGTGATATATGTTTGATATACATATGATATATAACTGATTTACGTCTGATATAACTATGATATCTACTATTATAGCTGGTATATAACTGATTGACTTTTGCTATACTATTGATTTACTTTTGATATACTAATGATTGACAGATATACTCCTGATATATATGTGATATATGTTTGATAGACATATGATATAGAACTGATTTACTTCTGTTATAACTATGATATCTACAAATTATTTCAAATATATTACCTCTAATATGTTTCTTAATATACTACTAATATATCAACTAAATTTTTTTCAAATGAAAACAATGGTCCAAATAAGGAAAATGAAAACTAAAGTCATTGTAGAAATTGTTGATGTCGTGCGTCCCAAAAGACAGCATAAACCAACTCCAAAGGTGTTGTCTATGGAAAAACGAAAAGCTGCAAAAATATCATCTCCTAAGACGCGACAATCACCGGGAACGAAAATTGATCATATTGTCCAAGCTTTGACTTGAAGATTACTCAAGGATGAAGAAAGAAAACTTTTGGAACTTGTGCTTTTGGAACTTGCTTCTACTTTTCTAGACTTTTGGAACTCATACTTCTACTTTTATAGACTTTACATTGTCAGTCTACTTTGTGTTTATGAATATGACAATCTACTCATGTTTAGATTACAAGACAATATCTTAAAGGTTTTAAATGATATGCCAATTTTTTTGGGACAATATTCTTTTGATATGAATATCTTTGAGTTCATTTTGATGTTTAAACCTTTAACTTTTTGAGTTCATAGTGATATTACTTCTCCTTGATACATCTTAGTTGGCTATTGCAATACTTAGTTATCGCTCCAAGGTGCTAAAACTTTAAATCAAATTTAATTGTACTACTGATATATGTACGATGTATACTTGATATATTACTGATATATTACAGATATACAGATTTACTACTGATATAATTCTGATATACAGACTAATGTAATGCTCTAAATTATGTCATCAACTTTAACTTACAAAAGCAAAATCATATAACCAAACTCCATTGGATATACACATTGTTTTGTAACAAAGAGACTACTTCATTGTAAATTCAAATCATAAAAGTAATGTTTGGGTATACATCCTTGATATACATCATTGTTCAATAGGTGCAAATTTACAAGTTCTACGATTGTGTCCAACATGTTGACAACGTCCACATTTTGTGTGCTTTCTCACCTCACCAATTGAAGGAATCCTTTGTTTTCGAGGCCTTCTTGCTGGACATTTAATGATAGGAGGTAATACAATAAAATCAATTGCTACGGATCCCTAATCCAAATGGTTACCAACAGGACGAATTGAACCATTATAAGTAAATAACAATCTACTAAAGGATATCTTGTGCTGTCATCCTTTCATCTTTATCTTCATTAATCTCAACAACAATTTGAACTCCATTACTACCAAACTTTAATAAAACTAAAAATTGGACAAAACAAATTGATGGATCCAACCTCACTTCATTCAATATCAAATTCCTAAAATTCTGAAAATTCATACTTTCGTCAACCAAAATCCCAATAGTTTTGTAATTCATATAGCAGTGACTATTATCCCATTCACCACTGTGAAAAACAATTATTGCAAGCTTGCCCATAACTACAAATACTGTAAAAATATAAAATATTGATGATATTAGTACATCAATCAACAAATAACATCAAATAAATAGCAATGATAAAATATATCAGTTAATATAAGCAGCTGATATACCATATATTTAGTATATCAGTTGCAAATATACCCTATATTTAATATCTATATTGAGTATATCAGTTATAGATATACCTAAAATATCAGTGTGATATACCTCATTGATATACTTCATTCAATGGAAGTATATCAGTGTGATATATCTCACTGATTTAGGTGATATACCTCACCTAAAATTCACGCAGGTTCTCCACAATCTTAATGGTGATCCTTGGCCCGAAATTAGACACCAATAACGCCTAAAACAGTTTCAAGGCTACGATTAATCATAGTTTTCCATTGGCTAACGAGTGATTTTTCGAAAGGCTTTTGTATTAAAAGAACTACCTATATTAATACATAAAGCCAGAAAACAAAAAATTCGAGCCACAGAATTTCTCTGTTCTATAGTTTTTCAAGCTTAAATTCAAGCACAGAAACCAAGACCTTGGAACAGTTCATGAAAAGAGTGAAACGTAAACTAAAATCCAATTTCACCTCGTTTCAATCCACATTCTGGAAAAGAAAGCCGAAAGAAAATTGTGGATTAATCAGGACAAATTTGAGCATAAACAATCCAATAATTTCTGGACAGTGACTATTATCCTGGCTGGAACGAAAGATAATACAGAAAAATAACAAAAGGCCTACCTTTTCGAGTTCACAAACACTACATAAAAATTGAAAGAAGAAGAAGAAGCTTCACGAACACTGAAACCAAAGCTCAAAACGAACAAAATCGAAGAAAAATCTGCTTAAAAAACAAACAGAAAAATCGAAAGAAGAAGAAGAACTAAAATTGAAAGAAGAAGAACATAAAAGTAGGAAGCTAAAATCGAAAGAAGAAGAAGAAGAATTAATACTTGAAGAAGACGATGAAGAAATAATCGATGTAACGAAGAAGACGATGATGCGAGAGAGAACGAAGAAAATCTCAATAATTGCGTGTGAGATATGAGGAGGGCAATTTGTGAATACTCAAATATTCAAAATCAGAATCCTACAAAAATTGCTATATTTGAAATTTTGATAACCTGGTGCCATATTGTTAAATACAAAAAACTTATTTGCCACCCAATGCAATTACCCTTATTTCAATGATATATTTCATAATTAATTTATTTATAATTGACCTTAAATTATAATTATAAGATAAATTATATTAAAATGGAGGGAGTGTAATCTTTTTTTCGAAAAAGTGTGAAGTCCTCATCTATATTTAAAATGTAACAAAAAAAAATGAAATTAGATATAACATTATATATAAAAGGAATCACAAAAGAAATATAATGTAAAGTTTAACATTCATATGTGTTGAATTAAATGTTGTATGAAAAAATTTCTTCCTATAATGTAAAATTAATTTTTAAATAGCTAATGTAAATAAGAATAATAAAATATTAAAACTAATGTCTTATACTTAAAAAAACTAATTAAATTATAATTTTTACTAATTTATCATTTTATATTATTTTTATACTTTAAAATAGAACTACAAATTTCACCTGCACCGTACATGTTTCTTACTAATAAATTAAAAACTGTACATGTTAAAAAAAATAATAGCATTTTCTAAAAAATAAGTTAAATAGCATTTTATAAAGTATATGAAATGGAAAAATATGGGCAAGGCGAATAGCTCAACTTTGTAAGAATTTTCTAATATAAATTTTTTTTTAGAAGTCTAAACATGGGAAAATTTTCTACCTACAATATAAAATATGAGAATTGTAATGGGTGGAATAATTTTTGTCGTTGCAAATATAATACAAGAAATAAGATCGGTAAATATGGTAATTTTGTAGGTCAGACGTTTATCAATGATATTCACCATAGATGTCTACTAATTATGTGATCTATCATACATCGTTTACCAGTGTTTATTAGTTTGATATACGTCTATCAATATGTCACTGATAAGGGATACCTTACATGGTCTATTATCACCAATAGAGCGTGCGATATTAAGATATGAGTTCATGGATTATATTTTAAAAAGTTGTGTGATATTTATAAATTTTAACTTATACTAGATTTGCTATTATTTCAGGCATGCTTTATGTGTAGCTGCCTTTGGTAGAATATAGTGCATTGATGAAATATATATTAATCAAACTTGCTAGGTTGGTGAGGAATTTGTTGGGTTTGTAACAAGAGCGCAAACAAAGTTCTGCATTGATTAGGGAAATGATTGATCCATAGTATATAAGAAATGGACAATTATCTCCATTGGTATGAGACATTTTTGTTGAAATCAAAAGTAAAGTCGTGAGGGCTATGTCCAAAGCTGACAATATCATACCATTGTGGAGATAACTCGAGGTAATTGGGGTACCGTTGTCCTTAACAAGTAGTATAAGAGCCTTAGGTTTGTAGTTTCTAGAATTTATGAGTATGTTCTGTGGTTGCAGCATTGTCTGAACTTCCACATCAGAAAAGATTTCTTGAAATGAGCTACGGTTCTGTGAATAGTGTGGATTGTTCACTATTTGCAGATTTACTAGAAGTGTGAAGCTTTATGAGTCCAATGAAGATTGACGTGGAATTTGACGGAATGATCAACTCTGGCTTGTGGCAAGTGCAAGTCAAGAATGCGTTGATACAACCTGGATTACACAAGGAATATTGAGTTGACGATCGGGCCACTCTCACCCATATAAATCAAAGGATGATTCCTTATAAGTAGTAATCCATAACTCACTCAGGATTGAGATTGAGTTACCTAATCTTCTTAAGAAATAATTATATATTAGTTAACGGTGTACAACTAAAGATTAATCAGCGGTCTGGTCTTATAAAAACTCATTGCATAGGATATCCCAACTCGCATGCCTCCACATGAACGATTTGGATTAAATCGTATGTAACTCTTACAAAATGGGTCCTATCCATAGTGTTATTAGGATAAGGTACCCAACCTTACCCATATAATAGACCCATTAAGTTATTACTAGAACATTATCCACTTGTATATCAAATATATAATGTATATTAAATATATATTGTATATCAAATATATACTTTGTATATTAATTATATATTGTATATCAGTTATATACTGTTCTAGTGACATGACATAACCTCGAATGTTAGTTTATTGGATTTGGGTTAATACAATTCTAAAAAGAACTTCAATAATAGCTTTTTGAATAAATATTTGTTTTACATTTACAAACCACATGTTTATAGCATAAAACCGAACAACTAGTTCAGAAAAACATAATGGTTGCTCCATGTAGACTTCTTCCTTAGGATCCAGGAATGCGTTATCCACGTCTAATTGTCTTAGGCTACACTCTGCACTCACCGCTAAGTCAAGAACTAACCTTATTATGGTTGGTTTAACCATGGGGCTAAATGTCTCTTCATAGTCCAATCCCTCTATTTGGGTGTAGCCTTGAGCTACTAATCTTGCTTTAAGTTGCTTTATTGTGTCATCCTCTTTTAATTTTGTGTTGAGGATCCACTTGGAGCCAACAATATTGATGTGATTCGGCCTTAGGACAAGCTGCCAGGTCTGTTAAATTTTAAGGCATTCACCTCTTCCTCCATAGCTATCTTCGAGTTGGGAATGATCAAGGCTATTTTGAAATTTTTTGCTATGCAGTGGAGCATTGAGCCATCAGGGAGAGTGGTTGTTGTTTGTATTTTTTAATAGCTTGAGCTTCTCTAGCAAGTGTGGGATAAAGAGCTGGATTTAAGGCCAATTTCCTTCTTGTTATCATTGAGTGGGATGAAAGTCTTCGAGGGTCAGTCACTCACAGAGAGAGATTTTGTTTGTTCTGCACATAAAGGAGTCAAGTCAATAACCAATTGATTACTAATGTCAGGAAGTTCATGAGAAGAGTGACTAAGTGAAGGATTAGGGATACTTTCAATGTTGGTCGTGGTGTTTGTCAATTGCTGATTTATTTCTTCTGAAATCCTTGATGGAGAACTGTCATGATCACACCGTCTTGTATAGGTAGTTTGCATTACTTCTTCCTGACTTGGTGCAGAATTTTGAACAGGTTGGAATCTCCTTCTTGTACAGTGATTGATTGGAGTTCTCCTTCCTGCATATATGTTGTGGTTGATTAAGTCCTTTCAAGTTCTTCTCGGTAATTCTTTATCTCATCCAACGTGATGTCTCGCAAGTTTGGTGTAGCCACTTCAACATTGAATTTTTATCTAATAGATTTGTTTTCTGAAGTAATGTCTTAAATACAATCATTTCCTTGAACCATGCATTCTTCTAAACCTGAAATATCAGTCACTACGAGGGGCTGCACATATTTGTTAGCACAATTATTTTCATAGGGAAAATATTCTTCATCAAATATGACATCAAATATGACATGCCTTGATATGTAAATGCGATTTGTGTTAGGATCTAAGACATCGAAAACTTTTATGTGAACGACTATATCAAATGAAAATACAAGGGTATGTCTTTTTGGAGAATTTATTTTTAGCATAATCTTCTAGATATGAGAAGCATCTGCACCCAAATACTCTAAGATTTTTGTAGCTAGGTTCCTTCCGGAAAAGTTTTAAGAAAGGAGATTTCATATTTAAAGATTTTGATGGCATTTAGAAGAAAAGTTAGAGTAAGAAATACATCTACCCAATATTTTAAAGGAGTATTAGATTATAAGATGTCTATGCTTTCTCTAATCTAATCTACCTCGTTCTGTTGAGGAGTGTGAGGGCAGCTAAATTGATAGTGAATTATATTTTCTTCCTAGTGTTTTTGAAGAGTAAAAGATTTATGAATCCTCCTCCTCCATCATTCTGGAGGATCTTTATATTCCTTTCTAATTAGTTCTCAACCATCCTTTGAAATTTCAAAAAACAAGTAAATAACTCAGATTTCTTTTTTAGTGGATATAACCAAGTGTATCTGGAGTAATCGTCCACAAACACAACAAAATATTTAAATTGCTGATCACATGATAAAATAGGAGCAGACCCCTACAAAGCACACTAAATTCTATCTAAAGGATGAGTACTTAAAAGATACTTTATCAATGAAAGGAAGCTTGATTTTTACTAAGTTGACAATTGACACAAATAGCATGTCCTTTCTTCCAATCATATATTTAAAAAATTGTCACTCAAATGCCCCAATCGCTTGCGTCAGATTGAGAAATTTGATTTATTGGAGCTAGTTGTAACAGACAATGCTTATAGTAGTGGTTGTTGACTTCCGAGAGCTTATAAGCCTTATTGTTCATGGCCTTTAGCTAGTATTTCTTCTCGTTGATTCTTCATAGTAAACTCATTAGCAGAAAAGATGATTGTGCAATTGTCATACTTAGTAGTTAAGTTTAGTCATGGAAATTAAGTTATTTTTCGTATCTGGAACCACTAGTACATTTTTAAGGTTTAATGGTTGTATTTAACTTTGTGTTTCCCGTGTGTGATATATCCAAGCCTTGTCCATTACCTACAAAAAGTCTTCCACATCCATTATAAGTTTTAACGGATATGTATTACCTAAATCTGTAACAATGAGTTTTTGCCCCTAAATCAGCGTTCAATGTTGTATCATTCTCCTCATTTAAGTACATAGCGGTAAGTTCAACAGGGCTTTCTTCAAGCCAATAAGAATGATCAAAGAAAATTGGACTGAATAACCTTTTTCAAAGGCCAACTATGAAATGTATCACCAACTCCAAATTTTATGTTTTCTAACAATTTGCTTACGTCACTTTTGCGTGAAATTACAAATTACCCCTTGTTATCTTATCTCTCATTTTCTCTACTATTTCCTCTTCCTCTCAACTCTCTCTTTCTTTCTCTTTTTCATTCTTCCATTTCTCTGCAGATCTTTTTCCTCTCTCTCTGATTTGATTTTTTTTTTCACTATCAGATTTTTCAAGGACGTGCACTCCTCTCTCTCCCTCTTTATTTCTTCCATTTTTTTTACACCACATCCCATTCGATTTTTTGTTTTCCTCTGATTTTGGATTTTTTTGTTTTGATTTTGAAGGCATGCACTTTCTCTCTCCTCTCTCTCTCTCCTCTCTCTTCCTTATTTTTCATTCATCTCCTCTCAATCTTGCTTGACTCCATTGTTGGAGCTTAAAATTCAAAAAACAAAATAACAAATACATAGCACACAAAAGAACGGGTCACACCTAAAAGAGAGGTAAAAATTCAACAAAGAACACCAACAACAAAGAGTTCACGCAAACCCCCCCACATAAAAAAAAAAAAAACAGAACACACAAAAAAAGGCTATCGCTCCTCTCGCTCTCGCTATCGACTTATGTCTCTCATAAGAAAAAAATCGTAAATGAAGCTTGTTGCTTGTTTTTTCAGAGAAGGTGAAGAAAAAGAATGGGAATGGGAAGAGGCGGCTTAGGAGTGATAAGGAGAAAGATAGGAATAAATATTTAAGGTTTTTTTTTATGGTGAGTAAATAAGAGAGAGAAAGTTGGTTGAATTTTTCAAGAAAGAGAGAATCTGTAAAGATATGAGACATGAAAGAGGAGAGAGAAAGGGAGAAGAAAGTAATAAATTGGAGAAAAAATGAAGAGGGTGAATACGTATTTTCACACAAAATTGATGTCAGCAAATGTTTACAAAACATAAAAACGAGGAGAGGGGCCACATTTCATAATGGGTCTTTGAAAAAGGCTATTTAACCCGATTGCCTGATGATCAAACCTTTTCCAGTATTGGATGGCCGTGTGATTTGACTTTCCTCAATTACCTTGTTGTTGAGGGGAAGAGCTAAATTTGCAAAGTTTGTTTCTCTTCCTCGATTTCCACTCATTTTTCCTCCACGATTTGAGAAGGCATGATTATGGTTCATTTGACTAGATTTTTCCTTTTCCTTCCTCAAATGACAGCGGTTATTCATATTCTTTAAAGTCATGAACAAAATCGTTTTAAGTGGAATAAGGTGGCTTTGTAAGTATTGTTGTACGACATTCTTTGTATTTAACTCCCAATCTTCTAGCGAGATGAAAAACTTTTGTGATATCATCTAGAGGTTTGCTCAAGGCTACCGACTCCTAAATACTTTTGAAATTCTTTATATATTCATCTAACGTCATGTTTCTCTTCTTCAAACTTAGTAGTTCTTCATTGACATTAATTTCACTTTCCTTAGTCATTTTTAAGAGTAATTGTTGCATCCTCACAACTGTGATAGATACAAGTGCAAGTGTACACTATACTCGTCAATTGTAGTGCGAACGGGATCGAATCCACAGGGACTAAGGATATTACTCTAAACATGCGTTTAAGGATACCAAAAATGCAAATAAAAGATCATGGATATTTGTATATGTAAACTAAGTAAAATACTATAAAAATGCAGAAAGAAAATCCAAGACAGAAATACTGTAATAACAGATGCTGGGGCAAAGAAATGCTTTAGCACATAATGCCAATAAGAGGTTACCAGATATGGGGAAACAGGGGAGATTCCTTATGCTTTCACTAAATCTCAACCTCTACTCTAGCATGAAATCGACTGCTATTGCTAAACTTGACGTCGTTCCCTTTCGAGATACACAAACATGAATACCCACAACTCTCGTTGCTAGATACCCAAACAATAAAAATGAGTTCTAAGCATGATTAGGAGACCCCATTCTTGAGTATCTACGAACCTACTAGAAAAAAGTAGGATTTTTGGGCTGAGTAGCCCTTTCCACAAGCCTATTTTGAAATATGTCTCCACCCCAAAACTTATGTTTTCTAAACATTTGCTGACATCACCAAACAAGCCAAATGACCATTACTACCCCCACTATCTTTGAGTTAAATTTTTCCTTTCCCTATTTTTTTTTCCATTCCAATCTTCCAAGTATTCATTTTCTCTCTCTTCTCCTTCTCTTTCTACCCCATTTTCATCTTCTTCTCTCTCTCCCTCATCTCTCTTCATGTTTCATTCTCTCTCTTCCCAATCTTTATTGTTCTCTCTTTTCAGATTTTTCTCCATCTCATAAAACATAACAAAATCAAAATTTACAGATTTTTAGGTTTCCCTCCCCGTCTCCCTTTCTCTCTACAAGATTTCCAGAATTTTAGGTTACGGATTTTAAACTCTTTTTCTCTCTCTTCAAATTTTCCCAAAATTAAAATATACAAAATTTTCCCTACTTTCCCTCCATCTCTCCTCCGTTTCACATTTTTTTTTTTGCATGAATAACGATTTTTTTTAATATTCATTAACCAACGAAGTAGATAGGTTCTGTACATGAGGAACTTCACTTTTTTTTTGTTCGAAAAAATTAAGCACTGGAGCTTGGGTGTGGGAGAAAATCAAAGCGAAATTGAAGGAGAGAAGAGAGAGAAGAGAGAGAGAAGGAGCGAGACAAGAGAGAGAGGAAAGCGAGACCGAGACCGAGACCGAGAAGAGAGAGAAAGGGAGTCCCAATTTTTTAAATTTGATTACCAATTTCAATGCAGCTTGGGTGTAGGAGAAAATCAAAGCAAAATTGGAGGAGGGAAGAGAGAGACGAGAGAGAAAAAAAGAGATAAGAAGGAGCGAGAAAAGAGAGAGATAAAAGAGAGCGGGAAAAGAGAGAGAGAAAAGAGAGAGAGAGAGCGAGAGCGAGATCGAGACCGAGACCGAGACCGAGATCGAGACTTAGATTGAGACTGAGAGCGAGACCGAGACCGAGAAGAGAGAAACGGAGTTTCGATTTTTTAAATTATGTTACCAATTTCAATGCAGACGGAGATTAAGGAATACCGATTCGTAAACGTTACGATTTCGTTTTTCCTTTTTTAGTTTACAAATTATAAAATAAATAAATAAATTTTGAAACAATTTGATCAAATTTAAGTTTGAAATATTAGCAAATAATCCAGATCCATAGATTAAAGATTTTATTCAAATTTAAAATTTAATCCAAATTTGTTTCTTTAATTTGTTTTCTTGTCTCTCATTTATTCTCTCCCGTAATTTTTATTATGATTAAAGTTCAAATTTAAAATTTAACATCTTTTTAATCTCTCAGCCAAAACTTTTTTCTCTCTCTCATCTATCATTCTATCTACAATTAATTTATTCTCTCTCGTAATTTATTTTAATAGTAAATTTGGTTCGGGGGAAAAGTTTTCCAATAAATAATTAAAAAAAAACTAAATATCAATGGTGTTTCAAATCTATTAAAAACAGAATTCAAAAATCGGGATTCCTTTTATCTCTCGGTCTCGGTCTCGCTTTTCTCTCTCTCTCTTTCTCGCTCTCTTTTCTCTCTCTCTCCTCACTCCTTCTCTCTTTTTTCTCTCTCTTCTCTCCTTCAATTTCGCTTTGGTTTCTCCCACACCCAAGCTCAAGTTCTTGATTTTCTTGAAGAAAAAAAAAATTTGTTGATTCATGTAGAAAGAAATGTGAAACAACGGGGAGGGAAGGAAAGTAGGGAAAAATCTGTACATTTTAATTTTTGGAAAATTTGAAGAGAGAGAAAGAAAATTTAAAATATGTAACGTAAAATTTTGGAAATTTTGTAGAGAGAAAAGGGAAAAGTTTGAATTCCATAAATATTTGGAAAATCCTAAAAATCTAGAAAATTTGATTTTGTTATGTTTTACGGGGAGAAAAAAAATCTGAAAAGAGAGAAGAATATGAAAATAGGAAGAAAGAGAAGGAGAAGAGAGAGAAAGTGAATACTTGGAATATTCAAATGAAAAAAAAGAAAGAAAGTAAAAATATAACTCAAAAGACTCAAAGTTACTGGACGGGTAGTAATGATCATTTGACTTGCTTGTTGATGTCAGCCTATGTTTAGAAAACATCAGTTTTGGAAGTGGAGACATATTTCAAGGTGGGCTTGTTGAAAGGACTACTCAGCCAAAAAATCCAAAAAAGTAGCTAAACACAAATAGAGCAAGTCAATTAATCATAAGCCCTTCTGAGTCATACACAAGCTAGCATACTAAACAAGGTGGCCAATAATGTTAAGTAAAATGAAGGAAAATACATACAGCTCCATTAAATAGCAAAAAGAAAACAGCTAGAGTGCTCGTTGTTCAATAGTTACAACATATAAATCTTCCCCAAAATGAGGTTTAGTTCACAAGGGAAAGAGAAAACGAAATGGGTAAAGAAAAGATACAACTAATTCTAGAGAAAGAGAGAAAAACGCAGATATGGAGACCATCAGCAAGCAAGGTCCAGCAGCAGCTCCTTCCCGTCGTCAGCTCTTCCTTGAAATAAGTCTGCTCTCCTCAACTTGACCACCATATTTGGAGTATTTTCTCTCTTGGGATCGATTCCTCCTTGGGGAATGATGAAGAGACAGCCCACATCTTGTTGCTTTTATAACTCCCTCGAAAACTAGGGCAAAACTCAGTAAAGCGCGCGTTGTATGGACATAAGTGAAAATCCCGAGTGTTATTGTGCTGCCCAGGAATTTCTGCAGCAAGCAATGTTCTAGCCCTACAACACTTCGGCATTTCCTCTCTATTCGGTTGCACTGTAGCAACTTTTCCATATTCTGCAAAATTAAACAAAAAATAGGGGATATAAGGAGGAACTTGTATAAATTCAGCAACATGAGAATTTAGCATATGATAATTAACTTTTCCATTCAATTCCTCACTTTAGCATTCTTCTTAGATAAATATCCTCACATTAAAGCACGAATTAACACAATTATTTACTAAAATAATTCTCTTTTGGAGAGTTATCGGCAATCCTTCCAAGGAGGACCATACTTGTTGAGAAATTTCAGGTCCCTCTATCATTGCCAACACATCTTCTATAATGATTCCTAGTAGCTAGCCAAAATCTCAGCCGGTCTCGTTGTTCTTCCATGAGTTGGATTGAAGATTGTTCACCTTGGTTCCATTTTCATCTCCATCAGTTGCATTTTCTTTCTCCAGATGATCTTCAAGACTTAGAGTCCTAATCAAAGGCAGGATTTGTGATTTCCACAAGAAATTATTGCAGAACTTCAAAAGATGAGGCTAGAACATTGCTCCAGTATTTACTAGGATTGAATCTCATTATAAATGTTTGCTCCAATATTTTCTCATTATAAATGTTTGCTAAGATTGTCCATAGCTTTGAGTCTCATTACTGTTTGCTATGAGAGAATCTCTCTCTAACTTAGACGTGTAAGGTTATTACAGTCTGGTTATATATAAAAATGGATAGATTTCTAATTTTTGTGAGTGGACATTGTTTATTTTAGGAAAATAAAACAAAATAAAATATATTTTGACGTTACATAGTCATTTTAGCAATGACGAATTTTAATGTTTTTGCAAGATTTCGAACTTAGATTAAAAAAATCCACATATATATAATTAAATTGACGTCATTACAATATTTTAAAAATAAGGAACTGACTCTTACGAAGTACTTGAATTTCTTTTCTTTTATACTTTTTACTATTAGATATAGTACCCAAAATCTCATGATGGGTACTCAAAGATTCATAGTGAACTTCGATAGGACTTCTATTGAAGCAATAACGCGTTGATCTAGTCGCCATCCGAACCATCTAAATTGATTAATTTATGATGATAAGCTCCAATTGCATCATAGGAATTAAAAAAAAAAAGGTTCTTTGGTATATTTATAGTTATTATTGTAAATTTTTTCATTTTTATGATTTTTGAGATTACATAGATTATACCGATTTGCACAAATACCTTGGTGATTCCCGCTCGTTAATATATAGAGCCCAATAAACATATTTTGAGTTGGTACAAAAATAGGATCCCAATAACGAAGATAAGAGATATGTTACTAAAAAACTGGAATTGAAAAATTGAGAAAATAATAAATGAAAAACGAAACCAAACAAACTTTTATGAATCAACTTTAACTTGTAAGTTTTTAAGAATAAAAAACAGTTGCTTGGATCTTGATTTAAGCACAAGCAATCAATTCCAAAACGTGAGTTATATCCTTCACAATGAATAAAAAGTTTTAGTAAATTCTACTAAAATTTAAACACTCAAAAAATATTATAAATGTACAGCATGCTAATTTCCAAAATTTACCCGGATAAGTTCTCAATACCTTATAATAGAAGATTTGATTGGGACGTCCAAGCATAATGCAAATACATAACTAAAATTATTATAAGTATTTATTAACTTTTTTTCCCAGATACAATTCTCAAGGAAGTGGATGAACTGGAACCAAAGTACAATAGTTTTATTTTCTTACCTAATACAATCCGAAAACCACATAGAAGTATTATAAGCATTGCTTTATAAGAAAGAGAGAGAGGGAGAAGTGAAGTAGTGTGAGAGTTTTCAGAACCCACAAACAGCATCATCATTTATTTATTTATTATTATTAATATTATTATTATTCATTATTGGTATATGGGTATACTTCTGGTCTGGTAGGCGAAATTGTAGCAATTCATGCCTCGGTAAACGCCATCGTCAAGGTAAGAGATAAGGGTGCTTGAATCAATGAGAACGTCACGTTGAGTATATGAGTAGGGAACCTCACACGTACCCTTGGTTGCTAACAAGCTGACAATCACAGTAGTCATTGGTGGCACAATTACTTTATAAGACGTTTCAACCTCTTGTGATTCAGTTTTAGTTTCTCCCCAATCACATGCTCCTGAAAATTCGGCTGAAATTTCAATTTTTCCGTCTGCAACCAAGGGCACTCCTGCTTGCATTGTTGTTTTCACACCTAACTTCATTGAAACGGAAGAATTCCATGTCCTAGTTTTGGTTTGTGTATATTTGAGACAGAAGCTTACGGTTTCGGATGCATCTGTTTCATTAGTAGCGTTTCCAGTGGCCATCACCAGTAAACTTTGATCATAGATCCTAGCGTCTGATGGTCGAAAATGTACGTCGTATATTTCCAGTGACAAAACAGCCTCCTCCATCTGAAGTTTTGAATACTTATCAATGGTTCCGATAAGAGCAAAGGGTCCATCCTGCACGTTATTATAACTGAATCTTTTGACAAAGTTGTTGTTACCGAGGTTGCGTAGAGCAATGATATTAGTATCAATTCGGATTGGCAAAAACAAAATATTCGGGTCTTCATCTGTAACGTCAGTTGAATATGGCATAATAAAAGATCGCATGTTCTTCCAAAACTTTCCAATTAAATATGACCTTATACGAATACTTCCATCTTCACAACCCATTCGAACACCATGATCTCCAATATCAGTCGTATCAAATCGCAAAATTTCTGCCTTGTTAAGTAAGCTCGCCCTAAGGTAGCAACCATTGTCAGCTTTGAAAGCAATATGTTTTGGTAATGTAAGCAACGTTTCCCAATCAATGATTTTAATTAGATCACCACCTTCTTGAGTAGGGCTTGAGGGATCTGCGTACAAGCAATAAGCAGGAGTAGGAGTTGATGATCTGGTCGAACATAAATTGGAACCAAGATAGACATGACGAAATCGATAGGCTTGTTTAACAGTATCATAAATAGGTTGGAATAATGTGCATGTCCATTTGGATTTGTCTTCTTCTATCTTTTGAGTTTTTGCTACGATGGGAACATCCGATGGTTTTGATGACTCAGAGACCCAATATTTGTTGTTGTAGCAACATCGTATGTTGACTAATGAGGGATCACATTTTGCTATCTCCAATTCGAACTTTGTGTATGGACTTACAACATTCTCCTCGAGCTCACCAAGAATTTTGGTATATATGATCTTCCTTCACATATCGCAGGTAACGGCCATTAAATTTTGATTTGAACGCCACATATCTCGGAAGCTGCACCATTTTCTCTCTCTTTGTTTTACTGAATATAACTATATATTTGCTTTTCACTGCAAACATAAGATTTGCTATTGCTATGTTGGTTTCCTTGAAAGCTATGCCTTTGAAGGGAAATGGAATCTCACAATGACATAATTTTTTCTTTTTCTTCTCCTTTCTTCTTCTTCTTCTTCTTTTTTTTTTTTGGTTCCAATTTATGCTATTGCTATCTTTTTTTTTTTTTTGCTTTTCACAGCAAACAGAAGATTTGCTATTGCTATCTTTTATTCTATAATAATAAAGTTTGGAAAGGAGTACATTCGTTTACTTTGATTTAGAGACTAGATTCTCAATTCCCACCTTTGTATATTCACATTTCAATATCATTTAAAGAGGAATTTTTTGGTTTCGAGAATCCAACCAATAATAATCTCCTACCTGAGAATTGATTTTATATTGTGGTAGTGGAAAATAGGGTCGTATCCAGTGGCATTGGTTATTCATTTATTTATTAACATAAAATTTGAAGTTTTAAGAAATAATTGCACGGAGATAATAGATAAAACAATATTATAAGGATACAACCATAGTTTTAGTAATGATTATCGCGATAATTCCCCCTACCAACCAACATGTGGGCATACTTAACTTTAGAGTTCTTATGAATGAGCCACCCAAAAAGAAGATGCACATTGTTGGTATAGGTAGTTTACTATCAATTCCTTTTAATTCTTCCTTCTTGAATGATCTCGGTAGTCATCTCATTCAGATGTGTTGTGGTTCATTCATGTACTCGATCTCATCTACTCGAGTGTCACGTATATTACAAACATTTGTTTGTAATTACATTATTTTAAACCTGTTTATGCGTGAAACAAAACGAGGTAAGACTTGGTCAAGGTTGGACACGTGGATTGGCTAACTTGCTCTGTCAAGGAATGACATGTACAAGAGAGGCAAACACTCTGATGCTCAAGTCAGTAACATCTCGGACTCAATATTAAGCTCAAGATAGAATTCAATACCTATATATGCAAAAGTGGGGCCCTCTATTTATAGGCTAGGAATTCGACAGGCCTTCCAGCAGGCGGTTATCAGCGTCGGATAGTAGGTCGGACATGTGTTGAACCGTGGGTCGGACCTGAATATTGTTCACACCGCAGGATGGTTCCTATGACATAGTTATGGTCAAGTATGCCACCTTTGAACCGTCTAGGGTGGTTCGACTTTTCAGAATGTCCAGGTGGACTTCTCTTCGTTCTCCACGTGCGATGTAATTTTACCCCCAAAAATTGGCCCCTCTCTGGCAGGTTTGAGGTCGACCTGGCAGAGAACATTTTCCTGGGTTTGAAAATTCGCCTATGTGTTGACTTCTGAGGTCGAGATAAGAAATATGATCGTTGGAGAAGACCGACGGTCGATATGACAGCTGTTAGAGCAATTGAGTGCTCTGACGCTTGGCATATTGCTCGATCTGTGCCGTGTACTTAATGACACATGTATGGCTAGGATGGATTTTCGCTCTACTATAAATAGATTTACAGATCCTGCTTCGCCCTTCACGCTTCATGTTCTTGAAAATTTATTGAGTATGACCTGTGCTGCTCGGAACTACGTTCTAGGTCAGTCCTTCTCTTTTGAATAAATTATTGTTGCATTTCATTTCAATGTCTAGCTCTAGTAGTAGCTCGTTCGATGGGTCAAGTTGGGACAATAGAACCTCGTCCCCAAGCTGATTTACCTCTAGCGAGGACTTAGTATTAGGTTAAATAACGAGTTAGAGGAGGTGGAAAGTTTTACGACCTCTAAGGGGGAGGGTAGTAGTAGTGACACATCTACCTTGGACCTGGGGAATGAGTACCCCCCCCCCCCCCCCCCCCCCCCAAAATGCCAGAGAATTACCTTGGCTGCCTTTGTATATGCTATAGCATTACAGACTCCATAGGTTTTCGTCTCCCTGTGGAAGTGGAGATGACCGCCAATCCTCTTGAAGAATATATCACCCTTTATTTAAAATGTTGGAGTTTGACTTTAGGTTGCCTCTTCACCCTTTTGCCCAAGAATCCTAAGTAGGGTTGCTCTCACGCCTGCTCAGCTCACCTCCAACGGGTGAGGTTTTCTTTTCGGACTAGCCGTCTTCTAATGGCTTAGGTGCTGAGAAACCGAGGATACTGTGCTTGTTCAATGTCGAGCAGCTTTTGGCATGCTTTGAGGTTAAGAAAATATAATCCTTAAGAAGCCTGGACGTTTCTATCTCTATACAAAAAAGTGTGCTCGATGTATTATTTAGGGTCCATCGTCTATAAAACTATGGAAAGGTAAATGGTTTTATACATTCGAGGATTGGCTTGCACTGGACGAGCAAGACCAACCCTTTTACGAAGTTCCTCGTGGGCTCGGAATTTAGGTAAGAAATTTGTATGGATTCATGTCTTATGATTAGACCTTTGACCTCTTTCTCTTATTTTGACTTCATTTTAACTTTGTAGTCACTATTACGCTGATTCCTGATCTGACTAAGTAGACCTTCAAGTTTTTAAAGTACTTCAAATACCTCTACAAGGGAGGTAGAAAGGTC
This sequence comes from Momordica charantia, assembly GCF_013281855.1. Classification (NCBI taxonomy): domain Eukaryota; kingdom Viridiplantae; phylum Streptophyta; class Magnoliopsida; order Cucurbitales; family Cucurbitaceae; genus Momordica; species Momordica charantia. Next base: position 1,821,972 of record NW_028275165.1, on the reverse strand, counting down.
GGAATCTTATTGACCGACAAGTTCTTGTATGTGTCAGGGTTGCTAGATTACAACAAAGCATCCAATCTGCCAGTCGAGACTTTACGACCCAACTCTAAACTACGTATGTTCGGCTTTAAGCAATTTGTTAACTTCTTCAACAATTACATCACTCATTTCTTTATTTACAGGTCTTCTTTTCTGTTTAATAGGTAAGAATGATGGATCAATATTAAGGCGATGCATCATCACTTTGGGGTCAATGTCTAGCATGTCCTTGCGACCATGCGAAGACATACGCATTAGCTCAAAGGAACTTGATGAGCTCTCCATTCTCAGTGGCCCCCAGTTTGATGCCTATTCTTACCTACTTTTCTGGCATTAGCAAGGGAACAAGCTCGAGCTCTTCCATCGGCATAGCGTGATCTAGATGAGGTGTTTTCAACAGGTCGATCTTTTGTTATAGCACACACGATCGAACCCTTGAGAGCTATTACATAGCATTCTCGTGAAGTTTTCTGTTCTCCTCAAACCACTCCGACCCCATTCAGAGTAGGATACTTCAGGCTTGGTGCACGGTCGAAGGTATTTCCTAAAGTGCATGGATGGCAGGTCGGCTGAATATAGCACTATAGGCGGACTTGCCATCCACAAAAAATGGTGTTAATGGCAACTGGTCGGTCGTCTCATCGAGGTGGCGTCCTTAAACACCATCCTTCATCTTTTGTTTCAGAAGAGTCTGATCTGGGTATGTCGACATATTTTTTGAAGTAACCATCATGTATAAGGTCTTCAATTTGGCATTTAAGCTCAAAGCAGCTCGAGGTATCATGGCTGTGGTCTCTATGAAAACTGCAATACCTCCTTTTGTCACGTTTTACAGGATCCCCTTGAGCAATTTCTCCATCACAGTCCCATCTATGCTAGTAAGGATCTCAGAGATTGGGATCGTTGTGGGGGTAAATCATTCATAAGGTCGGCCTCGACTTGTTCCAGAGTCTGAACGTCTATAGTTGGAGTTGCCTTGGGATGATTGGGATGCAGATCTCCTATATTTGGATTTCAAATCAGTAGTGCCCTTCTTAGGGCGGCTTTGCTTCTTTTAGTCAGACTTCTTCTTTGTCCAACCCGTTTTTGTTCTGAGTAACTCTTGGCCGTCAATGACTTTTTTGGCCTTCTGAAGCTTCTTAGAAAATGTAGCTGGAGCTTCTTCTCCCAACCTAACCATTAGTATTTCATCTGCCAGCCATGTCAAGAAGTAACACATTCATAAGTTGTCCGAGCAATAGGTGACCTTAAGATCTTCCTCTTGGAACCTGGTCACATACTTTTTTAGTGTCTCGCCCTCCTTTTGTCTAATAGTGGCGAGTTGAGTCGTTGTCTTTTTATCATAATACCGAGATGAAAATTGGTTGATGAATTCCTTTTTCAGTTGACTATAGGTCGAGATCGATCTGGCTGGCAACTTTCGGTACCATAGACGAGCACTTCCAATTAGAGCTATTTGGAACGCGCAACATTTGATGGCATCTATAGCTACCTGGAAGTCTATGAGGCCCTTGAAGACCTCAGCATAATGCTTTAGGTTCTTAGACCCATCAAAGGGCTTTATGGCGGGCGTTTTGAACTTAACAGGGATTGGTACCTCCAAGGTATCCTAGGTGAAAGACGATTTGTCCATCTTGACATAATCAAAGAGACTCCTTCTTCTCGCACTTCTATTTCAGAGCCTCGACCTGAGCATCGAATTTGCTCTTCATCATGTCAAACTCCTTCGTGCTAATCACCCCCTTACAACTTAAGAGGATTATACCGCGACTGGGCTTTATCGTTAGTATTTTTGTTTGACAAGCTTTGGAAGGCATCCACACCCTTTAGGATGGAACTCTTTCCTCTCTTGTCGGCCAAATACTTTTGCATATCACCCTCGCAGCGACTATAATCACCCTCGTCATTAAGGGGGTGGTTTTCATCAATGTCGTACTATTAGTTTCACCTTGAAAATGTTGCTCTTCGTCCTCTTCCTACTTTTGAGAAGGGGAGCCAGTTCTTGTTGCGCGCAGCAAGTTATTGTGTGATTCCTCCATGGTTCGTACTCTGATGCGCATGTCTTCGAGCTCGAGCTGCAGGGTTGCAAAGACACCACAATATACTTGGTGACGAGGCTTTTGTGTTGTTTTCTTCGTAGCTCCTCCTTGTGTTCAGTGTATATTTTCTCGTGGCGATGAGGAGCAAGAAGGAGAGGCAGGTGAGTGTTGTGAGCTGACCTGCGAAGTTGATCGCCTGCAGGATCACCTTGCACTCTATCCTCCCCACCTTTAGAATTCACCTTGGGCTGGGGATTCAGATCACCATTGTCAATACGACTGCTCGGGTGGCTCGACCAGTAGACACTACTGGTGGTGCCATTTGAGCTTCGGTAGTAGGAATGACTTAAGATGTCATTCCCACAGATGGTGTCAAATGTTTATGCATGAAACAGAACGAGGTAAGACTTGGTTAAGGTTGGACATGTGGAATGACTGACTTGATCTGTACCAGAGAGACAAATACTCTGATGCTCAAGTCAGTAACAGCTCGGACTAATTATTAAGCTCGAGATAGATTTCGATACCTATATGCTGAAGTGGTGCACTCTATTTATAGGATAGTAATCTGACAGTCCTTCCGACATGCGGTTATCGGTGTCGGATAGTATGTCAGACATGTCTCGAACCGTGGGTCGGACCTGAATGTTGGTCACCGTGGAATGGTTCCCTAGTTATGGTCAAATATGCCACCTCGGATCCGTCTGGGGTTGTTCGACTTTTCGGGAATGTCAATGTGGACTTCTCTTTTTTCTCCACGTGGCGATGTAATTTTACCCAAACAAAACCATATTATACAAATTTACTTCTTAAATGGTTACAGTTTAAAATTGGTTAATCTTTTAATGACTTTGCATTTATAGATTTTGTAGTGAAATCATACTTATAGTTTAAAGGTGGTTTGTGCTAATATATTTAAAGGTTTATTTGCAATAATTTTATAAGTTTAAAGAATGATTAATCAAATTGAAAGTTCAAGAGTGCGATATTGTAGCAACTGCTCTATATAGTTCAATAAGCATGAGTTTTGCAACCTTTACTATGAAATAAAAATAGGAGTAAACAAAAATAATGAATTCGTTGTTGCCAACTTACTGGTTTTTTAATTTTGTGATTCGAAGACTTATAAATGTTAGGCTAAATATATGTTTTAGTTCCTAATATTTAAAAGATTTCAATTTGGTCTCTTATATTTTAACATTTCTCGGGTCATACTTTTTCCATTGACGAATGTAAAAATTAACTGATAATAATATTTAGTGAGTTGGATTTTTTTTCTTTTTATAACAAATTTGGCTATCTAACTGAACGAAAATCAATTTATTTGCCAACTAAAAAATTTGGAGGAGACATTGAAAGCTTTCTCCCCTCACGTGGCAGAGTTGTTACTCTAAATTGATGTAATCTCCCGGAGTATCAATGTCAAGGTAAGTTGTTTGTCCACCAATTTGACATTCACCGATAGAAAGTATAATTTCAAATTTTAAAACATAAGAGACTAAATTGAAAATTTTTAAATATCAAGAATAAATTTAGAAAACAATCAAATATTCGGAAGGTTTTCTCCACCGCCTATCTTTCTCCTTTGTATATAAATTTTTGGGAATTCTAAGTCTAAGGTTAATGGGTGATTGTAGAGTCGTAGAGTTCATCCTATGGAAAGCCTCTCATCCACCAATTAGTAAGTGTTGATTGATAGATTTGAGCAAATCAGAAATTACGACGTAATTATAATGATAAAATTATATGCCATTAAATTGAGTCCAATTAAATAATGTCACATATTATTTTTGGGCATTTGAATTCGACCAATCAAATAATGTTATGACCATATGATGACATAAGTTGATCTAATAAGATTGCGCTGACATATAAATTGGTCGAATCAAAATTCGCCATGTCGATGACATAAAGTGATCCAATTGGATTGTGCCACGTGGCAATGAACTTCTAATTAGATGGGTCCAAGCTCACTTAAGGCTCATGAAAAACCCTATAAATAGAGGGGTTCATTCACCATCTAATTCATCGTGGAAATGATCAGATAATCAAAATCATTCATCTTGCAGATTATCAAAATTCTTCATCTTGCGGATGATCAAAATCCTTCATCCTACCGACGATCAAAATCTTTCATCCTGCATAGGATCAAACTCCTCCATCGATGATCAAAATTCCATCCTTGATAGGGTCAAGATTCATCATTCTGCATATGATCAAAATCCTTCATCCTAGAAAGGATCAAGATCCTACCGACAATCAAAATCATTCATCCTGCAGATGATCAAAATTTTTCATCCCGCAAATGATCAAAATTCTGCATCATGTAGATGATCAAAATCTTTCATCCTATAGACGATCAAAATCTTTCATCCTGTAGATGATTAAAATCTTTCATTCTACTCATGATCAAAATCCTACATCGAAGTCTAATAGGCCGATTGAAATCAACAAGCCGCCAAGAGACCGATCAAGATCAACAAGCCGCCAAGAGGCCGATCAAGATCAACAAGCAACCAAGGGAAATAATTAGAGGATAAATATTAGAGATTGTACGAACCTCAAAATATCAATACAAATTGTATTTAGTCCACGAAATATAATTTCTCCGGAAATCTCGCGTGAACAAATTGGCACTTCCAGTGGGATGATCTTTACCTCTCATCTCTTTCTTAAGAATCAAAATTTTACGAGATAAAGTAATGACAATATAGAAAATCTTCTCATTAAACTTTCTCCATGATAATGAGAAAAAAGTATGAAGAAGATTGCTCCTCATCGCAAGAGCTTAAACTGCATGGTGCTCCTTCCTCGCATGAGCACATAAAATAGGAGGTAAAATTTTTCTTTTTAATTGAACTACATTATGACTTGATCCCTCTTTTTAAAGGATACATATACAACGTAAAGAAAAGAAAAAGTTCAGTCTACCTGAAAAAAAGTGTGACTATATGAATTATAAATTGAACATGGTTATTGTTGGACGCTATATGGAGGTGATCACCATTGAAGTAGGCGAGCAAAGGATCCTTGCCAAGGATAGGCAATGGAACTGTTTATGCAAGGATTTGCACAACAGTGTGTTCCTGATTGTAGCTCGAACTCGGCCTCCGGACCGACCTGAACACTTGGGCGGACCTGCACAAAAAAGGTGAGCACTCCGACGATCAAGTCAGTATAGGTCGGATTCCAAGTTTAGTTCGAAGTCAGAGATCATCGTACCTGATCGGGGAGTGAGATCCTCTACTTATGGGTGGTGGTCCCGCTAATCTCGCGACGGTTACATTCGGTAATCTCGGGACCGTCGGTTACACCCAGTGATCTCGGGACCGACGGTTACGCCCGATAATCACGTCGCAGACAGTTGCTCACATCGGCCCCTACCGAGCTCCCCGGTAGGTCGGACCTGGGCCAGGTTCACCTCGGCCCTCATACTTAGCTTTCGTCGGCGTTGGTGGCAGCCATCTCGGCTATCCGAGCTGGGATGACTCATGAGCCATCTTGGAGCACCAATGGGGGTCCTCCACGTGTCCAGGGTATTCCCTTCCCCAAACATTGGCCCCCTCTCTGCCTGGTCCGATCTCGACCTGACAGAGAAGTTCATCCGACTTGCTTTGGACACGTGGCGACTTCCTATTTGTGGGAAAATACAACCGTCGCGGAAGATTTATCGTCGGAATATTCAAATATTCCGACGCTTCGGATCTCAGAGAGGATCTTAGCCGCTCGTCGATTACACGTGTACGGTGGGGAAATTCCTCCGACGGGCTATAAATGCCCCCAATCCTTCAGATCATACCTTACGTTCCTTGAGTTCTTGGAGTTCGATCTGAAGGCAGCTCGAACCCCTGGTAGGTCGGTCTCTTTCCTCTCTCTTTCGAACGTAATTGCCATGTCGTCCTCTATTAGCAGCAACCTAGGGTCCGATCTAGCTCGTAGGTTAGAGTCCGAGCTCGAGGAGATAGAAAACTTTAGAATCTCCAATGACGGGGAGGATAGTGACGCCTCCACTTCAGGTCAGGGTTTGGAATTCCCTTCTAGGATACCTGAGCACTACCTCGGATCCCTCCGTAGGGGGTTCGCTATCCCTGAGAACATCCTCCTCAGGCTTCCGGAGGAGGGGGAGAGAGCTGACAATCCTCCAGAGGGATGGGTCACTCTCTACTTCAAAATGTTTGAGTACGGCCTCAGACTTCCCTTCACCCTTTTGTCCAAGAGTTTCTCTTTCGGACTGGGTTGGCTCCGGCTCAAGTGGCCCCCAATGGGTGGGGTGTCATTTTTGCTTTGGCCATCCTCTTTTGGCTACGAGCTCGGGATAGTGAGGAGGCCGAGCTGTTGGACGTAGACCAGCTCCTCGCGTGCTTCGAGGCGAAAAGGATAGCTAAGAAGCCCGGTCGGTTCTATATGTGCGCAAGGAAAGGCGCAGGCGGTATAGTTAAAGGGCCGACCTCCATCAAGGGATGGGTGAGGAAGTGGTTCTATGCTTCCGGGGAATGGCTCGCAAAGGACGAGTCAGGTCGTTCCTTCTTTGACGTCCCCACTAGGTTTGGGAACCTAGGTACGGAGTAATTCTTACTTTTCGTAATTTTCTTCTGTCATTCAGGTCTAACTTGGATTTTGTCTTCGTGCAGTTTCAATCCGGCCAGTCCCCGAGCTTACGCAGGCCTCCTTCGATACTCTGAAATACTACAATGAGCGCTTTCCGAGGGGTAGAAAGGTCGAAACCCTGGTGACTGACGAACTGCTGCTTGAGTCCGGGCTGCTAGATTACAACCTGCAGTTCGTCCCATTGAATCCTCAAGGTCGAACTCTGAACTTGGTATGCCGAGCTTGTCTTCCCCCTTTTTCCTCTAACCTTGTGTTGACCCTTGTTTTTATCTCGCAGCCATGGTTTGCGGATTTGCAAGCGGCGTGAAGCGCAAGTCTAAGGGCCGAGCCCATGCTCTTGAGGCCGCCCAGAGTTCGAAACCTGCCACACCTGCCGGGGTAGGGCCTGCCTCGGAATATCCAGCCCCGGTGATCGAGCTGGAGTCTTTTGGGGGTCCCTCGAGGGAGAAGCGCCCTAGGGATCAAACCGAGGCGGCGGACGCCCCGCCTTTGGGCGAGGAGGCGAGGGAGGAAGCCCCTCCGAAGCGAAGAAGGAAGAAAAAGAAGACGATCCCCCCCTCGGAGGTCGGAGCTTGCGGGGTCTTGCTTGCAAGTTTCGCAGATCGGGTGGACAATCCTGCGGCCAGGATGGGCGGGACGTCCGACGTGACGGCACGGTTCAGAATTGAGCCGTCAAGTTCCGGGGTGAGGGACCAGGTGTCCCGCATCTCGGCTGCAAGTTTGGATCGCTGCCTAAGGAGGGCGTCCAAATTTGTGAGCGCCCCTGGGTCCGTTCTGCAGAGGACCATCGACTACGCCGCCGAGGTAAGACTAGTGCCCCATTATTGCTTGATTTCGCCCAACAGGTAGTTCAATCTAACTTTTTCCTTCTACCATTTCGCAGGCGTTCGTTGCTTCCATTCAATCGGCTCTGGCTGTCAAGGCCGAGCTGGATGGGAGGGAAGTTCTGGCAGCGAGGGAGAAAGAGGAGTTCTCCGCTGCCTTGGAGACTGCTTCCTCCACCATGAAGGATGAGCTGCTGAAGGCTCATTCTGAGGTGGAGACTTTGAAGGCCGAGGTGGAGTCCCAGGCCGAGCTGTTGAAGAAGAAGGAGGACAGGCGCCAGGCCCAACTCCAAGCTGCCCACGCTATTACCAGGGGCCTGGAGAGGGAGAAGTTCCAGCTCCTGAAGGAGAAGGACGACATGCTCCAGGCGCTTGAAGCGAAGGATAAGGAGCTGGAGCATGCGACTGCTGAGCTGGAGACGGCGAAGGAGCGCCTCAGCAATGGAGTCCTACTGGAGGAAGCGTTTAGGCAACATCCTGACTTCGATGGATTTGCCAAAGACTTTTCTGACGCGGGCTTCAAGTTCCTCATGAAGGGCATTGCTTCCGACATGTCCGACCTCCAGATCGATCTCAGCGGTCTGAAAAGGAGGTATGCCGAGAAGTGGGCGTCTGGGCCTGGCGGCACCCCTGGCCCCCAAGCGTTGGTGGATCAGTATGTCAGGGATCTGGACTCTGACTACTCTGATCCCGAAGAGGACCAGGTCGGCTCCACTCAAGAGGGCGCTTCCCCAACAGGCTCTTAGGCAACCGCCGTTCACGAGGCTTTTCGCTGTTCTTCCTCCCTTTTCTTTTTGTTTTGTAAGTGTCAGGGCAGAGCTGCAAGGTCTATAAGCCTTGGCTCCGTTCTTCATTCAATAAAGAGACTCCCATTTGCTTCCACTTTGTTGTTAGCAACCTCTTTTCTTTGCCTTTCCTTTGAACTGCAGCTAATGTCACCTCGCACCTCTTACTTTTGGGGTCGCGCCTTTAATTAACATAATTTGAAAGTTTTGAGTTCGAATCTCTTAATGTTCAATACATTGCACCAACTCTGGATTTTTAACATTTCACCCTTAACTTAAAAAGGTAAAAAGGGTAAAATCCTAAGTCGTAGCTGTTCTTCATATCGTTCCTCGTACCCCCAAATTCGGAGGCTTGATCATTTTGAACTTTTCACATCGCCCCTTTGCCTTGAAGGTTTGAATTTTAAGTTCGTCAGTGGTTTTGGCATCGCACCTCGTACCCTTAGGCTCCGAATGATTGAATTTGAACCAACTGCTGGAATGCGATCGCGTGGGAGTCCGTGGCCCCCATTTAATTTCTGGTCGAGCTCGGAAGCATGAAATTAAATCATCACATTTATTCCGATCATAATTCTTTTGGAACAGTCTTTACAGATGCATTGAAAATCCTTTTGTCATTTCAAGGATAATAACGCTTCAGGTGCTCCGCGTTCCACGGGTGCGCGAGGACGTCTCCTTTCAGATCGGCCAATATGTACGTCCCAGGTCGGATTATGCCCTTAATCTCAAACGGGCCCTCCCAGGCCGGATCAAGGGCACCCACATGCGCTTGGACCCTCCTTAAGACCAGATGTTCGACCTGAAAGGCCCAAGGTCGAACGCGGGCATTGTAATGTCTGGCCATTCTGCCCTGATATTCCGCCAGGCGTAGCTGGGCCATTGCTCTCCTTTCTTCCAACAAGTCGAGGTTGAAGAGCAGCTCATCCTCATTCGTCGTAGGGTCGTAATGTTTACTCTGTCAGATGGCATGCCGATCTCAACCGGGACTACAGCTTCGGAGCCGAAGGCCAGGGAGAACGGGGTCTCACCCGTCGACTCTCGTTGGGTGGTCCGGTACGACCACAGAACCTTTGGTAGCTCCTCGGCCCACCTGCCTTTCTTGGAGTCCAGTCTAAGTTTGATGCCTCGCTTGATGATCTTGTTGACTGCCTCCACCTGCCCATTTGCTTGCGGGTGTGCGGGGGACGAGCTGAGATGACTTATACCAAGTTTGCTGCAAAAGCCTTTGAACTTGGCGTTGTCAAACTGCTTCCCATTGTCTGTCACTATGGCCTGCGGTATACCAAAGCGACATATGATATTCGTCCATACGAAGGACGTGACCCTGGATTCCGTTATGTGGGAGAGCGCCTCGGCCTCGGCCCACTTGGTGAAGTAATCCACAGCAACCACAGCGAACTTGGTCTGGCTCTTGCCCAAAGGGAAAGGACCAATGATATCTACCCCCCACTGCGCGAATGGCCATGGGGCCGAGATGGGGGTGAGCAGCTCGGGAGGTTGGCGTATTATGGTTCCGTAGCGTTGGCAATTGTCGCAAGTTCTAACGAACTGCTTGGCGTCCTGGCTGAGGGTCGGCCAATAGTATCCTTGCCGGATCACTTTGGCTGACAGCGACCGGGCGCCTGAGTGACTGCCGCACACTCCTTCGTGGATCTCTCTGAGGACGTACAGGCCCTCTTCAGGGGTTAGGCATTTCAATAGAGGCAGGGAAAAGCCACGTCGGTACAATGCACCATCTCGGACCACGAACCGAGCTGCCCGCCTTGCCAACTTTCTGCGCTCCTTGGGATCTTGTGGTGAGTTACCCCTAATGAAGTCCGTGATCGGGTCCATCCCTGAGGATTCTAGAGCGCCGATCTCCATCAGATCTGGTTCTAAGATCGAGGGATTATCTAGGATCTCGACGGGGACCGACCTGGCGAGGTCGGTCTCATACGCCGATGCTAACTTGGCCAAGGCGTCAGCATTAGAATTTTCTGCTCGCGGAATCCGGCTTACCTCGTAAGTTCGAAACTGGGCGAGGTATGATCTGACCTTGCCTAAATACTTCTCCATTCGGGTGTCTTTGGCTTGGTATTCGTCCTTGATCTGGCTCACAACCAGCTGGGAGTCACTGAAGACCTTAACACAAGAGGCCCCCAGTGTTCGAGCGATTCGCAGGCCGGCAATAAATGCTTCATACTCAGCCTCGTTGTTAGAAGTCCGGAAGCTGAACCGCAAGGCATACTCAAATCGCTCATGCCTGGTCCGATCAAGAGGACCCCGGCTCCGCTCCCCTTCTTATTGGAGGATCCGTCGACATAGACTGTTCAAGGTAGGTCGGACTCGCTCAGCTCGGAAGGTGGTGTGAGCTCGGCTATGAAATCTGCCGCTGCTTGTCCTTTCAACGCAGTTCTGGGTGCGAACTGGATGTCGTACTCACTTATCTCTATTGCCCACTTCATTAGGCGTCCGGAAGCTTCCGGCTTGTGGAAGATACTTTTAAGGGGTAAGTTAGTGAGCACCACCACTGTATGGGCTTGGAAGTATGGTCTAAGTCGTCGAGCCGAGGTGACCAAAGCAAGAGCCAACTTCTCCATCTGAGGGTATCTAGTCTCGGCTTCGGTCATAGCCTTGCTTGTGTAGTAGACCGGGTTTTGCCGCGCTTCCTCTTGCCTGATTAGGGCCGAGCTGACGGCACTGTCAGACACTGCTAGGTACAATTGGAGCTTGTCCCCCGGCATGGGCTTGGCAAGCAAGGGTGCCGAACAGAGGTAGCTCTTTAATTGCTGAAATGCTTGCTCGCACTCCGCTGTCCATTCAAACGGCCCTTTCTTCCGTAAGACCTTGAAGAAAGGGAGGCACTTATCTGTCGACCTTGAAACAAATCGGTTCAGGGCCGCAATCCTGCCATTGAGGCACTGAAGCTGCTTCAGCGTTTTAGGTGCCTCCATCTCGATCACGGCTTTAATCTTTTCGGGGTTGGCCTCGATTCCCCGGTTGTTTACCAGGAAGCCAAGGAATTTTCCCGAGGAGACGCCAAAGGCACACTTAGCAGGGTTGAGCTTCATTTGATATGCCCTCAGAACCTCGAAGGCTTCGGCCAGGTCGGAGAGATGCGACTTAGACTGCTTGCTCTTGACAAGCATGTCGTCCACATACACTTCCATATTCCGGCCCAGTCGCTCCTGCGTTCTTTAACCCGAAGGGCATGACCTTGTAGCAGTACAGACCTTGGTCTGTTATGAAAGCGGTATAACCTTCATCTGGGACATGCATCTTGATTTGGTTGTACCCAGAGTAGGCGTCCATGAAGGTGAGCAGTTCGTGCCCGGCCGTGGCGTCCACGAGCTGATCAATCCTCGGTAGTGGGAAGCAATCTTTCGGACATGCCTTATTTAAGTTCGTAAAATCTACGCATATTCTCCATTTGCCGTTAGATTTTTTAACTAATACAACATTGGAGAGCCACGCGGGATACAAAATTTCTCTTATGTATTCAGCTTTCAAAAGTTTGTTAACTTCCTCAACAATTACATCACTCCTCTCCTTGTTTATAGGTCTTCTCCTTTGTTTCACAGGTCGGAATGATGGATCTATACTGAGGCGATGCGTCATAATTCGCGGGTCAATGCCAGGCATGTCCTCATGGGACCACGCAAAGACGTCCGAGTTGGATCTGAGGAAGTGGATTAGCTCCTCTCTGTCGGTGGCCCCCAGCTTGGTTCCTATGCTTACCTGCTTCTCGGGACTAAGCAGAGGAACAAGCTCGAGCTCCTCAGTGGGTGCGGCAAACTCCTTCCTCGGCAGGTCGGCCTCGACCTCGAGCGTCCCATCCCTGAGAGTTTCGAGGGCGCAGACCGATAAGCCTTTGAGTGCGGCGGCATAACACTCCCTCGAAGCGGTTTGTTCTCCTCGGACCGTGCCCACGCCATTGGGGGTGGGATACTTCAAAACTTGATGAAGTGTTGAAGGAATGGCCCGAAATGAGTGGATGATGGGTCTCCCAAAGATGGCGTTATAGGCCGACCTACCGTCAACTACCACGAACTCGGCCATTTGAGTGATCCGAGTTTGGTCCTGCCCCAGCGTGACCGGCAAGTCGATGCAACCCTCTGGGATGACCGATTCTCCAGAGAACCCAACCAGCGGCGTCGGACTTCTCTTCAATTACGACCTCGTCCAGCCCAAGGCGAGGTAGGTCGGTAAGGACATGATGTTAGCGGATGCGCCCCCGTCTACCAGCACTCTCCTAACCACCACATGATCAATCAAGGGAGCAATCACAAGGGCATCATTGTGGGGCAGGTGGACCTCCTCCAAGTCTGCACCGTCGAAGGTGATTGGGCAGGTCGGCCCCTGCTCCCTGATGACGCACACCTCGCGTCTGGCTGCACGGGCTAACTCCTTTCTTTTATGTCCGGATTGACCCCCGCTTGGCCCTCTAAAAATGGTATTGATGACCGCAGGTCGGTCGGTGCGCCGAGGTGGCGTCCTTGAACGCTTTCGCTCTTCCTTTTTCTCTGCTGAGCTGGTCCCGGGCTTTCCCACAAACTTCTTGAAGTAGCCGTCTTGAATTAGATCTTCAATTTGGCGCTTCAATTCCCAGCAGTCCGACGTGTTGTGGCCGTGCTCCCGATGGAAGCGGCAATACTTGTCCTTGCTGCGCCTCTCCGGGGCTCCCCGAAGTTTCTCCGGACGCTTGAGTAGTTTTTCCATTCCAGAATCCTCGATGTTCGTTAGGATCTCGGAAATTGGAATCGTGGTTGGGGTGAAGCGCTAGTAAGGTCGGCTCCTGGTAGGTCCGTTCTCCGCCCTTCGATACTCAGCTCGGCCGCTGGAGAAGGATCCTTTGGACTTGGGATCTGCCCTTTCATCTTTTCCACTTCTGCCCCGGCCGATCTTTCGTTCAGGTCGGCCGGTTTTGGTTCGGAGGAGCTCCTATCCATCGATGACTTTCTTCGCCTTCTGGAGCACCTCGGCGAAGGTGGCCGGGGCCTCCTCTCCAAGTTTCACCGTGAGGGCTTCGTCGGCTAGACCGGTGAGGAAATAGCACATGGCCGAGTCATCGGAGCAGTGTGCAACCTTCAACTGCTCCTCCTGGAATCTGGTGACATACTCCCGCAGCGTCTCCCCCTCCTTCTGCCTGATGGTGGCGAGATGGGTCGCTGTCTTTTTGTCATAGTGCCGAAAAGAGAACTGGGCGAGGAACTCCCTTCTCAGCTGAGAGTAGGTCGAGATCGACCTGGCTGGCAGTCTCCGGTACCACAATCGCGCGCTGCCAGTAAGCGCGATCTGAAAGGCGCGGCATTTGATTGCGTCTGATGCCGCTTGGAAGGCCATGAGGCCTTCAAAGACTTCAACATAGTCCTTGGGGTCCTTCGTCCCGTCATAAGGCTTCACGGTAGGAGCTTTGAACTTCGGAGGGATTGGTGCTTCCAAAACGTCCGAGGTGAAAGGCGATTCTCCCAAGTCGCCATCGTTCAGTGAATCGTCTTTCTGCTCACATTTGGCCTTTAAGGCCTCCACTTGAGCATCGAGCTCCCCCCTCAGCTGGTCGAACTCCTCCTTTGTGATTATCCCTGCGAGGTCGTGAGAGGATTCAGCCTGCTGGTTGGAGCTCCCGTGGGAGCGGGACGGTGACTGCCCTTTTCGGAGAGACGAGCCTCTCTTTCTGTTGAGATGCTCACGGAGGTCTTCCCTCTGGCGAGTGTACCCCTCACTCTCGTTGTCTTCGGGACGTTCTTCCTCGGGTGGGCCGAGGTGGGAACCCCTTTGCTCGCGTACGTCCATGCGCGTCACTCGATTTTCAGATCGGGACCCTGCGCCTGCAGCCAGCACCATTTCGTTATACATTGCCTCCATGGAGCGCATTTGTGTGCGCATTGCCTCCATCTCTCTCTGAAGCGCATCAAAATTCTCGCTTGTTGGAGCCGGGGCTGGACCCCGGGCGCCCTTCTTAGAGGTCCCACCTCGGCCACGGGTGGCCTTGGACGTCCTCGGGTGCGCAGGCGGTAGGGCAGGCGCGGTGATCCGCGCCGACCTACGGAGGGGTTCCATTGCTAGGCCGTCGTGACCTTGCCCCTCTACCGCCGCTGCTCCGACCTCCCTCTGGTGGGCATCGCTGGCAGCTAGAGTCTTCGATCTGTCGTATTGGTTGAATTCGCTGGTTGAACCATGTTCGCTCGCGTGTTGGTTTAAAGGAATTGGGATGACTTAGATTGTTAGTTGTCCCCACAGACGGCGCCAAATGTTTATGCAAGGATTTGCACAACAGTGTGTTCCTGATTGTAGCTCGAACTCGGCCTCCGGACCGACCTGAACACTTGGGCGGACCTGCACAAAAAAGGTGAGCACTCCGACGATTAAGTCAGTATAGGTCGGATTCCAAGTTTAGTTCGAAGTCAGAGATCATCGTACCTGATCGGGGAGTGAGATCCTCTACTTATGGGTGGTGGTCCCGCTAATCTCGCGACAGTTACATTCGGTAATCTCGGGACCGTCGGTTACACCCGGTGATCTCGGGACCGACGGTTACGCCCGATAATCACGCCGCAGACAGTTGCTCACATCGGCCCCTACCGAGCTCCCCGGTAGGTCGGACCTGGGCCAGGTTCACCTCGGCCCTCATACTTAGCTTTCGTCGGCGTTGGTGGCAGCTATCTCGGCTATCCGAGCTGGGATGACTCATGAGCCATCTTGGAGCACCAATGGGGTCCTCCACGTGTCCAGGGTATTCCCTTCCCCAAACAGGAACCATCAAATTTGGACCATGATTCACATCTCAATCTCATAGATGAAAAATCCAATTATTGTCGGTAAGCTGGAGGTACGTCTATTGCCTAGAACTCCAAATTCAAATTAAATCAAGATTTCATAAATTTGAATTTATATGGGCTTATTCCAAATTTTACCCAAATAAAAATTAGAAAAACAATCAAATTCAAATTTGATTCCAATTTCAGGCATAGGTCCAAAATTCTATTCAAAGTCCAAATCTCGGTAGAATTTTTAATTCGGCCACATTCCAAATTTTACAAATATACCAAATTCGAATATCAATTTGGCTATATTTCAAATTGAGATTGGAGTAAAAATTCAAATTCAAACTTTACTCCACCTCAATTCAAAATTTGGGTATATTCCAAATTTTACAATTTTACCAAATTCAAATCTCAATTTTGGTCATATTCCAAATCAAAACTAGGATAAAAATTCATTTTAAAGCTTTATCTAATTCAAGTTAAAATTGGTAGAAGTTTAAATTTCTACATATTCAAAATTTTACAATTTTACCAAATTCAAATCTCAATCTGGCCATATTCCAAATGGAGATATTGAAGTAAAAACAATCGAATTCAAACTTTACTCCACTTCAAGCCAAAATTTGGACATATTCAAAATTTGTCAAATTTTTATTTCAAATTTTCAATTTGGGCGTATTCCAAATCGAGATTTAGGTAAAAATTAAATACTAAAATATTTTTTTCGAAATTCATCCACAGCTATGTTTGGCATAAATTTCGAAAAGGGGCATTTGTTGATTGATAAATTTCGGCAAATCACAAATTGTCACGTAATTATAATGACAAAATTATATGTCATTAAATTGAGGCCAATTAATTAATGTCACATATTATTTTTGGGTATTTGAATTCGACGAATCAAATTATGTTATGACCATATGATGCCATAAGTTGATCTAATAAGATTGCGCCATATATGACATATAAATTGGTCCAATCAAAATTCAACATGTCTATTTGATGACATAAGCTGATCCAATTGGATTGTGCCACGTGGCAATGGACTTATAATTAGATGAGTCCAAAACTCACCTAAGGCCCATGAAAAACCTATAAATATAGGGGTCATTCACCATCTCATTCATCCCGATCAAGATCCTACAAATGATCAAAATCCTTCATCTGGTGGACAATCAAGATCAAAATCCTATATCCTGCAGATCAAAATCCTCCATCCAAGGGAAAGAATCATAGGATAAATATTATAGATTGTACGAACCCCAAAATATCAATAGAAATTGTATTTAGTCCATGTAATATAATTTCTCTGGAAATCTTATGTGCACAGTAAGAGTCGTTGCAATTGTCAATCTATGTTCTACTACGATTTTCTCAAAGTGTTCTCTCAATTTCAATGAAGGTCCATTATGGTGACGATCCCTTTAGTGAATACTATAATGCGTTGCAATTTCTCTACACACTTCACCATCATATCAGTTTCTACAAAATCATAGATTGACCTTGACAAGGACGAGCATTCCTTCACATGATAAATTCTATAAATTAGTGAAAAATTTTTGGAATTGGAATCTCAATTTAAATAGGTTGCTTCGCTGAAGCCCTCGTGTGCGATGGTGGACGGGAGCGATTTTGTGGAGGAGAAGTAGATGAAAGGGATTAATTTGTGGTCATCGTTAACAATTAAAAAAGCAGCAACTCATTCGAATGAGTTCCTACTGTTTTTTCTCGTTTTCTTTATTTGTTCATTTATTTATTTTCTCTGCAAATAAAGAATATAATAATTTTTGTAAAATTCGAATTGTGATTTGTATATTATAATTTTATCTTTTCGATCCAATCATAATCAAACGAGGTAGGTATAGAATGTAGGAGGTAATTAAAGTTTAAGTGAAAATACTTTTTTTATGTCGTTAATAGTATTGTACTATAATATTCAATGGTATATTTTATAATTTATTTATTTATCATAGGAAATGTCACAAATGGTCATTTGATGAACAGTTACATTTAGGGTGAGGAAATAGTTTTTAGGATGTTATCTAAATTTTATAAGTTTGCGTAACATTACGCTTTCTGTATATAATTCCAAATGAGATTTTCTTGTTGAAGGAAAACATAACATAAAGTATATCATTGGTATATCAGCATTGGGGTATATCAATAGTATATTAACATTAAAAAATCTGATTTATGAATAATATTTAAAATCAAGTATATCGGCACATATATATATATATATATATCAGTACTTTAAATAGATATATCAATGGTTTATCAATTAAGGCTCAATGATACATCAATGGTATATCAACACACATATATCAATAATTAAATAAGAGAAAAATATTTGTCATATTTGTAAATATTTGAGTTTTGCGCCAAATATTTAACACTTGGTTTTCAATTTTTTAGTTAGTCTAATTTTACCCTTCTAGATTTTTAGATATATCAATGATATGTCAATTAATGTATATCACGTATACAATTACGCTATATCAACGTTCATATAAGCTATATCGTTATATCGTTATAACTAATTTACCTTGATGTACTACATACTAAATATATCAATTATAATTGAGTTACTTGTACAAAGTATATCAATTATTTTGATGTACTCAATGTTATTCAACGGTAAATTTGACCTTTTGGATATTATCCATGGACTGGCCTTTCAAATTTTTCCTTTTCTGCAAAGTTTAAATGTTGTTGCTAATTTACATGCAATGCATATATTTGAAATTTTGGAAATTATTTAATTTTTATCAAATATGCAAAAGTAGCAGTTTATTCTACATTTGAACAATTATTATTGGAATGTTTAGCAACAAAAGTAATTGTTTTAATCTTTCGAAATAATTATATTTACTATAGAAATCATTTCATTAATATGTATAACACACATATTATATCAAACAATGTGTTGACGTAGGTTTCTGTCGAGCTATCCATGATCGTTCACGTGGCAACGCCTCACGAGCTGGCAAGGTACGACCTTAAGCAAGACAGACACAAGCTACGATACGATAAGTCGTACTCATAGAAGAATTGCATACCTTGACAGGTTGGTTGTCAGGCCTGAAGTCGGAATCCTTAGGTCGTTTTTGTGGAACTTAAGTTTTTTCTCCATATTTTGGCCTCCAGCTCGGTTCTGGGTGCAGATCGATCATTGTCGTTGGTCTCATTGGCCGTTTCTTGAGATATCAAGCTAAGCCGTCGAGTCTAACATACAATGTTGTATTTTTCCCTCCAGCCCAATCTATCTCATGAGGCTTATAATTTGTTTTGGCTTCAACAATAAAATATGAATTAAATAATTTAATTAATTATTTGATTGATTATGTGCGTATTTTTAATTTAAACAAGTTTAATTTTAGAGAATACAAAACTAAAAGAAATTTATAATATGGAGATAAAATGTATTTTACTTTTTTGTATCATTAGTAATACAACTATTCCTTACAATTTTTTTGTTTATTTATTTATTTGTTCTGCTAAAATTATTTAAGTATTGCAATATATATTGGAATATATACTTTGTCCTTGGATGTGAATTCTTAAAGTATAACTTTCTTTATAATTCTAAATGTTCTTTTCAAGGGGAAAGAAAATGAAATAAAGAATGGAAAAACAAAAAAGGATAAAATTCATTCCCTTATCTCCAACATATTTGGCCCTTGGGTGTGGATGAAGGATTTTTATTGAAGACGACATTGGTGGCTCTGCATATTAAACTAAAGGCAACCCTTTATCTTCTAGGTATTTTAAAATGAGTTAGATGGAGCCAGAATCAATTTATCCTCGAGATCTTGAAATTTTTCATCATGTTTCTCTAATTTTACTAACGTGGATGTTGATTTCTGGGCAAGCTCTACGTAAGTGTCATGCAAGTGCCACGAATATCTTCATCCTCGAGTTATCGGTTACTTGAACATAGAAATCTAACACCGATATAGTGCTTTACCTAATGCATTTTGATTCTTAATTTAGAACTCAAGTTGGGAGTAAATGAGAATGTTCCAAATCGAGTAAAAGCACAGTAATCTCAAAAATAAGAGTCCGTTTTGGGTGTGTGTCGAATTCTTTCAAAAAGTTGTGTAGGGGGAGTTCGGCTTACATGGTATAAGGTGATTATCTTCCTTATATAAGGATAGAGAGAGCGACTGAGCTTAAGAGTGAGGGCGGAGACAAAGAGGTGGCATGTCAAGTTGGGTCCATTGAAGATTAAGGACAACCTCTTTCCCCCTCAATACTGCGAGTGAGAAGTGTGCAGTGCCCTAGCCTATTTTCTAAAACATATTGCGGTTTATGGTATAGGATTCAACGCCCTGTCTATAGGTTGTCCTTTGTATGGGATGTCCAGTGTGCTTGAAGATTGGGCACAATGTGCTTGGTTTATTGCAGTTCCTCCTTAGCCGAGCCTACACAGATTAGTAGAGCTTACAACATGTGGCACCTCGATTTTACTCGATAAAAACTATCACTAAAAAAATGTAATTAAAAAGTACAATTATCTTTATCCTTCAACTTATCTAGTGAGGTGATCATACTTCATGTGATCAAGTATTTGAATCTACATGTACTTGACCAAAGTCATATTCGTTTTGAAATAGAATTTAATTTTTTAAATGATTAATAAAAAATTAATAATATCAAGGACAACGAGCATCCCCATATTTTACCTTGACATAATATTATCCACTTTGGGTCAGAGACTTCATGATTTCGCTTTTGATTGATTTAAATTAAAAGCTCTCATACCAATAAAGATATCGTCTTCTGCTTATATACTTATAATCCTTTGCTTAGTCTAATCGATACGAAAGTATCGTCGAACAACAAATGACAAAATACTAAAGTAGTTTGCATATATTCCAAACTTTTCTCTTTTGAATACTTCAAATGGATTAGAATGCTGATGGAATAATGGGGATTCCACTTTCCCTAGAATCACTATAGGAGATAAGAAGAAATTGAGATGAAATGTATGGTGTCACAAGAGCAATGAGTAAGCATGAATAAATCGCAAGTTCTGAAAGACTTCTGGATGACATGACAAGGGAATAAACCAAATTTTATAATGAAGAATCTTAGCCATATCTCAGCTGCATTCTCTTGTTTTAGAACGCATTCTAAAACATTCTCTTATTTCTGGAATCAACATTCCTCCAAATGATCTTGAGGGCTTAGCCAACATATGGGGTTCTCCCATCCACAACCTTCCTATTTCTCGTTTGAGTATGCCCCATCGAGGCAATACAAAATCAGAATCATTTTAGGTGCCTATCCTCGAAAGACTGGAGAGAAAATTCGACAATTGGAAATTCTCCTATATTTTCTAGGAGGAAGACCCGCTCTTATTCAATTCGTTCTTAGAAGCCTGCCTACTTATTATCTATCGGTCCTGTACGACGCCCTCAAAAAAATTTTAAATCTCTAGAGAGATAAATGAGAAACATAGCTATGCTCATCCCAAATAGCTATGCTCTCCTACAATTTTAGTTAATTGGAGTGCTTTCACATCACTTTCCTTTTATACGTTTTGTACGTTTCTCACGTACACTTTACAGAAATGGTTGGTATATATATTTCAAAATAATAATAAAAAGAAAAAAGAAAGAAGAAAAAGAGATGAGTGGTGATTGTTGCTACTTAGGCTACTCTTAGTCTTTGAATCCATCTAGCAAATTTAAAAGAATCCAGTCAAGGTAAAACCTTAAAAGTATAAATAGGCTGCAAACAAGTTAACTAAATTTATTGTTTTTATTTTCTACAACAATAAATTGAGGATATGAGAGTTTGAATGTCCAACCTCAAGAGAAAAAATATATACCAATTATCATTGAGTCAAATTCAAGTTAGATAATAAATTTATTGCTTTTGACATATATTAAAGAGGCACAAATGTATATCATATTAAAGAGGCACAAATGTATATCAAAGTAAGACATAAATATATGTTTTAGCAACTACATTTTTTTTTAATTTACTATCCAATTTTTCAAAATTTTCAATTTTATGTCTAATATATATACACAGGGAGGATGCACGCTGGGTTGAACATATTAAATAAGTAAATATAAAAATGTAATATGTGATTCTTTTTTGGCTTAGTGTCTCCGTTTTTTACATTTTTATTTCTTTTTTGTTTTTTCATTTAGGTTTCCTCATGCTCCACTTCTGCCTGTGTTCGAACCCAGCCTTGAACATGTTTATTTCCTTTTATTGTATTTTGTGATTTTTTCAATTTTTTCTGTTCAATTTTCTGTGAGTTTAATATTTGGAAAAAGTGTTGTCAATTTTATTTTTAAATAAGGAAAAGAAAATCATAACAATTTTAAAAAAATGAAAATAAAGAGATAAGGATCGCAAATTTTCTAAAAAAAAAAAATATGTCAATTTTTAATAAAGGAAAAGAAAGAGAATATATAAGTGAGACATTTAAACTCTAATTTTAAATCTGGTAGTCACTCATCTTCTACTCTTTTAAAAATTCTTTTGAATTTATACACCATTTGTCATATTTATGTTCTAACTGTAGCTAACAATTTCAAAATTTATTTTTATTTTTAATTTATACATTGTAGTTACATATTATTCATATTTTTTCTATAAATTATCGTACTGATATTTCTTTTCTTCTCTTTGAATCATCATTTTTTTAATATCCATATTCAGTTGTTCTTATTTTATATAATTTTTAGTTTCAATTTTGAAGAATTCAAAGAAGTCAACAATTTGAGGATTGATAGTTTAAAGTAAATTTTTATTAACTTTACATCATATATACTATGAATTTAACGATTTGATGTTATTTTAAATATAATAGTTGGTAAAAACTTCGACTTTAATATAAAATTGTCATATTTGATGTTTAGCTTTTTATTAATACTTTTATAATCTAAATGGAGGGATGCAATAAAAGAAAATTGATAGGGCATATTTACAAAAATAGTCTCACCGGCCTCGAAATCATACATTTATAAATTTGTAGATTACTTACTTGAAAATTAAAATTAGTATGAAGCCTCAAACAAAATTACAAAATTTTTGTATCCGCCATTGTATATACATAAATATTCTTTTTGTTTTTTTTTTATTTTTTATTTTTATTTTTTTGCTGTTAGTACCTTATTTTCACCAAATTTTAAAATCGGTTAACAAAATAAATGATCACTACAAAAAAAATGATACTCAGCCAACGATGTCGTTTGGCTTTAAAAGGCTGGCCAAACGACGTCGTTCGTAGCGACGAAACATTTTTCGTCGCTAACACAGCGACGCAAACAACCTTTCGTCGCTAACACAGCGACGCAAACGCCGTTTCGTCGCATTTTTAAGCGACGAAAAGTTTTTGCGTCGCATTTTAAGCGACGAAAAAAAATTCGTCGCTTGCTTTCATCGCTGAATCCAATAATTGTTGTAGTGGATGTAATATGTGAAAATACACTTTACTAAGTTGAGTAGAGTGAATTATATATTTTAGTTTAAGGTTCAAAAACACATTTGGTCGTTGTACTTTGACTAAAGTAACGATTTTGTCCCTAAACTTTAGTTTGTAACGATTTAGTCCCTGAACTTTAGTTTATAATGTTTTAGTCCTCGTAGTTTAAATTTTCTAACAATTTAGTCCTTATCGAGAAAATTTTTATTAAAATTAAGTCTCAAGTTTTATCATATAACAATTTAATCTTTCTAATTATATAAACATATTTGGTCCCTCATTGGTTTATCAATTGATATATATAAGAAACTTAACAAAAAAAAGTTCACGATAAGGACTAAATCGTTACAAACTTTAAATTACAATGACTAAATTTTTACATATTAAAGTTTGGGGACTAAATTTTTACTAATTTGAATGTACCGGGACTAAATCGTTACAAATTATATTTAAGGGACTAAATCGTTACTTTAACAAAAGTACAGGGACTAATCATCATGAATAGCTTATTGGTCCAAAAGGACTAGATTTAATTGTAAGGTCATACAGTTGTCCTATTAAATTGACAAACTCATAAAACTGGGTATTTTAAAATTCTTAAAGGGAGAGTAAGTTGAAAATTTCCAAACATGGCCTAATACACATATATATTTAACATAAATATATATAAAAAGAAATTATGGAAATACAGTACGAGCAATGGAAATACAATAAAGCACGTTTATATTAGTTCTCAAGGGGAGGGGAAATGCAAACAAATATGACTTGAACCCACACAAACGTGTATATAACTCATACTTTATTAATATATCATGACTTTCAGTTCATAACTCATACTATATATTATATTAGAAAAATACTTAGGCTTCTTATGGTAAGTAGAGCAAGAACTCACCGCCAAAAGTCTTATTTGACAATTCAGTATTTTTTAAACAAAAAAATTCATATTTTCTGAGTTGTCAAATATTTAATAGTGGTGAGGACAAGATTGCTCAACCTTATTGTTGAGGAGTTAAGTATTTCCTTTTTATTATATTATATATATAGATATTACCCACAAACATAATTATTTTATATGATAATTTTAGATATTAAAATGCTTTCATTTTGGTATTATATGTGAAGTTGTAGGAATTGACGCCGTGGTAGACACCATCGTCAAGGTAATAGGTTACTGTATCTCCAGTAGTGAGAACGTCACGTTGTGTATACGAGTAGGGGACATCGCATGTGCCTTGTGTTGCTAACAAGCTGACAGTCACAGTACTCATTGGTGGCACAGTTAGTTGATATGTTGTTTGTAGTTCTTTTGTTGTGGTTTCTGTTTTTCCCCATTGGTACGATCCTGAAAACTCACCTGAAAAAATATCATTTCATTAAGACAGGTAGGTAAAGAACATACAAATAGGAGGCTCAAATGAAAGCACTCAAGTTGAGAAAGATGGTGGCTATATCATAATTACAAAAGAGATTGATTTTGATGACCAAGATAGAGGCTAGAATCTTGGAATCATCCCAAAGTGTGCCCAAGATCTTGATGAATTAGAAAACTCACCTGATATTGTAATCTCTCCCTTATCAATAAGTGGAATTCCCGCTTCGAATTTTGCGCTTATTCCCACCTTCATTGACACCGATGAGCTCCATGTGCTAGAAGTTGTATCTGTATACTTGAGATTCAAGGTCACAGTGTTGGGTACTTGTGTATCGTTGGTAGCAGTTCCAGTGGCCATCACGAGTACAGTTTGGTCATAAATTCTAGCATCTCCTGGTCGGAAACATACGTCGTATATTTCTCGTGAAATCAGAGGCTCTATCATTTGTAAATGTGAAGCTTGTTCAATGGTCCTAGAGTCAGCTCTAAGACCATCAACATTCAATGCGGGGAAAGGGGTTCTCGTGGCAAAGTTGTAGTTGCTCAAGTTGCGTAGAGCAATGGTATTGGTATCAAGTTTGGTTGCCCAAAACAAAGTTGTAGGATCGCTACCTGTTGTGTCTCCTGAATCTACACAAATATCACACGATTCACGTGAGAGCTTCCAACATTTTGTTGAGTTGTTTGGCGTGATATAAATACTTCCATCTTTGGTGGTGAAAGTTCGCATTACAACACCATCCTCTCCGATATCAATCGTATCAAATACCAAAAATGTCGGAGATGGAAAACGAAGACCCACATAAATCTCAAAAAACCTTAGGTAGTATCCATCAAGTCCTTTAAAAGCAACATAGTTTGGTAAGGGGAGCAATGTTTCCCAATCAGTTATTGTGCAGAGATCGCAGAGATTTGGATCAGGGGTTGACTGTTGTGTGATCAAACAGTTTTGATAGGCAGTAGTGTCTCTCCATAGGCACACGTTGAAGCCACGGTAGACATGGCGAAATCGATATGCTTGATTTGTACTATCGTAAGATGGTTCAAATAATGTGCATGTCCATTGGGATTTGTCTTCTTGACTCTTGTCAGATCCTGCAATAATGAAACGAGGATCTGAGGATGAACTTACCCAATATTTATTGTTGTAACTGCATCTTATGTTGACCAATGAAGGATCGGATTTGGCTGGCTCCACTTCAAACTTTGTGTATGGAGTCGAAATACTCTCTCCAGAGTATTGCACAAACGTTTGCACCGGTGAAGCTTCATTCACATAGCGCAAATAATTAGCATTGTACTTTGATTTCAGTGCCACATATCTTGGAAGTTGAACCATTTTTCTCACTCTTAGCTTTTCGACTCTTTTTTTGTGATATAAAGCTGAGATTTGCTGTGCTAGTCCCTCTTGTAAACTATGCTATTTATAGGTAGGGAAAGGCAATCTCCCAATGGTGTAATATTTTATTTTTTCCTTTTTTAGGTAGATAAAACTTTCACCATCCTTTTATTCTTTAATAAAGTTTCGAAGATTCTTTGGAGAGAATTATGAAAGTTTCTCAAAAAGGAAAGTTACTCTGTCTTGCAATAGATGATTCTATTTTTATCCATTTGGAACATTTTAGGGTTTTGGTGGTAGTATCTTAATTTTTTTTAATTCTTGATACTTATTTTAGTTTTTTAATAAAGAAAAGCAAAATAATGTTTCATTTTTCATTTTTCATTTTTCTCAATGTTTTATTACTGACATTGGAGGGCAAAATATGACTTTTCATCTAAAGAGAATGGAAAAATAGCCATACGTGACACTTTTCCCATCACAACTTCATAAATACATGGTGTCTGACCTATTCAGCTCGACTAGAGCGATATCAAATAGCTTGGTGAAACCACTGTGGTTAGCCCTTAAGAAGCTATGTGTCGAGGTAAGATGTCCAACCATCTATAATAGTGAAATGAATTCCCTAAACGGTTTAACAGAACGATTACGTGGGACCCACTACATATGACTATTTGCCACAGGAGTACCACATATGTCTTCGTCTCCTATATCAAGTTTCACCTATACATAGAAATCTAACATCGATATGGTGTTCTATTGAATTATGATGTCTAAGTTAATTAGAACTCAATAGGAAAGCAAACCGGTATGAGAGCAATTAGTAGGGAGTAATGACATCAATTTTAGTGAGAATTTGCTTGGGTGTGTCAAATTCACATTAGAGTTTGCGCGTAAAAATTCTAGCTTACATTGATGAGGGTTTCTATTAAATTTATATATGTAGATAGAGAGTGAGATGGGCACAGAAAAAGGAGTCTACGCAGCTCATACGAGCGTGGACGTGAGTTTAGTATGTGAGAAATGACTACTCTATATCTCATAAGCTACTCAATATCTCAATTTATATATTGTAACAAATATTGTACTGATATATTGTAACAATTTATATAGTTTATGGGTTTATTTTTGCAATCTTATTTTTATTATGTAAATTTCATGTAAAAAAAGTTTTGTTGATAGAAAATTTGTAATTCTTTTAAAATAATTTTTTTTTCTAAAAATTGAACCAAAAAACTGTACAAATGTCATTGACCACATACATGAAATAAATGTTGTATATTGACATTGGTTGTATTAAACTACCTATCTAAGATTAAGATTCTAGATGAATAAGAAAGCACAAAAAAACAAAAATAAAATAAAAAAAGCAAACAATCGATTAGTGGACGACAGAATCTCTATGTTGAATAAAATTTTGGGGTTCATATTATAAGTTTGGAGAATCTTACGGTGTCACCACTTTTTATCTGAATCTAGAAAAATCGTCAATGGAATAATCGTATTTTAATCGAATTCTTTATTTTCGTTGAATCATGATATGATTTGACAGGATTGTAATTATATTAGCGGGTTTCTATTATGATTTAGATTTTACTTTGTAGATATTATTTGAATTAGATTTATGATTAGAAATTATATTATGGGATTTAGATTTTATATTCATCATCAATTTTTTGGTGGGTAGATTTCTACAGATTACGGAATTTAATTCAGTGAAATCGTATTCTGTTATTCTCTATTTTTTCTTGTCCCTAACATTCATCATGGTATTAGAACTATTGATTTTCTTTATAATTTTCGTTTTTTCGACGTCGGGTCAGTCTGCAATCAGTGCATTATGTTGCAATGTCATTGCGACGCGAAGTGGCTAACGTCATCGATCTCTGTCGAGATAAGAGTTTGGAGTCACCACCAACCATGACTCCAATCAACCAACCATGACTCCAACCAACCATTCACAAGGTGAGATTAGTTATTTACTTAAAAAAATTAAGAGTCAATTGAGTGTAGGGGAGTTGTAAACACCATACAACACTGGTTTAAAAAACGATTACCAAATTTTATTTTAAATTATCGTGTTATTTTATTTGGTCCAAACAAAAAATATTTTTGTGTTTTTTAAGTGTCTCTCATTTATTAATTCACATTTTACTATAAAATATGAATTAATCTATATCGGAAAACTATCCTTTCCAATTTTCGTAATTGGAGTTTTCGAAATAATAATTAATTTCAAAATAATGTATTTAAAAACAATGATAGATTAAAAAAAAACATGATTTTCTTTTTAAAAAAAACTTATATTTTTCTTTTCTAAAAAGTTTTAGTTAAAAGCCAATAATTAAAACCTTTTTTTTAAGAAAAAAAAAACTTAACGTTTACTCATTTAAAAAACTCAATTTAAATTTAAAACAAATTTTACTAATTTTTCAAACTAAATTTTTAAAAAAAATTGAAACAAAATTCTTTTGTTTTAAAAATAAAGTTTTGTTACTTTTTCATTAAAATGAACTCTCTTTATTATTTCAAAAAAGCGTTATTTGAAACTTATTTTAAAACAAATCCTTTTCATTTAAATTTATTTTTTATTTACCTTCATTTAAAAAGCTCTTTTATTTTGAAACAATTTTTATTTATCAAAACTTTTATTTTCCTATAAAAAAAATATTAATTTAAAACTTACTCCTTCCTTTTATCAAAAAAAAAATCCAAAAACATTTTTTCCTTAAAAAAAACTTTGTTTTCCAAAAAAAAAAATTATTTCCTTATTAAAAAAAGGCTTCTTTCTAAAAATGTTTTTCACTTTCTAAAAATGCTTCCTTCTCCCTTGAAAAAACTTCATAATCCACCTTTTCACTGATGTGGTTTTAAAAGCCGTAAGGATTGAGGTTGTTGAAGGTCTGTCTCGGAGTGTTGTCGTCGCCGGATCTACTGTGCTGTCGGAGTTCATGATGTTCCGGTAGCGCCGCCAGAATCTGAGGTCGTGGGTCGCTAGAAAACGGGCTGAAAACTGCTGCTCCAGGTTGTTGTAGGTCGCAAGAGCTGGGCCACTGCCGGTGTTGGGATAATGCAGCGAAAATAGGAAACTAAAAAAAAAAATGATTGTAATATTGTTTTTTTCTATAAGGATTAGGATTTTCGACCTCTATTAATAGAGCCGTTTTATTTAAGGTTTTGTTTATGTGTGTTGTCGCATACATCGGGCAGTCGGAGCAGTGTTGGCACACTGATTTTAGAGGTGTGGCAGTAGTGTTTGGTAGAGTTTCAGAGGTAAAATCTCGGGGGTTCTAGAGCAAAGTCGGCAACCAATTCTCGAAGGTATTTTGTGAGGTTTTTTATTCTTGTTTCGTAGGATTTTATTGTTGTTCATCTTAGAAGTTAGGTGACTTTTGTTGAGGATTCTAGATTGAGAGATTATTGTATTATCTCAATATCATACTAGATCTCGTTGTCGCGGAAGACCCTACGTAACCCATACTTAGGGTGAACCAGTATAAATCTCTTGTGTCATTTACTGCGTTTTCCAACTATATTTATCTTTTTTTGTAATTGACTTAATTTTTACTGAGGAACTACGGAAGGAGAAAATATTATTGGTAAGTAATTTTTCCAACAACCAGTCTGCCGTTGCTGCCGGAGTAAGAGGATGGAAGAAAATGGAAAAGACGTGGAGTTGTGGAGAGAGAGAAAAGAAAAAGAAAATGGGTGTTTAAGAGAGAGAAAGAAGGGTTTACTAACGAGGGAAACAAACAAAGGGAGGGTACAGAATAATTAAAGAAAAAAATGGGATGAAGAGGGTTAAAGAAAATGTCATGTTATTGGATTTTGATAGATTAAACTTCTTTTTGCTTAAAAAATTAAGATCTTTTTAGTTTAAAACAAATCCTTTTTTATTTCTTATTTTAATAAAATCTAATTTTATTTTTAAATAATCTAATTGCTTTTAATTTTAACACTTCTAGTTATTTTCTTTTTCCTTTAAAATCAATAATTAAAAAACAAATAAAGACTAGAATAAATAATTTTTTAATAAAAAAAATGAAAAAAAAAAGATTTGAGCTGGACCAAATATTTGATAGGCGGAAATTTTATTTAAAGGAATGGAATATAAGTGATATACCTAGCTTAATACAAGGCTCGACCTTGATCTTTGATCGAGTTTGATTTAACAAAAAGATAAAATGAAATGGACCTTGCTTTTACACAGACTTCTATCTCGATATTGGATCGGGGTAAGATAAAATGCAACATACCTGGCTCCGACCACGATCTTGGATCAGATTCAATTTAATCGAATATAAGATAAAATGCAATGGATCTGGCTTTTACATAGACTTTGACCTCGATCTTGGATCAGATTCGATTTAACCAAAGATAAGATAAAATGCAACAGGCCTGACTTTTACACAATGATAAATCTATTGGAGAGTTATTTGTGTGTGTAAAATTTCATATAAATTAGCTAATTAGGATAGCCTCACTAACACTCAATCTACAATGATTTTGTACAAAGAATGTTATGAATTCACTATCCTCCTTATTTTTGCTGATAATGCTGAGAGTTATGAAGAATGTTCTCATTTTGAATATCTTGATGCAGCATTCTTGATGTTGTAGCATCGGAATCAAAAAAGCAGAAAAAGACAGAGCTGATAGTGACAGATTTTTACCTTAGAATTTACTGTAGTAAAATGCAGATTCACCTTAAATTGAGCTGGGCCCCGTTTTATCCATTTTGGTTGCCCTAAAATTGAGGAGGAGTATAAAAGCTTGCATTCAAGGTTGCCTCCATTGATTCATCATTATCAAACCCTAGAGATAACAAGACAATAGAGGAGGGAAAACACTTGGAAAAGAACCCGAAGAAGACAACAAAGGGAGCTGATACAGTGAAGGGCTGCTATTTTTCTTCATTTTCTTCTTCTTTTGTACTCTTTAGTGCACGGGTTTTGTATTTTCTCATTTTCTTTTCTTGTATGAAATTGCATAGCTAAGTTCATAT
This sequence comes from Momordica charantia, assembly GCF_013281855.1. Taxonomy (NCBI): domain Eukaryota; kingdom Viridiplantae; phylum Streptophyta; class Magnoliopsida; order Cucurbitales; family Cucurbitaceae; genus Momordica; species Momordica charantia. Next base: position 1,791,780 of record NW_028275165.1, on the reverse strand, counting down.
TATAAGGGGGAGGATGTTGTGAACTGATTTTGGGCTATAAACTTTGCTTTGACTTTAATGATGATATATATATATATACTGAGTTGACACTGGTACAAAATCGGATTTTAATGACGGGCATTGTCCGTCATTGAAGCGAAACGATGTCGAACGCGCGTCCTACATCGTTTCGAGTGTTATTGTAACGTTTTATGTCGGACGGGTATCAATGACGGGTCAAGCCCGTCATTGCAGGCGACCGCCATTGTTTCCTACAATGATGGTCACATATGATGTGGGTCATGACCCGACATCTATTCTAGTGTTATTGTAGCCTACAATGTAGGTCACTTATGATGTCGGTCGTGATCCGACATCTATTTTAGTGTTATTATAGACTACAATGTCTGTCATTAAATGTCTGATTATAATTGCATCCATTTTCAATAGCACCAACCAATTTTGGAGATCAATTATGATTTCCAAACACCAAAGAACATATTGCATAAACTACAACGAAAACTTGAATTCTCCAACACCCCAACTCTTTAGAATTATGTAAACACTACTACCATAGATGTTTTCAGATCCTTCACAACAAGATTTCAGAACACATCACCATTACAGAGAATAATACAATTCTAATTTAAATTAAAAGTACTAGAGACGATTAAGAGGGCCATAATTCACTTCATAATACTCTAATCAAACTAAAAAAGAGATTTAAGATGGTTGTTACCTACTGACCCTTACTGAAAAGGTTGAGTTATCACTGGATGAGTGCCGAAAGAAGTCGATCAGTACAGATCTGAGGTGTTAGGAGCTCTAGCTCCCAAATCTGGTTGGTTGGTGTCTAATCATCGGAGTTTGAACTACAACGTTCGGAATCATCGGAGGTTACCTCTCACCTTGAAGAATTGCCAGATTGCTCGTGGGTTCGTCGTCGCTCTAGCCGCTCCGAACAATGGAGGTCACCGTCGGTCGAATGGATGAACGTCGTCGTCGAGATAGGAGGTTGTCGCCGCCGAATCGTTGTCGTTCGCACGCAGTGGAGTTCGATTCGCACGACAATGGAGCTGGTTTATTTGCGTAGGGAGGGAGGCAAAAATTTTTTAGATAGACACATTTTCGTCGTGAAAATAAAAGTTAGGTTAAAAAAGTAAAGTGAATTTTAATGGCGGGCTGAGCCTAACATTAAAGGCAGATTTAAAATGTCAGGCCTAGCCCGACATTGAAATATAAATTTTAATTTTTTTTTCAATTTAGCGCATTTTTTAACTTGACCAACATTGTTTCCTCTAGTTGTTTTTATCCGACATTAATTCCTCCGTTTTTTTTTTGTCCGAAATTAAAACCCATATTTCTAGTAGTGTGAGGTTGTTTTTAACGTTTGATTTTCAATGTGCTTGACCAACATATTGGAATACTTCTTTATTAGCTTTTGGAAAATTGGAATGAGAATTGTTTGGGTTTAACTTGTTCTAGATCTACTTGAGTTTAGATCGTGGGTACTTATGAATAAGGCTCACCTAGTAAGGCTATAAACTGTGCTGATATGCTGTTGTTTTGCTTTGAAACTTAACATAGCAGAAAATCTGGGCAGTTTAGGAAGATTCCATGTCTGTTTCGCCAGTATATCAACATCATTAATGTTGTAGAATCGTTTACGTGAGCCTAGAAGAAGTCACATAAACTTTTCCTCCTTACCCTTTTAAACATCAGTAGTTAATCTCTTATTTGCACACTTTCCTTTAATCGATTTGGTTTTGCTTGGTTCGGACTTGTTTTTACTCAGCAAATCATTTATGCACTATTTTGTTTGAGTTCCTTTAGTTTTTCTTGTTCAAAATATTTTTGTTAATTTGTTTGTTTTCTTATGTAATTGTTGAAGTGTTTAGTTATCAATTCCTGCGGATACGATCTTTTTATCACTTGCTACCAACGGTTGTGAATACTTGCACAAGGGACATAAATCGTTCAACAAGTTTTTGGTGCCGTTGCCGGGGATTGATTCAACTTTACACATCATATTTTTTCTTAAGAAAGCTTGCGCTATAAAGATTTCTTGTAACTACTGTTTGGTGAATTTTGAAGGTGAATGCGCACGATCTGCAAGGGTTGGAATATCTACTTCAAAACGAGATAGAGCGCACTTTTCATCGCAGAAAAAGAGCACAACGTAGACAGCAAGTAGAAGTTGGCCCTATGTATCCACTATCGAGAAATCCTAACCCTGTGGTTCCCAATCCAGAAGTTGAAAAAGAAATAATGAGGAAGAAGTTGTTTGGGCCGCAGTAGTTCCTCCTCTAAATGTTATTATGTTGGCTGACGATAGAGAGAGAGCTATAAGAGCGTACGCCGCTCCAGAATTCTACGGCTTCAACTCAGTTATAGCAAAACCAAAGGTTGAAGTAAAGACATTTCAGTTGAAACCAGCCATGTTTCAAATGCTCCAAACTGTGGGACAATTTTACGGGCACGCTTCTGATGACCCTCATCTCCATTTAAGGTACTTCATGGAGGTGAGCGATTCATTTAAGATCCAAGGAAGCATTGCAGCTAAAGTTATTTCCCTTTTCATTGAGGGATGGCGCTCGAAATTGGTTAAATTCATTGTCCGCGGAATCCATTTGCATCATGGGATGACTTAGCTGAGAAATTTTCGATGAAGTATTTCCCTCCCAGCAAAAATGCAAAGTTCAGGAGTGAAATTAATAATTTCCAACATAAAACTGAGGAGACAATGAGTGAATCATGAGAAAGATTTAAAGAGCTACTGCGAAGATGCCAACATCATGGCTTGCCTAGGTGCATCCAGATTAAAACTTTTTATAATGGGCTTAATGAGGCTACAAGATTGGTAGTAGATGCATCGGCAAATGAGGCTTTGTTAGCTAAATCATACGATGAGGCTATCTCTAGCTAATTTATATGAAATTTTACACACAAATAACTCTCTTTTGAAGAGTTATCACACAAGCTTCGACCTCGATCCTAGATCGGGTTCAATTTAACCGAAAGTAAGATAAAATGCAACGGACCTTACTTTTACACAGGCTTCAACCTCGATCTAGAATCAGATTCAGTTTAACCAAGATGAGGTAAAATGTAACAGGCTTGGCTTTTACACATACTTCGACCTCGATCTTGGATTGAGTTCGATTTAACCAAATATAAGATAAACTGCAATGAACCTGGCTTTTACACAGGCTTTAACCTCAATCTTGGATCGGGTTTGATTTAACCGAAAAGATGAAAAATGCATTGGACCGACGCTTTACGCTAGCTTCAACCTCGATCTTGGATCAGTTTGATTTAACCAGAAAATATGAAAAATGCATTGGACTTGCGCTTTACGCGAGCTCGACCTCGATCTTGGATCAGATTCGATTTAACCATAAAGATGAAAATGCATTGGACATGCGCTCTACAAGGGCTTCGACCTCGATCTTTGTAGGAGCATATGCTCTATTTTGGCTTAACCAATGTATTATTCTGAATGCATGATACAGTAATGCATATGTATGACAAGACTGGACGAATGCAATAGGTATGCATAATTATTCCTTAGCTCAAACAATGGTCTGTGACCATGAATGCACAATGCATATTCATGCTAAAGCTAAATGAATGTAACATGTATTCATGATATTTAAAATTTTCATAATTTAACCATGATATGAGAACGATTTATTTTTTGAAGAATATTGATGCAAGTGATATGAATGCATGATTTGTGGAATACAGTTGAGAGAACAAAAAGTCTTTCCACTATTTCGCAAAGATATTATATTTTGTCTACTTTATTCCTCTTATTAGCAAATATTTAGCATAGAATCAATTGAAAAAAATATTGTCTACATTACGGAAAACATGTCTACTCTTTTTTTTTTTTTTAATGAATGCCTTCACTTGATAGAAGATATATGCATCATATTGATTTCTCGACCATATCAGGTTTGGTGGGGAGTTCTTTTTAGAGGTATCCCATGTGTAAGTTTAGAGAACTATCAAAGATAATTTATTAGGATTGTGCATCTTGCTTCATTAAACTACTTGATAACCACAGTTTTGTGATTGACAAGAATGTTGAATAAAAAAATGGATTTGGCTTTAGGAACAAACGATGATGGAAATCATAATTTTTCGGTAAAGCTTAACAATGAAGAAATTCGTTAAGCTTCCTTTTTTAAGGGAAAAAAATAATAGAGTTCAAGGATATCCTATGAGAAATCTCTTGAAAAGAGATTGAAAAGTTTCTAAAGATTTGGTATGAAGAAGAGTTAAAATGGTTCAATTTCTTTGGATAAATAACCTTGAGAATTGGTTGCATAACTCCCCAAGAGTTCATCTCATATACCTCACTCCTTTGAGCTTAGCTAGAGACATTTGATGAAATCATCTTTCTAACCACATGTTATTCTTCACATAAATATTGTTGCGGTCCACTTTTGAATGAAAAGACTGTCTTATTAGCCTTAGATTCGACGTGCAGTTGATGCAGTCCACTTTTGAATGCAAAAGACATATCTTTTTCTCAAAGTGTAGCTCTTAATTATGGGAATGTTGTAGAGTACACTTTGTGAAAGTTGAAGACTTCTCGAAATTGAAAGATTTTGTGCGAAGCGAAATATAACATTCTCAATATGAACTTGGCATTTGTATCAATATGCTTTGTATAAATGATGAAATAGTAACACCTTTGCTCCAGCTTACAAATATGGTCATGCCCCAGCTAGCAAATGATAGTTTTGCCTCAGTGCAGCAAATGACGACTTCCTTGAATTTGAAGATTTGCAAAGAAGACTTTATAGCAATGAATGTGTTATTGATTCATGTTGATTACCCCAGTCATGGAAAATGTCATGGGCTTACATATATATATTTTTTCTTCTCTTTTCTTTCTTCGTTTCTTTATTTTTTCCCTTTTTCTTCTTTTTTTTAAGGTCATACATACTTTTTTTACAAGCAAAAATATTCTGCAATTACATATAAAAAAGTTCATCATGTCATGCGTAAATCACCATTTGCAACCTTGATCGTTGTTCCAAATTATTTCTTTGCTAATCTAGTACTATATTAAAATTGTTCCCAAGCAAAACTCATCAAAGGAGAATGATATCTTGAGATTATTTCTCAGGTCACTAGCTTCCCAATTCTCAAAATTACTATCCGCAGTCTTTGAATCATTTTGATAAGACTTGAATTAAAGGCTAAAAAATTTTCATGTTTTCACATTTATTTAAGGATAATTAAGGTTGAAAACATATTTTCATGCATATAAATTAGTGAAAATGCATATATTCTGTGTTTAAAGACTTGGACACTTGTACGTAGATAAATTCAGGTTAAATGATGCAAATATGGTTGTTTTTTTAGGAAAAATCAGGATTGATGATCAAAATGCACCTACCGCACAACACTCCCAAGTCCCAACTTATTGATCAAAATGTGCTAGCAAGATTTTTTTGAGATACTCTACTGCACCCAAAATGCATCAAACACATTTCCTGCCCAGATTGATAAAACGTGCGTTTCAACTTATTTTGAACGAGCATTTCGTGAAAATCACATACTCAAGTCATTCTTCCTGAGATCACGCAAGAGGAAGTCAAATTATGTTTGTTCAGAATATCTTCTAACCTCCCAAAGTTCTCTCCAACAAAGTTAGTTACTAACTTCCCATGAATTTCTCAACAAAATGCAACCTCCAAGCTTATAAATACACGGCTTTTCCAAGCGACATCTCAAGACACTTCCAACTTTGTTCTTTCTTCCTAAGTTTTTTTTTTAACTTTAGTTTTCTTTTCCAGCATTTTTGATTTGTACCTTATTATTTTTGTAATTATTCATTGTTTCTTTAATGCAACGTGATTTATTCTATTTCTAATTTTTTTGTTCTCCAAGTTTAACGAAAATTAATTCTTTTGCTATTTCCTCTTGTGATTTTGTTTTCTTTACTTCCATGAGTAGCTACATTACCTTTTCAACCCTCCTACGAATTTCTTAATTTCCTATCTTTTTAAATTACATCTATAAGCGAGAATGGCATTTTACGCTCATCTTACTTATCTTTATTGATCTAATTCATCCAGTTTATTTACTTGTTGGCCACTCGTTTAAATCACATTAGTTTGAATTTAAGTGTGAAGATGTTAGAGTCATACGGAGTTCGTAAGATAAAATAGGAAGTTTCATAGAAATAAGAATTAAAACAATAACCTAGACATAGGCTCTGTTACCCGTTGAATGTAAGTTGGCGTTTTAATTATTTAGGGTTCTAGTATTTCATAGACATGTGTAAATGCTAGCTCAAGCTTCTAAACAAATGAAAAGCGGTATGGAATAGGAGTTCAACAAGTTTGCATAAAATGAGCGAAATTGTGTATGGCGCATCTGGTAGGTGTAATTAAGCTTTTTTAAAACTAAACAATAGCAAGGGGGTTGACTTTTTAAATTCGATTTTCCTCGTGTTTTTAAACTGTGTTCCCAACAATTTCAACTATTTTTCTCATAAACCTGATTGCTCATTTCAAGTAATTTGCAAATTTATTTGAAAAAGAACTAGTCCCTGTGAGATGAACTCAGTATACTTCTGTAATTATTACTTGTGGTAGTGTGCGCTTCCACTCCACCCTCAAGCTATTAAGCAGATGCGCAACACATTATTTACTCGAAGGAAGAAAATAGACAAAGGATTACGCTTGATGGATGGATGAAATAGATTTGGGAAGAAAATTTTAGATATGAATCAAACGAAGTTGAAATAGGGAAATATTTGTGCAACTACAAGCACCAATTCACGAAGCAGTAAATCATAAGAGTCCAACTTTTATTACCTTCAAAGTTTTCTTGGTAATAATAGGTGGATAATTTGGACGTTTACTACACAATTAGATGTGGTGGGCTTAGTAAAAGACTTTTTATGGTGAGTAATATATGGATATTCATCACAAAATTGTATGTGACAAGTTGAGCAAAGAAACTCACAGTAACTCAGTATTTACCACATATATGGTAGGCTACGCTCAAAGTGGGTTAGGTTCAAAGCAAGCTAGGCTCAAGGTTTTAACAATAGTGAGTAATTTTGGATTCTTCACCTCAAAGGCATGTTTGACCCATCATGGAAATTTTTTGCTGGTTTGCATATGAAAAGAAATAGGGAGGTCAATATAAGTTGCTTTGAGTTAGGGATTTGACTCCACAATGAAGCTTGGAAAAATATCTTTCAAAGAGAGTAAAATGAGTGAGACTTGATAAGCTTTATATCTCGTTGAGAATGTTGAAGACATTCATCTTTTTTCTTTTCTTTTTTTCCACTTTTTTTTTCATTTTCTTTTTTCACAAATTTTTTTCATTTTTTTCATTTTTTTCCCTCCAAGTGGCTTACTATAATTGTGTTATGATTTTTGCTAAGTCTTAACTAACAAGAGTGATAAGGGCAGACCTTACAAAATTATTATTGAAAATCTCAAAACGTGTAATTTCTCTTTTATCAAGAGGATTTTCAAAGAAGTCATCTTTTTTTTTCAACCAATGATATTATATAGGTGATGCATGAATAAATATATGACTTTGACTTTTTTCCTTAAATAGCTCAATTTCTACATACTCATATCTTTTTAACAAGTACTTGACTAAATCATGGTGAATAATGTCAGCAATGAGTCATTCGCTATCTTCCAATTTTCATAATCTCGAAAAAAAGTTCAAATATCAACAACGATTTCAATAGTCTTTGATGGTTGAATCATCTTCCTTCAAAATTTCAGCCATCTTGCTTTCATTTGGTCTTGCACACGGTGCTTCAATGTAATACAATCTTTGGTTGAATGTCCTATAACTCCTCCATGATAGTCAGAACAAGCATTGGGATTATACCACTTCGGGTTGGGAGGTTGTACTGGTTTTGTGGATATAGATATCAAAATATTTTCCTTGAATAGGTGAGGTTACAACTTGGTATGTTACTGGTATTGGATCAAAGATCACTCGCTTTGGTTGTCTCTTGTCATTACGACTATATGAGAAATTTTGCCCCATCGTCATGGACCAAATTGTAGAGCAAGTGGATTTATGGGTGTAGATGCACATATGTAGTTAATTTGAGAAGAATTGCATGACACTCAATCTTGTTGGCATTCTCTATAATCACCCTTTAACCTAGGAGCAGAAGATATTACTTCGACTTCATCCTCCATTTTAATGGAGTCTTCCTTATCTTCAATTGGTGATTATTTTGCGTGGCCGATTTTTTGTCGTGTTTAACTCCATACTCCATTCAACACAATGTCAGAAAAATTGGTTGATGTATTTCCTATCATTCGATCATAGTATGGAGGCCTGAGGGTATTAAGAAACATGGTCGTCAACTCCTTGTCAATCAAAGGCGATTGAACTTGTGCAGCTGAGTCTTCCCACCCTTGGGCACAGTTTTTAAAGTTCTCTGTACTCTTTTTCTCCATTCTCTAGAAGTCTACTAGATCAGGAGTTAGGTCTATATTGTGTTTGTATTGCTTTAGAAAGGAGCCTAACTAAGCTTTTCCAAGAGTAAGCACATGCACTATTTAACTGCATATACCAACGAGCAATGGGGCCAATTAATCTATCTTGAAAAAAGTGTATAAGTAGCTTATCATTATGAGAATGTGCTGACATTTTTCTACAGTACATTATAATATGGTTCTCAGGACAAGAAGATACATCATATTTCTCAATCATTAATTGGCACCTTGAACTTTGGAGGAATGACTAAACTAGACATCAAACACAACTGAGAGGCATCAATGTTGCAAAAAAAACGCCTATTCCTTCAACAGATCTTAATCCTTCTTCAATCATTTCAACTTTTTCACTTGTGACAACTTCTTTGTCAATTTCTACCTAAATATAGGGTAATTGAGATTGCAAACTACAATATTTGCGTTTGGCTATCCTTCCTTTGGAAATGTACGGATTTGTTCGTCTTCTTTAAGAACTAGCAATTAGCATTGCCCCACTAATCCTTCATTCAAAGGATCACACGATGCATATTATTGGGTTTCTTTTGTCGGCTGGGGGAGAGAAGCACCAAACCTTGGTAGATCACAAGGGTCAGACTCAAATATCACATCATCTCACCTTTCTCTAGATTAGTTAGAATCATTGTGATTCATCATCGATATTCTACTCTTATTTTCTTTAGCTCAGCATTTAATTTTTCCATGTTTTCCGCTCTATGTAACTTGCATTATAAGAGTGGAAAATATGTGGTTTTTGAGCTATTTTTTCTAAAAGAAAGAAACAAGAGTTATTGTTGATGATGTAACGGAGAATGCACAAAAGTTTTGACTTTTTTTTTTTTTTTGCTGAAATAGAAATTGATATGCATGAGATGTTATACAAAATATAGATTTTTTTTTTAATGATATAGACATAGATAGATAGATAGATATATATATATATATATTTTTTAATTTATGATATGGACATGTAAAATGATGCATGCAAAAGATAGATGTTTTCATTTTTTTAAAATTTATGCTATGGACATGCAGAATCATTCATGAGAAAAATATATATTTTTTTAATTTTATTTTCTTTGAGGAGAAAAAAAATTACCTAAATATGCTACAAACTGCCTCAAGTGATATGATATGCAATCACTAATAGATTCTAAATGCATCTAAATCACTAATAGATTCTAAATGCATGTAAATGTAATGTTAGATTTGTTTCCTTTTAATGACAGGTAATGTCCGTCATTAAAAGCCATATTTGTTGTAGTGAAAATTAATTTATGACACTATGTAATTTTATGATTAGTGCTAAATATAATTTTAAATTATGATGTGGCATTTATTAATTGGTCAAAATTTCTCATCAATAGGCACGCCCCTGCGATCTCAAACTGTAGTCTTTCCTGGTCGGCCAAAAGTAGGACACCCCACCACTACCAAGTAAAAAATTTGTCACTGAATTAATAATGTGTTCGCCCCTACTTTCTACTCTGATTACTGACTTGATCATTGAAGCCTTTTAGGCAGGACACCGCACTGGTGTCGAGTCATTTGGTTGCAAGATCATTTTTTTCTCGTCAATAACTCATTTTGAGGGGCACATGGACCTCTCTAAAACTCGTCATCCACCAAGCATTCTCAACGTACGTGCATATTGTATTAAAGGTTAAATTAATCAATATGCAGTGCGCATATATAATAAGATAATAATATATGAAATAGAACTTATTAAATAGTCTAATTAGATTAAATACCTTATCTTCGTCCATCAAACCTATTAAAATCACCCATCTTCTTCCATTTTTTTTTTTCAATTTCTATTCTATAACATTCCACGACTCAATATCCATCATTTTTCTTTCTTTTTAATTTCTTTCCAATCTATCAAAACTACACTTCACTGCGATCCACCATTTGAACTCTTTCCTTGCTCAAACCAATTTTCTTCTTACATAATGAATGTTAAGGGGGTTTGGTTCCCCGTTTTCAAAACGGGGAGTAGGATTTGTTAAGATAAACCCACGTTTGTTTTATTGTTTTATACTATTCAACTCTCCAGGTTGCTAGAGTACTTTATTCCTACTCCCACTATAGTGTATATTTTGTCTTTACTTTCTCTTCTAAAATGCATTAATGTTTTTAATTAAATATATAAATAAATGAAGAAATTAATTAATTATAATTTTAATTATAAATAAGTAAATAAATTTATTTAAAATTACATGTAATAAATAATTAAATCATATATCGACAATTTTTCTCTAGTTTTTCTTTTCCCAAATGATTCAAGAAAAATCTAATTTTTTTTGTTCTTGGAATCTATTTCTTGCTGTTTTTTTTTCGTTTTATATAGTTGTTCATTTTATTTTCACCATTTTGATTTACTTTTTGTAATCACTATCACATTTGTAAAAGACGTTATAATTTTATATAATTATTTATTTTGATTTTATATATTCTTTTTAACTTACAAAGTCACTAGTTTTAAATAAGTATTATTTAAAAGATTTTCACTTTTTAATAAAATGTAATTGTCAAATAAAAATAAGTGAAATTTAATACTAATGTCGATGATAATTAAGTAATCAATTTTTTTAGAATAATTAAGTAATTAAATTTACTTAAGATAGTAAATAGTGAAACATTAAATAAATTGTTGATAACATTTTCTGTACGGTATATGTCGAATGAATATGTATACTCTTATTTGGACTTTGATAAATACTTGTAAAGTATTTTCATAGATAATTGAATATTTTATTTTAAAAATTAATTATTGGATGGACAAATGTATTAAAAATATTCTATATATCCTTAAAATAGTATTTTCTAATTTCATAAGAAAATTCACTTTTGTAAAATAATTAAAAAATAATTAGTTTATAAATTATTTTTTAAAAAAGAAAAAATTAAAACTCGACCAACCGAACACAAGTTTAATAAAATACAAAATACAGACTTAACAAATTCAAACTTAACACCAACCAAACATAGAGTTAACAAATACTTAACAAACTCATAAACCACGACAAAACAGCGAACCAAACAACCCCTAAATGTTCACTTTGAGAGCTAGCCTTCTCTTCTTCTTCCTTTTAAAGCTTCAATCCAAGCAAAAACACACAAGATTGAAGGACCATAAAAATTATTGAACAAAAAGAAAGAAAACTCACATTTATTTCTCTTGAAAACAACTTGAGGAAGTTGGAATCAATTTACTGAACTTGAAATCTTACCTGTAAGCTTACTCATCCGTTACTAACATTAACCATACTTTTCCGAGCACTTTCCAACAACAATTTTAGGCTTTATTTCCTTCTTTTTTTCTTCTCCTTCCTCCCCGTTTTCTTCCCTCTCATTTCCTTTTTTAATCCTTCCTCTTTCTCTTTCTCTCTCCACTTATCTTCTTTCTTTTCCGTTTTTGTTTTTTTTAAAGCAAATCAGCAACAAAGTTGTTTTTTTAAATAATATTTTTATTTAAACTTATTTTTAAAATAATGCTGCATATAATAAAATTAAAGAAAAATGTTTCTTTTGAAACTTATTCCAAAAATAATACTTTTGAAATTAGTATCGTACTTGATCAACCATGCCATTTTTAGTACTTGGTCGTCATAAGGACATGGCGCTTTATTGGCGCAACGTCTGACTTTTTTTTTAAATTCAAGACATGACGACCATGTGTTGGAACGCATTTCACGGTCGCTCCTTCAAGGGACTACTTGAAATTTTAAGGAAAAAATAAATATTATTATATATTATATAGTAAAAAGTAGATTTTTATTTAGAATATCAATTAGTGGCAGAGTGGATGCTGATGCAGTTTTATTCCTTCTCTTCATCCGTTCCAGGAGAGATGGCCGAATGGTTGAAGGCCTAAAAGTCAAGAGAACGCTTGGAGAATTGGTTTAAACGATAAGTCTTATATATAAGTTGAGTACAAATCACTCCACCCAAACTAACTTTAACTAAAAAGTTGATTATATATAATAATTAAGGTGACTGCAAATCTACCAAAAGACTATAATGATTATATATATATATATATATATATTAATAATTATAATAATAATAATAATAATAATAATAATAATTACTCAAAAAAATAAAAGAGTTCGATGAATAATAAAAAGAAAAAAGAAATGCATACACAGTTTATCAAAAATTATATTTCTTGAAATATATTAAAATATAAATAATATATAATAATAATATATAAAATATAAAATATAATAATAATAATAATGTACTGTTTTAAAAAATAATAGTAAAAAGAAAAACTTGTGTTTATAATGATTTAATAATAAATAATAATAATAATAATTTCTCAAAAAAATAATAATAAGTAAAGAGTTCGATTATTTTTTTAAAGAAGTAAAGAGTTGATTAATAGTAAAAAGAAAAAAAGAAATGCATACATAAAACACTGCAACATCATCTACTGTGCTACTAATTAATCCAAATCGTTGCTTTACAAGTCATCCCTACACATGATCGTTTCTTGAAGAGACGACCATGTCTTGTATTTAAAAAAAAAAATCAGACGTGGCGCTAATAAAGCGCCACGTCCTAATTATGGTCGTCTCTTCAAGAGATGACCAACTATTAAAAATGACATAGTCGTCTCTTGAAAGAGACGATCAAGTGAAGCACTAATTTCAAGAGCATTATTTTTTTAACAAATTTCAAAGGAAGTATTTTCTCTATAATTTTATTTAATGCAATACTATTTTAAAAATAAGTTTAAATAGAAACATTATTTAAAAAAAAATCCCCAAGTTATTGCCACACTTTATTTTTTCTCTCTCTCTCTTTTCTAAAACCAAAAATCGAATTATATAGGTCTCGTTTCTTAACCATTCCATTTTTTTATTGTTGATTTTGATTTTTAGTTTTTTAAAAATATGCTATTTTCTTGTCTTTTGTTTTTCAAAAAAAAAATTCAAAAACAGATTTCTATTTTTCAAAATCTGAATTTTTCTTCTAATACTTAACTTTTTTCTTTTTCCTTATATTTATCTCTAAAAATTTATTTCTCATTCTAAAATATTTTTCTTTCAAAGTTTCTCTCAACAAAATTTATTATTTTCTTTCTAAACTTTTCATATTTTGAATATTTATTATTATTTATCTCTCTCCAAATTTTTTGCATTTTTATTTTGTATTTTTTATTTTTAACATATTAATTTCATTTCTCTCTCTAAAAATTTAATATTTTTCCTAACTAATTTTTCCTTTTATAACTTTTTTTCTCTTCCTAATCTATTTGTTCCTCTGAAATTAAATGTTATTTTTTCGTTGAATTTTCTTTCGCTGTAACTTTTTTTTATCTCTGTATTTATTTATTTGCTCTAAAAATGATATTTTGAATATTATTTTTATCTCTAAATTTGTTTCCACTATAACTTTTCTCTTTCTTTAACATATTTTTTTCTGTCGACTTTACTTTTTTCTCTAAAATTTTTCTATTTTTGTCTTTAAATTTTATTTCACTATTTCTTTTTATAAATCTTTTTATTTATCTCTCTAAAATTTATCTTCCAAAAGTTTACTTACATCTCTCTAAACTTGTATTTTCATGTCTCTACATTAGGGGAAGACAAAAAATTCCACAGGGCCCAAAAATATGAAATGTATGGCCCGACCCCGTCCCCGATTCCACTTTTGAATAATTAGTATATATTTATTATACGTTTTTTATACTTAAACTCTAAAAATAATTAAAAACAATTATAAAACTGATAATTTTTCTCCATAACATCTCTCGGACCGAAGAACGAGGTGGAGACGGGAACGAAAAATTTTCACGAACACGAGAATGGAAGAGAGCATGCTCACTCGCACCCACACAACATTGTCATCTCTACTCTACGAATTTTTACTCTCTAATATGTATTTTAATTTTTCTAACTTTTTAAAAACAGAAAACTAAAAGTGGTTTCCAAACATGTTTGGTCATTCTGTTTTTTTAAAATAAAAAACAAAAAATGGTTATGAAAGATATATGATTTTTGTTGTTTAAAAGCAAAAAATCAAAAATCAAAAACTAAAAACTAAAAACACCAAAAACCAAAAACAAAAAACACAGATGGTTATCCAAAACGGGCCCATAGTAATACTCAATTGTCATTACAAGTTACATATTATTTGAACAAGTACTAGGAAGTAGAAATAGACATAGATTTTTAATTACTATTACAGACATTGCTGCAACAATATCATTCTTTTACATAATACAAATGAAAACCACAAAATAAGTACTATATTGCCACTTTTTGCATGCAGGGAACACACTATTATATTGGATTTATCACACGCAACAAACTTTTCAAACCCTACTTCAGAGGGAGTTTTAGAAATGTTACCCACAAACAACATTATTCTTATTCTTATTTATTAATTACTATTATTATTAGTATGAGTATTATTATTATTATTATTAAATTGCTTTGGGTTTGGTTTCATATTTGAAGTTGTAGCAGTTGACACTATGGTAAACACCATCATCCATATCATAGGTAATTGTTCTCCCATCATAGAGACTATCGCATTGTGTATATGAGTACGGAATGTCACATGTTCCCTTAGTTGCCAACAAACTGACGATTATAGTTGTCATTGGTGGCACAGATACGTCATATGCTATTTCCAGTGTCTTTGATGAAGTTTTAGTTTTTCCCCATTCATACCCTCCTGAAAACTCAGCTGAAACTTCAATCTTTCCATCAGCAATAAAGGGAACTCCTGTTTCAATTGTTGTTGCGATACCTAGCTTCATCGAAATGGAAGAAGTCCACGTGCTGGATTTGGTGTCAGTATATGAGAGTTTCAAGTTCACAGTGTTGGATGCTTGTGTTTTGTTAGTAGCAGTTGCAGTTGCCATGAGCATCACAGTTTGATCATAAATCCTGGCATCAGAGAGACGAAAGTTTACATTATAGATCTTTCGTGAAAACACAGGCTCCACCATTTCCAATCGTGTGTAGAAGTTAATGGAGTGTTCGGCAGCATTGAGACAACTTGTCTTGTCATCGGCAGTGAGCCTTTTGACATAGTTTTTGTTACTCATACTACGAAGAGCAATGACATTGGAAGAATCAACTTTAACTGGCCAAAATAAAGTATCAATATTTTGGGACGTGGTGTCAGTGGAGTCCGCCCAAATCCAGTTAGGACTAAGTCTCCAAAATCTTCCAAAATGATTCGACTTTATACGAATACTTCCATCCTTAGTGAGGAATGTTTCCATTACAACGGAAGAATCTCTAATATCACTTGATGAAAATTGTAGGTATGGATGATATCCATTCCAGTAGCCACGAAGGTAACAACCATTATCGCCTTTAAAAGCAATATATTTAGGTATCGAAAGCAATAACTCCCAATCAGTGATTTCATGGAGATCACAGAGATCTCTGTTAGGGTCCACCGATGGCCATAGTGCACGCAAGCAATCCCCACGAGGGCCATCGTCTCTCCACAAGCATAAAAAGAACTCACGATGGGCATGACGAAATCGAAATCCTACATTGTAGGTATCAAAATAAACAGGTCGAAACAATGTGCAAGTCCATTTGTATCGATCTTCTTCTTTTTGTTCAGCTCCTGCAACAATGTAAGAACGGTCTTCGGACCAACTAACCAAATATTTGTTGTTGTAACAACATCGTATGTGGACTAAAGATGGGTCAGCTTTGGCTTGCTCCAATTCAAACTTTGTGTGTGGAGAAAAAATCTCATCTCCTGAGTATTTCAGAAATGTTTGTCCTGGTGAAGCTTCATTTGTACAGCGCAAATAGTTGTTATTGCACCTTGATTTCAACGCTGCATACCTTGGAAGATGCACCATTTTGATCTTCTTTCTCCTTTTCACTGTTTCTCAAATGGAAATTTTATATTTTCCTACATTTGTTCCTCTGATTCTATTTATAAGAAGGGAAGTAGAGATTCTACATTATCCCAACTTTCATTTCACGAATAAGATTCTCACTCTCCTTTTTATATACTTTTTTTCCCCTAAAATTCTATAAAGGAATCTAAAGATCCAAGAAGGAATAAAACTTCCCTAGTTTTAGATTCTCACTCTCCTTTTTATATACCTTTTCCCCCCCTAAAATTCCAAAAAGGAATTAAAGTTCCAAGAAGCAATAAAACCTCACAAACGTATCCACTTTCAAATTTTGTCTATTTTAGTTCTAGTATTTTTAAAATGTTAATTCAGGTGAATATCCAACCCAAACCTACAGAAAGATTCGGTTAAAGGGCAATGGTACCCCTTTACCCCAAAATCTTTACTTTTAGTTTAACCGAATACACCTTATACCAATAGAGATAATTGTCTATATCTATATATCATAAATCATGTTCTTCCCTAATCAACATGAGACTTTATTTGCATTCCATTTACAAACTCGATAGATTCATATCCAAAAGATAGCACACTTAATTGGGGTAATTGAAAAAGGACTTAGAAACCAACGATCTAATAAAAGTATTAAATCTAATAATATTTCAAACTTTTTATGAGTTGCTCCCAAAAAATCCAAAGGATCTATTATCCCTGAGAAGCCAAATACCCAAATGCCACAAAACCCGTCACTTTATATGTCGCAAAAACTAATGTGATGATGCACTAATCATCTTATTGAAAGGCACAATGAAAGAAATAACATTTTATAGAGTAGAAACTATAGAACTGTAAAAATAACCTAATGTAGATTTGATTAACCTATCTGTCACTCTATTAAATAAGTGATTAATAAAGTGATTATTGATATGAGCATAATCCAAATGATTTTCCTTAAGGATCATAAGATTTCATTACTCTCTCCCTCATTTTCTAAGTAATATTGTAACGAGGAAAAAAAATTAATTGACACATTTCATTTAGATGTAGTTAATGCTAATTTCTGACTTACAACTAAATTATCCGGGCTCCCGCCCGTCAGTGCAGATCTTGGTGGTAGTAGTAAATATTCAAATGAGAACTTTGAAGGCTGAAGAGGGAAAATGTTCCATGTGAACGGCACTTGCACATGGGTTAGTCGATCCTAAGAGACGGAGGAAGTCCGTCTGATACGGACCGTGCGAGCTCATGGTTTTCTATTAGTATAAAAAAGGACGTGTTTAAATTTCTAAAAGGCTTCTACTCGGTATTCAATTTACTCATAACTCTTATTTGATTTATATGAGTAGTCTTTATAAAAAAAATATAATACTATTTTCTTATTCAAATGTTGGGATTTTCTGCATTGCTTTCATATATGCCAAGAAAAGAGAATCCCACAATGACCTCATTTTTTCTTTTACTCTTAAGAAATAATTAAAAGAAAAACAAAAGTATATAGCTTTTATCTTTTTACCTAAGATTCCTACTTTTCTTTCTAATAAAATACTCAACTGTAGAAAAAACTTATCATGGTATACATTGATGAAGACATTTAAAATAATAATAAAAAAAAAGACTGTATTTTAGAAGTTGGACAAGTACATGCATTTTTCCTTTTTATGGACTGATTTGAGGAAAAGTTGTGGGCTGGTTTTGTTTCTTGTTTACTATGATAAAACAATCTTTTTATTTATGTTTTGAAAAAAATTGGAAATGGGAACCAGAAAGAAGAAACTTGTTTTGGTTGTTCCAAAATTTCTATATAATTGTGAGAATGTTCCTAAAAGAGGAGAAACAAGAAATAAAGTTAGTTGTAAAATGGTTAAATTTCTTAAGAAAATTTGAAACGAGAAACAAGAAATGAGAACGTTGCCAAACGAGCCCCGTATAACTCAAGTGGCCATAATAATATCTTCTCTTATATGTGGTAGATTTTAATGATTCTCTTCTTTATTTGTAATGTACTTTTGACATTTATTCTTCTTCGTATCAAAGAATACTCTTTTTCAATAAATTTTCTCCCTTTATCCTGTTACTTTTTTTTTTTTTGGTTAAGGATCCCACGTCGAAAAGAGAGTGGACCTTACATAGACATTTCCATGGATATTGATATGATATCAAAACTCAAAACTCAGAACGTTCAAACGAGCAACAGGTCCAAAATAGTATCCAACCAAAATCGATGAGCCAAAAAAGCCACGAGCTTGAGGAGACATGTTAATATATTAATATTTCTTTATCATCTTTGTATACTACTTTATTTTTCTTTATTTCCTTAACTTTTTACAGAAATACATATAATTCTTAAAATAATATAATATCATTCAAAAGATTCTTTCTAGGTCAAATACTAATTCCTTTTAGCCAATTGTGAATCTGATTGCATCTCAAATGAAATAAACACATACTTAAGTTGTTGAAAAAAAAGAATTGGTTATTTTTAATAGGTAAGCTGCCTCTCTAAGGTCAAAATTCAAATTCAAATTTTCACTCTCGTTTATAATGGTATAATTAAAATTCAAATTTTCACTCTAGTTTATAATGTTATAGTCTATAAAAACTCATGCATGTCAATTGTCATGGTCATACTTTTTCAACGGTGTGATGCGATTTATCTTACTCTGATCATAGCCAGCCTTAAGACTAACTCTGCTCCCTACATTATTCTTTTCGCGAGTCTTTTAATTTCGTTGGACTATAGGTGAGGTTCTTTCCCTCTTCTTCAACGGAGCATCTTTATACTTGCGTCAAGAAGAGTCTTGAACAATTATCACAAAATCATTTTCAGACGAGTAAGATTACTGCGGTTGGGTGCCGGGTTATATAAAATGTAGATTTTTTTATTTTTGTGAATGGACGTTGTTTATTTTATCAAAGTAAAACGATAAGTATTTCTAACAAAATGAATAAAATATCTTTTAACACTACATCATCATTTTAGCCCTCACAAATTTTATTGGTTTTTTTTTCCGTAAGAGTTAGAAGTTAAATAAAAAGAATCCATATAAAAAATTAAATTGACATTTTTTTTTAAAGATTAAGGACAAAATTTAAATATATTTAGTTTTTAAAAATAATGATTCAACATAAACAACAAATTCAATTATTCCATTAACTTTTTTAGATTCAGATAAAAAGTGGTGTGACAACGTAGGATTCTCCAAACTTATAATACGAGTCCAAAAGTTTTATTGGAGACCGAGATTCTGTCTTCCACTAAATTCAAGAGGGGAGAATTTGAATCTAAGATAAGTACTTTAATCCAACTCATTTGAATAAGATATTTACAATAAGACATTTCGTGTACTAGGTAAATGACATTTGCTTGTACAATTTTTGGTTCATTTTAGAGTTTTGTCTAGAGTCGTGTTTGAAAATTCGAGGAGAAAAAAAGTGTTATAACAATAAAAAATAGAAAAATACAATTACCTTAAAAGTTGTTATAATATCATATCCTCGAATTTTCAATTTAATCAATCATCCCTTAAAGGACTTATAAGAAAAATGCACCAACTATCCCTAACTATAAAAACTGTAACAATTAAACACAAAATTTTTTAGTTCTAATAAATATGAAAACTTTAATATATTTAACAATTGAACATTGGTGTTTTCAAAACAATGTGAGCTAACATCTCAATTCGGAAATGAAAAAAATTGATGTAAAATATTTTGGTTTGATTGTAACAATTTTTTTAGTTCACAGTTTTCACTGTACCTATACTTATTGTTAGAGGTGGTTTGTGCACTAATATATATTGAAAGGTTTATTTGCAACAATTTTATAAGTTTAGAGGAGGATTAATCAAATTGAAGGTTCGAGAATGTGATTGTAGCCATCCCTATGGTTGAAGGATAAGTCTTGCAATTTTTCCTTTAATTAAAAGAAAAATAAGTGCAAGCAGAAATAATGAAATTGTTGCCAACTTAAATGGTTTTAAAATTTTGTGATTGTCGCAACGTCATAGGAACATCAAGACTTGAACTTACGACATGAGTGTTAAAAATAATTATTTAGTAAAAATGAGGCATGCAAAGACTCGAACTTAGGTCATGTACATTAAAAAATGATCATCTTACCACTGTGCCAAAATCTTAAGATGTAAATATCATATCCTTTTACGCAAATAAAAGTTTTAATTTATTTTTTTAAACTAAACAAAGCTACGAATTTTGTTAAATTAAAACAAAAAAAAATCGTTTTTTATATATTTCGAAATTAACAAAATTATTTAAAAGAAAGAAAAAAAAATTTATTTAAAAACAAAGTCAAATTCACTTTAACAAAACTTATTTGCTAAAAAACAGATTTTTTGTTAAGATTTTCTCAAAACCATAACCACCAAACCATTAAAAGAATTTTAAATGAGATTTTATTCTAAAATACCCTGTTTTTATCTTCTCCTTTAAAATCCTGCAGCAGAAGATTCTTTTTAATTAAAAAAAAAACAAAGGTAATACAAAAAATATAAACCTTGTAAAAAAAATCATTTTAAATAAAAACTACATTTTAAATAAAAAAATCCAAATTTAAACTTCAAATCCAAATTTAAAAGAATCCAAAATTTTTTAGACAACGATTTGTTTTATAAAACTCCTATTTTTCAACGTATTTTAACCAAAATTTTAAAGTAAAATATTTTATTAAAATAAAATTAAGTTTATATTTATTTCATTTAAAAAACTCTTCTTTATTAGAAAAAGAAAACCTTTTATTTTAAAACCAATTTTAAAATATCAAAATCCTTATTTTATTTTAAAAAACTTATTTCAAATTAATTTAGAAGATTTTTTTCCTTACTAAAAACATTTTCTTTTTAAAAAATAGTAAAAAAAACTTTTTCTTAAAAAAAACAAAAAAAGCATGTTTCCAACGTATTTGATGCTTACTTAAAATGCACTACCGGGGAGGAGATCGTCGGAGTGCCAGCGGGCTTGGAAGAAGCTGTGAAGAAGAAGGTTGTTGGTCGTGGGTATGCAAGAGAAAAGTGGTGATGGTGGGATAAGAGAGATGGAGAGAAGAAGATATGGTGATGAGGTGATGGGTTTCTAACTCTCTGCACTGTGTGTCCCTTCTTTGTGTGCTTCCTCCCCCTTAAATACTAAAAAAACAACGGTGATATATACTAAAATAAGAAAACCACAGAAAATGGAGGAAGGAAGGGGAGGAGGAGATGCCACATTAGGTTTTGACCGGGAAAAAATCAAAGGGAGAAAAAAAACGGTTAAATAAAACAAAATCTCTTTTTTTTAAATAAAATTATTTATTTAAAAACAAATCATTTTTATTTATCTATTTTTATTTTAATAATAAAACAAAATCTAAACAAATCATTTTTTTTATTTTCTTATTAATAAAATTAACATTTAAATAAATCTAACATTTTAATTTTAGTTAATTTAAACTCTATATTAAAACTAATAATAAAGTAAACCTATGTTATTCTTTAATTAAAATAAAACACAATAAAGTAAAATACAATAATATAAAAAAAAATTAAAAATAAGCCGGACCAAATAGGGTGTCTACAGTGATTGAACGACTTATAAATGTTAGGTTAAATATATGTTTTAGTTCGTATTGTTTAGATGTTTTTTTAATTTAGTTCTTATTCTTTAAAAAGTTTCAATTTGGTCCCCTATGTTTTAACATTTTTCAATTATATATTGATGAATGTCAAAATTGACCAATAATAATATTTAATGACATGAATATATTTAGTAAGCTGGAAAAATTTTTTATTAGGAATTTGGCCATAAGGAAAATCAAAATATTTGTCTACTTCTAAAAAAATTTGGACGAGACATTGAAAACCTTCTTCTCACACGTGGCTTAATTATTGTTCCTCCAAATTTATGTAAATTCTCAAAGTATCATGTCTGGTAAGTTGTTTGTCCAATTTGACATTTACGAAAAGAGTATGCTTAAAATTTTTAAAATATAACAGATTAAATTTTGATGTTTTAAATGTTAAGCTAAATTGAAAAAACAACAAAATATTACCTATTAAAACATATATTTAGTCGAAAATAAATTTAAAACTATACATGTTAAAAGCAATAATAGCATTTTTAAAAGAAGAATACCATTCTGTCGACTAGTGGAAGACAGAAACTCTCTCTGTGAGAATCTCTCTGTCCAATAAAATCTTTTATAAGTTTGGAAAATCCTATGTTGTCACACTTTTTATCGGAATCTAGAAAACTCGTCAATGGAATAATTTTATTTGCTTTTACAGAAAAAGAAGAAAGGAATAATCGTATTTGTTGTTTATGTTGAATCATTATTCATTTACAGACAATATATATATTCTTGCCGACGAATTTTGGGAGGAGGCAACGTATCCCTCGGACGAGTAGCTTCGTCTAAAAACAGGAACACCTTGAACCAAAAATTCGACGTCGGTGTGGTATCTCATCTAAAACGTTCCGACAATCAAGTCAGTAATCGAAATAGAAAATGGGAAAAAAACACCTTAAGTATAAGTAATAGGTTTTTTACTGATTTGATGAAGGTAGGAGTCCTTCCTTATATAGACTTGGGTGGCCAATTAGGAAGAACGACGGTTGGAGGTGGCAGGAGCGCGCTGTGCGATACAGTGACTGTCGTGGACATACGTTCTTGACAACTGGTGGGTGGTGCTATAGCCTACAGCTCTGAGGTTTGTCGCCTGTATAAGAAATGTGAGTCCCCTGCTACCACTTCGTTCGTATGTGGTCCCGTGCTCCTCCAAAGACAGACACACGCGTTGTGCTTGGCTTTATACTCTGTACGGTATGTAACCGTATGTGATCCTGCCCCCTCGGAGGTGGATACACGTCCTCTCGATTTTATCCTCAACATACACACACACACATATATACACACACACATATTGTCCAATCTTTTAAAAATGCGAATTTCAATTTTTATATATTAATATGTGGATTTTTATTTTAAATCCAAGTTCTAGCTAACTATTACAAAACATTAAAATTCGTTATATTTTATTTATTTAATCATAAATATTTGATATTTTCATTAGTTAAAATAAATAATGTAGATTCACAAAATTAAAAAAACTATCCCTTCGACCGTAGTAATTTTACACATCTTCGAATGCTTGTAGGGTCATAAAGGGCGAAATAGGTTACTTACGACTTATAGATTTTAAAAAGAAAGTTAAAAAATAACCAAAAAATATCATACAAAATTTAAATGGAGGAAAACTAAAGGGAGGAAGGGAAGAGATAACATCATAAACTTTTACAGTGGTACGGAAATTCTTACTCCACTCTTCAATACTTTTTTTTTTGGGTATTTTACTGCGTTGACTCTTTTTATGGGTGAGATTCAAATAGATTGACCAATCTTTTTGCAGGATTAACAGTAAACTCCCTATCAATTCTTTTACAGGTACAAGATAATCCAGCTTACACAGATCCTTTTTGCTAATTCAAGATCAAACCAGTATGACCCTCCTCGCTGGTTGAGGATCGAAATATTCTCACAATCGCAAGGTGCACCCACACCTTAATACAAAAACCCAATAAACACTCGAATTATATGTAAACAAGGAAACACCTCACTAAGGTAGATTTAAAATTTGTTAACTAAAGTAATGAGAAAAAGCTACACTTTAATATATCTCTAAAAAAAATATGGCAACTTTTTGGATGGAGAGAATGGAAAGTTTGATAGTAAAATAATTAAAGAAGAGAAGGAGTTCTGTTTGGATAATTAATGTGCAGAGACATATGAATTTGGTGGTGTTAATTAAATAGAATTTCATAGATGAATTTTGGCCATTTAATCTACAATAAAAAAGAATGAGAGTAGCGAAGATTAAAAGTAGAGATAAGAAAAAGATTAAAAGAGAATTGTGGAGATGGAGAGAAATTATCAAGATTGGGAGAAGAATGTGGAAGGGAAAGAATTGTGGAGATTAAGACAAATTAAGGATGTACTAAAAATAATAATAATAAGAGCATTAAGGGAAAGTAAGAAATTATTAATTTTTTATTCATTTGAATGCACCATGGTCACATGATTTGTCAACAACATCATGTATCAAATCAGCAAAATCGTTGATGCCATGTTACTACCACCCATAACTGTCAAGTC
Source organism: Momordica charantia (assembly GCF_013281855.1). Classification (NCBI taxonomy): domain Eukaryota; kingdom Viridiplantae; phylum Streptophyta; class Magnoliopsida; order Cucurbitales; family Cucurbitaceae; genus Momordica; species Momordica charantia. The sequence goes on along the minus strand of NW_028275165.1, from coordinate 1,767,311 downwards.
AACCTAACATAATTTGACTATTAGATACTACACCACTTGTAACGTCATTTACCACTCTATCATGTTAACAAAGTGTGCCACATCATCTACCACATGTAAACTTCTAATTTGTTAACAGTCTATGTCACCTATCATATTTGCTTTTTCTTTTCAAACTTGTTTTGGTTATGACCAGTTACTTTGTTTTAACTCTAATTCGAATGATTGAAAAAGGGATTGCATTCGTTTTTCTGAGCTCTACGCTATAGATACTTTGAAACACTAAAATTATCAGTAAATTAAAGTTTGTTATCTTCAAAACATATAATATGATTGAAACTTATAAAATTGACATGATAGTAAAACTTGATAAAAGGAAAATAATAATATTAATAATACATAGATGAAATTAAAAGAGATAATATCTTCGGAGGGCTGTTTTAAAAACTTATTTACATAAATGTTTAAATTTTTTAATTTTACACTTTTAGATTTTTGCAAGTAGGATTTTAGTTTCATTCTGAATTTACCCCTACTTATTGCATTTTCATTTATTATAGTTTTTTGCTTTTTTGAAATATAAAATAGTTATTTCCATAAATTAATATCACAATCCTTTAATTATGGTGGCTCATATTAATTGTCAATTCAAATCTCTTAATTCACTCCCTCAAATCCTTCAAAAAGATTGATTTTTTTTATTTACCAATATTATTAAGGGATTAGTACAATGAGTCCTAGTTACGTAAAAGGATGGAAACGTATAGAATTTACATTTTTTTCTAAAATAATTCCCAAATTAGATGGTACCATGGAGATTACTAATATATCCATCTAAATATTAAATCATTAATAAAATATGAAATTGGTAAATCATTATTACAATATATTAAATCCTTAAAATGATGTTAATTCAACTTTCTAAAACTCAAAATCCTAAAACCCCCAAAATTTCATAACCTCATTCTTTCTCCCTAGATTTTCTTTCACCGCTCCGATTGTCGGGCTTTGTCTCCTCTGAAGCATCTCTCCGACGTCGTCGTTGTCTCTAGCGGCTTCTTCTCCTTTGTTTGCAGAGGATTTCAACGCCAGCCTCCGTCGCATCTCATACGGTAACATCGTCGTTGTTCCTTTGTCTCCGGCGGCTCTGCACATCTCATACGGTAACATCGTCGCTGTTCCTTCGTCTCTGGTAACATCTCATTTCATCTCCGGTCTTCGTCGCATGAGCATTTCAGTCTATCGATTTCCATTATATCGTAGTTTATGCTATATTTAGGTTTCAATTTTGGACAGAATCGAGGTTCATCTCTTGCTCTCTGGTTCTATTGTTTAAATTGTATAATTTATCTTTTTTTTTAAGAATTAAAATAAGTAGGGGCAATTAGATTATAGTTCAACTAGTCAAGGGCACCATCTGTCGTTCAATTTCGTAACTGCATGAATCGTGAATCATCACAATAATATAGAAGTGAATGAAGTATCGTCTTCATAGGGATGGATGATTACCAATTACCAAATTTTCTATTTCAATTTTATCTGAACGTGAAAAGATTAAATGAGGGGTAAGAAAATAAATAATTCAATAAAACAAGAAAATAACCCAAGTATTAAGATATAGCATTATGCTCCAACACAAGTATTAAGATATAGTATTTAAACTCTAGAGCATAACTTCACCGATATAAGCTTCCTTTTAACTCTTTCTACGACTTTGATCGAAAAATTTATAAACCAAGTCGTTGGCAGATTTGAAATAAATAACAAGTTGTTGGCGGATTTTTTAGGGGTCTTGAAATAAATATTTCAGTTTTCTATAAACGTTAAAATGTTGGTTATATTTATATGGAATAACATATAACAAATTACAAGATTTTAGGATATAAAACTTAACATCACACTCCTCTTCGTCCTAATGGTTAAAAATAATCCTAACCCAACTGTTATTCTTATGAACTATATGACATAGATAAATGCCCCACATCACAGATTTAGAATATGTTGAGATATTTATACATAAATTAAATTTACCCGCTTAAACTTTAAGCTTTTCAATTGTGTGATGGTTTATTAAATCATATTAATCTTTAATATTGTGTCAGAGCAACTATGTTGTTATTTTCTCCTCATTTATATTATTTTTACTAGTTGGATTTTATGCAAATTAAATTTACGCTTTTGAATTGAGTGATGGTTTATTTAACTTCAACAAAATATGAAGAAATTCACCGTGGAAGTATCTATTAATTAACCCTAGGTTTAGAGTTTATTATTATTATTTGTGCCATTTCAAACTAAATATTTCCTCATAAAAAATTAAAATTGGCAAGTATAGAAGTAAACAAAGTTGTGCTAAACTCACTTCTCTTTAATATTATCAGAGATGATGAACGTTGAAATCTTTAGAAGTATATAAATGGACTATAAAGAAATAAAGTACCAAAGAAATTTCTTAATTCAAAAGATCTATAGTCATAAAATTTGAAATGAAGAACAAAACTTAAAAGATACATAAACATAACTTTATTCATAATTATTGTAGATAACACTGCAATAATTTTATTCTTTTACATATTACAAACCAAAGTCACACACAATAACAGTACATTGCATTTAGTAGATAAGGGGGGTTTTTTTTTTTCTAAATGTTACCCTCAAACATTTTATTATTCTTATTCTTATTTATTATATTAAATAGCCTACAACCACATAGATCACAGTGGTTTGGTTTTAGTTTCATATTTGAAGTTGTAGTAGTTGGTGCCATGGTAAATTCCATCGTCCATTAAATAGGAAACTATTTTCCCATTAGGGAGCTTGTCAATTTGTTTGTACGAGAATGGAACCTCACACGTGCCCTTAGTTGCAATCAGACTGACGATAACAGAGCTCTTTGGTGGTATAGTGACCCAACACGTTTTCCCGAGCATCTTCGATGTTTTTTAGTTTGCCCCCATTTGTACTCTCCTGAAAACTTAGTCGACATGTCGATCTTTCCATCAGCATCAATGAACGGAACTTCTGTTGAAATCGTCGTCTTGACATCCATCAGCTTCATCGAGATCGAAGAACTCCACGTGCTCGATATAGTTTCCGAGCATGAGAGATTCAAGTCTATAGTATCGGGTACGTCTCGATTATTGGTAGCATTTGCAGTAGATATGACGAACACACCTCGACTTGCCCCTGAATCTTATCGATGTCCTGTCTCATCTTCTTTAGCTCTACATCTTGAACCTCTATGACCTGTTCTTGAATCTCGTATCTTATTTTCTTTAGCTCAGTATTCAATTCCTCCATGACCCGTTCGTGGATTTCATCTCTAATTTTCTTTAGCTCAGCATTAAGTTCTTCCATGTTATGCTGCTTTATGTACCTTGTGTATAAATAATAGTAAATATGTGGTTCTTGAGCTATTTTTCTAAGAGTTTGTGTTAATTACGATGTAATGAAAAATCCATAGATTTTGATTTTTTTAAGATAGAAATTGATATGCATGAGACGATTTTATGCAAATGTTGGATATAAATTAGGGGAAAATTTTGAAATGATTATGAACATGTGAAATGATGCATGCATAAGATGATATAGAGGTTTTTTAGTGATGCGTGAGAACGATGAACATGTAAAATGATAAATGCGAGATATATTCTTTTAATTTTTTGACACATGAGACATGATGCATGCGAAAGACATAGATTTTTTTTTTGTTTAATTTTCCTTACAGGGAAAAAAAACTTATTTAATTGTGCTACAAATTGCTCCAAGAATATGATAAATGCTTAATGCAATCATTAATACATTATAAATGCATGCAAATGTAATTGTAGACTAACTCACCCTAAGAGAGAGAGACATAAATATGTACATAAAATTAAAGTCTAGGGTTATAAAACCGAACTCCTAAGTGAGTAAATAAGTTTGAAAGTGTTTATGTGCCTACAACAGGGATATTTATAACCCCTTTGAAAGGCAACACTTCTATCCCAAACTTAAACAAATAGTTAGGAAGAAATAAGGTAAATCATTTTTTATTCTTTTTTTTTTTTAAGTGGTTCATTTAAAACCAAATGGTTAAAACTCCAAATCAACCCAATTTTTTATTAAAAACAATATGCCATGAACGACGGAACAACCCACATAAAATGCAACATGAGTATGGTGTGAAGTTATGTACTAATGCATCCTATAGGATAATGGTCCACAAATCTTCCATATGCTTTGGCAGTATGGTCAACTTGAGTGGAGAATTTCATGCGCCTGCACGGGAACCGAAATTCCACGAAGGTTACACTACTCAGTCTCCGATCTAATCCTAAAAGGTAAAGCCCGGGTAGGAGGCTTGTGAATGTGTGTGAGATGCATGGTGATGCAAAATAAAATAATAATACAATTAAATGAAGAAAAAAAACAAACAAAAAATGGACCCAAAAACATATTACAATAGGGTAATAAATGATAAAATAAATGGCTTGACTCTCAAAGGTCCCCAACGGAGTCACCAAGCTGTCGCAACGTCATCGCGACGCGGAGCGGCCGACGTCATCCCCTGAAAGGTCTCTTTCGAGATAAGGGTTTGGAGTCGTCACCAATCATCTACGAGGTGTGATTGGTCACCTAAAAAAAAACAAGGTCTGCGAAAACAGATTGTTGGTTCGGGAGTCGACTGAGCGTAGGGAAGGTGTTAGCACCCTACGACACCCGTTCGAAAACGGCACCACATTTTGTCAAAAATTATCCTATTATTTTATTTGGTCCAAAAAAAAATATTTTTGTTTTGATCGAAATGTCCCATGTTATATTAATTCACACTTTGTTATAAGATATGAATTAATATGTATGAGTGACACGAAGACCATTAGAAAAATTAAGCACCTCGAGTAAATTGGAGGGTTCATCGAAGTTTTTGAAATAATTATTTAGCAAAAAAAAATAATTTTAATTTTAAGGAACATTAAGACTTGAACTTATGACATGAGTGTTGACATTAAATCATCACACCAATGTGCCACCACTTTGAGATATAAGTAATATTCCTTTTCAAAATACATATTTTGTATTTTGAATTTTGTTGAATATATCTCGCATCTATCATTTTAAATGTTCATCGTTCTCACGCATCACTAAAAAACCTCTATATCATCTTATGCATGCATCATTTCACATGTTCATAATCATTTCAAAATTTTCCCCTAATTTATATCCAACATTTGAAGGATGAGAGTATACAAAAAAGTAATATCTTTGCAAAATATGGAAAAACTTCTTGTTCTCTCAACCATATTTTCACAAATCATGTATTCACATCACTTGCATACATATTCTTCAAAAAAAAAAAAAAAAAGTTTTCATATCATGGTTAGATTATGAAATTTTAAGTATCATGCATTGTGCATTCATAATCACATTTCATTCTCAAAACAAAAATTAGTATCATGCATACATGTTGCATTCTAGCTTTCAATAAGAATATACATGATGGCATCATGCATTGAAGATCAAATTCATTGGTTAAGCTAAATAAAAAACAGATCATATGCTGTCACACCTTTTCAAGTGATAAAAATAAATGCAAAATAAAATGGAGCATTATTCATGACATTGGGGCAATACACAGTTGTAGATGCACCCATCCATTATAAGATAGTTGCACTAGAGGTCGCGCAGCAACTTCCCGTGGAGCCTCCTGCGGATCCCTTTAGCTTTTCCTCGACCTTTAGAGTTAGAGCTAGTTGATAAGCCACACTCAATTGTTAGCGATAGGGTACCCAATCTTCATTAGCTATTTCTAGCAGGAGCTCTTTCATTTACAAGGGGACGCAATTTAATATAAGTACAACTTTCCATCGCATTCATTCCTATCCCATACTTTATGATCTTTGGGCATTCCAGTCATTAACTCCTCATGCCACTGCGACCGTTTCTAGGACCGACCAGCGTCTCACCTGCACAGGTACCTACGTAGTGTAGTGTCGGTTTGTTAGGATGAATTGGATTGATCTAACCTTTCGCTCGGATATTTCGCTACGATAAGTACTTCATACTGCCATTGGAAGTTCGCATTAGCATGAACACGTGGTTTTAGTCTTATTGTCTTGCATCAAGTGCATATCTCATGCACTTAGCAAGTTTAAAAGAAACTCTAAACCCTACACTTAGGTGACATATCCTTATTAGAAGAGAAAAGTTTTATCACCTCGGTAATTCCACTGTGTACTGAGCCAACGCCCGTTATGGCCGAGCCAACCATGATCTCCTTTGGTCTCGTTCCCATTCTTTGTTTGAACCGACCTAGTAGTGTCTTGCTTAGCCACATATTTCAACAAACTCCACGACAGCACGCCGTAATTCATACTTACCTTAAAGAGCCGTTGAGGCCTGGTCGGGTGCCTATATATAGAAATCATTTGCTTCTATCTAAAGTACGCGAACACTGTTTTTCCCTTGAATACAACTCGGATTCTTCCTCACTTGGGCTTCGGAGTGTTTTCTCTTGCAAGTCTCCTGCTTAGCAAAATCCAGCTCATCCTAAAGGTCATCATTCCGTCCAAGCCGAGCTCGTAAGCTTGGTATTTTTTGTGATCAAAAATTTATCTTCGGTTAAATCGAACCCGATCCAAGTCGAGGTCGAAGCCTGTTGTTAAAGCCGGGTCCGTTGCATTTTATCATTCGGTTAAATCGAACCCGATCCAAGTCGAGGTCGAAGCCTGTGTTGAAGCCAGGTCCGTTGCATTTTCTCATTCGGTTAAATCGAACCCGGTCCAAGTCGAGGTCGAAGCCTGTTGTTAAAGCCAGGTCCGTTGCATTTTATCTTTCGGTTAAATCGAACCCAATCCAAGTCGAGGTCGAAGCCTGTTGTTAAAGCCAGGTCCGTTGCATTTTATCTTCGGTTAAATCGAACCCGATCCAAGTCGAAGTCGAAGCCTGTTGTTAAAGCCAGGTCCGTTGCATTTTATCTTCGGTTAAATCGAACCCGATCCAAGTCGAAGTCGAAGCCTGTTGTTAAAGCCAGGTCCATTGCATTTTATCTTCGGTTAAATCGAACCCGATCCAAGTCGAGGTCGAAGCCTGTGTTATAGCCAGGTCCGTTGCAATATCATTCGGTTAAATCGAACCCGGTCCAAGTCGAAGTCGAAGCCTGTTGTTAAAGCCAGGTCCGTTGCATTTTATCTTTCGGTTAAATCGAACTCGATCCAAGTCAAGGTCGAAGTCTGTTGTTAAAGCCAGGTCCGTTGCATTTTATCTTCGGTTAAATCGAATCCGATCCAAGTCGAGGTCGAAACCTGTGTTATAGCCAGGTCCGTTGCATTATCATTCGGTTAAATCGAACCCGATCCAAGTCGAGGTCGAAGCCTGTGTTGAAGCCAGGTCCGTTGCATTTTCTCATTCGGTTAAATCGAACCCGGTCCAAGTCGAGGTCGAAGCCTGTTGTTAAAGCCACGTCCGTTGCATTTTATCATTTGGTTAAATCGAACCCGATCCATGTCGAGGTCGAAGCCTGTGTTATAGCCAGGTCCGTTGCATTATCATTCGGTTAAATCGAACCCGGTCCAAGTCGAGGTCGAAGCCTGTTGTTAAAGCCAGGTCCGTTGCATTTTATCTTTCGGTTAAATCGAACCCGATCCAAGTCGAGGTCGAAGCCTGTTGTTAAAGCCAGGTCCATTGCATTTTATTTTCGGTTAAATCGAACCCAATCCAAGTCGAGGTCGAAGTCTGTTGTTAAAGCCAGGTCCGTTGCATTTTATCTTCGGTTAAATCGAACCCGATCCAAGTCGAGGTCGAAGCCTGTTGTTAAAGCCAGGTCCATTGCATTTTATCATTCGGTTAAATCGAACCCGATCCAAGTCGAGGTCGAAGCCTGTGTTATAGCCAGGTCCGTTGCATTATCATTCGGTTAAATCGAACCTGATCCAAGTCGAGGTCGAAGCCTGCGTTGAAGCCAGGTCCATTGCATTATCATTCGGTTAAATCGAACCCGATCCAAGCCGAGGTCGAAGCCTGTATTAAAGCCTGGTCCGTTGCATTTTATCATTCGGTTAAATCGAACTCGATCCAAGTCGAGGTCGAAGCCTGTTGTTAAAGCCAGGTCCGTTACATTTTATCTTTCGGTTAAATCGAACCCGATCCAAGTCGAGGTCGAAGCCTGTTGTTAAAGCCAGGTCCGTTGCATTCTATCTTTCGGTTAAATCAAACCCGATCCAAGTCGAGGTCGAAGCCTGTTGTTAAAGCCAGGTCTGTTGCATTTTATCATTTGATTAAATCGAACCCGATCCAAGATTGTGGTCGAAGCCTGTGTCAAGCCAGGTCCATCGCACTTATCATGTTGATTAAATCAAACCCGATCCAAGATCGAGATTAAAGCCTATATCAAGTACGAGGTTCTTTGCATGTCGGGATCCCGTCTAGTGTCCAGTTGGGTCCATCTCTATCTTGTCTGAATAAAATTTTTGCCTCCCCAAATACTTTGTCTTTTGCCTTTTTCTACCCTTTTAGTTCTGCAAGGATATACAAAGGGGGGCAAGCTGTAAATACCGTATTTGGTCCGGCTTATTTTTACTTTTAATTTTAATTTATATTATTGTATTTTACTTTATTGAGGTTTATTTTAATTAAAGAATAACATAGGTTTACTTTATTATTAGTTTTAATATAAAGTTTAAATTAACTAAAATTAAAATGTTAGATTTATTTAAATGTTAATTTTATTAATAAGAAAATTAAAAAATGATTTGTTTAGATTTTGTTTTATTATTAAAATAAAAATAGATAAATAAAAATGATTTGTTTTTAAGTAAATAATTTTATTTAAAAAAAAAAGAGATTTTGTTTTATTTAACAGTTTTTTTTCTCCCTTTTATTTTTTCCGCTCAAAACCTAACGTGGCATCTCCTCCTCCCCTTCCTTCCTCCCTTTTCTCTGGCTTTCTTATTTTAACATATATCACCGTTGTTGTTTTTAGTATTTAAGGGGGAGGAAACACACAAGAGGGACACACACTGCAGAGAGTTAGAAACCCATCACCATATCTTCTTCTCTCCATCTCTCTTATCCCACCATCACCACTTTTCTCTTACATACCCACGACCTCCGACGACGCAAGGGAACGACGCGAACGATCTCCGTGCATTTTAAGTAAGTATCAAATACGTTGGAAAGATAAAGGCTTTGGAAATCATGGTTTTTTTTTTCTTTTTTTTAAATGAAAATGTTTTTAGTAAGGAAAAAATCTTCTAAATTAATTTTAAATAAGTTTTTGAAAATAAAATAAGGATTTTGATATTTTAAAATTTGTTTTAAAATAAAAGGTTTTCTTTTTCTAATAAAGAAGAGTTTTTTAAATGAAATAAATATAAACTTAATTTTATTTTAATAAAATATTTCACTTTAAAATTTTGGTTAAAATAGGTTAAAAAAATAGGAGTTTTATAAAATAAATTTTGTAAAAAAATTTGGATTCTTTTAAATTTGGATTCTTTTCATTTAAAATGTAGTTTTTATTTAAAATGATTTTTTTTACAAGGTTATAATTTTTGTGTTACCTTTGTTTTATTTTTTAATTAAAAAAGAATCTTCTGCTGCAGTATTTTAAAGGAAGAGATAAAAACAGAGTATTTTAGAATAAAATCTCATTTAAAATTCTTTTAATGGTTTCGTGGTTATGGTTTTGAAAAAATCTTAACAAAAATCAGTTTTTTAGCAAATAAGTTTTGTTAAAGTAAATTTGACTTTGTTTTTAAATAAATTTTTTATTCTTTTAAATAATTTTGTTAATTTCGAAATAAATAAAAAAAAAGATATATTTTTTTTGTTTTAATTTAACAAAATTAGTACTTTTTTTTTTAGTTTAAAAAAATAAATTAAAACTTTTGTTTGTGTAAAAGAATATGACGTCTACATCTTAAGATGTTGGCACAGTGGTGAGATGTTCGTTTTTCAACAAAATTCAAAAATACAAAATATGTATTTTGAAAAGGAACATAACTTATATCTCAAAGTGGTGGCACATTGGTGTGGTGATTTAATGTTAACACTCATTTCATAAGTTCAAGTTTTGATGTTCCTTAAAATTAAAATTATTTTTTTTTGCTAAATAATTATTTCAAAAACTTCGATGAACCCTCCAATTTACTCGAGGTGCTTAATTTTTCTAATGGTCTTCATGTCACTCATACATATTAATTCATATCTTATAACAAAGTGTGAATTAATATAACATGAGACATTTTGATCAAAACAAAAATATTTTTTTTCTTGGACCAAATAAAATAATAGGATAATTTTTGACAAAATGTGGTGCCGTTTTCGAACGGGTGTCGTAGGGTGCTAACACCTTCCATACGCTCAGTCGACTCCCGAACCAACAATCTGTTTTCTCAGACCTTGTTTTTTTTTAGGTGACCAATCACACCTCGTAGATGATTGGTGGCGACTCCAAACCCTTATCTCGAAAGAGACCTTTCAGGGGATGACGTCGGCCGCTCCGCATCGCGATGACGTTGCGACAAATGGTATTAAACAATGAGGTTATTTTCCTTTCAAATGTTTGATCATACACTCATACCAATAGCTTTTGCTATGTTGTTTTTCTAGTTTGACATATATGTAGATGGGAATCATGACAACTATTGCTTTAATTTCTAAATGATTAAAAATAGATTATGTATGATTAACTCATAAGTCATTAATTAAATTAGGCACTTTTTTTTTAAAAAGATACCGGAATCATTTCACTCAAAGAAGGTATGTGAGCAACCTACAAATTACAAAAGGGAGGCTAGAGGAAACTCCAATCGAGAGAAATGGTAGAGATTTCGTAGTTACAAAAGAGGTTTGATTTTGATGACTAGGCAGAGGCCAATACCTTGATATTCTCTCAAATTTGAACGCATGATTTTAGGGAGTCAGAAAAAAGCTGTATGGTTCTTTCTTTCCACCCGAATAGACCACATTAGCAAGCCCACTGTGTTACACCAAATAATATTATGACAGTTGTTTAGAGGAGGGGGATAAAGCCTGTTGAAGGAAGAGGTCGATAGAGCCATGAGCTGGCAAAGAGAGGTGAAACGCACCTGTTCGGCACGTTAGTGTTAAGGATCCCACGAGCAAAAGAAAAGGGACCTTACAATTGGTTTTGAGCTGTCAATTTTTCAATAATGGTCCGTATAAAGTTAGTTACTCCTCGATTAAAACTCAAATATTTTTCATAACTTTAAATTATGAAATTATGAAATCTATCCTAATAAATTATTAAATTAAACTAAATTAACAGTTTTCAATTATATTTCTTTTAGGCACTTCTTCACCACCTCTTCGTTGGAGTTATATGTCAATTACCGCTGAGCTATGCTCGCTTTGGCATATTTCTTTTAGACGCTAATATCATGAATAATAATATGAGTCATTATTCTTTTCATTCTAATTATAATCAACTTGAAATTGAATTGCAAAATAAAAATATTTGAAGTTTACTATCTATCAAAAAAAAAAAAAATTGTAAGTTCCAAAAAAGACATCATACTTGCGAACTCTTATTTGATTTATATATAATCTTTATGAGAGAGTTTTATTCTATTTTCTACAAACTTGGGCTTTTTCTGTTTTCAATATTTTAAAGTAATTTATAAATAATATCTCGTGTGTATATATATAGTGTAATATTCTCACCTCACTTTAGTTTAGATAAGTTTCGATAAAAGTTTGATTCTCGATTACATTGCATGATTTGTTTAGACTCCTATAGAATTTTATTCTTCCATTCTCATTTTTGAAGTTCAACAATTGTCTTAAAGATTTAACCTTCGACCAAAAAAAAAAAAAATTGAGTAGGTAATGTAATATATTCTAGAAGAATATATATTTAGGAAAAATAGTTTAGTAGGAAATTGGGATATAATCCAAGGAGATTTTATATCAACTTGGCCTACTAGATAAAAATATTCAAATATAATTTAGTATTTTAAAAGTTAAAAACTTTACAACCCAATCTTTATGCTTTAATTCCAACCTTTTCATTTCAGTTTTAATGGTCGGTATTTTAAATATTTACCTCAATCACTTGTTGAGTTTTTTTTTTTTTTTCTAAGAAAGTTAAAAAAAATCTCCGTCAAAAGAGAAAAAAAAAATATAGTAAATAGTTGTAAATATAGAATGTATTATGTTTTCCATATCTAAGATTCTCTTAGTGTAGATAAGTTTCAATTGATTTTATTTTTGCACTAGCCTGATTCATTTAGACTTGTATAAAGTTTTATATATTCGTCGCTGATTGCTATTTTTTAGTATAACTATTGTTTGGGAGAATTGAACCTTCAATTTAAAAGAAGGTAAATTTGTTTTTTCTATTGAATTATTTTTGAACTAGTTAATTAAACTCCATTTAAGTTTAATTCAACTTATTAAATTATTAATAATATTTCTCATAGAAGGTTTAAATCTTGAAGAAGCATGATTAGTAAGAAATTAGGATCTGATCCGGACATTTTATATCAAATTGGCATACTAAACAAAAAATACTTAAAAAATTAAAAAATAATAAGGGAATTTATAATGGGTACCTAAAATATTTACCATACTTTGCAAATATGATAAAATGTTTAAAATCTAGTTTTCTGAGATTTTTCAAATATATCCAAATAAATTACATGAATGGTTATATCAAATTAAGTATACTATTGGTATATCAAGATTCAGATACAGAATTGCATTGAGGTACAAAATACAAGCATTTCATCTAAAATATGTAAATAACACAACACAATTCAATGAAAAAATTGAAAACAATAAAGAGAAGTGAAGAGAAGTAATATATTATGTATATCATTGATGTATCATTTTTTAGATCAAGTATATTGTTGGCATATCAGTGTTCCTACTCGAGTATATCAATAGTATATCAACAGTATATCAACGGTATATCAAATCAAGTATATCTATTAATGTAATGATCATTGTTTGGGTGATGTGTTTTGATGTCGTGTTCATTAAGGGCATATTGGTCTTTTTCTTTTTTTTTTGGTCTGAGTTGGCCTCTAAATTTTGATATTTTAAAAATTGAAAAGTAATTCTACTTTTGCTATTAATTATTTTTTTTTGCTACTTTTGCGAGTGACACAAAAGGAAAAAAAATGTAAAACGTTTCAATGTGGTGGAGCTCTGAACCCTAACTTAGTATAGACTGGTTCTATCTATCTATATATATTAAGTACAATGTATACAATAACTGGTTCAACTTATACCCTTTTTTAGTACAATCTATACAAAAACTCAATTGTAAAGCTTTGAAAAGTAACTCAATTATCTTGAAGAGATTGGTGAAAATTTCACCTAAATTAAAACTCTAATTTTAAAATTTGGTTTTACTCCAAGTACGGTAAAAATTGAAAGGGTAAAAAATAATTTGAGAGAAGAATTAAGAAAGAAAAAATGGTTATAAAATGCATTTATATTTCCAATATGAAAAATAGAAGAAAGCAAAAAACAAGATTCCAAACACATTTTTTGCTCTTATTTTTTAAAAACATTAAAAGAGGGAACAAAAAATGGTAAAAAAAAAAAAAAGTTACCGAACAAATTATTTTTTTCAACTTTGATTCTCAGTCTATTTAATCCCTATATTTTAAAAAATTCAACAGAATTTTCAATTTTTATTCTAATCAATTTTGATGTTTAACATCATTATTCAAGTATATGTTCGAATTTACACGACGTGACATAAAAGTATGAGTTGATAAAATAAAGTGTCACACAATACCATATTCTTCGTAATCAATCATGATAGAATTTATATGAGGACATGTAAACAACATTCGAGATGAACTATTTAGAATCTGTCTTTATTATCCTTACTTTAATATGAATCTAAAAATATTAGAATCAAGCATCCTAACTTTTCAAATTGTATTTTTTGTAAGAAAATAATTTTTGGTTAAAATATATAGTATTAATGACTAAAATTTATGCTAGAATATAATTTAGTTCTAAAGTTTTACAATGTTCTATGTTGATCTCTTACCGAGTTTAAAATAAGTTCTAGGTTAACGATAGAATGACATAATTTGTTTTATTCTTGATTTGATTTGTTCTTGTTTGACAACTACAAATCTTGAATATCTCAAAACTTTGTAGCAACGTTTCCTTTAATTTTCTAATTTCTTTCCTCCTTGTCTAATTCTGGGACACTTTTATAAAGATTTTTCTCAATTTTAAACGAGTAGTGTATATAGTTATTTTGTTATTCTACGTCATTAACAATTAATTATACATATGGATATTAATAGATAATAAGACCAATCTCATTTTATTTATTTAAGTCATGACACAAATTGAATAGAGTTAAGTTTTTAGATTTGAAGGATCAAATTAGAAATGGAATAAGAGTTTTAGGAACAAAAATAATAGTTTAATGTAAAGCTATTAGGGAAATTTGAATGGGTAACATAAATCGAAAAATATTTGTAAATATGTATTTTTTATAAAATAAAAAATAATTACTAGCCCATATTTATAAATTATCTTAATATATATTTTTTTTAAATTAATGATTGTCAGTGAAAGATGAATGTTTTTTTTTTATTTTTTTGCCAAGGAGATAAACAAAACAAACAGAAACTAATGAAAGAAAGCAAAGTCCATCGAGAGAGCTCCAGAAATTTCTGTCGGTCCCTCTTCCAACCAAACTTGAAGATCCGATGAAATCGCCGCCCGTTGAGCAAGCAAATGAGTTGCAACATTACCATCCCATCGCGTAAAGCTAAAGACCACCTGTACATGATGAGCTTGACGGAAAGCTTGGATAGCATTACCCAGCACCCCAACCTCCGACTCATCCTCACAACCCGACTCTAGCAAGTTAAAGATCCGAAGGGAATCGGTTTCGATCTGAAGCTGATAAAACCCAGCCTCCACAACTAGACGAAGGCATTCATAAACCACAAAACATTCAGCCCAATCCACACTTGGAACAAAACGCAGGGGGCGCACAGCTGCAAGGAGAATAAAACCAGCAGCATCCCGGACGAGAACACCCACACCTGCCCCGACATTCTCCATGACCGCGGCATCCACATTAACTTTAAAGAAAGGAGCCGCCGGAGGCTGCCAGACCGTAACCCGTGGAGGTTGAACGGGTGTCTCCTCGGATTCAGCTCCCCGCTGCGCCATTCTATAAACGCGATCGTAATTCTCTGACCAGGCAACAAGATCCTCGGACGGGCCACCTGGAAGAAAACCAAAAGGAGTACGGTTGCGAGCATTCCAAATCGACCATAAGAAAACCAGAAGAATCTCCAAATCAACCCATGGGAGCAACTCTGTACATTCACGCATAAAATGCCACATATCAGGAAAAAAACACCCTCTTCAAAAGATGTATGAGAGGGAAAAACGAGAGCATGCCCATAGCTTACGAACTTTTTTGCAAAGCTAAAATACATGCAGTGCGCTTTCACCCTTCTGACCACAAAACCGGCAAATAGACAAAGCATCGATCCCTCGCTCGGAAATATTATCCCTAGTGGGCAGTCGATCGAGACAAAGACGCCACCCAAAGAGTTTTATTTTGCCGGGTATTTGCAACTTCTAGAACCCCCGCCACCAACTGAGCACAGAATCCAGAGATGAAGGCGACAGGAATTGATGAATAACCACTTGTTGAGCCAACCGATAACCACTCTTCACCGTATACAGCCCCCGGTGGTCATAGTGCCAGATCAATTTATCAACTGAGGAGATTCCCACCGGTATCGACAAAATCAAACAAGCTTCTTCCTTAGAAAAATGTAGCTTGATTTTTCCTGTATCCCAACTCCCAGATGGAGTCAAGAGATCACCGACCAAGTTGTCCGGGGGAAGTGAAGGTACCGATCGGATTGAGAGAGCCCCATCCCTGGGCAGCCAATTGTTATCATAAACTTTGATATGCGCCCCACGGCCCACCCGCCAGCGAAGACCAGTCTGTAATAAATCCCGACCCCACAATAGGCTTTGTCAAATAAAAGAAGTTGAAGAGCCCACAGAGGCCTCCATAAAGCCACAATTGTTGAAATATTTCGCTTTCAAAACTCGGGCAAGAAGAGAAGTCGAACTCGAAAGAATCCATCATCCTTGTTTAGTAAGAAGGGCTTGATTAAATAATTCCAAGTCCCGAAAACCCAACCCACCCAAACATTTTGTCAGACACATACGTTTCTAACTAACTCAATGCAATTTGCGGTCCTCCTCCCCTTCCCCCCACCAAAACATATGCATCTCATGAATCAAATTCTTCGGGAATCTAAAACAATTCATTGAATAACAGGGAATAGCCTGGATCATAGATTTTAGAAGTATCTCTTTGCCACCCGTGGAAAAAAGTTTACCTTTTCAGCCTTGCAGGTGAGACCACATGCGATCCTTAAGAAACCTGAGATGCCCGTGCTGATTTCGAGGAATAAAGGTAGGCAGCCCCAGATAACGTTGAAGACACTCCTCTTGCCGCACCATTAATAAAGAGCAAATTGATTCCTGCATGGCAATCGACGTACCCTTATTAAAGGAGACCACTGATTTATCAAAATTAATCGCCTGGCTCAAAGCCTGTTCATATAAATTGAGAATACTCTTGATCGCGTTGCCCTCGGCCAACGTTGCCTTGAAGAATAGCAAGCTATCATCAGTAAAAAATAAATGTGAAACAGGCAGACTATGCCGAGATAATTTAAGCCCGGACAAGGCGCGCCGCTCCTGAGCCCCCGACAATAAACTGGAGAGCCCCTGGGCACATAACAAAAATAAGTAAGGGGAGAGAGGATCACCTTGACGGAGTCCGCAACTCGATTTCACACAATCCACCCGAGAGCCATTAACCTTAAAGGAAAAGGAAACGGAAGATATACACTGAAGAATCAATTTCACCCACAGTGGAGAAAACCCCATCCTTAATATGATTTATTCCAGAAAGGACCATTCAACCCGATCATAGACCTTACTCATATCGAGTTTCAGAGCGGCCCAACCCGTCTTACCCCCTGATTTTCGACGCAGAGAATGAATACATTCGTAGCCTAGAATGGCATTATCCACCACACAACGACCCGGAATAAAGGCACTCTGATTGGGCGAGATGATCTCGTTCAAAACAGACTTCATTATATTCAACAAATCCTTGGAAATTAATTTATACTTGACATTACAAAGAGAAATCGGACGAAAATCTGAAATACGTCTCGGGTGCTTGACTTTTGGGATAAGAGTAATTATCATTTCGTTTAGAGCCTGTGGAGACACTTGAGTATTCAATACTTGGAGACAACAACGAACCACATCAGCACCAATAATATCCCAATGATGCCGATAAAAGGACCCCCGAGAGTCCGTCCGACCCTGGTACCTTATTCGGGTGAATCTGTTTCAACGCTGTCACAATATCCTATTCAGTGAATTGTCGAAGCAACTGCTGGTTCATTCGATCAGTCACACACTTTTTGACATCCACCAAAGCGGTTTGGAACACATGCACAGTAGGAGAGACGAGGTAAAGATTTCTGAAAAATAAGAGGAAATAATACCACCTACCGCCTCAGGCCCTGGCACCAAGCACTAGAAGCATCCTCCAGCCTCTCAATGGTATTGACTCGCTTCCGGAACGAGGCACGATTATGGAACCACCGTGTGTTTTTGTCTCCCCATTTAAGCCAACATTCTCGTGATCCTTGTTGCCAAAAAACTTCTTCCTCAGCCAGTAATTGCTCAAGGTTCACCCCAGCAACCACTACTGCCTCCCGGGATCCCTTCGTAGATAAATTATTAATAGCCGTTTGAACCTTCGAAGAAGCCTCTCGGATGCGTCTACCATAACGACCAACCTTCGATTTACCCCATTGGTGTAGAACAGCCATGCAATTATTCGTTTTTGCGCCAAACCAGCAGGAGAACAATCCCCAATAGCGAGCAGCCAACCACGGGTCACCACACTCGGAATGAGACAGCCAGACATCCTCGAATCTAGGAATATTATTTACATACCTATGAGATGATGTTGGAAAGTCTCTCATATGAACCTCAATAGCTCGATGATCAGATAGAAAGAAATCCAGGTGGAGAACGTCATTATGGGGAAACAAGGCCTGCCATGCAGAATTGCAAAAACACCGGTCGAGCTGTTCAAAAATTGTATCGCCGTCCTCCCCTCCCGGCGGTTTACCCACGTGAAACAGTCACCAGAAAACCCCATGTCAATCAAGCCACACTCGTCCACCACCAACCCAGAATCCAACAGGGCCCAGTCAGACTTTGGTTTTCCCCCGAACTTCTCATGATGATGAAGAATTTCGTTAAAGTCACCACCAATGAGCCAAGGGACGTTGTCACTCCCTCGGAGATGTTTCAGCAAGGTCCAAGTTGAAGGACGAAGCTTATCAACGGGACTACCATAAAACCCAGTAAGGCGCCAATGCTTACTCACATAAGTCACCCAGCCATCAACGTGAGACGAAGAGAAAGAAATTAATCGGAAATCCATCTCACAATGCCAAAGAAGAGCTATACCACCACCTTTGCCCACACAATCCATAGCGAAGCACCCATAAAAACCAAGTTGTTGTCGAATAAATTCCATTCTGTCTTTCCTCGATTTTGTTTCAGATAAAAACACAAAATAGGGTTTTTGTAATTGTACCACCGTGTACAATTTCCGGAATGAACGAGGGGACCCCACCCCTCGAACATTCCAAAATAAGCCATTCATAATGAAGGGCGGGGCTAGACACCAGCCTACGCCAAAGTCGAAGGGAGAGCAGTTTGACAATCTGAATCGGTAACACCATCAACCTCACACGACTCAGAAACCCCAGTCCGAGATTTTTTAAGAACGGAATTACCACACAACCGTTCACCATCACTAGTCACACGTTTACCCAGCACTAGAGAGAGAGAAAGAATCAACAGTTAAAGCCCCAGATATTTTGTCCATGGCCGCCCGTTTCCATTTGTTTCCCCGTGGCCCAGATCCAGAATGTAGTGAACCAATAGTAGATTGCACCGGAGACGAAATTAGGCTAGCCTTAGGCCCAATCAAAGTATGCCCAGGCCCCACCGAAGACCCTAATTAATCACAAATAGAAAACCTACCTGGTCCCCCTCAAGAGTAACCGCCACCGAAATTGGAGGATCTCCACTAACTTCCTGTATAACGTGAATAGTGGAGGGCGAAGACACCAACTTTGAGGCAGCACTGACCGGCAAGACTGAATCACTGCTGTTCACCCCTTCCAGCCCCGGGATGGAACTTGACACTCCGATGGGCGTCGAAACACCTGGCAGTGTACACCCAGCAGCCTTCGCACCCCGCCCACTCTGTCGAACGCCCAAACTTGCCCCAGAACTGTCCGAAGAACGGGACGAGAAGCCACCCCCACCGCGAGAAAACGATCTGTGAGTCGGCGACACCCATAACCAATTGCCGTACTGAAGTGTTGCCATCGCATTAGAAGAAGAGGCTGGGACCTCACATTCGCGCATCATATGTCCCAAACACCCACACCAATAATAGAAGTCGGGCAACCGTTCATATTTAATGGGGCACCAAACGTCCCGCGCTTCCGTCAACCGAATCTTAAGTCCCCGACGAAGCGGCCTGACAATATCAAAAGTAACACAAAGCCGCAAAAAAGCCCCAAACCCAATCACCAGTTCCCTCGCTATCCACTGTCTCAACCTGCCCCAGAAAGAGTGCACAACTTGAAAGCCATCGCCTTATCTAAACACTGGAAAGGGACATTATGAATCTGAACCCAGAACAATGCCTCAGTAAATCGTAAATCAGAAAGTTGTTCAGAAGCCAAAGGAGACACCATCACCAACAGACCCTTATCGAAAGAACACGGCCCAGAGTTCATCACCCGAATCTTATTCGCCCGCGACCGGAACTGAAACACAAAGAGATTATACCCTGCCGATGCAATCTGAGTCCCTTGGTGCACCCTCCACAAAGATTTCATAACCGAACTAAAGGCCTCCGCATTGACCCGTGTTCAAAGAAGCACACAGCCCACACCGCACAAACTGACACTGTTTGACGGGAGTAAGGGACTGCCAGAATCAACACAGACAGCCGCCTCCTCATCACCCGTCAGAGCCAGGCCCTTCCACAAGTCGACGATCTCATACATCACCACCGTAACCAACCGAACACCAAAACCCAAAACCCTCTCAAGTAGAGAGAAAAACCCGTACGTTGACAGGACTATTTAATTTATTCCATCACATAATTTTGACATATGTAAAAGATGAATGTTGAAAGGTAAGCACCTAATTATTATTCACTCAAAATGATTTAGCTTGAGAACCTTTGCAAAAAGAGAGGAGAGGAAGAGTCAATACCCGTAACTCAACTAGTTAAGGTATTACTATGTTTATTCCCTACGGTTTCAATACCTGAACCGTTAGTTCGAGTGATGATCAATGATGACATAGATAAGATGATTTTTTATATTCTAAAATACATTTTTGTAGGTAAATCTTGTAACTCAACTAGTTAAGGTATATAGATTTGATCGAAAGGTCGTGGGTTCGAACATTCACCTATCCATATACTGTCGTACTAGAAAAAAAATTATACATTTATTATAACGACCTGAAATTTTGGACTTACGCTATCTAAGAATGTTAGTATATGAATGCTTGTAACATTTATAATATATTAACTCAAAACATCTCATACAAATAATTAAAACTTTTATTTGGTAAAAAAAATTATATAAAATATTTTATAAATAGGAAAATTGCAATGATTAGCAAAATTTTTTTATGTATTTTAAATTACGTCATCTGTTTTTTAAAATTTCTAAATATAGCATAAATTTTCACTTATATTAGTAGTATATCAGATACTCATATCAATAGTATATCAGATGATACATATTGTACAAACACTAGTCGTTTATCAAATGTGTATCACATACATATATTAGTAGTCAAATATATTATAGATATATTACATATATATCACAGATATATATCATTTGGGTAAAGTTGTCATTTTAAAATTGGACCTCCGTTTTTTAATAAAAAAAATATTATATTTGAAAAACTAAATGTGGTTGATATTTTCCTAATTTTACTAAATGTTTTTAAAATATTTGCAACTGCCCAAATCTTTATGAGATAGTTTTATTCTATTTTTAAAAATTTGACGACCTTTGAGTCAAATGGAGATTGAGACTTGAGATTGAAGAAAATATAGAAGAGAGGAAGCTAGGGTGAGTTTCAAAATGGAAAATATGAAAAGGTTGAAAACCCTAAAATGATATTAAATGAATGGTTATGATTAAAACAAAGTGAAAGGTTGAGATTGAACATAGATATTTTACTAGGGGCAGTTGCAAATATGGCAAAAATATTGAGTAAAATAAGCAAAATAGCAACCACATCTAGTTTTTTCAAATATAGCATTTTTTTCAACAAAAACCGGAGGTCCAATTTTAAAATTACATTTTTACTCTGCAATATATCTGATATAGTAATATATCTGCAATATATCTGACTACTGATATATACCTATGATATACTACTGATATAATAATGATACACAATTGATTTACTTCTGATATAACTATGACATCTACTGAACTTCTAATATGACTTACCACTGATATACGTATGATAACCATTGATTTACCATGCCAATACAACATTCATATATCTGTGATATATACTTGACATGTCTCTAATTTACCATTGATATACAAACGATATACAAATGATATACCACTCATATAACTTCTTATATGATTATATGATTTACCACTAATATAAAATTGATATATATTTGATATATACTTAATATGCTTCTAATTTACCACTGATATACCTCTGATATACCTCTGATATAACCATGATATCTACTAATATAATTATGATACATGTGCGTTGATATAATACTATTATATCAATTTTTTTTTTCATATGAAAACAATGGTGCAAATTTTTTCTTTTTAATATAAAGTTATTGTATAAAATGTTTATGTGGATCATGCACGTCCAAAAAAAAGGTTAGAAATTTGATATACTTTATAAATTTAAACAGTTGATATCCCTTATATTTAGTATCTAATTAATATTAATATAGAATAAACAGTACTGATTTGATAATATTAGTATATCAATCAACGAATTACAATGGTAAACTAGAATTTAAACAACTTATATAACTTATATTTAGTATGTCAGTTGCAAATATATTTAGTATATCGTAAATTAAATCAGATATATATATTAGAGGTATAATACATACATCTGATAATGTATCTCATGCGGTACATCTGATAATGTATATCAGGGGTACATCGGATGTATATCGAAAGTATATCAGAGGTACATAAGATATGGATTTGATGTATATATATACATTGGATTTATATCAAATACAGATATACATTGAATGTATATCAGATATCATAAGAGTAAAATCAAAATAATAAAAATTCCGAAAATAAAAATTCAAATATTTTGCTATATTTGAAATTTTGAAAAGCTTATGACATTTTTTGAAACGTATGAATTATTTTTGCTACACACCACAAGAATCAATTTTATTATATATTTATAATTAAAAAAATACACATATAGGTATATATACGGGTTTGGTCGAGTTGACCCGAATTTTTTAATAATGAACCTACGACGATCGGACCCGACCTGGTTGGGCTGGGCTTAGCTTCATCGAGTTGTCGAATTTCTTGAATACTCCTACCTTTGACGAACAAAAAGAGGGAAAAATACACTTTTGGCCCCTGAGGTGTGAAATAGATGTGTATTTCGTCGTCCTTGAAGTTTGAGAAATAGTTCTAAATGGTCATTGAGACCCTTTGACCGTTAGTTGACCTAACAGAATGCTTACATAGTAGTTAAATATTTATTGTGTGGCAATTTTAAATTAGACAGTAAAAATATACTAATTTTATATTATGTTGTGTTGATTGAACTGTTGACGTGGCTTTATCTTCTCCCTTCTTGTTTCTTCTTTCATTTCCCTCCTTCTTCCTTCTTTTTCGGCATACCTTGCCTTTGAACCGCTGCCGTCCGAAACAGTCTGCCGATAGACGTCGACAACAGCAGGCGGCGACACCAACGAAGCGAGAGTCATCGGATGAGGACAATGTAGAGGCAAGGTCTGCCAGAGAAGAAGGAAGAACGAGGGAAAACAAAGAAGAAAGGAGAAAAGAGAAGATAACTCCACGTCTACCGTCCAATCAAGACAACAAAATGTAAAAGCAACAAAAGCTGAGCATTAGAAAGAAAAAATGAGATTTTCAAAATACAACTCTGTTTTTAAAAACTATTTTTTTCAAAAAAATTTATATAAAATTTTAAAGAAATAGAAAACAGTAAATTGAATTGGTTGCCAAACAAACTTAAAAGAAAACCAAATCAACCAAATCGTTATTGAAAAACAAAATGCTTATCCATTTTATTTTTTGCTTTTTTTGCTTTTTGTTTCTTTTTGAAAAGCAGACATCTTTGTTAATAATACAATTTTCAATTTTTGGTTTTTAAAAATATTTTTCAATCACAAGTAAATTTCAAAAATAAAAAGGAAAAAGTATTTTTTAAAATTTAGTTTTTCAAAATTTATTTATTTTTTCCTCTACAAATTCTTTTCTCACTCCAAAATTTTTTTTTCCTAAATGTCTCTCATAACCATTTCTATTTTTTATTTTTGTTGTTTGAAAGTTAAAATTGTATCTTTTTTTTACCTCAATTTTTTTAAATATAAAAAATATTTTCAAAATTAAAGCTAAATTTTAATAAGGGATAACGTGAGATATGACAAAAAAAAAACAAAAAACAAAAACAAAAAACAAAAAACAAAATAAACAAAATAATAAACATGTTTTGGGTTTTCAAATATAGCATTTAAAAAAAACGGAGGCCCACATATTAAATGGCAACTTTCTCCTTTATGCCCAAACCCAAGCATAAGAAACCCAAAAATAAGCCCAAAACACGGAAGCCCAGAAAACCTTAGGTTTCAATTTCCACTAATATATACTTGATATACTTTTAATTTACGACTGATATACAACTAATATACTAATGATATAACTATGAAATCTACTAATATAACTTATTATATGATTATATGATTATATGATTTACCATGTATTGAATTACCACTGATATATCTGTGATATATACGTGATATGTATCTGATTTACCACTGGTATACCTCAAATATAACCATGATATCTACTGATATAACTTCTTATATGATTATACGATTTACTATTGATTGATTTACCACTGATACAATCCTGATATATGTCTAATATATATTTGAAATACATCTAATATACAATTGATTTACTTTTGATATAACTATGATATTTACTGATATAACTTCTAATGTAGTTATATGATTTACCATTGATTGATCTATTGATATAACTTTTGATAAGAGACTTACCACTGATATAGTACTGGTATATTCTGATATATGATTTATCATTGGATTACCACTGATGTATGTTTAATATGTAATTGATATACTTCCAATTTACCAGTGATATACTTCTAATATAACTATGATATATGTGTATTGATATATAAAATTCTTATATGATTATATGATGTTCCACGAAAAAAAAAAATTGTTTTTTGAGATCTAATTTTTGGTTCAAAATGAACAACTGATGTGATTACATGTTGTTGGTATTTTATGACATGTGACTGCATGTTGGAATTGTTGGTATATACAATTGATATACCACTTATATAACTTCTTATATGGTTATATGATTTACCATTTATTGATTTATTTGATATAGTCATGATATATGTTAGATATAACACTGATATACCTAAAATATATCTTGTAATTAGTATATCAGTGTGATATACTCAACTGATATACATCCTATTAGAATAAAATGAAGAACATAAACACTTCACTAATTTAAAATAGAATGAAGAACGAGATAAACAAAAAACCTATTAAATACGGTATGAATTTCTTGGAATTCTAAAAAATTGAATCCTAGATGGCGAAGAAGAATCCCAACGATGAACAAAAAATCTATTAAATACGGCATATGTCTGATATACGTCTGATATGATATTTTGATATACCTAATGTGAGTTTCTATATGATATATGTCCGATATACTATTGATATGATATTCTGATATATCTGGATATGTATGTGATATACTACTGATATGAGTGTTTGATATATTTGAAATATAAATATATGACATACTACTTATATGAGTGTTTGATATAATTGTAATATGTATATCTGGAAAGGGTAATTTGGGAATATTGTTTTAAAATTTTGCTATATTTAAAGATGTAAAAAACGGGTGCTCAATTGTTAAATATATAAAACTAAATTGCTACCTAATGCAATTACCCTTCAAATAATTAAAGAAAGAATTTAAAAGCTTTGTTTTTGTTTTTTATTTATTTATCTTTTTTTTTTAAGAAATCAAATGTAATCCTAGAAATTTTTAAAACAATGCCAAAGGAATTGCGGGCTAACTAGCATAATTTTTTAAACTCTAATTAAAAATTAAAAACTAAAAACTAAGATTATATATTTTTTGTAATTTTCTTTTTTCTTTTTGTTTTCCAAACATGTCAATAGCTATTTCTTAAGTTTTGTTTTCTTTAAAGTTAGAGAATGGGAGAGATATCCTAGAGAGAAATATGTAGAGAAATTTTGTAGATATCAGAAAACTTAGAAAAATTTTGAGATTGAAATAAAAACATTTAGAACGAAATGTTAGAGAAGGAATATTAGATAGAGAAAGAGAAATTAGAGAAAAAAAAAGACAATTACATATATAGTATAAAATAAATATGTATCGTAAATAAACTGGCATGGTATTACTTAACACAAACAAGAGTGTCATGCACAACTACCACATTTACATTCGCTTCTAATTGCTTCAGATCCTTCTTCAACTTCCTACAGTATCTTTTGTAGTGGTCTTTCTTAGGGCAGTAAAAACATTCGATCTCTCTAATCCCACTCCTGTTATTTGCTGTTTATCTTCATACTCAACCTTTTTCCTTGCCTTTATGTTGAACCACCAGTGCTGATCCCAAAGAAGTACGTGAAACAAAAGTGGATGTAGAATTTTCACTCCCTTCCTTGCGAATCTCCTCATAAATTGCATCATCACAAATCTCTGAAAATTTCAAGCTCTTATTCTCTAAGAAATTAGCATTGACCATCTTCATCGTTTCCCAACTATTAGACAAAGAAGTCAAATAGAAGAATAGCATTCACCTCATCAGTAAAGGTGATCTTCATTGACACCAATTGATTGATCAAGTTAGTCGTTTCATTTATGTGGGACCAACGCCTTCTCACCGATGCGAATGTTTAAATATCTCCTAATATACCTTATTGTTGACAGAGCGTTTATCATATTTATTCTTTAGTGCCTCCAGCAAACCTATCGCTGTTGTCTCATTCATCACGAGACTTGCTATGTTCATCGATAAACACATTGTCTGATAGTTGCAACAGTCGCTGCCAAACTATTTCTGCCACTGAAAAACCTAAAATGCTGAAAAATACCATTTTTATAAATTGCAACAGCTCCACGGCACTGTCCCTAGCATCGTGGTGCTACAGACGCAAATCGCGTGCTCTATGCATTTGCACAGTGTTGCGACGCTATGTTGTAACTCTGTGGTGCTGCCTCCTCCGCCAAAAGGCCCCTGCAGCCCGCTTCTTCGATCCTCTTTCATTCTGTCTTCGTCTTGTCTCCGTTTTGTTGGGTTTTGACAAAATATTGGAATGAAAATTGTCCCACATTGGAAGAATACAAGGATGGTCTCCATGTGCTAGAAGTTGTCTCACATCGGAAAAGTACAATGAGGATGTGTGTTACAACTACTATAAAAGAAGTTCATGAGTTTGGGTTTTTATCATCCCAATTGAAATACTTTAAGTTTGGTATACTAGCTCTAGTTAACTGAGCGGTATTTGCTTTGAAAGAGTGTTTGTGTAATTGGGGTCGATGACAGAAATCTGTATGATTGTAATAATTTTTCACATAGTGGATTTTCCCTTGTGGGCCGTGGTGGTTTTTTCTCTGGTTTGGAGTTTTTCCACGTTAATTCTTGTGTTTTTTTTATTTTATTGCTTTCTTTAAATTTCTCAATTATTTTCTACTTATTCATACGGTAGAAGTAGGGGGTTTTTTCCGATCAAGTGGTATCAGAACTTTAGGTTTGTAGTTTCTAGAATTTTTGAGTATGCTTTGTGGTTGCAGCATTGTCTGAACTTCCACATTAGAAAAGATTTCTTGAAACGAGCTACGGTTCTGTGAAAAGTGTGGATTGTTCACTATTTACAGATTTGCTAGGAGTGTGAAGCAGATATGACATTCTTTATGAGTCCAGTGAAGATTGACGGCAAGTGCAAGTCAAGGATGTGCTGATACAATCTGGGTTACACAAGGCGTTGAAGGAAGACCGAGTGAAGTTGCTTCTGAAAAGCTAAGCAGTGATGGTGGTCCAATGGAATCTAGTGGTGGTTCCAGTAGAGGTTCTAAAAAGTCCAGCATGAGTGATGAAGATTGGGAGGAAATGGATTTGAGGGCTGCAAATGCAATACGAACAAGTTTGGCTAAGAATATTCTTCTGAATGTGTATGGAATGTCGACAGCCAAAGAACTTTGGGAGAAGCTCGAAGCATTGTATCAGGCAAAGGGCATCTCAAATCGGTTATACCTAAAGGAGCAGTTTCACACGCTGTGAATGGAGGAAGGTACGAAAATTTTAGATCATCTGAGTAATCTCAATAGCATCATCTTTGAGCTGGAGGCGATCGAAGTGAAGATAGATGACGAAGATAAAGCACTCAGGCTCATCTTATCACTTCTACCTTCTTATGAACACATGAAGCCGATCTTGATGTATGGTAAGGATCCTTTGAATTTTGCTGAGGCTACTAGTAAACTGTTGTTAGAGAAAAGAAGACTGAAGAGTGAAGGGCGTACTTCAAGATTTGACACTGGTAGCTAGCAATTGGAAGAAGAAGAAAAACTTCGTACAAAAGAAAGCTTGTTGCTGGGGATGTGGACAGTCTGAACACATGAAGAAAGATTGTTCCAACAGAGCTGGTTCGTCAAAAGGTTCTGGTGAAAGGATCGAATCCCAAGCGGAAGTGGTTGATCGCTTGTGATTCAACTTGGGTTAGAAAAGGAACGATACCGGTTTTTAAAAACAAAACGTTTCTATTAAAAAGAAGGTTAAGACTTATGGGAGGAAGAAAGTAGCTTACATTTGTAGACCGTTGGCGGATTCTCTTCCTCGAGCATGAACGTTGTGACAACACGAACAATTCTTCACAACCGAATAAAAACACTACCACGTAGCTCCCTCACTATGACTCTAGGAATAAGAACGGGATGGTGGGATCTTGGTTCTTTGAAGGAAAGTACAATGAGAATCCTGAAGTGAGAGGGGACCTTTTAGTTCTACAGCAAAAACTTGAATTAAAACACAGAGAAGTCTATGTGTTTTACTGGGAAATGATGATACCATAATTAACAACATATATATATATATATATATATAATTATATTTAATTTAATAAATTAATTAAATTTAAACCTATTTTAATTTAATTAATAATTAATTAAATCTTATTTTTTTAATTAAATAATTAAATAAACATAATTTAATTAAATCACATTTAATTAAATAAATATTTAAATCATTTTCAAATATACCAATCCCTCAAAACCTATGGTATTTAATATGAATCTAATTCACATTAAACTTTAACCTATAGTATTTAATATGAATTTAATTCACATTAAACTTTAACTTATAGTTTTAATAGAAATCCAATTCATATTATTCTCTCATAATATATAGTTTTATAATGTATCATCATACGTTATATTACATTATGTCATACACAATTAACTCAAATTTTCTTTAATTAAATTTGAACAATTCAAATTCCTTCCAAGACTTAATGTTCTTAATTATCCTTTACGAGCTAGCAAGGGGACCAAATGGACTTATAGATTAGAAGCTCCAACGTTACGAGATTAATCGGTTAAACTCATTAACCACCTTAATCAACATACGTTAACTACGAGTTACTCCACTATAAACCCGCAGTTGAACTCTTCTCACTATATAGTATTTCTGTGTCCACGGATATCGACCATTAACGGCAAGTCAATCCTTCACGAGTGTTCGTAACCACAGATGGGTCAAATTATCGTTTTACCCCTGTGTTACATATCTTGTACCTTAAGTACCGCTAATCCTCTAATGAACAACCAGGTTAAGGTCCGACCAATAACCAAAAGTCCCTATCGGGCCAGTAAGAGGGTGGGGCCCCTTGTTCAAGTTCTGGAGTCAGGACTAAAGGGAACACTCATCTACTCCCCTAAAATCGAGGAGGAGTGAATTCCATGTTGTAAAGTTATGTTCCCAGCTCCCCACTTAGTCTCGTCCCCAAAATGATAGGATTGTTGAGTCGGCGACTGGGGCCACTCTCACCCATACAGATCAAAGGACGAGCCCTTACGAATTCCATGTTATAAAGTTATGTTCCCAGCTCCCCACTTAGTCTCGTCCCCAAAATGATAGGATTGTTGAGTCGGCGACTGGGGCCACTCTCACCCATACAGATCAAAGGACGAGCCCTTACGAGTAGGAGTTCATAACTCACTCATGATTGAGAATGAGTTGCCTTACATGTCTCCACACGAACGATCTAGATTGAGAATTATGATTGTCGGTGAAGACAATGAGTGCAGTATTTGTTGGATTTGAGTTATTTTCTGCTTATTCTTGCAGAGGACTTTTGTTTGATCTAGATATTCATCCACAAGTTTCGTAATGACTATTAGGCTTACCAATCACTCTTTGTTTGACCCTCGAGGATTTCTCCAAACGGTACCCCACGTACCCGAGTATCTCCACAATGGTATGATATTGTCCGCTTTGGGCATAGTCCTCACGACTTTGTTTTTTGTTCCACCCAAAAAGTCTCATACCAATGGAGATAATTGTCCTCTCTTATATACCTATGATCATTCCCTTCCCTAGCCAATGTGGGACTTTGTTTGCAATCACCTTACAAACCCAACAGTATACAAGTTAGCTTGAGTTGGGTTAAAAATATAGGTGTATTTGGACCGTCACTGTCTTCAAATAAGGTACATCAATTAATTGACATACCTATTACGTAATACATCGAGATATATCAGTTAAGCTATATATCTTATACGAAGCACATCACTGATATCATATCCTTTATCAGTGATATACTTATACCCTATATACCTTATACAAAACATATCAAGGTATATGTGGGTGATAAGCATAACAGAAAAATCAGACAAAATACATGGGTTACATAGACTTTTAATAATCATAATATATTAAAGGTAAATTACACTTTTGGTTCGAAGATTTGGACTTGCTTTTATTTGGCTTATTAAGTGTCAAAATCGACACTTTTAGCTCGTCCTTCGGGTTCATAGTTTTGTTTTTATTTGTTCCCTCAAGATTTAAAGTGATATTTTTAGTCTCTGAAAGTGTTGATTAGTTTTTACTTGGTCCTTTAATCAAGTTGAGTATTAATTTATTTTAGTGTGCGAATTTAACATTTGTTGAAGAAAATTTTAGATGGAAGAAGTTCATCAGTGGGAGGCCTCCCACTGCTTCATGGTTTTTGTTCAACAATACATTGAGAACAACAGCAAACCTAGTCACAAATTACAATGACATGAGGTCAACAATCTAGGTCAATACGGAAACTACCATACCATATCTCACTGCAAAATCGATTAACGATAAACTCAATTTAATAATTAAATAGAAACAAAATTGAAAGTTTTGAAACAAAAAAATTTTACTTTTTGAAGCCATAGAAATCAAATAGAGGCAAAATTTAAACATCAAAGACAAAAGATGTCACCTTTGAAATTTTAGAGAGCAAATAAAAATAAAATCTACCGTAAAATTTTAGGAATTAAATATAAAACAAGTCCAAATATCATGGAATAAAAAATTTAGATTGATCTAAGAATAATAAACCAAATATTTCTGATCAATACGACCAAAAAGAAGGTGGATAGGTATATGTGAGTCGACCAACATTAAATATTTGGTCTTTAGAAAATAATTGTCATTTCTCAAACAACTATTGTTGAAATTTTCATATAATGCCAAACATGGGGTAGATATACATATATTTCATTTTAAAAAGAAGGAAAATAAAATCTACAAGTTAGATCTTTTTTTTTTCCTTTTTAATTTCATGAGTTGCAATTAATTATTGTATGTAGATTACTTTAGGATATGCTTGTTGGGATCTATATTCTTAAAACAATATTAAACATGATCTAGATTTTCTAAATATATTTTATTGAATTATTGATTTATAATATAGAATCTTATTTTGGACATAGTTAACTAACATATGGGTTTGATAGAAATACTCTTTTTTTATTTTTTTATTTCTAAGAATTTTTTTTTCAAAATTATATAAATATTTTAGAAACAAAAAATATAGCTTAGCATTTATTGTTTTTAATTTATTAAATAAATTATACACAAATACTATTTTGATCCATACTTATAAATTTTATAAGTATAAACAAAATACATAATATATCTATTTAGTACAATGAAAATATGTATTCGAATCCATGATTTTTTGGTCAGAGCTATAATATATTTTAACCAATTGAATTATAATTACAAATGAAATAACAATTATAAATACAAATACCTTATCTTAATAAAAGTTTTTCTTTTTTTAGAGTACTATCTTAAAAAAATAAAAATAAAAAGGTGTTGATGTAAAAGTATCATTTTAAGATCGAAAACTGGAGGGAACAAAGATCAGAATAATTCTAAAAGTTTAACAATGAACGAAATAGTGATTGCATGATATATATATATATTTAGAATATTACATCGCCTGTGAGGTCAACAGATTTGAACGACTTCTAAGAAGTAGAGATGTTTTAATCATTAAGTTATGTTGGAAAGTGAAGAGGAATCAGATGAAAACATTGTTGTGCCTTGGTTGAACCACTACCTTGAAAACAATTTCGGCATGATCACGGTGCTAAATCGTATGTACGTCGGTTGCTCCCCAAGGTTAACACAACTCCGAACTCAGGCGTGCACTCGCTGGAGCCGGATGTAATCGAAGAAGTTGCTCAGAAATTCTATCAAAAGCTCATAATATTCCCCATGCATAAGTAAGCTTGAGTTCCTTTAAAAATAGAAAAGAAAAAACGTTTTAACTTTATTAATTAAAACGTTACAAAACACAATTAATTAATTAATTAAACCGTTGAATAATTAATTTTGTAACATTCAAATAATTAAAAGGAAATAAAACGTTTTTTCAAAACCATAAAAGAGATATTTATTTAACCTTTTTGTCCATACACTTTGTGATTTCCAATAAGCTATACTTGTTGATGTCAATTTTGTGATGAGGTTTACTTAGTTGCCATGCAAGTGCCACGTATGTCTTCATCCCCGAAAATCAGATGCCTGCAAAAATAAAAATCTCGGTACTAGAATGATGAATTTTGGAATGCAATCTAATGCCTAAGTTAGAACTCAAATAGGGGCAAACGAATATAGAGCAGAAAGAATAATTAAGGAAGCAAGAATCTCGAGTGTGAGAAACTGCTTGCTGAATCTTCGCAAGAAGTTGTTTAGGGGAATGTGGTTTACCTTCAGGGTTGTTCTCTTTCTTATATATGGAGATAGAGACATGTTCGAGAGAGCTTCCCCTCGCCTCAAAGGTGTATGTGCGAGTACTGATATGTCGTGCCACGGGTCTGGGGAATCACCAACATTCTCTGCTTCTCACAGTACTACGGATAGGGGGGCTTGGTGGCATCCTAAGTGGTCTCGTGAGGTATATCACAGTTTGGATACAGAGTGTGTCAACACCATCTTGGCCACTAATTGTCCTCTGTATAGAGGACATCCAAGAGCACTCGACCTCATTCTCAATGTGGTCCGCGTGCCCAGTTGTTTTCTCGACTCAATCCATGTGGCTTAATTGGCTTTCCGCACAATTTTTTACCCAATAACTATAGTCATATTCGCAATTATCAGGAGATTATAAAATATATGAACATACATTGACTTTGAAAAGCTCTTATAAATGTAGTTATTGACACACTGACATGCCCACATTATACTATCTACCTTATATTTGGCAGCATTATACATTCAAATTTCTTATTCAAACCAATTTATTCCTTCTTGTTTTTTTATTACAAGTGGAACACATCTGCACTCTTCTATAAATACAAGGAAGAAATGCGAGTTTAAAGAAAGGCAAACAAAATTCATTGGTGAAAAGCAAAGGACTGAGAGAGAATGGAGCCGCAACCACCGAAATACTTAGCTCTGAAAGCAAAGTACAACGGGAAGTATATACGTTACCTCGATGAAGGACAACTTTGAGGTGCCCTCCAATGCTCTGCAGATGCAGTGGTGAGCCCATTTACCAAGTTCGAACTAAAGACTTCCAAGAATGACAAAAAATTTGTACACATCAAATGTTGTTACAACAACAAATATTGGATTACTTTCTCCCCCAACCTTAAATCCATTCAACCTTTGGCAGACGAGCCCGACGAGGATCGATCGAAATGGTCGTGTACGTTGTTTGAGCTCATCTACGATGCCGATCTTCAAGTTTATCGGATCCGCCATGTCAAGCTTGGGTACTTCTTGATCCCACATACAGGCCCCATTGCCGCTGACTATACTATATATGCAGGAACTGCCACTCCTGACCCCAACAATTGGGATGTCTTCGCTGCGATCGACTTCCAATCTCTGCTCGTGTTGCCGAAACTCGTGGCTTTCAAAGGCGACAATGGACAATACCTCCGCGCTGCGATGCAAGAACATCATGAGTATTTAGAGTTCTCTGGTACTAGCATTGGAGATGATAAGGCTGCACACGAGATCCTTATGAACGACGATGGAAGCGTTCGCGTCAAGTCGAAGTTCTTCGGGAAGTTTTGGAGGCTAAGTCCAAGATGGATTTGGGCCGATTTGACCGATGCGAGCTCGGACAATCCCGATACATGCTTTTGGCCATTCAAGTATTCTGAAGACAACACGATTGCGTTAAAGAATCTGGGAAACAGCTTGTTTCGCAAGAGACTCACTGTGGAAGGCAAAACAGACTGTTTGAATGCTTCTGCCTCCAATATGGGTTCAAGCGAGACAAAGCTGACAATTGAAGAACTGATACATTCGAGGGAGATAGAAATTGTGGAGTTTCGAACAGCAGAAGCCAAAATCTACCACGAAACGATCGACATGAAGAATTACACTAATATCGAAAACAATGGGAGCGAAGATGTGCATGAGGAATTCCAGTTTAGTTTTAAAGACATTGCAACGGGGACTTTCAGTACAACTCTATCATTGAAGGTTGGTGTCAAAACCACCATCGAGACCAAAGTCGTGCCTTATATCTTCGAGAATAAGATTGAACTGTCGGCGGAGTTTGCAGGATCATTTACATGGGGAAAAACTTACACATTTGAGAAAGAGTTCAAGAATTTATTCAAGTTTACGGTACCTCCAAAGAAGAAGGTGAAAGCGAGGCTAGTCGCGACCAAGGGATCTTGCAATGTTCCATTTTCGTACACTCAAAGAGACACTCTTCTGGATGGGCGAGTGGTTACTACAACGATACATGATGGAATGTTCTATGGAGTCAACTGCTAGAGTATCCACGGTAGAGTTGATGAGGTATGAAGATGATGCATTTGTGTGAAGGCTTCCTCTTCCCAATCAATAATCGCTCTTCACTTTCATTTCCAAGTGTGTTTTTATGTCCGTTTTGTGTTGAAAGCATGTGTTTGGTTCCTACATCACCTGTTTGCTCTAGAAAAATAGAATTGGCTCTTGTTTGCTAAGTTCTCATTTCAACTATATGGAATGGGGTTGACCTTAGCTGGGTATACGGAAACACTCAGTAGACTAATTGTCTAACATAGGCAAAGATTCGTTGCTGGGTGAAAGTTGCATCCCATGTAATTTGAATCGAAGACCTCGAGATTATTCCTTGAGACCCCAAGCCACCCAAGCTAGCCTTTGGGGACAATTTATGAGAGAGTTTTATATACATATATATATATATATAGACATACACATATACATATATTGTAATATTCATAATGCAGTATTTTTTACAATGTAATATTCTCACATCACTTAATTTAGTTTAGATAAGTTTCGATAGAGTGTGATTCTAGTTTACATTGCGTGATCGTTTAGACTCATAGAGATTTTTATTCTACAATTCCTGTCATTTTTCAAGTTCAACGGAAGATTTAACGACCTTTGAGTCAAATGGAAGATCAAGACTTGAGAGTAAAAAAATATACAAGAGAGGAAAATAGGGTGAGATTCAAAATGGAATATATGAAAAAGTTGAAAATCCTAAATGGATATTAAATGAATGGCTAGGATCAAAACAAAGTGGAAGGTTGAGATTGAACATAGATATTTTATGATATATTTATAATTAAAAAAATACACATATAGGTATATATACGAGTTGGGCCGGGTTGACCCAAATTTTTTAGTGATGAACCTGCAACCGGACCCAACTTGGTTTGGTTGGGTTCAACTTCATCGAGTTGTTGGATTTCTTGAGCACTCCTAGCTTTGACGAAAAAAAAAGGGAAAAGTACACTATTGGTCCCTGAGGTTTGAAGTAATTGTCTATTTGATCATCTTCAGAGTGGTTTCAAAATGGACACTTTTGGTCCCTAAATTTGAGAAATAATTTTAAATGGTCCTTGAGATCCTTTGAACCTTAGTTTGCCTTAGCAGAATGCTTAGGTGACAAATAAATACTTATTGTGGCAATTTTAAATTAGGTGGCAAAAATATACTAATTTTATATTATGTTGTGTTCATTGGATTGCTGATGTGGCTATATCTTCTCCGTTGATCTCCTTTCTTCTTTCATTTCCCTCCTTCCTCCTTTTTCAGCTGACTTTCCCTCTGCACGCTGCCGTCCGAAACAGTCTGTTGACCGATGCCAACAATAGCAGGCGGTGGCACCAGCGAAGCGAGAGTCATCGAACGACGGTGGTGTAGAGGCAAAGTCTGTCAGAGAAGAAGAAAGAAGGGGGAAAACAAAGAAGAAAGGAGAAAATAGAAGATAAAGCCACGCATACCGTCCAATCAAGACAACAAAATGTCAAAGCATAAAAGGTTGAGCATTAAAATGAAAAAATGAGATTTTGAACCATGTTTTTGAAAAACTATTTTTTTAAAAAAAATTTTATATCAAATTTTAAAAAATAGAAAACAGTAAATTGAATGGGTTCTGAAACAAACCTAAAACTAAACAAAGAAAAACTAATCAGAAAAACAAAATGGTTATCCATTTTATTTTTTGCTTTTTTTGTTTTTCAAAACTTTTTTTTCTGTAACAAATTTTTTCCTCACTCCAAAATTTTTCGTTCCTAAATGTCTCATTAAAAAGTTTATTTTCTCTCTCAAATTTTAAACTCGGTAGATTTTTATTTTGGGGCAACTTGAGATATAACAAAAAACGTTAGGAAAATAAGCGCAACAAGGTTTTAGTTTTTCAAATATAACATTTTTTTGCAAAAAAACGGAGGCCCACGTTCTAAATTACAAGTATACCCTACAGGCCCAAACCAACAATAAATTACTTCTGATTGACTTCTGATATACTAATGATTGACAGATATACTCCTGATATATATGTGATATATGTTTGATATATATATGGTATGAAATTGATTCATTTCTTATATAACTATGATATCTACTATTATATATGTTTGATATACATATGGTATGAAATTGATTTATTTCTTATATAACTATGATATCTACTATTATAGGTGACATAGAATTGCTTGACTTCTGATATACTATTGATTTACTTATGATATAACTTTGATTGACAGATATACTCCTGATATATATGTGATATATGTTTCATATACATCTGATATGAAATTGATTTACTTCTGATACAACTATGATATATACTACTATAGGTGATATAGAACTGATTGACTTCTAATATACTATTAATTTACTTATGATATAACTATGATTGACAGATATACTCTTGATATATATGTGATATATGTTTGATATACATATGATATGAAATTGATTTACTCCTGATATAACTATGATATCTACTACTATAGGTGATAGGTGATATAGAATTGATTTACTTCTGATATACTATTGATTTACTTCTAATATAACTATGACTGATAGATATACTCTTGATATATATGTGATATATGTTTGATATACATATGATATGAAATTGATTTATTTCTGATATAACTATGATATTTACCAATTATTTCGAGTATATTACCTCTAATATATGTTTTCTGATATACTACTAATATATGAAATAATTTTTTTTTCAGATAAAAGCAATGGTACAAACACGAAAAATGAAATAAAAAAACATCGTCGAAAATGTTGATGTCGTTCGTCCCAAAAGACAACATAAACGAACGCCAAAAGTGTTATCTATGGAAAAACGGAAAGCTTTAAGGATATTATCTCCGAAGACACGACAATCACCAAGAACGAAGAATGATGTACCAACAATCACCAAGAACTTACGCTTTTCTAGACTGTTGGAACTTATGCTTCTGGAACTTATGCTTCTTCTTTTATAGAATTTTAAGAATGACATCATTAGTCTACTTTTGGTTTATGCTACTGGTTCGTTTTGATGTTTAAACCTTTAAGTTTTTTGTTGAAGGACTTTGCTACTGATTTGATGTCGATGTTGATACCCAAGAATGATGTTTAAACCTTTTAAGAATGATATTGTTGCTGATTTCGTTTTGATCTTTAAAACTTTAAAAACTTAATTGTACTATTGATATATGTACGATGTATACTTGATATATCACTGATATATTATTGATATACATAAAAACCCTGAATTTCTATTTACCTCTAATTTCTAATTGATTTCTCATTCACAGTAATTTCAAAAATCACCATTGACGTTCACATTCATGTTCCTTTCAAGTTTTCTTTCTCATTTTCAGTAAGTATCAAATTTTTTTCTCATTTTCCATGCATGCCAATACCTACTGATTTCTAATTGATTAAAAAAAAGGTTAAAGTAGATAAAATAGTGATTTACTATTATACAATTGATATAGAACTGATTGACTTCTGATAGACTATTGATTTACTTCTGATATACTAATGTTGTCAGATATACTCCTGATAAATATGTGATATATGTTTGATATATATTGACGAAGCAATAACTAAAAAGGATAATTTGGGAATACTGAAAAATTTAAAATCAGAATTTTCAAAAAACTGCTATATCTGAAAATATAAAAAAAACATGCTATTTTATTAAATATAGAAAACGTATATGCTACCCATTACAAAAATCCCTTTTTTTTAATACGTCTTTCTCATTTCTCTCTCTGAAAATTTAATATTTTTCCGAATTTTTCTCTCTTTCAAATTTCGCCATTGTAACTTTTTTTTTCTAATGTATACTTTGTTCTAATACGTCTTTCTCATTTCTCTCTTTGAAAATTTCATATTTTTCCGAATTTTTCTCTCTTTCAAATTTCGCCATTGTAACTTTTTTTTTCTAATGTATTTTTTCTTTAAAAAATATATCTCCAATTTTTCTCTATCTAAATTTTCAGGATTAATTTTCTTTCACTAAAACTTTTATTTTATATATATTTCAAAATTTTGCTCACTATAATGTTTTATTTTTCGTCTTAATTTTCCTTTTTTTTCTCTAAAATATCTTTTGTTCTCAAATTTACTTTTTTTCTAGATTTTCTCTTTTTGTATTTTAACTTTTTTCTCACTTAATTTTTTTTTCTCTAACTTATTTTATTTAAATCTTTTTCTTTTACCTCTCTAAAATTTACCCTCTCTAAAATTTATCTTTTGAAAATTTTATTTTTATCTCTCTAAACTTAGTATTTTCATGTCCATTAGGGATGATAAAAATTCCTGTAGGGTTGGATTTGAGTTTACATTGTTCTTTGTTTCTGATGTGTTGCCATTTGAGTTTAGGTGGGTAGGTTGTCTGTTGTGATAGAACCCTATTCCTCTAGATGTAAATTGTCCTCCTCTCCCTCTACTTCTTCCACGACTGGAGTAGAATGCTTGATTAAGGTTCACTTGTCCTGCTTTTTCTTCTTCTTCTTCAATGACTAAAAATTGATCATGTGCTTTCAAGGCAAGTATGAATTGGTTAGAAGAAGGATAGGGTGGTTTGGACAACATGGCTGTCCTAAAATCCTTATATCTGTGTCCTGGTCCTCTTGCTAAGCGAAATGTTTTTGTTATTTCATCTAGAGGTTTTCTCCATTACCGCTAGCTTATCGCACATAACTTTTGAAGTTTCTTACATATTCATCTAGCGACAAAGACCCTTTCTTTAGGGTGAGCAAAGCTCGATTCAAGTGTATTTCATTCTCTTTAGTCATAGTTAAGAAAAGATCTTCAAGAGAATGCCATACTTCCTTTGTCGTTTTTGTTCCTTCAAGTAAAGCCAACACATCTTCGCCAATGATTCGTAACAACCAAGAGGTGAGTAGGCCATCATTGTTAGTCCATGTTGATGAGGTGAGGATCATTTATTGATTTTTCATCTTCATCTCTACTGATTTTTCAGCATCATATGCATCTTTTGTGAGGTGGTGTTCAAGTCCAAGGGTTCTGATCAATGGCAGTACTTGTGATTTCCACAGTAGATAGTTTTGATAGTTTGAAGAGTTCAGTTTGATGGATATGAGGCTAGCGCACTGGTGGAATGTCTGAATACTCAATGGTGTTTGTTGGTTTGCCAATGAGTTGTTTCTGGATTTCAGAGGAGAGGATTGAGAAGAACCAAATCAAAGAATACTATTATTTCTGTGTAAGCTCTGATACCATAAAGAGGATTTAGCTTAATTCAAAGTCTATTGCTTAAAGAATAATTGCACATAGGAAAAGATGTGTATTAGACTAAAAATCTTGATTAGAAATGCTAAACCCGAGGGTGCATTTTAACATACACAGAAAGAATATTTAAGACATTTTCCATCTAAGGAATATGCTTTAATGGCAGGAATTACAAGGCAATATGCTTTTCTAAAAGGAAAAGAAATTCAACGGTCTAAAATGTAATTAAATAGTGTCAAGAGAATAGGGAAAGGAACTGCACTTTCTGTCATTTCAGTAATTATAGGAAGATAATTGCTGATTTGAAGAGGGTGCAGATTTCCTTTTGAAGAAGAGTTTATTTGGGATTTTCAGCTGGTTGTATCTTTACTGTCATGAGACTATTTCATTGATGTCATTGATGAGTTTGTTTATCTGGCTGTGTTAGTTGGCTGCTGGTATGTTGAGGTCTGTTGTGTCCTTGTTGTTTTCTTTATCAAAATCAACTTGTACAAGTTCAAAGAAATACTAACTACCCAACGTAAAGCCCATAAAAACCCTAAAATAACTCAAAACACCCAAAATACTAGACTCAAAATCGACTTATCACGGACATAAGACATATTTTATAGGAATAAATTATCGGGAGGAAACGAAACATAATCGGAGTGATAGTAAATCAAAGCCCAAGAGAATAGGACAACATCACATTACTTAATCAAGTTCAAAAACCTAAGAGGACAGCACCACAGTGCTGCCCTAGAGTGTTGCGATTCTCCGAAGTTTTTATTCTGCGTTTTTTATAATTGTGTAACGCCGTGGGCTCTGTCTACAACACCACAATACTATTGCGACAATTTTTTTTATTAATAATAGGGTTTTATTGCCGTCGAGGAGACGAATTGGAGAGAAGTTTTTTTACCAATTTGCCTTTTTGGCCAATTTGGGAGCGCAAGGAGACCATCAGAGAGCTAAGAAAAGAGATTTTCAAGGCTCGAGATCATGTAGGTCAATTCAAATATGAACGATTGACACGCCAAACTTAGTTTCTTTTCCTTTTCCTTGATTTTTCTTGTTTTGTTATGGAACTACGCTCACTGAAATTGTGTTGTTTTACATTGAACATGAGTAACTAAACCTCTTATCTTAGGGATTGATGTAGCTATTGAACTTTATGGATTGATTGTTTAATTCTCTTAATCGAATGTTTATGAATGTTTTATTTATGTTTATCTATGCTCAATGCATTTAATCTACTGGTCATAGATTGATTGATACTAGACTTGAAATCTTATGCTCCAGAGACGTGGTTTAGAGTTAGAACTGAAATGCGCATAACTAAAGGGCTTTTAAGATCGGGATATTTAAGAAGTCATTTAGAGGTAGTTAAAAGACTTATTCATTAAAGCCTTAAGACATAGGTTATTCACTAAAGACGTGGTTTTAGAGATTAGCTTATTATTGAAACTAGATAGAAAAATTGGTTTCTTAATTAGTAAGAAAAATTAGCTTGCGTTAGTGAGAGATAGTTGAGATTTGAGAGGTTTTGGCTTATAGAATTAATAGTTCACACAATCTTTAGTAATTAAGTAATTGTTTCATAGATTCAAGAGATGACATCAATTGATCCGTATGGTATTTCTTCCCTACGATTTTTCTTTTTGTTAGTGCATGTTTAATAGCTTTAATATTCTATTCTTTCATTCACATTCGATTTTCTAGATAAAATTAAGCAATCTTATATATGGTCTGAAACGAGCTAGAAATTCAAACTAGAGGATGATATCGAAATTCACTTACCATTTATATTAAAACTTGACATGTACAATGCGGTAAGAATTTTAGCTACACAAGAGCTCGAGGGATTACATAGAATTCGAAATCCAAATATTAGGTAAGTGTCATTTTCTCAAATAATAATAAACCAAATATATCAGATAAATACGGACTAGATATCTTTGTAAATGAGTCAACCAACATTTAATATTTGGTCTTTAAAAAAGAATTGTCATTTTCTAAAGAACTATTGCTGAAATTTTCATATAATGCCAAATATGGGATAGATATACAATTTTTTATTTTATTTTGAAAACTAGGAAAATTAAATCTAAGAAATTAGCTCTTCGATCTTATTAATCTCAGAATTTGCAACTTGGATGTAGATCAACTGTAGAATATGCTTTGGGAACTATTTTAAAATGAATGTTAAACACGAGTAGATTATCTAAATATATTATTTCCTTCAAAAGTAGCATTGATTTATAAAATAAAAATTTGTTGTAGACATAGTTAATTAAGAGATAAATATTATGTATTTCTCGTTTCTCCTATTTAAAGAATGTTTTTCTCTAAATTGTGTAG
This sequence comes from Momordica charantia, assembly GCF_013281855.1. Taxonomy (NCBI): domain Eukaryota; kingdom Viridiplantae; phylum Streptophyta; class Magnoliopsida; order Cucurbitales; family Cucurbitaceae; genus Momordica; species Momordica charantia. Next base: position 1,725,011 of record NW_028275165.1, on the reverse strand, counting down.
AAATTTTAGAAAAAAGAAACAAAATAGCACAGTATATCTCTTTTTTTTTTTTTTTTTGCAATAACTTATATACAAATGCTATATTTCCAATACTTTAAAATTTATGATAAGAATTAAAAATAAAAAATACATAATAATTAAAAATAATTATCTCAAATAAATATTTTTTGAAGTTAAGTATCATTTTCTAATCTAAAACTTTCGGATGGAACAAAAGGATAATTAGAAATAATTATATAATGAACACAATAATGATTATATGATTTTCTCTGTGGCTGGGGAGATTTTAACCTACCAGTTCATAGAGGGAGCATAGATATTTTATACGTGGAGTTATTCCTCATGTAACATTTTAATTCAGTTGAAACGTTTTTATTTACTTTATTTTAAAATTAAATCAAGTGTTGTTCTTGGATCAAGCATATGATGTAGTACCGTAGTCATGCGGGATCACACAATCTCTTGATTAGATATATATGTCCATTATCGCTGAGCTAGACTCGCTTTGGCAATATGATTTAGCAGATTTAATGCAAATGAAAAACTATAAGATATATGAACATAAATGAAGTTTGTTATCAGCCCCACACCCACATGCCTATCTACCATGTATTTGGCAGCATTATATTGAAATTTCTGTGCAAACTGAAGTCTATTTCTTTTTTCTTTTTTCTTTTTTGTTTTTTTTTTTAAATAGAATGGAACACATATGTTATAAATATATAATAAGGAGATGCAAGTTAAAGAAAGGCAGAGAAAAATCATATAATTTGTGGGAGTGAAAGGAAAAGGAAGAGATCAAAAAGAAAGGAGAGGAAATGGAGCCTCAACAACTGCCGCAATACTTAGCTCGGAAAGCAAACTACAATGGAAAGTATGTACGTTACATAGATGAAGGACAACTGCGAGGGGGGCCTCCAATTCTCTGCAGATGCAGTGATGAGTCCATTTACCAAGTTCGAATTAGAGACTTCCAAGAATGACAAAAAATTTGTACACATCAAATGTTGTTACAACAACAAATATTGGATTACTTTCTCCCCCAACCTTAAATCCATTCAACCTTTGGCAGACGAGCCCGACGAGGATCGATCTGAATGGTCGTGCACGTTGTTTGAGTTCATCTACGATGCCGATCTTCAAGCATATCGGATTCGTCATGTCAAGCTCGGATGCTACTTAATCCCACATACAGGCCCCATTGCCGCTACCTACACTCTATATGCAGGAGTTGACACTCCTGACGCGGACCACCATGATGTCTTCACCGTGACCGACTTTCGATCCTTGCTTCCGATGCCGAAACATGTCGCTTTCAAAGGCGACAATGGCTGCTACCTCCGCGCCGCGATGCAAGAACATCATGAGTATTTAGAGTTCTCCAGTACTAGTATTGGAGATGATAAGGCTGGATACGAGGTCGTCGTGAACGACGATGGAACCATTTGCATCAAGTCAAAGTTCTTCGGGAAGTTTTGGAGGCTAAGTCCGAGCTGGATTTGGCTGATTCGACCGATGCAAGCTCGAGCAATCCCGATACTTGCTTTTGGCCTTACAAATACTCTGAAGACAACACGATTGCATTAAAGAATTTGGGCAACAACTTGTTTTGCAAGAGACTCACTCAAGATGGCAAAACAAGCTGTTTGAATGCTTCTGCCGCCAATATGGGTTCAAGCGAGAAAAAGTTGGTAGTTGAAGAGCTGGTACTTTCAAGGGAGATATACAATATCCAGTTTCGATTTGCGGAAGCGAAAATCTACGACGAAACCATCGGCACAAAGGCTTACCGTAATTTCGAAAACGATAGTAGCACAGAGGTGCAAAGGAAAATCACGCTGGGGTTTAAAGATACTGTAACGGCGAGTTTCAGTACCACTCTGTCATTGAAGGTGGGCGTCAAAACCACCATCGAAACCAAGCTCATTCCTAATATCATCCAGAATAAGATCGAACTCTCGGCGGAGTTTTTAACGTCGTTTACGTTTGGAAAAACTGAATCATTTGAAAGAGAGATGAAAGATGTGTACAAGTTTACGATACCATCGAAGAAGAAGGTGAAAGTGAGACTAATCGCGACCAAGGGGTACTGCGATGTTCCATTTTCGTACACTCAACGAGACACTCTTCTTGATGGTCGAGTGGTTGTGAGCACCATACACGATGGAATGTACCGTGGAGCCAACTCTTACAATCAACAAGGACATCAAGGGGCTTTCGGCGAGAGAGCCAAAAAAGGATCTTTTGTGTGCACGATAGAATTGAAGACATATGATGATGATCATGCATAATAATCGCTCTTCGCTTTCATTTCCACGTGTGTGTTATGTCTGTGTTTTGGGTTGTGTTGTGTCTTTTGTTGAAACCATGTGTATTTGGCGTTCGTTTCTTAATTGGGGGTGTGGAGGTTTGAATCTCGATGTTCGTTTGTTTGTGAATCATTTTAAAAGTAATTTTAATGCATTGTGAGCTTAGTAATTTTAATGCATTGAGCTTTGTTGTTTTTCAAATGATGTCTCTTTTTAATCATTCTAAAGGACTCTTTGTATCAATATTCATGGACACATTCCATCTCAAAATCAATCGACAATGAGAGAGTGTAGCTCACTTATATAATAAACCTTGGTAAGGCCTATTGTATATATTTTCAATGTGAGATCCATAACATCCTGTTTTTGAATTAAATTACAATAAAGTTTTAAAATCAAACATGAATATTTGTGAACAATATATATAACATTTGAAAATGAGTATTCAGATAGAATCGAAAGTTGGATTGATTCCAGATACTTGGGACCCTATGGATGAAGACATGGTCTCTTTGGATCCCATTGAATTTCATTCAGAGGAGGAAACTTATAAATATCATATTGATTTTTATCAAAGAAACACAGGATTAATTGAGGCTATTCAAACAGGCACATGTAAATTAAACGGTATTCTTGTAGCAATTGGGGTCATGGATTTTCAGTTTATGGGGAGTAGTATGGGATATGTAGTAGGCGAGAAAATCACCCGTTTGATCGAGCTTCTTCTCTCGACCATTGTAAGCATCAAGACCTCCAGTTGTACTAAAGTACTCAATGGAAGAAGAGTTCTCGATATTTTCTATTTATTCTGAATACCGTTCTCTCATTGCCACCAACAAATTTAACCTCATACTTATCCTAACATCCAACATAGCATCTAATTGTATACCAAACTTTGTTTTATAGTTTAATCATATGTTGATGCAACAATGAAGGGGTCGAAAGATTTATCCTAAATTTTATAATCTCTGAGCTAGCTCACGAAGAAAGATTGAATAAGTCTTCAAGTTTTTGTACCTCAAGTCTTTCCTACCAAGTTAAACTTGCAGAAAGGAAGATTAACAAATTTAACATTAAAAAAAACGATGGAATCTTGTCCAAAAGAAAAAATAGGCAACATGATTAAAGGAACAAGGAAAAATGGCAATGGAAAAACAATATTATAATAATTATATGGCATTATTTGCAAAAACAAATAATAATTAAAAAAAAACATCCACTTGAAGATAGACGCACTAAAACTTCAGGTTCCAAAAAATTATCACAAAGATAATGGGATGATATTGAAAATCAGAAAGAAAAAGATGAAGACAAATTTTCAACAAACGATAAAGGAGAGATTATTTTTTCCTTTTTTTTTACAGTTGACAAAAATGAATCTTAAAGTTTATGGTATTTGGATAGTTGTTACACTAAATATATAATAGGAAATAATAACGACTTCTTAACGAGGATTAATTATACATGCCAAAGCGAGCATAGCTCAACGGTAGTTGGCATATACCTCCAACGAAGAGACTGTGAGTTCAAATCCCTCCCCCAACATGTTCTACTAAAAAAACAAAAAAAATCAAGATTAATAACACTTTTAGGTCTAAGTAGAGCCTGAATATAACAAGATAGTACATGTACAAAATTGAAGGAAAATGTGTCATTATTGTCCACGCAAAGAAAGTATATCCACAAGGTATATATCTCAAACGTTCTTTATACGTTTGTGGCATAACAAAAAAAAAAGTGTTGGTCAGTTGCTCTAAACTGTGAAAACTCATGCTCAAATTCACAAACAAATGCAAGTAACAAGTCAAACCATAATTTCGAGCAAAAAAATCAAGCAACAATCTCCACCAAAACAAACTTGATTTACATTCCATCAATGAGTCAAAATCAAGCAACAATCCCCACCCGATTCGAAAAATGAGATTCGGCTAAAATCGATGAGTCAAAAAAGTCACAATCTTGAGGGATATGTTAAGGATCAACACTCACCTCATGGCTACTGGGAATCATCACTCAGGATGTATTGTCAATGATATATCAACTTGTAGTAGAAAATTAATTAAATCTAAGAAACGTGCTAATTGTTCCATCTATGAAAAAGAAAACTATTATTCATTAGAGAAAGAGAAATGTTAGTGGTAGAATGTTGTCGGCAGTGTGCCCTTGCGATTTTAGCGTAGGATTTTTCATATTTTATTCCAGAATGACTATTTTAGTGATGCTTAGAAGTTAGGTAGCTATTATTGTGGTATCTAAAGAACGTTGTAGAGCAAAAAGAGAAGCTCGTTGTAATCTTCCCATTATAGTGGATGCCATTATAGATCATGGGTCGTCGTCTCAGACTTGGGCTGAACCACTATATTTTTTAGTATTTACTTTTCTATCCCTATTTGGTATTTCTTTTATTACTGATTAATTTGCAATCTGCTCCGTCTTACCGAAGGAAAAACGAGTTAGATCCTAGTTAGATAGATTTTATTTGAGGACCAGTCATTTTTTTTTATTTCCCAACAGACTTATCTACAAAGTTATGAACGACTTGGTACACATTAAACACCATCATCCATATAGTAAATATTATTATTACCATCATCATTAAATTACTACAATTATACATCACATTGGTTTGGTTTTAGTTTCATATGTGAAGTTATAGCAATTGATGCCATGGTAAACGCCATCGTCCATAGTATTGATAACAATATCCCCATTGATGAGAGTGTCACGTTGTGTATATGAGTAAGGAACATCACATGTGCCCTTAGTTGCTAGCAAACTAACCACCATAGAAGTCATTGGTGGAACAGTTACCTCGTACGTTGTTTGGATTGTCTCGGATGACGTTTTAGTTGTTTCCCATTCGTATGATCCCGAAAACTCAGCTGATATTTCAACCTTTCCATCTGCAATGAGAGGAACTCCCGCTTCAAGTGTTGTACTAACACCTAACTTCATCGAAATCGAAGAACTCCATCTATTAGATTTAGTGTCTGTATATGAAAGATTCAAGTTCAAAGTGTTGGGGACTTGTGTCCTATTAGTAGCGTTCCCAGTGGCCATCACAAGCACAGATTGATTATAGATCCTGGCGTTGGAAAGACGAAAGTTTACATTATAGATTTGTCGGGAAAGAACAGCCTCACTAACCTCTAATTGTGAGTATTTGTCAATGGTGTCCACAGCAGCACTGAGACAACTTGTCTTGTCGTCAAAAGTGAGTCTTTTAACAAATTTGTAGTTCCCAAAGTTACGCAGAGCAATGGTGTTAGGTTTAACTTTGGTGGGCCAAAACAAAGTGTCAGAATTTTCAGATGTAGTGTCAGTGGAGTCAACCCAAATCCAATCAGAATTACGTCTCCAAAATTTTTCAAAGTAATTCGACTTTATACGAATACTTCCATCTTTTGTGACGAAGGTCTCCATCCAAACGGCGGGATCTCCAATATCACTCGATGAAAATTGTAGGTATGGACGACCATCAATGCGGCAACCACGAAGGTAGCAACCATTATTGCCTTTAAAAGCAACATATTTGGGCAGCGAAAGTAATGATTCCCAATCAATAATTGAATGGACATTAGAAATATCTCCACTAAAGGATGATTGTTTTGCAACTAAGCAATTCTTATAAGGGCCATCAAACATCCATGAGTATACATAGTAACCAAGATACACGTGACGAAATCGATACGCATCGTAATCGCGATCGTAGATAGCTTGAAATAAGGTGCACGTCCATTTTGATTTGTCTTCCTCTTTCTGACTTGCTCCTGTGGTGATAAAACTTTGGAATGAAGGCCAAGTGATGACCAAATATTTGTTGTTGTAACAACATCTTATATTGATCAAAGATGGGTCACATTTGGCTTGCTCTATCTCAAACTTGGTGTATGAAGTGAGAACTTGATCTCCACAATAACGCAGATCAAATTGTTGAGTCTTTGGATCTTCCTTCATATGGCACAAGTAACTGTGGTTGTACTTTGATTTTAGTGCCACATATCTTGGAAGTTGCACCATTTTCCTCTATTTTCTTCTTACTCTTCCTCTTCCTTTCTTCAAATACAAATTGAGTTTTGTTATTATTGTTGGTCTCATTACGATTTCTTGTATTTATAAGTTTAAACGTGTCTCTAAGTTTAGTGGATATGACAGCTATTATATTTTTAAAATTGAAAGGTTCATTTCTCATCCTATATTTCGGAATATTTTTTTAATACTCAGAGATCATTGAAAAAAATTCTGATTCATACTAAAAAAGAGTAAAAAGAGGGAGAATTAGATTCCACATCCCACTTTACAATATATATACTGGTTTTTATAGTAGGTGAAATTCATGGAGTATCTATACAATATTTTAAGATGGGAGGTATTTTCCTTCAAAATTTATTGTCTATCCAATATAGAAAAAAAAAGTGTATGCATTTAGTAGTTAATAGTTAATAAATTATACATGATTACAACTATTATTTAGTATGTATAAGTCGCGCATTCGAGTTCTCCAACTCCAAGCTAACGTAAGCTTAGATCAGCGATAATGGACACTTATTTCTGACCCAACCCATTCGTTGTATTCAAAAAAAAAAAAGTTCTCAACTCCACATTTCTAATGTTAATTATATAAGCAAATAAAATCATAAACTAAAAATAAATTTTACAATAATATTATTATCTAAAATAAATTTCTAAATTTTTAGTGATATTTCTTTTAAGAAAATTGCTGTACCGTTTTATATTTAATAAGTATATAAGTTTTTATGTATTTGATTAAATTTAATGGAATTCATAGATTTCTCTGTTAAATACAGAGGAGAGTTATTTGATTTCAAATTTAATTTTGTGTATTTAATTATGACATGTTAGAATCCTATAAATACCACTAATCAACCATTAATTCTCACTCTTATTTACGTATACAGTAACTCAAAGTTGCATTGGAGTGAAGAAAATTAAAGTTAAAAGGGTGTATTTTAGAGTAATAATAAAATGAGAATCAATGCTTGGTAACTCTTTTCAATTCTCATTTCTCATTTTTAATAAATTTTATTTCTAAAACTATATAGAAATTTTGGAAACAACAAATTTATTGTACTAATATTCATGGGTTCCATCTCAAAACCAATTGACTGAGTACTCCACCTACATTATAAATCATAGTTAGGTCTCTTATCTTTTCAATGTGAGATCCTTAACATGCCCTTCAAGATAGTGGTTATTTTGGCTCATCGATCTTAACCGGATCTCATTTTTGGACCGGATGCTCGTTTGAGCTTTTGGGCTCTGATGCCATATTAATATTCATTGGGTTCCATCTCAAAACCAATTTACAAAGAAAGGAGTAGTTCATGTCTATTATAAACCTAGCTTGTTAGGTCCATTTTCTTTTCAATGTGGAATCTTTAACATGCCCCTCAAAATCGTAGCTCTTTTGGCTCAGGTTAGATATCCATAAATGAATTAAATTTACCAAACCCAGATTAAGCTTTTGGGTTGAGTGGTGGTTTATTCATCCTTAATATGATATAAGAGCCCAACAAGCTCACACGAGTATCCGGTCCAAAAAATGGGATCAGACCAAGATCGATGAGCCAAAAAAGCTACGATCTTGAAGGGCCATATTAAGGATCCCACATGGAAAATAAAATAGACCTTGCATAGGTTTATAATATAGATGGACTACTCTCCTCATTACCAATTGATTTTGAGATCGAACCTCATGAACCTTAATATGTTGTTTCTGATTCCTGTTTCCAATATTTTCCAAAATATATATAAAAATATGAATATTTTATATGAAAAATTAATTTCATAAACTTTTACTTTTGTTAATCTAAAATTTCAGAGAACAAGAAATAGTTATCAAATATGTTTCTATTTCTTTTTGTCAATTAAAAAAAAACATGAAACAAGAAATAGTCACCAAATATAGTTCCATTTTTCTTGATTAGAAAAATGAAATAAAAAACAAGAAATAGGAATGGTTGTCAAACGGGTCTAACGTTCTTGTTCTTCGTTTTTAAATAGTTTTTGTTTTCAGCTTCTTTTGAAAAACAAATGCATTTAATAATAGTTTTATTATCTAAGTTGTCATTAAGAAAAAAAATCTTAAATTTGTACACAAATTTTGAATTTCTTTTTCTATTTCTTTTTTTTTCCAAAACATAAATAAAATTACTATTTTGTTAATTTTACTTTTAAAATGTATTAATATTTAAAAATTTAATAAAACACAATAATTTTGTTTCTTTAAAAAATTAATTATTAGGTAAAATTTTAATTTGTTAATTTAAAAATTGAGAGAAGAATAAAGAAAACAAATTAAAAAAAATTGTTACCAAATACGTTTCTCTTTACCAAACACATATTTGATAAATATTGATACTATCTCTACTTTTCTTTTTCAAACATTAAAAAAGGATACACAAAACAACAATAAAAATAAAATGAAACGTTACAAATTTAATTAGTTTTTGTTTATTTAGTCTATAAATTTAAAAAACAATTGACTAACGTCTCTGAACTTTCAATTTTATACTGATAAATTTTTCTCGTTAAAATTATTATTTAACTGTTTGAGCAAACATCATATTTAATAATAAGCCAATTTGAATAAAGGAAAATACCATGTTATTTGTTATCTTGATAGATTCTCTATGTGGAGATAAGAGGATCTATCTTTATCCTCACTTTAGTATATGAGTCTAAAAATATCAGGATGAAGCATCCTAACTTTTTAAATTATATTTTTGTTGCCTTTTTTTACACGAAAGTAAGTTTTCGTAAAAATATGTTATTGGTCAATAAAACTTATCATCATAATATATAGTCTTTAGCGAGGATACAAACTTCCAACTACTTGATTAAAGATATATGTCTTAACCGCTTGAGTTACGTTCAGATTTTACCTACATAATTATGTCTTCAAATTTTAAAATAAATTTCATTTTAACTCTACTTGATTTCAGTAACTTCAGATTCATTTGTTACGACTATTAAATGATGGAGTTACCTCATTTGTTTTCTACTTTCCTCCGAGCTACTAAGTATCTTTAATTATAGTAGCTCAACTGGTTACAACACTTATCTTTGATTAGGACGTCATGAGTTTAAATCTTCACCGTATACTAAAAAAAACTTTTAGTTCCTAATCTAATTTAAGTCAGTGATGTATAATGTAGTCCTATTATCTTCTGTATATGTCATTAACCATTAACTATACATGAATATTAATCGATGAGAAGACAAATTATGTCATTACTTCGTTAATTCATGACACAAATTTTAATAGGATAGAGTTTGGAACTTATTAAAATTAAACTAATTGAAAGAATATGATAGAACTTTTTAAATTTTAAATACCAATTTAGAAATTATATAAATTATAGGGATCAAGACGATAGTTTAGGGGAAAGCTTTTAGAGAAATTGGGGTGGGTATAATAATTTATAAAATATTTATATATACAACAATCCATTCATTTGACAGTTATATTAATTCAAGCTTTTAGAGAAATTTGATAGCATCCACCTCATTTATTGCCTCGGTCTTTTTGAGTTGACCTTTCACTATGGCATTGTCCATGGTCATTTCTTCCAACAACTCATGTACTCCAACTTTAGTTTTACTCATGAATACCCCTCCTCCAGATCTTGCATCAATCATAGTTCTTGTTCGTGTTGGAATTAATTTAATAATTAATTCATATATTGGTAACAAATTTAAGAGAAATTGTATTTGGACTATTTAATGGGTATATTAAGTGGTCTTGATTATGGGTCCAAGACTTCTCATTTAGTGGTGTGGCTTGCTGAGTAGAAATCAGCTCATTAACGTTTACAGGATTATGGGAAACTCTATGATTAATATATGGCTCTAATTTTAGAATGATGATAAATTGGAATTTACTTAAATTTTGCAACAGTTCCATCATCCAACCCATCATAACAATTCTGTACTTGCATCCATTTAGGTGACTCATGATGAATGCACTTCCTTAGAAGCTCCTTGTATCTTTCCCATACTTCATAAAGTGTCGCTCCCTCAAATTGCACAAAGTTGTTAATCCCAACTTGAATCTTAGTAGACTTACAAGGTGGGAAAGAACTTAGCAAGGAATTTTTTAGCCAAACCATTCCATGTCTGAATTGAATCTGTTGACAAGGACTTCAACCATTGTTTAGCTCGATCGAGAGAAGGGAAAGAGCCTTAATTTGATTGCATCATCTGTCATTCCATTGTATTTGAATCTGCCACAAATCTCCAAAAAATTAGATATGTGAGTATTAGGATCTTCATGGGGTAATCCAAAAAATTGTACTGAAGTCTGGATCATCTGAAGTGTAGCTGGCTTGATCTCAAAATTGTTCGCTTGAATTTTAAGCCTTCGAATAGCTGAATTGATCTCAGTTACATTTGACAACACATAATCCTTCAAGATTCGATTCTCATTTTTTCCGCCTTCTACTATTCTCTCACTTTCTTGTGCAACGTGCTCTTTCTTTTCTTTTCTATTTCTTCAACAAGTGCGCTTGATTTCAAGGTCAATAAGAAATAGACTGCTGCTTCCAAATTTTTGCATGCACTTGCTCCAATTTCTATATGAAACAAAAAAAATGAATTAGTAAACAACTAAAGAAAGTTCAAATTAATACCAAAGCTTTCAATTTCGACATTAGTAAAAATCTCATTCCCTAGTAACGGTGTCAAAAACTTGTTGTTCGATTTTGCAAGTGTACGAATCGTCACAAGTAATATAGAAATGAATAGAGTATTGTCTCCACGAGGAATGAATAATTACCGAACTCTCTACATTAGTTTTATCTAAACACCAAAAGTTTAATGGTGGTGAAGTAAATAAATAAAATTCTAAAAAAACTCTAGAGCTTGATTTCACCGATATCGACTTTTAACTCTTCCTACAACTTTAATCAAAACTTTCTAAATCAAGGTTGTTGGCGGATTCTACCTTATTGTCTCGATATTCTTTCTCAAGTAATAACGATTTTCTTCAAAAATTAGAGTATCTATATCTCTATGACTACTTTTACAATTCAAATAATTAATCATGTATAACCCAAAAAAAGGCAATGCTATAATGTTGTTTTTTGACTCAAGCATATCTCTTTGGTTTACTAACTAAAGAAGTATGAGTTGGGCCTTTAGTTTTTTATTTTTTATTTTTTGTGTGGCTACTTCATTACGTTGGTGTATAGCCCTAATTTTTGCACCATTCTTGCCCTGAGATTGAGGGAGAGTGCATAATTTTTCTTCTTCAAAGAAAAAATACAGCAATAACAGTTTTTCTTCTTTCTCGGATTACATAGCAGCCGAAGGGAAAAATATAGGAGTTTTGTTCTTGTATTTTGTCCATAGTTTTCATCTTCTTCAACAGGTTGTTCTGCTTGATAGTTTGGGTTTATTCTTTCTCTCTTCCATTTGTATTCTTCTTGGATATTGAAGCTAATAGAAGTTTTGCTCTCATATTGCACAGTGGATGTAGACCATATTGATCCAACATCTATAAAGTTTGGTGTCGTCTTTTCTCTTTCCCTCTTTACTTAATTTAGTTTTAATACTGATTGGTTGATATTTTGGACATTGGTTAATATCGTTTGATAAAAGATGCAGTGGTTATTAGCGTATTTTGCACAACAAATGGTATCAAAGCTACAGGTAAATCGTACCAGTTATAGACTATTCAGTTTTTTATTTTGTAAGCTTCCGTTCAAGCATTTGGACTATTCTGAAATTGTATGATTAGTCGATTTGGTCTGAAATTTCTACTTGGCTAAATAAAAATAATTTTTGGGTTGTATTTAAGGTTTCTGGTTGTTTTGAACTTTTTTTTTGGCTGATTAATTATTATTTTTGGGTTGTTCTGGATTTTCCTGTAGGCTTCGACTATTCTGAATTTTCTGTTTGGCTTAATAGTAATTATTTTTGTTGTTCTGTTATGAATTTTTTCTATTTGTTGGTTAGCCTAAAATTTATGTGTGGCTATTGAAAAAATCCTAAAATTATGTCGTCAAAATTCGGACAAAAAGCCTAAAGCTCTTTTAGTTCAACAAAAAGTGGCAAAAATTTTAGATAAATAAGAAACATGGTGGGCAAAGATAAACAAAAAAAAAAAGTTGAGATGGAAGATATAGCCTATAGCATAATGATTCTTCACCTTTCTGATACTATGCTTCGACAAGTTAGTGACATCGAAAAAGCAAATAAATTATGGGACAAGTTGGAATCACCTCATTTAAGTAAATCTTTGTGAAATAAAATTTACTTAAAGAAAAGGTTTTTTGGATTTAGAATGCAACCATCAAAATACTTGAAGGAAAACCTAGATAATTTCAACAAGATATGTGTGGACTTAGAAAATACACGAGAAAAATTAGATAATGAAACTAAGTTATTATTATCCAAATTCATTACCGTAAAGCTATAAGGAAGTAAAGTTTACAATAAAACATGGTAGAGATTCTTTAACCTTAGCCACTATTTTAGATGCTTTGAGATCCAAAAACTTTGAAATCGAACATGAGAAAAAGGATGCTGAAATGCTAATGGTTAGAGGGAGATCATAGTCTAAAAGAAAATCTCGTGTAAAAAACACTAAGCATAGATCTAAATCTAAAGATAAAGATAATAGAAAATGCTACTATTGCAATAAGGAAGGGCATTTGATCCAAGATTGCTTCAAGTTAAAAAAAAAAAAAAAAAAAAAAAAAAGAGAAATGGTGACCAAACTATTGCAAATGTACATGAAGGTTATAAACTAGCAAAAGTGTTAGCTTTGTCTGAGAATGCAGTTAATGATAAGTGGATAGATTCCAGATGTTCCTATCATATGACACCTCATAGACATTGCTTCCAAAATTTTAAGAAACTTGAAATTAGCAAGATTTTTTATGGGCAATAATTAACATTGTCTTGTAAAGGATATATGATCAATCAAGTTAAAACTTTATGATGGAATGAAGAAGAATCTGTCTGCTATTCGCTTTATTCCAGATTTGAAGAGAAATTTGATCTCTCTTAGACAACTTGATAAATAATGTTTTAATTACAAGTTAGAGGGAGGTGCACTTAAGATCTATAAAAGTTCACTTCTAAAAATGAAAGGTACTCTTAGAAATGACTTGTATGTTTTAAATGGAACCTCAGCTGTCGCTCATTGTGCAAATGTTGTTTTAGGACATGGTGATAAAGAAACTGTCCTTTGACATAATAGATTAGCTCATGTCTGTCAAATAGGCTTAAATGAATTACAAAAACAAGGTTTGTTTGGTAAGTTCAAGCCTTCAGAATGACCTTTTAGTGAGCATTGTACTTTTAGAAAATCTACTAGGGTAAAATTATCTAAGAGCAAAGAGTTATCCAAAAGAATTTTAGACTATGTCCATTCGAACTTGTGGGGACTAGCGAGGGTTCCAATCATTGGAGGAGCGAAATACTTTATGAGTATTGTTGATGATTTCTCGAGGAAGTTGTGGGCGTTTACTTTGAAGAACAAGAGTGATACTTTTGAAACCTTCAGACATTGGAAATTATGGTAGAAAATCAAATTGGGAAAAGAATTAAGGTTTTGAGAACAGATAATGGTCTGGAGCATATAAATGACAGCTTTGTAACTTTGTGTAAAGAAGCCGGAATTAAGCGACATCACACAGTTCCTTACCCACTACAACAGAACAGTCTTGCAGAACGATTCAATCGTACTTTGCTGAGGGGGTGAGATGTATACTAGCAAATGCAAAGCTTCCTCAAATGCAAAGCTTCCTAAAAATATGTTTTGGGGTGAAGCAATTTCGAAAGTAGCATATCTCATAAATAAGAGTCCTTCAATTGCCTTGAATATAAAAACTCCCCAAGAAGTTTGGTCAAGTAAGCCTCCAACTCTTAGTCATTTTAGGGTATTAGGATGTGATACATATGCACATGTTAAACAAGACAAGCTAGTGCCAAGCGCAAGGAAGTGTATCTTCCTTGGTTATTCATCTAAGGTGAAGGATTATAAGCTATGGCTATTTGAACCCGGTCGTCAAAGGCGATGTATTATTAGTAGAGATGTGAAATTTGATGAATTTGACATGCCTTGGGAGTTTTCAGGTAGTGTGAGTTACTAGAAATCACTAGATAGTGCGTCTTCAAACTCGTTTGAGATTGAATTAGAAAACTCACATATTGTTAGACCATAAGATCAATCTGTTTTTAGTAATGAAGCTGCCATGGTTGATGATCAGTTGACTGGTGAATTACTTGAGGAAAAAGTTGAAATTGTAAATGTCGAAACTATCCATTTATAACCTCGAGGGTCAGACTACCAGTTGGCTAGATATGGACAGAGAAAGGTTGTTAGACAACCAGCAAGATATGATGAAGCAAGTTATGTAGTAATAGGGAAATGATATAGCTTATGTCTTAAACTATGGTGAAATCTCGTTAAGTCATGAACCTTTGAACTTTGATGAAACAATGCAGTCTAAAGTAAGTGATCAATGGTTAATTGCTGTGAATGAAGAAATAACCTCATTGATTAAAAGTGAGACTTGGGTGCTTGCAGAAAAACCACAAGATCACAAGCTTGTTGATTGCAAATGGTTGTTTAAAGTAAAACCTAGTATTAGTGGTGAAAACAAACATAGATACAAAGCTAGGTTAGTTGCAAGGGGTTTTACTCAAGAATATGGAATTGACTATAATGAGGTCTATTCTTCTATTGTAAGACATTCTTGAATTCGTATTTTGTTGTCTTTAGTTGCTCATTTTAATCATGAATTGGAGCAGGTGGATGTGACAACGACTTTTTTGCATAGAGAGTTAGAGGAAGAAATTTATATGTATCAACCCCCAGGTTTCGTTGTTCAAGGAGAACAACATTTGATTTGTAGATTGAAAAAGTTTTTTTATGGGCTTAAGCAATCTTTGAGGCAATGGTGTAAGAGGTTGAACATAGATCAGTTCACCCGACTATGATAGGCTCTCAATCTCCTCCCCTCGAACAAAGATAGATTTCTATGGCTCTAATACAACTTGTTAAGGACAACAGTACCCCCCAAGTACCCCGAGTATCTCCACAATGGTATGATATTGTCGACTTTGGGTATAGCCCTCACGACTTTGCTTTTGGTTTAACCCAAAAAGGCCTCATACCAATAGAGATAATTGTCCTCTCTTATATACCCATGATCATTCACTTCCCTAGCCAATGTGGGACTTTGTTTGCATTCCTTACAAACCCAACAATAATTACACGATAGGGTTACCTAGATAGTGTAATCAAGAGGTTTCAACTTGATGTAGCAAAATCAATGACCGTCCCTTTAATCCCTTATTTCAAATTGTCAAAGCTTCGGTCTCCAAAGGCAGATACAGAACTTGCAGGTATGGTCAAGGTACCTTACTCTAATGCAGAGTAGGTTGTTTAATGTACGGACTGACATGTACTCATCCAGATTTAGCCTATGCAATGAGTGTTGTTAGTCGGTTTATGAGTTGTCCAGATAAACCACATTGGGAAGCTGTAAAATAGGTTATCAGACATGTAAAAGGTATTAAAGTTTATGGTATAATTTACACAATTGGTCATTCTAATGCTCAGTGTTTAGAAAGTTTTCTTGATGCTGACTTTGCGCCCGACATAGATAAAAGAAAATCTACAACTGGTTTTGTGTTTAAGGTATTTGGCAATACAATAAATTAGAGATCTTCACTTCGATCTGTAATGGCGTTATCTACCACCGAGTCAGAGTATATAGCATTATTTGAATCAGTTAAGGAAGCAATTTGGTTGAAAGGGCTAGTATCGGACACGTTGGGAGATAGCAAAACCTATTATACACTGTGATAGTAAAAGTGCTCATACACTTTCGAAAAATTCATTATACCATGACCGAACAAAACATGTTGACGTAAAGTTTCATTTCTTGAGAGATGAAGTAAGCAAGCAGACAATGGAGCTTTAGAAAATTGCATCTGAAAAATAATATTGTCATATATTTACAAAGTCTCTACCAGGTGTAAAATTTAAACTTTTCTATGACCACTTAATGTAGGTATTGGCTAATGTTGTTTATTTACGATGATGTCAAAGTGTAGGGTTGAGTTCAAGATTGTGGTTTGCTTATTGGAGGATATACTTGATTCAAGAGATGATTTATTGTTTTTGTGACTGAAGCATATCTCTTTAGTTTATTAAGAAAGTATGAGTTGGGCCTTTAGTTTTTGTTTAAGCCTATTTATGTGGCTACTTTATTACATTGGTGTGCGGCCCTAACTTTTGCACCCTTCTTGCCGTACGATTGAGGGACTGTAGAATTTTTCTTCTTCAAAGAAAAAATACAGCAGCATTAATTTTTCTTCTTCTCGAAGTACGTAGCAACCGAAAGGTGAAAATACAAGAGCATTCTCCTTGTATTTTCTCCATTGTTTTCATCTTCTTCGACGGGTCGTTTTGTTCGATAGTTTGGGTTTGTTCTCACTCTTCCATTTGTATTGTTCATGAATATTGAATCTAATAGAAGTTTTGCTCTCACCATGCACAGTGGATGTAGACCACAGGTCGAACCACTATAAATTTTGGTGTCGTCTTCTCTTCCCCTCTTTACTTGATTTAGTTTAATTATTGCTTGATAGATTTTTTGGATGTTGATTAATATTGTTTGATAAAAGAAGCCATGGTTATTGGTGTATTTTGCACAATATATAATATTTATAAGAATATCTATATCTCTTGCTTTAATTAGGGAGATCGTTATTCAAGTCTAGTCAATAATCTTGTTTCTAAACTCCGATTTATGACACAATCATTGTGAAAAGTGACCAAATCTAAACAATGTGTTAAGAACAGAAAAAGTTCTCACAACCAACATGTTTAGGAGAGAAATTAAATAAAGAACATGGAAGAGTAAATTTGATAAAGGCTACATCGATGTCCTAGGAAATGCTATTTAGCTCATGGTTTGAATCCGAAGAGAAAATATTAATCAACAACATTGAAGGAAGCTCAAGGAAAAAAGAGAGAGAAAACAAATCCAGTTGGCGACCTATGGAGTGTCCGTTCTTTATATTCATTACGCTTCTCTCAAAATCTCCGACTCTTCTCTCCAATGACTTTTGACCTAAAATTTCCTTCTTTTCTCTTCTTTGCGGCTAGGATTAAAAGAAATTTTTAAATAGATTCTGGTGTCTGGGCACCCAAACGCGTGCTTTTAGAAAAACTTCGCTTCAACTTCGTAATGCCTATGCGTCCAACATTCTGTTTTCCAGTTTAATTAGGCGCTCTAGGTGCCCAACATGTTGGAGTTTTGGCTCACGTTGCTTAATGATTTGCTATTTTTCTCTTCTTCTTCCATTCAAGCCAATTAAACAGTCCAAAGGCAATTTCCATAAAACTATAAAATAACTTTAAAACACCCCCAAATTACTGATCCTAAAATAACTTATCAATGTCAAAACAAAGAATTTCTATTGACGATTTTTGGAATAACTGTCAGCAGTTTCCTATCCCAACGGACTTCTCCCGACGTTTTTCCAAGGAAAACTTTTCGTCGGGAGAACGACTTCCCAAGTTTTTCTATCTTCTCCCAACATTTCGTAAGGTTAAGAAAAGTCTTAATTTTCGTAGTGATTAATAATTGATTTCTCCTCATTATAGTTAATTAATATCTAAATTTAATTATTGATTTATGTTGATCAATAATTTTATCGTACAAAATAAAAAGATTTTGTTTAATTAAATTTTTTTTAAACAGCAACAACTTTATTAAAGCAAAAGACCACTATGGGTAAAATTGAAAGGGCTACTTCAGAACCCAACACCAGATGAATCGCTTCAAGACAATCCAATAAAGATAACCAGATTTTGAATCCCCATTCATTCGGCCAACAGAAGAGCTTCTCGATCGGATAACCCCAATCTCAGCATGAAGAGGAGAATAACCATAGGGCAATGCAAAGGGACCGACAAGCCACTAGATTTAAGATTGCATCTGGTAGGGATTATGTTGTGCAAAACTCACCATATGAAAATTTTTATCTTGGGAGGGATCTTCAACTTCCAGATCTTCTGCCAAAATTTCTTCCTACTTGCTTCGTTAGAAGAAGAGGAGGAAATTTTGAACTGAGAATATAATTTTGAGCCAATAATCCACAAAAGCTTGATAGACCTCCAATCTCCAACCCTCCATCGAAGACCTTTCAGCAGCAACTCTCGTCCCCAAAGAAAACTTCTCCAGAAATAGGAAGGATGTTTACCAGCATCAGCTACCAGGCAAGAAGAATCGTGAAAAATATACTACACTTAATATTGTTTATTATTTAAGTTAATAAATGATTGGTAAATGATTGTTTAATATATTATTCTACCATATAAATTAAAAAAGACATGCTTTTCTATCCAAAAAGACATATCCAAATCCATCTAGATATTTCACGACAGTATCATTCATTCTTAACTATGAAATACATATAATTTGAGAAAAAAATGAAATTTTGTACAACTATATTAATTGATCATGAAACACACCTGATCTAGTCATTTCTTTTCTTGGGCCAGCAATTCCTCCTCTTTGGCCTCTGTGATCTGTTTGAACCTCTTTTGCCTTCAACCATGGCCACAATCCACAAAGGTTTTCCAATTCGAAAAACAACATACCCAACAAAAATTCCAAATACAATTCCACATCCATACCCCATGAACACAACTCTCCACCAAAACCCTTTTTCAAAAATGTCATCTTCTTCATCTAGCACTTGAGAATCATGGTCCTTTTTCGAATCACAATTTGGTAGAGGAAACCCACAGAGTCCGATGTTTCCAATGTAGGAAGAACTCTCGAAAGTAGCAAATTGCTTCCCTTGAGGAATTACTCCCGACAACTTGTTTTGTGAGAGATTCAAAAAGGAGAGAAATGTAAGAGCAACCAACTGAGGAGGAATGTTACCAAACAGTCTATTGGTAGAAAGAT
Organism: Momordica charantia; assembly: GCF_013281855.1. Classification (NCBI taxonomy): domain Eukaryota; kingdom Viridiplantae; phylum Streptophyta; class Magnoliopsida; order Cucurbitales; family Cucurbitaceae; genus Momordica; species Momordica charantia. Next base: position 1,705,738 of record NW_028275165.1, on the reverse strand, counting down.
CTAACCATTCGAGATTGTTCAGATTCCCAAACGACGTAGGAATCCCACCTGTAAGCTTATTGTGTGAAAGGTTGAGACCTTTTAGAGACATGAGAATCCCAATCGACTTTGGTATTTCTCCATTGAAATCATTTCTTGACAAATCAATGGCTTTTAATATCAATAGAATTCTCTCCAACTTTAGCTCTAACCCTTTCAGTGATACCACCACTGAGTCCTGATAGTAAGGGAGTATGTCAGATTCAATTGAAGAGTCGGGTTTTTGGTTTCCCACTTCAACTTCCTTCATAATCATGGCTCTCAAGTTTATAAACAACTTTGATGGCAACGGCCCAGTGAAATGATTGAGCGAGAGATCAATGATTCGTAAATTTTGAAATGAGTATCTGTTCATGGAGTTGTTGATATGACCATAAAATCGATTGGACCGCAGAATAAGAACTCGCAAACTAGAAGCAGCTTCTAACCAATGGGGAAAGTACCCTGTTACAAATATCAATAAAAGTGTAAAAATTGATGTCATTTAGATTAATATTGATAATTACTTGTAAATTCTGGTGCTAATTTTATCAAGTCCACGAGGGGCAGATGTGCTAAGAATATGATTAAAAGATTAAATTTATGCTAAACTATCGAATTAAATTTTTGAGTTTATAAGTGACTAACATAACCTGTTATCTTGTTGTTCCCAAGATCCAAAACTGTAAGATTCTCACAGTTCAACAACGACCGTGGCAATTCTCCTTCTATTTGGTTGTCGTTCAAATCAATGCTCCTCAATTGACTTGCTGGTGGAAAATTTGTTGGAATAGTACCAGAAAAATTGTTCTTTTTCAGATCCAACACTGTAAGAGAAGTCAAGTTTGCTAGACATGGTGGAATTGCACCACTCAAACGATTATTAGATAGACTAAGGATAGCAAGAAAAGTTGCTTGGCAAATTGAAGAAGGGATTTCTCCACTGAACTGATTTTCTGAAGCAGTGTAGATCAACATCCATGGTGGTGGGATGGGAATAGGACCAGAAAAATTGTTCCTTTTCAGTTCCAACAACATCAGAAGAGTCATGTTGAACATACAAGATGGGATTGCACCACTCAAGCAATTATTGGACAAATCTAAGAAATTAAGCTCAGTGGCTTGGCAGATTGAAGGATGAATGTTTCCACTAAGTTGATTATTTGAAGCTGTAAATTGGTTCAATGATGGTGGCAGCATTGGAATGGGCAATTTGAACAAGTTGAAATCAAGATAGATATTGGTTAAATTAGGCAAAGTGAGGAGAACATCTATTCCTGAGGACAAAAAGTTATGAGAAAGATTGATGTGATTCAAACCACCCAGTTCAGAAAACCACTTGGGAATTTCCCCTTGAATTTTACTATCCGAAAGGTCTAGATAGTTCAAGTTCTTTTGATATCTCAAAAAGTAGGGAAATTTTGCTAATTTGTGGGAACCCATTTCAATGTGAACAAGATTCATCGAGCTAACATTGGTAGAGTGTATCGAAAGCTGGTGATTGTTGGAAATGTCAAGCGATTTTAGACTTTGAATTCTCAACAACATGTCTAAATTCAGAACCCCACTAAAATTATTGGACCCCAATGCCAAAGATGTAAGATTCACTTGTCTATAAATAGACTCAAAGATTCCACCTTGCAATTTGTTTTTGCTTAAATCAAGAAACTCTAGTGAGTGGGATCTAAAATCCTTTACAAATCCAGTGAAATGATTATCAGAGAGATCCAAGAAGTTTAAGTGAGGCAATGAAAATAGCCAAGAGGGTATGACACCAATGAGTGAGTTACTTTCCAAATTCAAATGAACAAGATTTGAAAGCCTATCTGCAGAAACATTTGTGGGTAAAGGACCTGAAAATAAATTATATGAAGTAGTCAAGCTGGAGAGCTGGGTGAGGTTGAAAAGAGAATCTGGTAGCTGACCCATGAAAGAATTCATGTGGATTTTGAAATTGGTCAACTTTTGAAGGTTATTCCATGAATTGGACAGCTGACCATTGAACTTATTTACAGAGAGATCAATGGTATTGAGCTGTTTAAGGTTTCCTATTGATTCTGGAATTCCACCAGTTAACTTATTTGCAAAGAGATCAATGGTATTGAGCTGTGTAAGATTTCCTATTGAGTTTGGAATTTCACCAATGAACTTGCATGAACTAAAGTTTATAGATTTCAAGGACTTGGCATTACCAATGGAGTTAGGAATCTCTCCTGAAAAATTAGTTGAAACAAGACTCAGAATTTCAAGAGATTTACTCCAATTAGACATAGGCAAATGGCCATTCAGTCCATAATTATAATCAAGTTGCAGCACACGCAAATTAGGAAAGCTAAAAATGTAATCTGGAAAATTCCCACTCAACCCACTCGAAGAAAGACGAAGAGAAGCTAAAGAGATGGAGAAGTTCTTTAATGAAGAGGGATTGATGCTTGAGAGATATATATTATCAAGTGCAAAATCTCTTAGATTGGTCAAGTTTTTAACAAGCTGATTCATAACTACGTTTGAGAAACTAAGGAGATTCCCAGAAAGATCGAGAGAAACAAGATTAGACAACTGTGAAATTTCTAATGGAACGTCTCCAAGGAAGAAAGATGAGGAAAGATCCAAAACCCTCAAGTTTTTAAACGTTCCAAATTGAGGCGAAAATGGAGATAAAAGGAAAAAATTACGAGAAAGATTCAAGCTTCGAAGGTAAGAGAGGGCAAAAAGGGAGCTGTTGGGATGAAGAGTTCCCTCAAGCCAACTGCAGCTGATGTCAAGCCCGACAACATGGCCTTCTCCTTCCTCGTCACATTTCACACCATCCCACGAACAACAATCCTCGGTCGGGTTCCATGTCGCTGTCTTTGGATAAGATTGCTGGCTGCAACTACTTGATGCAGATTCATTCAAGGAGAAGGCTTTGTTGAACTCCAATAAGGCCATTCTTTCTTTTGGATCGCATAGATGATGAGAGATCACAAGATCAGAATTGTAGAGAAACAGAAGGAAGAAGATGGTGACTTGATATATCGATGCCATTATCATCCTTTTGCGTTTGAAGAAAGTATATGAACTCTTTGAATTTAATACCATTGTAATTGGTTGAGGGGCATTAATTTCTTCACCAAACAATGGAAATGTGTCTCCAATTGTAATAAATGGACTCCAATTTTTAATTTTCCACGGAGATTCTAATATAATTTTAACTAAACATTTTGTTTCTAAATGAACTAATTAAAGATTTAAAAATAGACCTTTAAAATGTTTCAAAAAAAAAAACATAGAAAAGTGAAACTAATTTATATCAAGCAAATTTTGTTTCTGTACCTTTTCAAATGTAAAAAGATGTAGTCAGTGTGTTAGTTAAAGTTTAAAAACGATGTAGGTTAGTGAAAATAATGTTTAGGAGTTTATTACTAAAGATCAAATGTGTTTTAAAACTATAGTTAATGTTTACACTTCGATTGATGGATTTTTTTTAGGTTAAGGACTAAAATCTTTACAAACTTAAAAGTGCAAGGATCTAGATTGATAGATATTATAGTTCATAAGTTAAATTGTCACAAATTTTAAACCACATATAGAGATTTATATCTTTTAAATTGTTACATCTAAATCATTATGTAAATTAAAATAGTAAAAAAAGTGTTTTTTAACCTGTAAGAATGGTCAACATGAGCATAGCTCAACGATTAAGGTATCATGCTCCTCTTTTGGAGGTCTAAAGTTCAATACCTCATCAACACACACCTCTTGCCCTCGAGATTACTGTCATCTTACTCTTACTGCTCCACATACCTATTTGCTTCGAAGTTGAGTTCTAACTTAAGCATTCGAGTACATTCGAGTTGAAACTTCTTTCGATTAGTAGTGAAAGAAAGAGCCCGACAAAGATTGACTTATTGCTGACTTATTGCTTCCTATCAACCTCTGTAGTAGCATTTGACTAAAGAAGGAAAAATGAGTTACTTCCCATAGGGAAAGAAATTTGGGAAGTATATCCAATGGTAAATGATATCATATTACTTATATAGTTCATATAAGATACATCGGTCAATTGAATATACTTGATGTACTACAAACGATAGATAAACCTTGATGTACTATAGCTGATATACCTTATATTATGTACTTCATATACCTGTATATGAGTTAACTAATATACTTAGTATGAAAATGAAAAGTACATATTGATAAATTTATAATTTTTAGAATGATTACATAATTTTCAGAAACAATGCTAAAAATTGTTATAATAATAGACCTTTTATCAATTGATTCATGGTATTAATATATGTTCCTAATGTGAATAATATTATTTCCTTTTTCCAGTGAATCTTATCGAATTTGTAGTAATTATCACAATTTAGACCGGTGATCAGACAAAAATCTTTTAGGCAGAACTCTTGTTATATTTCCTTGAATTTTAGAGGTCAATATTCATATTATTGACTGGTTTGTGTATTTTTCAATATTTAAGGGTTTAAATTTGACAATGCTTCGTAAGTTTAAGGTGGTGATTAATCTAACTAAAAGTTCGGAGATATGATTGTAACAATTTATATGATTAAGGAGGGGTGACACAAAAGATGCCAGATTTACAAAATTAGAAGTTCGTCTTTGCAAACATTTACAAATATGGCTAACATAAGAAAGGACTCCAACCAAGAGCTTAGAGGATGGATAACTTTTAGACCCAACTTGAATGTATAATGTTTATTACTAGATCCTAATACACAATTCACTCTGTGATTAGCTTGGTTGAGAATAATTCAAATGAATTTATTAAACTTCAAACCTAAAGTGATATTTGAAAAGAAAACAATATCAAAGGGGGTTTAAGAAACAAAATTTTGTGATTAATGATATTCTACCCATTTTAGAGTGTTACAGGCATTTAAAAATGCCAAAGGGATGTCAAAATACCACAGACCAAAAGTCTTAAAAACAACTATTAAATGCAAATGGAATAAAATAAGACCTAGGAAATGAAAACTCAATTGAGCATCAATTGAGAAGTCTAAATGCTAACAAAAAAATGTAGAAATGCTCCAAATTGTCTTAAGCACTCACTTGGTTTGATGAGAGAACGTTTGATATCACAAACTCTCAAGAGGTGCAATCTAGATAGGTACCTATTCACAAATGGGCACATTTTGATTCTTCCCCCAACCACAACTTTTTTCATGCTATCTTCTCATCATTCTCTTATTGACTTGTAACATTGTAAAAAAACTTGCGCTAAAAAATCTTTTCTCTTCTTGTGCATTAGCTACTTGTGCATTAGCTAGCCTAATTTGAAGATGTAATGTGAATTAAGCTTCTTAAATTTTCTCACCCCCGTCGATACATGCGATAGATTAATGGTAGGATTCCTATCGAGTGGTTATGAAATTTTTTTTAATCTTAATAATTAATATGTTGTAAACTTCTCTTCTCTACATCCGACCATGACTCTTTGAGAGAGTGCTTAAGAGAAGTTAGATGAGTGGTGACTCTACTCCTCATCCTGTAAATCTGATAACTCAAAAGATCAAAGCAAGAGAAATAATGGGAAACCACTACCATGATAATCATAGTGAAAATAAATGATAATTTTTTTTAGTACAACACGTACAATCTCTTGATTGGAGATATACCGCTTCCTTTACGAAATATATGGGTATTAATTGTCAAGGTTTTCAACCGTATTTTAATAATAATTGAGTCGGAGGAAATTGAAATAATAAATCCAAATATGAATCAGTCAAAGATGAATCAGTAGAATATATGTATGTATGTATGAAAAGAACCCTTATTTTAAAATCTTTGTTGAAAATTCAAATGGGAGAAATGATGGCGATGCTATTTTCGTTGTTGGACAAGGAAATTAATGTCCTCCCTCACCTCATTTACGTTGGAATTAAATTCAACAAATTTGTTGATTTTTCAAACCCTAACAAAAATGAAACCACAATATATTTATTTTGTTTTGACAAAAAAGGATGATGGGATTGCTACGAAGTTCCAAAAGAGTCTACATCAAAATTTATTAGCCGACTAATTCTCTCTTTTCTATTCTCTGCCTCATTTGAATTTAGGATATTTGTAATGGGTGGTTAAGTATTTTGTCATATTTTCAAATGGAGCAACTTCTATTGAATTTCGCCTATATGGAAAAATATTTATGAATTCTTAATTTTTAGATTTTTGTTTATTTCAATTTTACACTCAGGTTTATGTCAGTAATATTAAGGTATATATTAGTTATTGAAGTACGCACGTACTAGGTGTTGATGCAGAATTTCGCCGAATCTACAGGTCGGTCACTAGCTAATTGAGCAAGCTGTCGAAGTCCGACCCCAAGCGACAATGGGACCTGCACAGGAAAAAAATATTATGACGCCCAAGTTAGAATGAGCTCGAACTATAGTAGATCGTTCTCAGACAGAATTACGTACTTGATATATGAGGTGGAGTGTTCCTTAAACTGTTGGGCGAGTCGTTCTGACCGGCGGTTACAGTTTTCAACCCCTTAGATCGGTGGTCGCTCGTTGTGAGTTACGTGGACGGCTAGGATCACTTCTGGGATCGTATACATAAGGTATCCCCTCAGGTCTTCATTTTTCACCCTTTCAGACAAATTCACTCTCAGTTCGAGATCTCCAGGTCGCTTCTTTAGAGATCAGTTTTCTTTCTTAGTTTTGTTTTCTTCTTAGTCGGTTTTGTAGGCATGTCTAGTGTCACGGTCGTACATTTTTCAACCGTGCGGCGCCATGATTGAAGCTTGACCATGGCAAGCCTTACGAGGAACTCTAGCCCCAATACACCTTTCGCACCCTTTGTGGCTTAGTCGAACCTTAGGCGAACTTCTTCGTTCCTCGACCGAGCTTCACTTGCATGCAGAATTCTAACTTGTCTCGGCAATGCACGTCACCTGTACGTGCATTTTAATTCTTTCGTGACTCTTGCCGGCTTGCCTCTACTCTAGGTCCCCACAACTCTACCTTGCCTCTACTCTAGGCCAAGGTTCTCAAAACACGGCGTCAGGATGTAATCGGGCTTCGCTGCTCACTTGGACACGAATACTGAAATGCAGGTTTCATCGCCAAAGTAGGCTATGGCGACAACCTAGATTTCGTCGCCGAAGCCAGCTTTGGCAACAAAAACAGGATTGTGTCACCAAAAACCTATCGCAACGGGGCAACAAGGACGACTTGGGCAACGATTTTTTTTCGTCGCAAAAACCTTTTGGCAATGAATTTCTACTCTTTAGCGACGAATTTCATCGTCGCAAAGCCTAAAATTATTGTAGTGAATGATGTTTCTTTTATAAGGATGAGGCGAGGCAAAATTTTATTTTAACAAATGTGATCTAGATTTTTTGATTTTTGTTTTTACTTACTATTTTTTCCATTATTCTTTTATAATTAATGTTATTTTTCTTTTAGAATATTTGTGTCTGCTTTAAAATTTATTAGCTTAATGTCCTAATAGATTCAAATTTTATAATAATTTTAGCATGTTTGTTACTTAATATTTGAGATGAATAATAGACAAAAAAAATAAAAAAAATAGTTATTTCAAAATTAAATATTAAATCTTATTTTATTGTAAGAGTTTATTATAATTTTTAAGAAATCGTCATAAATTTTATAATATTGAAGTGTTATTTGAATGAAAAGTTTGAAAGTTATTAGTAATTCCCTAATATATCTTTTATTTTTGAATTAATAGATAGGTTAATATAAAACATTAACAATTTTTATAAAACAAAAAATTGTATAAAACTAATTTTAATCATTAATAAAATTTTAAATGATATAATATTCTATTAATAATAATAGATAGGCTATATTATTTATATTTCATGATAAAAATTATTGTAATAATTATAAAAGATTATGTAATTAGATATAGATTCGTTCTAGGTAATTAATTAGTTAAATAAAAAATCCACAATTCACTGCCATCAGAAAAATTATCTAAAATGATTTGTAAATTGTCAAATCAACTCACTTCTAAATTCATAAATATTTTGAATGGTCGAAAATAACTTGGAAATTGTCCAAACGATTGAAGTCATTGAAATTTGTCCAAATTCATTAGGCCAGCTGTCTTCCACCAATGCTTGTCCAAAATATAAAATAAATAAATAAACCAAATATTTCTCTTTCTTTTTCTTTTTCACGTGCTGAATGAAAAAGAAATAAAAAGAAAGGTGTTATAATTTAAGGCCAACTTAAAAAAAAAATATATATATATATATATATATATAGCAAAATTAGTAAAATAGCAACTATGTTTTCGTTTTTCAAATATAGCATTTTTTCAAAAATAAAATGAGGCTCATGTATTAAATGACAACATTGCCATGCAGGCCCAAATCCGAGTCCAGAAAACCTTACATTTCGATTTTCCTCTGATTTCCATGTGATATAAATGTGATATACTAGTGTGTGTGTGATATATTACTGATATGAGTGTGTGATATACTACTGATATGTATATCTGATATACATGTGATATACTATTTATATGAGTGTCCGATATACTACTGATATGAGTGTTTGATATACTACTGAAATGACTGTTTGATATACTACCGATATGATTGTCTGATATACTATTGATGTAATAATCTGATTTAAATATGATATGATGTTGATTTTACTTTAACAGATGAATGAAATATGGTATTTTAATTCAAAAGTGCAACAATATTCAAAATTAGAATAAATAGATAACATTTTCAATATGCTAGCACCAACCCAAATAGAAATCTTTTAAAATTAGTGCATCTAATTCGCCAAATATCTGAAAATAGCCCACAAGATACATTGATATTAAACCTAAATGGGAACTTTGTAAGATTTGGATCGAGGGAGTTTAACTTGATTACAAGTCTAAACTGTTTTAATGAATATCCTAATATTGACCAGATTCAGGTGTACATTAGATGTATATCAGAGGTACATTAGATGTATATCGGAAGTATATCAGAGGTGCATCGAATGTACATCATATATAAATTAAATGTATATCAGATACAGATATACATCAGATGTAGATTAGATGTATATCAGATATCATAAAGGTAAAATTGAAATAATAAAAATTCCGAAAATAAAAATTTAAATATTTTGCAATATTTGAAAATTTTAAAAACTGGTGGCATTCTCTGAAATACATAAAATATTTTTTGCTACCTACTACAAATACCCTACAATTTATAATTAAAATGCAATTAAAAAGAAAAAATAAAGAACTCAATATAAAAACTTGAAGCTAAAAGCACAGTTTGGCAGGCATTTATCATGGCTGTGCTAATATATCAAGTGTGCAGCTTCTTCCTTCTCTGCTTTCTCTGCAATTTTCTTGTCAATTCTCATCATCTCTGTGATCCAAAAGAAAGCTTGGCTCTATTGGAGTTCAAGAAAGGGTTTTCATTGAATGAATCTTCGTCAAGTAGTTGCAGTAAGTTGTGGGGGCAAACTTTTTATCCAAAGACAGCGACATGGAAGGAGAGCACGGATTGCTGCTCATGGGATGGCGTGGAGTGCGATGAAGAAGGAGAAGGCCATGTCATTGGACTTGACATCAGCTGCAGTTGGCTCACTGGAACTCTCCATCCCAACAGCACTCTTTTCACTCTCTCCCACCTCCAAAGTTTGAATCTTTCTTCCAACTCTTTTAATTTATCTCCACTCTCCCCTCAATTCGGAACGTTTCAGAAATTGAGGGTTCTGGATCTTTCCTCATCCTCCTTTAAAGGGGACGTTCCAATCGAAATATCACATTTTTCTAAGTTGGTTTCTCTCGATCTTTCTTCGAATTACCTCAAATTCTCCAACTTTGTTATGAATCAGCTCGTTCACAACCTAACCAATTTAAGGAATTTTGCAGTTGCTGGTGTGGATCTCTCAGGCATCACACCCACTTCTTTTACCAACCTCTCTCTCTCTTTAGCTTCTCTTCGTCTTTCTTTGTGTGGGTTGAGTGGGAATTTTCCAGCCCACATTATGAGTCTTCCAAGTTTGCGTGTGTTACAGCTTGATGCTAACAATGAACTCAAGGGACATCTGCCCATCACTAATTGGAGTAAATCTCTTGAAATTTTAGATCTTGGATCAACTAATTTTTCAAGAGAGATTCCTAACTCCATTGGTAATGCCAAGTTGTTGAGGTATTTAGACCTCGGATTCTGCAAGTTCACCGGTGGAATTCCAAAATCAATAGGAAACCTTACACAGCTCAATTCCATTGTTCTCTCTGGAAATAAGTTGAATGGCCAACTTCCGGATACATGGAATAACCTTCAAAAGCTGACTAATTTTGTAATCGATTCAAATTCTTTTGAGGGTCAGCTGCCAAATTCTGTTTTCCACCTCACCCAGCTCTCCAACTTGGCAGCTTCATCTAATTTCCTTTCAGGTTCTTTGCCTGCAAATGTTTCTTTGAAAAATCTTATTGATTTGAGATTGGAAGACAACTTATTCATTAGTGTCATACCTTGTTGGATATATGAACTGCCTCGCTTAAACTACCTGGATCTCTCTCGTAACAATTTCAATGTTTCCATGGGGGATTTCATATCCAACTCCTTGGAGTTTCTTGGTTTAAGTGGAAACAACTTGCAAGGTGAAATCTCTGAGTCTATTTATACACAACCGAATCTTACAACTTTACTCTTGGGGTCGAATAACTTAAGTGGGGTTTTGAATTTAAACATGATGTTGAGAATTAAAAGTCTGACATGGCTTGAAATTTCCAACAATAACCAACTTTCAGTACACTATACCAATGTTAGCTTTGGGAGTAATCTTGTTCGCATTGATATGGGCTCCTTAAAATTAGAAAAATTCCCCTACTTTTTAAGACATCAGAAGAACTTGAACCATCTAAACCTTTCAGATAATCAAATTCAAGGGGAAATTCCCAAGTGGTTTACTGAATTGAGTGTTCTGATTACCCTGGATCTTTCTCATAATTTTTTGTCCTCAGGAATAGAGCTTCTCATCACTTTGAATAATCTTGGCCAGCTCATTCTTGATTTTAACTTGTTCAATAAGCTACCCATTCTTATGCTATCACCATTATTGTACGGATTTAGTGCTTCAAATAATCAACTTAGTGGAAATATCCATCCTTCAATCTGCCAAGCCACCAACCTTAATTTCCTAGATTTGTCCAATAATAGCTTGAGTGGTGAAATTCCATCTTGTATGTTCAACTTGAATGCGCTTCAGTTTTTGGAATTGAAAAGGAACAACTTTTCCGGTGCTATTCTCATCCCACCTCCAGTGATTATTGTTTACACTGCTTCAGAAAATCAGTTGACTGGAGAAATTCCCCCTTCAATCTGTCATGCCACCTACATTACTATCCTAACTCTCTCTAATAATCACCTAAGTGGTACAATTCCCCCATGTCTAACAAACATGACTTATCTTTCAGCATTGGATTTGAAAAGTAACAACTTTTCTGGGACTATTCCGACCATTTTTTCGAGAGGAAGTCAATTGAGAAGCCTTGATTTGAACAACAACCAAATGGAAGGAGAACTGCCACCATCTTTGTTGAACTGTGAGAATCTTCAAGTTTTGAACATTGGGAATAACAAGATAACAGGTTACTTCCCTCACTGGTTACAATCTGCGTCGAGTTTGCAAGTTCTTATCCTTCGATCCAATCGATTTTATGGTCATATCAACAACTCCATGACACGGCACTCTTTTCCAAACCTGCGAATCATTGATCTGTCACGCAATTATTTCAGCGGGCCACTGCCGTCAAACTTGTTTAAAAACTTGATAGCCATGAAACAAGTTGAAGCGAGAAACCAAAAACTGCACCCTTCATTTGAATCTGCCATTCGACCTTTCTATCAAGACACAGTGGTGGTATCATTGAAAGGGTTGGAACTAAAGTTGGAAAGAATTCTACTTATATTCAAAGCTATTGATTTGTCGAGTAACAATTTTAGTGGAGAAGTACCAAAGTCAATTGGGATGCTCATATCTCTAAAAGGTCTCATCCTTTCACACAACAAGCTTACAGGCAGAATTCCTACGTCGTTTGGGAATCTGAACAATCTCGAATGGTTAGATCTTTCTTCGAATAGACTATCTGGTAACATTCCTCCTCAGTTGGCTGTTCTTACATTTCTCTCCTTTTTGAATCTCTCACAAAATCAGCTCTCAGGACCAATTCCCCAAGGAAAACAGTTTGCTACTTTCGAGAATTCTTCGTACATCGGAAACCTTGGACTGTGTGGGTTTCCTCTGCCAAAATGTGATGCAGAAAAGGATCCTAAACCTCAACTACAACATGACGAAGAAGATGACATTTTTGGAAAAGGGTTTTGGTGGAAAGTTGTGTTCATGGGGTATGGATGTGGAATGGTATTTGGAATATTTGTTGGGTATATTCTTTTTCGAATTGGGAAACCTCAATGGATTGTGGCAATGGTTGAAGGCAAAAGAAGTTCACAGAGACAAATGGCAAAGAGGAGGAATTGTTGGCCTAAGAAAAGAACTGACTAGAGGAGTTGCGTTTCATCATCAATAAGTAGTTAGTACAAAATTTTCAATTTCTCAAATTAGATGCATTTCGTGTAGTCATGATCAATGTACGGTGCTATTGTGAATTATTTGTTGACTGTCAATTTTCACGTTTTTTGTGTTTTGATTTCACAGTTTAAAATATGTTTTTAAATTCAAGAAACATTTAAAGTACTTGCAAGTAAATTTAAGGTGGTTTTAGGACGTGTTTGGGAGTGATTTTGGCATTTAGAAAATTGATTTTTATAGTATCGCTTTGAGGATGATTTTGAAAAATCAATTATACTTAAATTTGTTTTTTCTAAAATCACTGATTCCAGCATCACTCTCAAACACATATTTAATATGTTTCTAGAAAGTATGCTATAAACGTTATGAGATTAAATTCAATAAGTTCATATGCCTTCCAATACGAGATTAAATTTAATGGTGAGAAACACATTCATAGCTTATGTATATGAGAGAAATATTTGTTTCATTATGTTTTATTTTACACGTGTTTTAAAGCTATAGTTACTAAACCATCTTCACGTACTAAATATGAATGTTTACACTTTGACTGATGAAATTTTTTAGGTTGGACTAAAATCTTTTACCAACTTAAAATATAAAGATCTAAATTGATAAATACTAAAGTTCATGAATTAAATTGTTACAAGTTTTAAACCATATATAAAGATTATATCTTTTTAAATGGTTACATATGAAACTTCAACAACTAAATCATTATGTAAATTAAAATAGTAAAAATTGTATTTTTTAATTGTCAACATGATTATAGCTCATTGGTTAAGGTATATCACTATAAGAAAAATGGCTTTTAGGGATGTTTTGTAGCGACGAAAGATCAATTTTTTCGCTAAAAAAACGACAAAGAGGTAATTCGTCCCAAATTTTGGTGACAAGAAGGTATTTCGTCACTAAATGTATTTCATCGCAAATAATAGCATTGAAAACATATTTAGTCCCTAAAAAGGCGCATTTTGAAAATAAAACAAGGCCGTTTTGTTGTAGGCAACGATACATATTTGGTTAAAAAACAAGTTTTGTCCCTGTACAAGTTGGTAACGTTTTAGTCTCTGTACTTTTCTTAAAGTAACAATTTAGTCTATGAACTTCAACTTGTAACGATTTAGTCCCTGTAGTTTAAAATTTATAACAATTTAGTCTCTATCGTAATTTTTTTTATTAAGATGATGTGTCAATCATAAAACAATTTAATCTTTCTAATTCATAAACATATTTGGTCTCTCTTTAGTTTATCAATCTATACATATAAGAAACTTAGCAAAAAAAAAAAAAAAACTAAATTGTTACCGACTTTAAATTCCAATGACTAAATTATTACCTATTAAAGTTTAAGGACTAAATTGTTATTAATTTGAAAGTACATGGACTAAATCGTTACAAATTAAAGTTCAGAGATTAAATTATTACTTTCGTAAAAGGTACAAGGACTAAAAATATTTTTTAACCTACATATTTTCTTCGCCACCATAAAACAACGCTGTTTTGAGGTGAAAAAAACCCTTAGGTAAATTTATTTGTTTTTGGAAACTTATTTTTGCTTGATTTGTCCTTTAATATCCTATTTTTGTGTAGATTTATTTGCAGATAGGGGGTTATTTTTCCCCGGAGTTTGTTGGTTCATCTTGGGGCTCGGCATTTTATTTGGTACAATTTTTATTCTTTTGATTTTATTTAAAAATATGTGTATGATTCAGTTTGGAATATTTGTTAGGAACTTGAAGGTTTGGAATCGGTTTAGATTTTATTTAAAGTATGTATATTTGAATTAGATTGTAATCGATTTGGAATTTGCGCTTTAAATATATTTTAGAATTTGATTAAATTTTAGTTTATTATTGTTGTTGTTAGGTTTTTTTTAGTTTATTATTATTGTTGTTATGGTTCACTAGCATTTATTCTTGACCGTGGATTGTGGATTTTGTTTAAGTTTATTGACGGAGCTTTTGATTTTGAGTATGATATTGGCGTAGTGGGGGAGACTTTGATGCTTTTGTGGGATGTTTTTTTTTATTATTATATTAATTGATGTTTGTTGTTAGTGTCTTATGTTTTAGATTTACTTATTAAAGGATTCCACATATCCAGTCGATTGGGTCTAATCCTTTCCGATTGAATCTCAAAACTTCGAACGGTCAGATTCGATTCAGTCCTCATTCTTTCTTAAATAAAGCTCGCGCTTGAGCTTTTAATAGCATGGGCAGGTCGGCCGAGGGGTGGAGGATGTATTATGGAGTTTAGTGTTGAATTTAAAACTTATTTTGAGTTTGTAGTTTGAGATTATAAAGTTTGTTGATCTTGAACTTTTGATGGGCTTGTTGGAGTTTGAACTTTTAATTTATTGTTGGAGCTTGAACTTTTGGATGTGTTTTATGTTTTTTCTTGGAACACTATAAGAAAAATGGATTTTGGCAATATGTTTGTAGCAACGAAAATTGCATTCTTTGCTCGGTGACGAAAGGAAAAAACGTTGCAAAACAAGCAACTAAAATCGCAATGTGAATTTTGATTTAGATTTTGTTGTTGAAGCTTTTGGTTGATTTTATGCCTTATGTTTTAGATCTATAGAATTGAACGTCAACTTTTGAATGTAAACTTTGTTTGTTGTTGGAGCTTGAAACATTTGGATATAGAGTGTAATAAGTTTTTTTTGGAGCTTTAGAATTATATTTTTTTGTCTTCTATGGATGTGAAGTTTGTTGTTGGAGATTGAATTTTTGAACGTGTCTTATGTTTATTGTTGGAACTTAAATTTTTGAATGTGCTGTATGTTTGTGGTTAGAGTTTGAAACTTTTGAATACGAAGTTTGTTATGGAGTTCATTGTTAGAATTTTTATTTTGTTGTTGGAGCTTTTGAATGTGTCTTGAATGGAGCTTATGTAAATATGTTCCATGAATGTTTCTTATGTTTGTTATATTTTGATTTGAATTGTATTTTTAGTTCGCCAAGAAGGTCGATCACATGTTATTATTTGTGCAGGATTGAAATAATAATGTCTAATGATCATGTCGAGTTATGCTTGATTATCCGATAAACTTGTCACTATTATTGTAATAAATGCTATGTAAAGAACGTATATTTTATATTAAAATTATGTACATTTTGAATTTGAAGTTTGGATTATGTTATGGATTATCCCAGTTTAAGTTTAATGTGATTTATATAATTTAACTTTATTATAATTTATCATATTTTTTAGAATCACAGGAAATATATATATCTTTATATTGAGCCACAAAATCACATAATGTCACAATAAAAAAAGGGAACAAATAACATATAAGTAAAAAAAAAAAAAAAAAGCATGACAAAACAAATTGTCGTCGCATAGTCATTTTTGCTACTTTCATCGCTGGACTTAGCGACGGAAAGTAGCTTTTTTAGCTAGAGGTAGCAACGAGAACATCTTTCGTTGCTCGAGTTAGTGACGAAACATGTTTTCGTCGCGGGAGTCCTTTAGCGACTTCGTTCCAGTAACTGAGCTGGTGACAAATATTTTTTCGTCACTGAACACCTTCAACGATAACAATCTCGCTTTAGTGACGAAAACATTTCATTGCTGAAGCCAAATTTTCTTGTAGTGTATATATCATGCTCCTCCCTTAGAGGTCTAAGGTTCAATCCCTCATCGACGCACACTCTCGTTCTCGAGATTACTGTCCTCTTACTCTTACTATCCCACATACCATTTGCTCCGAATTTGAGTTCTAACTTAAGCATCAGAGTGCATTCGAGTTGAAACTTCTTAGGATTAGCAGTGAAAGAAAGAGCTCGCCAGAGATTGACTTATTGCTTCCTATCGACCTCTGTAGTTATATATATAACTTATACTGATGTACTCACATAAGTTCTAGTTCCAACTAATATATTTAGTATGAAAACTACGTCAATGTATATATTATTTATAATTGATATATCTTATATATAATATATCAATTGATAAATTGGTAATTTTTAGAATGATTATATAGTTTTCAGAAACAATGCTAAAAACTGTTATAATAACCCTTTTATTAATTGATTCGTGGTACTTGAAATATATGAAAGATATGTTCCTAATATGAAGAATATTATTTCATTTTCCTAATGAATCTTATCGAATTTGTAGTAATTATCACAATTTAAATTCGTGATCAAATAAAAATCTTTTAGGTCGAACTCTTGCTATATTTCCTTCAATTTTAAAGGTCAATATTCATATTCTTGACTGGTTTGTGTATTTTTCAATATTTGAGGGTTTAAATTTGACAACGCTTCATAAGTTTAAGGTGGTGTGATAAGTCTTGATTAAAAGCTAAAAATAATAGGTTTTCATGTTGGAGGTTATTTAGGATGGAAAGTATATGTTCATGCATATAATTTAGGGATAATGTGCATATTTTGTGATTAAGAACTTGGGCATTTAGTTATAGGTAAATGAGGGCTAATTGGATTTGGCTTTTTAATCCTTGTGTTTTAAATTCATGTTCCCAACAATTTCACCAATTTTTATCCCAAATCTGGTTGCTCATTCAAGCAATTTACAAATTAAATTTTCAAAGAAAATTAATCCCTGTGGAGATGAACTTGGAGTATTTCCATATTATTACTTGTGACAGTGTGCAATTGTACTTACTACTCTCGAGCTATTAAGCAGAGGCGCAATATGGTGATTGATCATTGATCAAGCTGAAAGTTCAAAGATATGATTGTAACAATTTGTATGATTAAGGAGTGGTGATATAAGAGATGCTAGATTTACAAAGTTATAAGGTTGTTGTAGGATATTCTTTGCAAACATTCACAAATATGGCTAACATTAATGAATGACTCCAACCAAGAGCTTAGTTAGAAGGATGGATAACTTTTAGACAAAACTTAGAATCTATGATGGTTATTCCTAGATCCCAAGATACGACTCACTTTATAATTAGCTTGATTGAGACTGATCCAATGAATCGATTAAACTTCAAACCTAAATTGATATTTGAAAAGAAAATAACACCAAAGGGAGTTTAAGAAACAAAATTTTGTGGTTAATTTTAGAGCGTTACAAGCATTTAAAAAGGCCAAATAGAGGTTCAAAATACCAAAGACAGAAGTCTTAAAAATTCAAATAGGAGCTTGGCTCAACGGTCATTAACATATGTCTTTGACTAAGAGGTTCTGAAGTTCGAATCTCCCACCCTCACTTGTTGTACTCGAAAAAATAAAAAAAAAATCTTAAAAACGACTATTAAATACAAATTGAATAAATAAAACCCAGAAAATGAAAACTCAACCGAACATCAATTTGAGAACTCTAAATGTAGGGTGGGTGCCTAAAAACTTGAGCTAAAAAATCATTGTCTCTTCTTGTGCATTAGCCAGCCTAATTTGAAAACGTAACGTGAAAGGTTTAGGTTTTTGAATTTTCTTTGACTTAGCTTTTTATAATAGCTCATTCGGTACATGAACTAGATCAATGGTTGGATTCATATGGAGTGGTTTTGAAATTCTTTTCATCCTAATAATTAATATGTTGTAAACTTCTCCTCTGTACATCTCACCAACGACTCTATGAGAGAAGGTTTAAGAGAAGTTAAATGGACGTTGACTCTACTCTTTCTTCTGTAAATCTGTTCACTCAAAAGATCAAGGCTAGAGAACATGAAAATCATAGTGGTAATAATGGTAATTAATTACAAGGTTTTAAACAGTATATCAATAATAATTGAGCTGGAGGAAATTGGAATAATAATCCTGTAAGGGAAATTTTAAGACATTCTCTTGCAAAGCTAATTTTTTATATTATCTTTGTTGTTGTCTGCCTAATTTTCCTTTTATCTAATCTACAGTTACTCTCAGAAAGAAGAAAAAAATGTAGTCTATGAAAATATTTGTGTAAGAATCTTTTAATTTTATTATTATTTTTTTAAGTATAACACGTGAGGGACATGAGATTCGAACCCACGATTTTTGATTATACATAGTATTTTAAACCATTAAACTAAGTTGAAGTTGACCTATATTAAAATCTTTGTTGCGAGATCAATTATGGTGATGATAATTTCGTTACTCGACAAGGAAATTAACGTCTCCTCCCCAATCATTTAAGATGGAATTAAATTGGAAAAACCTAACAAAAATGTAACCGGAACATATTTATTATGTTTTGGCAAACAAGTTGATGGGATTGCTATGAAGTTTCAAAAGTCTACATCAAAATTGATGAGATAGACTGATTCTTTTTCTTCCCTTTTCTCGCCTTAATAGAAGGACATGTTTGGTTGTCAATTCAAATTTTATTTATTAATTTTAAATTTTTTGAATCAAATGCATTTTACGGATTTATTTTTCAAAAATTGTTTTGGATCCTGTGATCAAATAGTGAAAATTACGAAAAAAAGAAAAGAAAATTATGTTTTTTTGTGTTTTCGGATTTTGAATTAAACTTTAAAATGCAGAATTAAAGTTAAAAATAAAGCAAAAAATTCTTGATAGATATATTATCTCATGTTATAAACTCATTTCATTTTTTTTTATTAAAATTAAAATATGTAAAATATAATATATCATAAATGATACGTTATTGTAAAATAATAATTATACAAAATTTATAATAAAAATGTTGATAAATTAATTAATATTATTTTCGATTGAACTAAATATTTAGCCTGTGACTACTACTAATTTATAAATATATTACCAAACACACATTGAACAACCTTTTAAATTGTGATTCTGTAAGAGTGTTTTCGTAATTTTGAGTTTTTTTTAAAAAGAAAAAGAAAAGAAAAGAATAAAAGAAAAGAAAAGAGAAGTGGGAAAGTGAGATGTGTGTGTTGTGGAGGAAGCCAGGTGGAGATGAAAAACAAAAGGAAAAAAAAAAAGAGGAAACAGAGAAGAAAACCAAAGAAAAAGAAGAGAAGGAAAAAAAAGAAAAGGAAAATGATTGGAAATTGAAGCAAAGGGAACGTGAAGTGGGTTTTGGTTGGAAATAAATTGGGGTATAACCAAGTTGGAATTTGTGTACTGTATGTCCCATTTGTAAGGAAAATGAGAGAGAAAGAAGTGTAATTGGATTGTAGAGAGAGAATTGGGTTATTGATTAAATTTATGGTTTGATTTGAAGAATTGTAGAGTTTAATTGGGAATTGAGTGTGAATTGAAATTTCATTGGTTATTATTTAAGGACGATCGGAAATTGGAGCAGCGTACCAACCCAATTCACCTCATTCATTGGATTTGTGAGTGATTATTTTACTAAATATTTTAAGATATCTATTATAGAACTTCAAGAAAATATTTATTGCGTATGTTTGATTATTTCTGTTGAGAAATTGAGTTTGCTGAGAATTTATGAATGCTTATGAGAACATAGAAATGTTTTATGATTTTTTGAGAAACTGTTGTGTTTATTGAATATGATTAGAAAGAAACATGTTTAGAAGTGATTTGAGAAAGAAATGTTCTTAGAAAGAAGAAAAAGAAGAATTTTAGAACTGTTTATAAGATTGAGAATTTTATGCAGAAATAAGTTTTCAAACCACCATATTATTGTATTCAAGTGATTACTCGTATGCTATGTGAATGTGTTTCTATAGTATACCCAGAAATAGAAGGTCTTTGGGACCATTTTACTCCACGCTGAGAGAAATACTCTGTTGTGTATATTGAGATTACTCTATGCCAGTAGACTAGAAATAAAATTATTCTGCTGTGCGTATTGGGATTACTCTGTGCCAATAGACCAGAATAGAATGTGGGTACATATGTGGTGTTGAATTTTCTTAACCTGTTTTAGATTTGAAAGAAAATATTTGATAAGTATTCAGAAAGTGTTTTTAGAAAGTATATGTTGTTACAAGTTATGCTCAGAAAATTACTGAATTTTAGTTGCTCAAGTTATTTGAAGTTTTAACAAGAATGTTTATTATTTCAGCTTGATGAAGCTCGTCTTAAGAATTGAAATTTTAGTTGTTTTTATGGAATAAATTTTACGAAATTATTTTCTTAATAAAATGCCACTCACTGAACTTCCAAGCTCACTGTTTATCATTGTTTTTCTCCACCAGGCTGCACCTGAATTTCATAGAGATAGCCGACCAGTTTCTGCCACCCACCGTCTCAGAATTTGCATATCATTTTGTATGTACATCTAGAATGACTCATACTGGAATAATTGTACCTTTTGTGGTTGTACAGCATGTTTAAAAGTCGTGGCCGAGTAGTTATTTTTTAGATAAATTATGTTACACTTTATGTTTTATATGTTGAAGAATAATCTAAATTAGTTTTAGAAATTTAGAAAGAAGTTGACTATAGACTTGGTAGATGGTTGAGGGTCTATGGTCGGCACGTTTTGTCCTATAATTAGTAGGTGTTCAGGGCGGGTCGTGTCAGATTCAATTTTCAAATCTCCTATCAAACATATGTTCAAGAATACTTAAAATAAAGAAGTTTTCTATTAAAATTTATTTTCTCGGATCACCAACTAAACAGAGAGTTCAAATGTGAGAAATATATTTTTGTTGTTGGACAAAGGAAATTAATGTCCTCTCTCCACTCCTGTATGATGGAATTAAATTCAAAAAGTTGGTTGATTTTTCAAAACCTAACAAAAATGAAATTGAACATCTTTATTTCGTTTTGGCAAAAAAAAGTTGATGGATTGCTACGAAGTTTCAAAAGTCTACATCAAAATTTATGAGACAGACGACTAATTCCTTCTTTTTCCATTCTCTGCCTTATTTAATATATGGTATTTATAATAGATGGCTAAGTGCACGTTTGGTTGGTAATTCAAATTTTGTTTCTTATTTTCAGATTCATTGAACGCAATTGATTTAGGGTTTGACAGATTTATTTTTTAAAATTGTTTTCAAATTTTGTGATCTAAATAGTAAAAATTATGAAAACAACTTTTTTAGGGTCTGTTTGATAATGTTTCTTGTTTCTGTTTCTTTATTAAAAATAAAGAAAAATGTATTGCATGGTTTCAATATCCAAGAATTCTCGTATGATCAAACAATCTTTTTATTTATGTTTTGAAATAAATTGGAAATAGGAACAAGAAATTAGAAACTTGTATGGTTGTTTCCAAATTTTTTATATAATTGTGAGAATGTTCTCAAAAAAGTAGAAACAAGAAAAAAGTTAGTTGTAAAATGCTCAGATTTCTTAAGAAAATTGGAAACGAGAAATAACAAACGACAACGTTACCAAACGAGCTCTTAAATTTCCATTGTTTTCAGATTTTGAATTTGAAAGTTTAAGATGTAGAATTACATTAAAAAAGATAAAAACTTTGATAAATATATTATTCATGTAATCAATTCATTTTATTTTTGTTTAAATTGTATAACATTTTAAAATAATAATTATACAAAATTAATTACAAAAATGTTAATAAATTAATTAATATTATTTTAGATTTAAACTAAATATTTAGTGGGTAACTACTATGAGTATAATTGCTAAATATACGTTAAATAATTTTTTAAATTGATATTCAATTACCAAATCTACTACCAAACACATATCTAAGAACACAAAAAACAAAGAATACAATCATGTTGTTCATTTAATCCATTGTTTTCATATTTCAATTTTCTGATCACCAACCAAACGCATCCTAAATATTTTGACATATTTTAAATATGACAAATCTTTTTGAATTTTGCATAATGATTAAGGGAAAAAAAAGCAAGCAATAAAAGCAATTTATAGGCACAATACAATGAGTCTCATCCTTGAGCACTCACTATCCTACTTAAAAGAGAGGAATCTAAAGCTAATATAAACAATCATACTAAACAAGGACTCTCTCGAGCCTCAATCAAGCTAACACACCAATAAAATTGGCCAAACAAAATTAGTGAGGTGAAAGAATAGACACACTTCTATTAAAACAGTATTCAAGATTACTAAAGTATAGTCAACAAAGAGCTACAACAAGCTCATCTCCACCGAAGGTGGGGTTTAGTTCAAAACGAAAGGAAAGAAAAGAGTGGGTAGAAAAGAAATGGAGCCCATCGTGCAAGGAAGCTTCTGTAGCAGCAGAGATTTCTCCAGTTTAGTGATGAAGCATGGGTCAGCTCCCTCCTCCGTTGACTTCCTCATCGAAAAATGGGCTAGGAATCTTCTCTGAAATTGATGCCCAAAATGATTTTATGTCCTAGGGCTCTCTGTGGCGGCTGAACACTATTCTTTTATTTTTATTGGGTCCTTAAAATTATGGGTAGCACATAAAAGCTGTACAGACGCGGTAAAAACTGGTGCAAATCAGTTACTGTGCAGACATATGCTAGGGCATCCGGTAGTCTTAGGCTCCAACACATAAGCTATTTTCATTCAAGATCCAGCATCGTCATCAACAGTCTTTGCAACACTCAGCTTAGGCATCCCAAATTCTACAATTCCGGTATAAATAATTACAAAATAAGCTCACTTTATCAAAATTAATGATATTGAGCATTCTAAACAGCTCAGGCGCTTACTTAGCTAAATGCTTATTCTTTTCTAACTAATTAACCAATGACCCTTACGTTTACACACAAAAATTGCTCAATTTATGCCACAAAATACTCTCTTATGGAGAGTTATCAGAAATCCTACGTGGTCTTGTCTCCCATACGTTAGAGACATAGCCACGTGCTCCCATTCGAACTAAGTGGTCTCCGATGCTTCCTTCTTCACTCGAACCCAACGACTCCTAAAAAAAGATTTTCCCTCTGATGACTTGGCACTTCCACCCAAGTCAGTTGTCAAACTAGAGACCTCACCCTTGACCTTAGCACCAACTATAGTCTTTCTCGTGAATGAACTCATTCGCCTACACGACTTCATCAGTTCACTAATCCGTCTAACAACTGGGGTATTATCCTGACAGCATATTGAACACCTCACTCAGCTATTCCCTTTCCCTTTCCTTTACTTCCCAATTGTTTTACTTGAACTGATGACAGATTCTTCTAAATCTGTCATCACTGTCAATGTTGCTAGTTCTTTCAAGTCTCCCCCTTAACTATCTACAGCCCTGTGCATAACCTGTCTCTTTGATCCTCTGACAACGTCAAACCTCAACACATACACTGAAGCTTCTTTGTAGCCAACAACCACTACCTTGGATCCCCTCATGAGTTTTTACCTGTTTTTTGCAAACTCACTTCTATAGCCTTCGTCATCCAATTTCTCCACTGATATCAAATTCATCTTGAAACTGGGTACATACCTGACACCATGCAAAACTAACTCGGTCTCACTGTCAGTCTTCAGACGCACCTCCCCAATTTCTCTAACCTTTGAGAGTTTCTCATTCCTTATCATCACCTGTCATGACTGCCTATAGTGAGGGATGTGAACCAATTCCTATCTGAAGATACATGCACCGAAGCTGCACACCACTATACATTCTGATGACGAATCCACAAATGTCGTGTCACTCCCAACGCATGCTAACAACATGTCATGTGACACCACGTTTGTTTGGGCTTCATTTTCCTGATCATCTTTAAGCTTCTTATAATGTTTCTTAAAGTGGCCCTTATCATGGTAGTAAAAACATTCAATCTCACTACTCGTACTCCTCTTGCTATGTCCCTACTGTTTCCCATATCCCATCTTTCCTTTGCCTTTATTCTACACTGCCAACACTGACTCGATAGAGTTTTCCCTACCATAAGTGGATGCGGAATTCTTACCACTTCCTTTCGTGCGAATCTCCTCAACAATTGCAGCATCACATATATCTTAAAATTTCAGACTCTTACCCCCAACAAATTCAACACCGCTGTCTTCATCGTTTCCCAACTCTCAGGTAAAGAAGACAACAACTTTATAGCTTTCACCTCATCTGAAAAAGTGATCTCCATCGACTCCAACTGGTTCACCAGTTAAGTGACCTCATTGATGTGGGAGTTCACCGACGTGCCTTCCTCCATATGAATGTTGAAATATCTCGTAATGAGATACACCTAGTTGTTGGTAGAGGGTTTTCCATATCTGTCCATTAGCACCTTCATCAATCTCATCGTTGTTTTCTGACTCGCCATGAGACTCGCCACACTTATCAACAAGCACAACATGATGATCACGGTGGCCTATTCATCTATCTATGCCCATTCCTTGTATGCCATCCCAATAGCTAGTTGTTCTTTCAGGGTTTTGTGTATCTTCTTGTATGTAAGAAGATATGTCACTTGCATCTTCCAAAACCCAAAAAAATTCCCATCAAATCTCAAAACCCCCTGGAAGTAGTGATGCGACTTTCCATTAGATCCCACGATACTCCAATCTTACAGCTCTGATACCACTTATTGGGAAAATTATTTACCAAGAATATTTTCTCCTTCCACAGTTCTTTAGTAAAAAGTAAGGCAATCACACAATAAAAGAAATATAGGAAAGTGCAATAAACACGAGTGATTTATACTGGTTCACCTCAACTATGGACTACGTCCAGTCTTTCGCGACAATGAGTTCTAATATGATTTTGGGATAATACAATGTGCAAATACAATACTCTCTCAAATCTAGAGGTCTCGAAGCCAGCATGATATATATATATATATATATATATATATATATATATATTTTGACAAATAACATAAATGAATTTTAAAATGTGTTGTTATAGAAAAATAATTTGCTGTTTGAAAACTAATAAATAAATAAATTTATTTCTAATAATTAAAATTAGTAACTAAATAAATACAATATAAGAATGGAGGTTATTTCAATGTAAAAGTTTGAATACGAGAAGTTATACTTTTTATATTAAAAAAATTTAAGATTTTATTTTTAATTGTAATTAATTATATCTTTTAAGTACAACAAGTGTGATTAATTATATAATTATAAATGAGTTGGAATTTTAAAAGTTTTATAACTCTTTGGTTATCTACCATTATAAAAAGGAGTCATTCTATCCTCTTCCACCAACTATTTAAACTCTATTTTTTTTCCCTACATTTAGTTATGTGTCATATCATTTACTTTTCAAGTCTTAATAATCTAAAAAATAAACTCAAGACGATTGATATATTAAGGAAGTATGAAATACATTAGTCAATCCATATTTTATATATTATGTTTGAAGTGTTACAATTCAATTTCGAAGCTGGGTGTTTGTTTTAAAACATATTTTGCTTTCAAATAAATAAATAAATTTTCAGAATGTTTCCATAAAGCCATCTTTATATTTTCATTTGTTTGTTATTATGATTTTTTTTTAACAATTAGTGATATTACTTTTTTATAATTTTATTTATTGATTTTACTATTAAATTAAATCAAATTAAAAACATGGTAGCATATTAGTCTTTTCCAAATACTGTGGAGAGTTACATCATGCAAGCTGTCTTCCACCAATATGTTTTCCAAGACATAAAAGTAACCAAATATTTATTTATTTATTCTTTCCTTTTTGTTTTTCTTTCCCATGTGCTAAATGACAAAAACAAAGTGAAAATAAAAAACTCAATGACTCTAGCTAAACTTTGTAAATTACTTCTATATTCATCCTCCATCATCAATGGCATTGCTAATGTATCATCTCACTAGTTTCTTCCTTCTCTTTCTCTGTTATTCCCTTGTCAATTCCTATCATCCACGTGATCCCAAAGAAAGCTTGGCCTTGTTAGAGTTTAAGAAAGTCTTTTCCTTGAATGAATCTGCATCAAGTGCGTGCGATTTTTGGGGACAAGCTGCTGGATATCCAAAGACCGCGACATGGAACGAGACCGAAGATTGTTGTTCATGGGATGGCGTGAAATGTGACGAGGAAGGCGAAGGCCATGTGGTTGGACTTGACATCAGCTGCAGTCAGCTCTATGGAACTCTCCATCCCAATAGCACTTTGTTTGCCCTCTCTCATCTCCGAACTTTGAATCTTTCTTTTAACTCTTTTGATTTCTCTCCACTTTCACCTCAATTTGGAACCTTTAGAAACTTGAGGGTTTTGGATCTTTCCTCATCTTCCTTCCATGGGGACGTTCCAATAGAAATATCACACTTGTCGAACCTTGTTTCTCTCGATCTTTCTGGGAATTATGACCTCAAATTCTCAAATCTGGTTATGAATCAGCTTGTTCATAACCTAACCAATCTAAGGAATCTTGCACTTGCTCGTGTAGATCTCTCTCGCATTCTCACACTCACTTCTTTTATGAACTTCTCTCTCTCTTTAACTTCTCTTCGTCTTTCCTCGTGTGGGTTGAGTGGAAATTTTCCAAGCCACGTTTTAAGCCTTCCCAACTTGCGTGTGTTACAACTTGATTATAATCATGGATTGAAGGGGCATTTGCCCATGTCTAATTGGAGTAAGTCCCTTGAAATTTTAGATCTTTTTCAGGAGAGATTCCCAATTCCATTAGCAATGCCAAGCTATTGAAGGTTTTAGATCTGAGTTGGTGCCAATTCACCGGTGGAATTCCAGAATCAATAAAAAACCTTACACAGCTGGATACTATTGGTCTCTCTCGAAATAACTTACTCATTGGTGTCATACCTTCTTGGTTGTATGCACTACCTCACTTAAAAAACTTGGCTCTCTCTAATAACCACTTCATCAATGCTTTCATGGGGGATTTCAAATCCAACTCCTTAGAGGTTCTTGATTTAGGTGAAACCAACTTGCAAGGTGGAATCTCTGAATCTATTTATAGACAAGCGAATCTTGAATTTTTAATTTTGTCATCGAATAATTTAAGTGGGATTTTAAATTTAGACATTTTGTTGAGAATTCAAAGTCTAGAATACCTTTTTGTATCCAATAACAACCAGCTTTCAATACCCTGTACCAATGCTAGCTCTCGGAATATTATTTGGATTGAAATGGCCTCCCTCAAAGTAGAAAAATTCCCATGTTTTTTAAGATATCAGAAGAATTTGAA
This sequence comes from Momordica charantia, assembly GCF_013281855.1. Taxonomy (NCBI): domain Eukaryota; kingdom Viridiplantae; phylum Streptophyta; class Magnoliopsida; order Cucurbitales; family Cucurbitaceae; genus Momordica; species Momordica charantia. The sequence goes on along the minus strand of NW_028275165.1, from coordinate 1,678,306 downwards.
ATATCTAGACCTTTCAAATAATCAACTTCGAGGAGAAATTCCCAGGTGGTTTTCTGAATTTGGTGATTTGTATCAGTTGAATCTTTCACATAATTTTTTGTCCTCAGGAATAGAAGTGCTCTTCACTTTGTCTAATCTTGGGCATGTCAGTCTTGATTTTAACTTGTTCAATAAGCTACCCAGTCTGACCCTACCACCATTATTGTCTTGGTTTACGGCTTCAAATAATCAACTTAGTGGAAATATCCATCATTCAATATTCTGGCAAACCACCAACCTTAAAGTACTAGATTTGTCCAATAATAGTTTGAGCGGTGAAATTCCTCCTTTAATCTGCCATGTCACGTACCTTGGAACACTTATTCTATCCAAGAATCGCTTGAGTGGTACAATTCCATCGTGTCTAGGAGGCAACACTTCTCTTGAAGTGTTGGATCTACAAAGCAACAACCTTTCTGGGACTCTTCCAACAAATTTCCCAACAGGAAGTCAATTGAAGAGCTTTAATTTGAACGACAACCAAATAGAGGGAGAATTACCTCGGTCGTTATTGAACTGTGAGAATCTACACCTTTTGGATCTGGGGAACAACAAGATAACAGGTTATGTACTTTTTATTTTCGAAGATAATTATATCATATCCAGTTGGAGTACTTCAAGATTTCTTTCTCTGATCTTTTATTTATATTCTTAACAGGTAATTTTCCCTACTGGTTGGAAGCTGCTTCGAATTTGCAAGTTCTTATCCTTCGATCCAATCGATTTTATGGTCCTATCAACAACTCCATGAACCAATACTCCTTTCCAAGTATACAAATCATTGATCTCTCTCGAAATCATTTCATAGGATCATTGCCATCAAACTTATTTGAAAACTTGAGAGCAATGAAGGAGATTGAAATGGGAAACCAAAAACCCAACTACATTAGCATATATTCTTCCTCTTACTATCATGTCTCTGTGGTGGTATCAATGAAAGGGTTGGATCACAAGTTGGAAAGAATTCTATCGATATTCAAAGCTATTGATTTGTCGAGTAATGATTTTAGTGGAGAGATACCAAAGTCGATTGGGATGCTCATATCTCTAAAAGGTTTCAACCTTTCACACAATAAGCTTACAGGTGGGATTCCTATGTCGTTTGGGAATCTGACGAGTCTTGAATGGTTGGATCTTTCTTCAAATAAACTCTCCTGTAACATTCCTCTCCAGTTGGTAGCTCTTACATTTCTCTCCGTCTTGAATCTCTCGCACAATCAGCTGTCTGGACCAATTCCTCAAGGGAAACAATTTGCTACTTTCGAGAATTCTTCATACATCGGAAACCTTGGACTGTGTGGATTTCCTCTGCCAAACTGTGATGCAAAAAAACACTCTGAATCTCAACTACTGCGTGATGATGAGGAAGATGAAATTTTAGAAAAAGGGTTTTGGTGGAGAGTTGTGTTCATGGGGTATGGATGTGGAATGGTATTTGGAATATTTGTTGGGTATATGGTTTTTCGAATTGGGAAACCGCTGTGGATTGTGGCAATGGTGGAAGGCAAAAGATCTCCAAAAATCCAAAGATCAAGGAGGAGGAATTTTGGGCCTAGGAACAGAAATGACTAGGAATGTTGAAAAAAATTAGCAGTTGTGCAAAATTTTAGTTTCTTAAATAGAGACATAAACTAATATCGATCTGTATTTCATAGTTATCGATGACGGATGCTATTATGAATTATTCACAAAGTTGAATCTCACCCATTCAAGTTTTTTGGAGGTTTGATATCATAGTTGAAAGAGTTTTTATAAATTTTAGAAACATAAAAATGGCTCTGAAGTAATTTTTAGATAACAACATATAGATCAAAATGTTGGTGTTGATGCAAACAAAAAGGTTAGAGTGCTAGATTTTGTAGAAATATTGATGAAAATATCAAAGTAGTGGAAAAAAACTTAGGAAAAACAAAATTTGAAATTATCAAAATTTGAAGAATTTAATCGAGTTAATAAAAAAGATGAACTATTTCTTAATTAGGCTTTAATTTATCAATTTTAGTGTTTATATACATAAAAGTAAATAGTGTCTTTGTATATATAATTTTTCATAAAAAAAATGTTTAATTATGGAATCATTATGGCACTTGTAAAAATAGAAAGAAATTAATAGCTAGTTACATTTCAATCTTGCAAAAAGTAGAAAAATTCAAAGGTCCAGCCCATGGCACGTTATAGTCGATCAGTTATAATCGATATATCTAGTACGTAGTACATCAAGATAAATTAGGAATAATCCTACAACTTATATGAATATTGATATACCAATTATATATCTGATTTGATATACCATTCATATAGCTGATAATCTTGAAGGTACAATCAACCTATTTTACATATTTGGTGTAAAACTCAAATATTTACTAGTATGACAAATATTTTTTTACTTATTAATTCTTGATATATATATGTGTTGAGATACCATTGTACCGTACCATTGATATACCTTATTTAATTACTAGTATATATATGTGCTGATATTACTATCGATAGATCTAATTTTATATATCATCGATATACCTTATCTCAATGCTACTATACCAGTGATATACTTTATTTTACGTTTTACTTTAACATCATTTAGAATTTGGAACAGTTCGACAGAATTGTTGATCAATTTAATTAGAGGTTAGTTAACAAAGGCTCAACTGATACATTCACTTTTAACATTAAAAAAAATATACCAACAATTTTGCATAAAAAAATTGTCTTATAATTGATTTATCTTGTTTGTACTACATCAAGGTAAATCAATTATAATTTTATGCTTACTGGTCCTTTGTATGGGGCGCGATCGTTCGACTCGATTTGCTTCCGCTCAAATATTTTCCAATATCCTCAACCATGTCGGGTTAGCTTTTTGACACAGGCCATGTGGCTGATTGACTTTTTGACACGTTGGCTAATTGACTTTTTGACACGTTGTATTTCATTTTTACCTGATAACACATAGTTCTGTATGATTATATAAGAAATGAGTTAGAAATAATCACTTCATTCTTTAACTTATACAAATGAAACGAAAGAGAGAATGTAATGTTTGGATACATTATAATAAATAAGATTTTTCCCGTGCTTCAAAACGTCGGAAAAAATATTTTCCTACAAAATTTTTGCGTCGGCAAAAAATTCGGGAGAAGTGCGTCAGGAGAGGACACTCCCGACGCTTATGACAAAAAATCGGGAAAAGTTTACTTTTTCCGACGGAATACAAAATTCGGAAAAAGTTGACTTTTCCCGTCGGAATATAAAAAGTCGGAAAAAGTGACTTTTCTTGACGGAATAAAAAAGTCGGGAAAAGTTGTGACTTTTTCCGACGGAATACAAAAAGTGGGGAAAAGTTTACTTTTCCCGATGAAACACAAAAAGTCCGGAAAAGTGAACTTTTCCCGACTGTATACAAAAAGTCTGCAAAGTAATCTTTTTCCTCACTCTCTCTTTTTTGAAAAAACGTCGGGAATCTTTTTGTTTTTCATGCTAATTTGAATTGCATCCCTGTTTAGCAACTTAATTTATGATATTTCAATTCACAAAGTTGATATATCAAATAAAATGATTTTATATTATATAAAATAATCTGTACATTACAAAAGTTGAGGATGTAATAATATAAAATATTACACCATAAAAAGCTGCACCTATCGGCAGAGACTCCATTTCTACAAAAAGTTGCACCTATCTAATCTTCTAACACATGAAGCCTTGTAGAATAGTAATTCCCAAAATTAAGTCCCTGAAAAAACAAAACAAACTCATTAGGAATGTTTAGAAATTTGAACTAGGTAAAGAATGAAAAGTATAATTTTATGCTATTTTATGCTATCACACAGGTCCTTATACCATACAAAGAATCTTAAAGAGATATCAAACACAAATAATTTCTCTTTTCATAATAGGAAACAAACAATTGGGAAGTCAAAACATTTCTCAACAACTCCAATATCTTGATCAATTTGTGAAATTCTTTAAAACTAAACTCAATCTCTTCGGTACTACCATTATGATTTACAAGACAAATGAAGCATAAATTCAATCAAAGAAAACCCAATCACATTGCAAATTCAATAAAGAAGCAAATCAAAGTAAAGAACGAATCCATTACTGATCAAAATCGATATCCATCCTCAACTCACCATCTCACAGTAAAGTCCGAATATTATCTGTCTGAGATTATTTCAAGTTTCCTACATCAAAACCTGACCCCCATAGTTCACTCATGTCATATGTATTCACCAGCTACACATATCTGCTATCACAACTATCAATTAAAAAAATAGCCACAAACTTTCATCACGCAATCTATTAACAATCACTAACTTCAACCCTTAACTACATGATTTTTCTTCCTTCCATGTCTCTCTCTTCATTTTCTTCTCCGGCCTTCACTCCGTTCTCTCCCCCAATATCCAATATTTTTATGAATGAAAATGAGACAAATTAAATGATAAAACACAAATCACACCTTTTCCAACACAAATCTCAACAAATGAACCTTAAACGATGAGTGATCAATTAGCAACATAACTGCCTCAAACTATGATTAGTTACATTTCAAATAATTAGCATAAATCATGCGAACAACATAAACATGAAATGATTATCTCAAACAACTGCAGGATAACCAGACAATTACTTCACCCAACAAATATTAAAGTAAACTATTTCCTGACTACCATAAGTGTAGGATAGCCACACAATTACTTCACCCAACAAGTATTCAGAGGTCCAGACCATACATACTAAAGAAAAAGTCCAATTTACTCTAAAATGTCATTTGACCCAACCGTTATAGTTGATGTAAAAATCAGTTATAATCGATATATCTAGTATGTAGTACATCAAGATAAATCAGGTATAATCGTACAACTTATATGAATATTGATATACTAATTATATATCTGATTTGATATATCATTGATATAGCTGAATATCTTGAAGGGTACGATCAACCTATTCCACATATTTGGTGTAAAACTCAAATATTTACTAATATGACAAATATTTTTTTGTTTATTAATTGTTGACATATATATGTGTTGATATACAATTGTGTCGTACCATTGATATACCTTATTTAATTTTTGGTATATATGTATGCTGATATACTATTGATATACTTTATTGTACGTTTTACTTCTAACATAAAATTTTTATTTGGAATTTTGGGTTAAAGTGCCGTTTTTACCCAAAATTATATATTTTAAATAACATCATAAAAAATGTTTCCTCGAGCTAGATAGAACTGTTCAGTGATGGCCTTTTTTACATTTTTATCATTTAGAATTTGAAGTCGTTCTTCAGAATTGTTGGTCAATTTAATTAGAGGTTATTTAATAAAGGCTCGACTGATACATTGACCTTTAACATTCAAAAAAATATACTAACAATTTTGCATAAAAAAAATTATGTCTCATAATTGATTTATCTTGTATGCGGTACATCGAGGTAAATCAATTATAATTTTATGCTCACTGGTTGTCCTTTGTATGGGGGCGTTCAAGAGTGCTCGACTAGATTTGCGTCCACTCGAATCTTTTCCAATGTGCTCGACCATGCCGGGTTAGCTTTCTGACTTAGGCCATGTGGCTAATTGACTTTTTGACACGTGGTATTTCGTTTTTACTCGATAACACATAGTTATCTATGATTATATAAAGAAGGAGTTAGAAATAATCCACTCATTTTTTAACTTATACAAATGAAAGGAAAGAGGGAATGTAATGTTGGGATAATAGAGCCAAAACAAGAGACCTGTGCTCTATGAAGTGAAAGATCTTCAATACTACTACGAATACCTACAAAGAGTAGGCTATTACGTTCTTTATAAAAATTATGATATTTGACTTCTTATAAATATAGACATTTTGTTAAGGTTTTATTTTGTACAGCATCCAAAGAAAACATACTTGAGTGGTTTTTGATATGGCACACTTTGTGAGCTACATTTCATGAGATTTATATTAAAATTATTTGTTAGTTTTCGTTTCTTCATGACAAATTTAAACACATAAGATATATTTTGCAAGAACAAAGTATCCAGAGGAAAGGAGACATATTTGGATCAAAATGAGAGAAAAATCGGAATCAAAGTGACGAAGATGGAATAAGAACAAGATTTGAAGCCAAAAACTCGAGGAGATAACACAATGGGGCTACGAAGTTTAAATTTCACGTTTTTTGAATAGTGTAGTGCCATGACCCTATGTATATAGCGTCGTATTTTTTATAAAATAGGGTTTTGTAGCCGCCGAGATGAAGGAATTTTGGAGAGTTTTTTTTGGCACTTTGGCTTTTTGGCCAATTTGGAGGGCAAGGAGACGATAGGAGAGCTTAGAAAAGAGACTTTCTCAAGGCTCGGGATCGTGGAGGTTGCTTTGGGGACGGACGATTGACACGTCGAACTTAATTTCTTCTCCTTTCCCTTGATTTTTCTAGTTTTGTTATGAAGTTCTCATTGTGATTTTATTGTTTAACATTGAATATGAGTAGATAACCTCTTATCTTAGGGATTGGTGTAGCCATTGAATTTTATGGATTGACTATTTAGTTCCCTTGATTGAATTTTTTATGAATGTTCTATTTATGTTTATCTATGTTTAATTCCTGTAATCTACTGGCCATAGATTGATTGATTTTAGACTTGAAATCTTATGCTTGGAAGAGGGCTGCATAACTAAAGGGGTTTTAAGATTGAGAGATTTAGAAGTCCTTTAAAGGTCGTTAACAGACTTATTCAATAAAGCCTTTACTTGTTATAGAAACAAGATAGAGATATTAATTGGTAAGGAGAATTAGCTTACGCTTGGGAGAGACAGATGAGATTTTAGAGTTCTTGGCCTATAGAATTAATAATTCGTTCAATCTTGAGTAATTGATTAATTCATTCACAGATTCAATAGGTGAAATCAATTCTCTAGGATCTTTCTCCTTATTGTTTTTATCTTTATTTTAGTGCATGTTTATTTTCTTTGATTCTATTATTTCATTCAGATTCGATTCTCTAAATAAAATTGAGTAATGGTATATGTGGTACTTGAGTGAGCTAGAAACCCAATCCAGAGGACGATATCGGTATTCACTTACCATCTACATTAAAACTTGACCCGTACATTTGTGGTAAGCAATTTTTGCTACAGTTATAGGCAACGTGTGAAAAGGAGTACGTATGAATCTGTAGGTTTAGTGAGTGAGAGTTTTCAAGTGTACTATAATCCCAAATAGTCATCGTTAGGGTACTTAGGAGTAAGATAGTCAATGTATAATGATATATTGAGTAAGATCTTCCATTGTATATATATGTTATAGAAATAGTAGACAACATTACACATGGTTTCACATCTAATCGCCATAAGGCTCCACAAAGGTGATGGATTGGAGTGTTTGATGTGAACTATAGACTTCACCATATTTCTAGTCGTGCTACTTTTTATTCTTTTAAACTGGAAATAGTACAATATATTATTAATATAGACATGCAATAAAAGTACAACATATTACTATATTTAGCCTTTTTTTTCATTTTAAAGTGGGGTTTCTTTACTCTCGTACCTAAAGTTGTAGCAGTTGATGCCAGTGTAAATGCCATCGTCAAATTCACGAAAATCTTGTTTCCCATCAGAAAGAACATCGCGTTGAGTGTAGGAGAATGGAATATCGCAGTAACCTTCCGTGGACAACAGGCTCACCTCCACCATCGGCATTGGTAGTACCGAAACAACTTGTGTTGTCTCCAATGTGTTGGTCGACGTAGAAACTTCCCCTCACTTATATGACCTTGAAACCTCTCCTGAAACTGAAATCTTCCCATCCACGATAAAGGGGAAACTTGCTTTAAGGTTGGTTTTCGTAACCAACTTCCAAGTAGTAGAAGATTCCAAAATGCTATTTTTATTCTCTCTACAGGTGAACCATCTACTCATCCTCAGTGATTCGCAGCTTACCGTGAACCAGATCAATGAGGAAAATACCAAGTAAAGATAGCTGCATTGAGCGCTACCTCAGCAAGGCGAGAGAACGTTTGAGCCAGTTCAGGGAGTACGTGATTCGTCAAGTCTCGAGATCAGAAAACTCAAATGCCGACGCCCTCGCCAGGCCCTCTTCGGTATATAAGACCGAGCTGCCTCGAGCAGTCCCAGTTGAAGTCCTGAATGAGCCATCAATTGATCAAGCCGAGTAATGGATGTTCAACCAACGTCACCAACTTTGATGGATCCCATCAAGGATTACATGAGTGGGAAGCTTCCCGATGACCGCGCCGAAGCCTGAAAGCTGGCACGCTGAGCAGCGCACTATGTCATCCAGGAAGGCAAGTTGTATAAGAGAGGCTTCTCTTTACCCCTTTTGAGATGCCTCGACCCAGACGAAGCCAACTATGTCATGAGAGAGGTTCATGAAGGTGTCTGTGGCAACCACTCTGGTGCTCAGTCCATGGCTTCCAAAATTATCAGGCAGGGCTATTATTGGACGAGCCTGGACTCGGATGCCAAACAGTTCGTGAAGAGGTGCGACAAGTGTCAGCGCTTCGCCACCATTCTGTACCGACCTCCGGAGCTCCTCACGCCCATTTACAGTCCTTGACCATTCGCTCAGTGGGGTCTCGACCTGATCAGTGCATTCTCTACCGGGAAGGGTCAGGCCACCCATGCGATAGATGCAACGGACTGCTTTACCAAGCGGGTGGAAGCTGAGCCACTAGCGAAGATTACCTAGTAGAACATCACCAACTTCGTTTGGAAGAATTGTTTGTCAATTTGGCATCCCTTACACATTAATAACAGACAATGAGAAGCAATTCGACAAAGCCCAGTTCAATAAGTTTTGTGAAGAGCTCGACATCAAACATTTCAACTCATCACCAGCTCATCCTCAAGCTAACGGGCAAGTTGAAGCCATCAACAAGATTGTCAAGCACGGCCTGAAGACAAACCTGGAGGCCCTGAAGGTCCGCTGGGCTGAAGACCTTCCCGATGTGCTCTGGTCTTATTAAACTACCGCACGGGGGTCAACAGGCGAAACCCCCTTCAGCCTTGTGTTTGACTTGGAAGCGGTTGTACCAGTGGAGGTGGTTAACCAACCTTCAGGGTTGAGCACTTAAATCAGCAAGCTAGCGTTAAAGCACTCTTGCTCAACCTCGACCTTCTTGAGGAAAAGCGTGCCGAGTCGCAGCTTCGCCGAGTCGAGTACCAAAACTGTATGGTGCGGTATTCCAATGAAGAGTGAAGCGTCGAGCGTTCAAACTAGGAAACCTTGTCTTGAAGAAAGTGCTGACTCATGTCGGAGCACTCAAGCCAAACTAGGAGGGCCCCTACAGAGTCCGTGAGATAGTTCGGCCCGGAACGTACACCATTGCCGACCTAAACGACAACAAGCTATCTCACCCTTGGAATGCTGACCATTTACATGTTTATTATCAATAAGTGTAAAGTAATCTTAAGCTAGGTTGTATACATTATTAATAAACGCAGTTGTTAAATCTAAGTCTACCTCGATTTGCTGAGCTAAACTTATATGGGGCCGAGGTAAGATGTCAGAGCTGGTAGTGAGTCATTCATCGCTTAGCTCAGATCATGCCCACCTCATGCCTTAGTGTGTTATTAAGGATTCCTTACACGCGCTAGTTAATTAACAGGTTAGCATAAACGATGAAGGGACAAGTTGAGATTATCGGCCAAGAGAAGTAAAAATTCATGAAAAAGAAATGATTTAATAAGAAGGCATTACATGATTGGGTCGAAGCACATACGCTCCGACCCGTTACAGAATTTTAAGATAAAAGGAAAAGCAGTAGGAATAATAGCAGACCTCGGCTCAGGCATTAACGTCCCTTTCGTTACCCTTTACAGTAGGGTTCTTAGCTTCAGCTTCCCCCTCTTCATCCTCTTCCATAATCGCCTTGAAGGTTGCATATGCAGGGGCGAAGTCAAGCGTAAGGGAAAGCTTCTTCATTTCAGCTATCACGATGTCGAAGCCGTTGTCAGCCAAGTCTGGCATTAGGTCTCGAAATCAGGAAGCTTTTTCATGGCTGATTCCAAGAAGTCAAAGTTCTTCAACTTTGCCTCAAAATCAGCCCTTTCAGAAGCACTCTTGGCCACCTCCGTGTCAACGCGCTTCTTAGTTGCCTTCGCCCGAGCCTCCATGGTTCGGATGTCGACCTGAGCTTCATCAGGTGATTCTCTTGGAAAGTGACGGTCTTGTTCAGCTCGTCCACCTCCTTGTAGACCTTCACCAGCTCAGCTTTGAGCTCTTCAGCCTCATTGATGGCATCGCGCTCGCAAGTGAAGCTGGTCTTCCTAGCAGTCAACTCCTGACTGACGATGGCTCTGGTGTGATAGGTCGTGACGTGGACCCGAGCTAGATCGTCAATCAAACATTGTACGTAGTCATTGGGCTTCGCAAGGAAAGAGGTCTGGGTCGACTCCAGCATCCGAGCCGAGCTCGCCTTATATGCTGTCAGGGCAGTTTCACGGACCTTTTCCCCAATAAAACTAGCCTTGAAGGGGCACAAGAAGTTTATCACTGGCAGAGACTCTGTCCTGATCTCATCCTCAGAGGGGATGCTGATCGGCCTCGGAGGAGACGAAAATGAGGCCTCGAAAGACCTCTTTCCCTTCAGGTCAGAGGATTGGCTTTTTCTCCTAAACGATTGAAATGGCAGAATGGTCTGTAGTGGGTTGGCTCGGACAGCCCGGGAAGACCCCCAGATGCACGGACAGCCCCGTTCGACCTACCACGCTTGTGAGAAGTATCACCAATAGCCAGTCGATCGGTAGAATGCCTTCAATTCATGGAGTTGTACAGCTTGGACACCATAGCTTCGAGACGCTTGCCTTAGTCAAGTTCGAGCTGAGAAAGACCACACTGGTGAAGGTTTACGTCGTCAAGAAGACCTTCGTATCATATTTTGTCGCAAATGATTTGGTTCCTGATTTCCTCAGAATGCTCCTTTATCCGAGGTGTGGGCCGAGGTACAGCTACACAAGTAAAGTGTGAGGTCACATAAGTAAAACAAAAAAAATGCAAGGCAGAAAGTGAATGATGCATGAGCCAAGCCCCCTATACTAACTGACCCGACGTGCACGTACTTAACTCTCCAAACTCACTAGGTACTTGGCAAAATGGCTGTCTATTTCTCGTGACGAGCCATTCACCTAAGACTAGGAACCATTTATCACGTCAGTGCTTATTGGCTGAGGGAGAATCCACAATCTTGTAGAAGCTATTCCGAGCCAATATGTAATACCGACCAGGATGCTCGTTGTAAGGTTTTATGACGTGGGTGGCGAAGAATTGTCCTACATCTAGAAGCAAACTTTCATCCCTAGCGCTGAAGCTCCACCACGTGAACCACAAGCTGAGCAGAGTGGCCCACCCATTCGGTGCTAGCTGAGCTGGGGCCAGATTGGTAGCTGAGAGGAATTTTTGTACGAAAGGGTGCAGAGAGAACCTATCCCCCTAGTCAAACATTTGGGGATAGAAGCCAACCCATCTAGGAGAAGGGTCAGCCAGACTTTCGTCGACCTGAAGTAATCTCATCTGAACATCATCAGGGATCCTATAAGCTACCCTAAGTTTGGACAAGTCGGCTTCAGTGCAAATAGAAGGAGGAAGTTCGAAGCCTTGCTCAGCTCGACCTGATGTACTTAAAGTTGTAGTAGTTGATTCCAGTGTAAATGCCATCGTCAAATTCACGAAAATCTTGTTTCCAATCAGAAATAACGTCGCTTTGAGTGTAGGAGAATGGAACATCACAGTGACCTTTCATGGACAACAGGCTCACCTCCACCATTGACATGGGCGGTACCGAAACAACTTGTGTTGTCTCCAATGTGTTGGTGGACGTAGAAACTTCCCCCCACTTATATGACCTTGAAACCTCTCCTGAAACTTAAATCTTCCCATCCACAATAAAAGAGAAACCTGCTTTAAGGATGGTTTGTGCAGCCAACTTCCAGGTAGTAGAAGATTTTAAAATGCTGCTTTTAGTCTATGTGCTGGTGAACTTCAAAGTCAGTGTCTCGGTCTTGCTAGTTCTATTAATGGCATTTTGAGTGGCTATCAACATAGCTTTCTAGTCGTAAATTCTAGCATCTGTGAAAGCTTGAAATTGACATTATAAATGCTCCTCGAAATCATAGGCTCTTCAATTTACAACTTTGCATCCATCGTAATGGTGGGAGTGTCAGCATTCAAACACTTACTCTTGCATTCCTTGCTGACCCTCTTTAAATAATTATCGTTCCCCAAACAGCGAAGCGCCACGTGGTTGTCGTCGAGCCTGAGAGGTCAAAACAAGGTGTTGGAATCTTTTGACGACGTGTCATCTGAATTAGCCCAAATCCAATTCGGATCCCTCCTACAAAACTTGCCATGGTAGATAGATTTTATACGAACGCAACCATTGGAAGTCATGAAGGTCTCATTAAGCACTCTTTGATCCCAAATATCATCGCAGGAGAATTGCAAATACTGGTGTCCCTCTTGCCAAATTGCCATCAAATAATAATCCTCGTCACTCTTGAAAGCAACATGTTTTGGTAATATCATTAGTGATTCCCAATCAATGAGTGTGTGGTGGGCGTGGAGGACAGACAATATAGGACGTCATCGTAAGGTATGGAGTGTCGTCTTCTTAAGTAATCTTTGTAGCTAAGATGAGTACCCTGTCCAAAGTGGAAGTTGCCATACCTGCGTAAGATGCTGTAATAAGGTACGGAGGATTCCCGTTAGCACACGTTGAAGCCAAGCTGAACATATCGAAAGCGGAAGGTTGAGTATTGGGAATTATATAGCGGCTCAAACAGCGTGCAAGATGATTTGGATCGATCTTCTTCACGCTTATATGTCGTCGCTGTAATCCAATTATCGGTGTTGCTCACCTAGTACTTATTGTTGTAGCAACATCTTATGTGAACAAATCAGGTGTCGCATTTGGCTCTTTTGACCTCAAACTTTTAGTGTGGGCTCACCATATTTTCTCTATTGCACTTGAGAAACCCTTTCATTTTTTCAACTTCGTTTCTGCAATGAAGGTACTTCTGGTTCCCTTTTGATTTTAGAGCGATGTACTTTGTAATGATCATGTTCTCTCTCGCTGTACTATTTCTGATGAGTTCAAACTTCCCTCTTTGTGGTTTTGAACTACCATTGTTGTGGACTTTATAGGGTCAATGGAATGGAAACCAACTTTTATTTATATTTTAGATGTATTACCCAACCTAATATTGTTACTAGCCAAGCATATAGACTTAATTTTGGAGTTGTTATGTTTGAGCTACTGAAAAGAATTGTGCACTTGTTGATATAGGTACTTACTATCCATTCTTTTAAGGTTCTTTAGACCATTGCTTGCATGATTGCAAGATCCTTCTCATTCAGATGTGGTGTCAGTTCATTTACATACTCCTCTTTACTCGAGTCTCACGACGAAAGTAACATGAAAAATTCAAAGATGAAATGAAATCATTTTTTTCTTTTTTAAGAATGTAAAATTAAATATAAAGGAACATTTTCCCTTATAAAAAGGAATAACAAATATACCTGACTTACGATCAACTGCGAATCACTGAGAATCAGTATATTCGTGACCCCAATATACCTAGCCACTTTCAATCCTGTTAATAGAGCTTCGTATTCGGCCTTGTTGTTGGATGCATGAAAACTGAACTGTAACGCATATTTGAATCTCTCCCTGTCAGGGGAGACTACTAGAAGCCCTGCTCCGTAACCCCTAAGATTTGAGGACCCAGCCACGTAAAGTGTTCAAGGCTGCTCTTCTTCAACGCATGGAACCAACTGTGAACTGATGTTACAGATTTGGTGTTCTACTAGTGTTAATTTTGCTATGAAATTCGTTACAGCTTGCCCCTTCATTGCAGTCTTTGGTTTGTAATGGATGTCGTATTCGCTGAGCTCCATTGCCAACTTTACCAGTCGTCCTGAAGTCTCGGGTCTTTGCAAGATTTGTCGTAAAGGGAAGTTGGTGAAGACAGTTATCTTATAGGCTTGAAATTATGGGCGTAACCTCCGAGTCGAGGTGACCAATGACGGTGCCAACTACTCTACCTGCGGGTATCTAGTCTCTGCATCCACCATCACCTTGCTCGTGTAGTAAATTGAAGATTGTCGTCCATTCTATTCTTTCACTAATGCTGAACTCACCGCAATGTCTGATACAACAAGATAGAGATAAAGCTCGTCGCTGGGGATAAGCTTAGCAAGGAGCGGCGCCACCCCAGGTAGTATTTTAGCTCCTTGAAGGCGAGTTCAAACTCCTCCGTCCACTCAAATTGTCCTTTTTTCCTTAAAATGTTAAAGAATTGGAGACACTTGTCGGTTGAGCACTTACAAATCTGTTGAGTGCCGCTATTCTTCCATTGAGTCCCTGCAATTACTTTAAGTTTCTGGACGAATCCATTTCCAACACGGCTCAGATTTTATCAGGGTTGGCTTCGATTCCTCATTGATGCATCAGGAATCCAAGAAATTTCCCACAAGTCACCCCAAATGTGCACTTGCTTGGATTCAATTTCATCTTGTACCTCTTTAAGACCTTAAATGATTCTGCTAAGTTTGCTTCATGTTGATTGTCTTGCCGACTCTTTACTAACATGTCATCCACGTAGACCTCCATATTTTTGCCGATCAACGCTGCAAACATCCGGTTTACCATCCTCTGGTATGTAGCATCAGCGTTCTTTAACCCAAATGACATCACTGTGTTGCAATATAGACCTCGACTCGTGACGAAAGAGATATTTTCCTGGTCAGGCAAATGCATTTTAATTTGGTTGTATCTAGAGTAGGCATCCATAAAACTCAGTTTCTTGTGTCCAGTGGTGGCATCGATCAGTTGATCTATCCGAGGCAAAAGGAAAGAATCCTTTGGGCACGCCTTGTTTAGGTCTGTGAAGTCGATGCACATTATCCATTTACTATTGGGCTTTTTCACTAGTACTACATTGGATATCCATTGAGGGTAATGCACCTCTCGAATAAACCCTGCTTTCAGTAGCTCATCTACCTGTTCGGCCATAATCTCATTCCTAGCTTGGTTGAAGGTGTGACGTTTCTGCCTCACTGGTTTACAGTTCTTGTCGACATTGAGTCGGTGTACCATGAATTTCCGGTCATTTCCCGGCATGTCCTCGTGTGACCACGTGAACACGCATCGATCTTACTTATAAGGAAATTAACGAGGCTTGCTCTTTCCTCAACCCCTAACCTAGTTCCAATGTTGACTCGCCGGTCCTTTGATGTCAGAGGGATAGACTCCACCTCCTCTACCGGTTCTCCCCTTCTAGGAGAGGATGAATCTAGATGGTGACCAAGGCTCTGGTGGATTCCTCCATCGTGGTCGATCACCAGCTCGTTCGGGCTTTCTTCTGGCTGACCAGTTTCTTCGAAACACTGCTGACTCCCACCAAAGTTCGTGTCGACTTGCTTCATGCTAACTTCCTCAGATCCGAGCTGGCCTTGGTCAAATTTGCTTTGAATCTCGTAATCGTCCCCACAGACAGCGCCAAATGTTGATGCAGAAATTTGGCTCCACGGAATTCTCTCAAACTCACACCAATCCTCTAAATACGAAAGGGACCAATACGACCTGCAAAACGAAACCACTCTAAGACCGGTGTGGCTTTTACCACACAGGCTCTGATGCCTAAGTTAGTATCGAAGTTGTAGAGTATAGAGAGTAGGGTATATCCAACGTACCTCTAAGGTTTGGCTCATCTCCTTATTTATAGTCTTCAATCCTAACCTCTCTAGGGTTTACATGAATCGAACCCTAGGTCATTCAGGCAATTTGGGCTCTTGGGCCCAATGTGTTTCTTCGCAAGCCAAATGGCGGATCAGGGTTAAGACAAGACAAATTCGGTCGGTTGGTACCTGATCTACTTTTTCTTGTCTAGACCGTTCTATTTTCCTCTTCCATAACAACATACATCTTATTTTGTTATTAAAAAATCATAGTTATATTTTAGGGTTCAAAATATCCCAAAATATACATATATTTCTTAACTTTTTAGGAAAAGGAAAATTATTATATTAGAAATTATAAATTTTATTGTAGTTTATAAGAAATTTTAATGAAACTCATAATTTGTTTTTGAATATTTCATTTTAAGATAAATATTTTTATCTACTACTTACATCAAATATAATATAATTTTGTTAAAAGAATAATTAAGTTAGTGTATTTAAATTATTGTTACTAAAAAATATTAGAAAATATTTTAACAAAGATGCTAAATTTCATATAAAATTTCAACCCATATGATATTTGAGTTATCAAATTAAAATTAAAACATGCACAAACATTTTAAATAAAAAAACATAATAATACAAATTATAAAAACAATATGAATAAAAAAACTATCAATACACACATCCTCGAAGATAGATTTATCTTGTTAAACAAAAATAATCATTTAATTTTATGAAATAAAATTATAACTACACAAACTCAGGAATTAGAATATAACTTTAATATACAAATTTTTGCCGACTTGAACTTAGCATGTATGTCTTGGCTCTTGAGTTGCTTTAATGCAAAAAATGGGAGAGAACTCAAAATAGCTCAAAGTGTTGGTAAAAAATGATAGAAGAAAATGTCTATTTATATTAGTAGATGATTGAAAAGTTACAAATCTTTTAGAATTATAAAACTTTTGAAATTGTATTATCATTTATTATTAGTGAAAATAATTAAGTTCTTCGTAAATTAAATATAACAGCCTGTTTACATATTTTAACTTTTAGATTTCACTTGGTCCTAAAAATTTTTTTTTTTAGATTCTATGCCATTGTTATGGTTCATATTTACTATTTATAATTTATTAATTAATTTACTATTTACTATTAATTTAGAAGAAAATAACTATTTATATTAGTTAGAGGATGAAAATTTACAAAAAAACTTTTTTTTTTTTTTTTTTGCAAGAGGAAACACAGCTCCATTCATTCAAATGTGAGAAACATACAATAAGGAGAAGCTAAATAAAAGAGCTTCAATTTAATGAGATGGTGGAGATATCATAATTACAAAAGAAGGTCGATTTGGTGGACCAATAGGAAAAAACCGTCTTAATATCATCCCACAAAGTGCCTGCATATCTATATTTATTATCTGAGAAAAGACGGTTATTTCTCACAAGCCAGATAAACCAAAGGATAGAGCATAACTCATTGCACCAAAGCAAATTTCTACTGTTTGAGAGAGGTGTATATATGCATTCCCGAACAAAGACATCGACACTGCCAGGAAGGCTAAGAGATATTTTGAAAATCTTGGAAAAATGCTGCCAAAGGGATGTTGAGTAAGGACAGTGGAGAAATAGATGATCCATAGAGTCGCTACTTTGATTGCAGAGAGTGCATCGGCTTGGGTTTAAGCACATAGTAGGAAGTCTAACTTGGAGCCCGTCATGTGTATTAATGCCCCTATGCAACACACACCATAAAAAAAAGCTTACATTTTTTTAGTTACACAACTTTTGAAATTGTTATTAATGAAAATAATTAAGCTCTTCCTAAATTAAACAACTAACATTTGACATATTCTAGTTTTTAGATTCCATGTTGCCCTAAAAAATAAACCTTTTAGATTTTAGGGTTGATATTTATTATTTATAATTTATTAATTAATTTCTATGGTATGTTTTGTAAATTTATAAATTAAAAAAGATTATAATAGTCTAAAAATATTTTTTCAATATCTAATAAAACATGCAAAATTTCCTATAAAATTTGAAGCTATAAGACATTTGAATTATCAAATTAAAATTAAAATATGCACAAGAATTTTAAATAAAATAACATAATAATGCTAATCATAAAAAATATTAACAAATGTAAAAAAAGAAAAAAGAAAAAAAATAATAATATAGCAATTATAAAATAACAAAAAAAAAACAATCGTAACAAGGCTAAAAAAAAAATTTAAAAACTAAATCAATACACACATTCTTGACCATAGATTCGTTTTATTACAAAAACATCATTATTTAACTTCATCAAAGTAAAATTATAATCACATAAACTTACAAATCAAAATATAGCTTCGATATATAAATTTCATTCGGACTTGAATGTATCATGTACATCTTGAATTGCTCTTAAGATTAGAGAGATTTTGAAAGCAAGAAAATGAGGGAGAATAAAAAATAATGAAAAGAATGTAGTAAATATTTATACATGTATAAGTTGAAAAATAACTTGCAAATTGTTTGAAATTCTACAACTTTTGAAATTCTACTATTTATTATTATTAGTGAAAATAATTAAGCTTTCATAAACTAAATCACAACCTTTTACCTATTCCAATTTTTTGGATTCTTGTTAGGGTGGATAATTAAGTAAATATTTATTATTTATAATTAATTAATTAATTAATTTACAATTAATTTTTTATAGCATGTTTTGTAAATTTATAAATTAAAAGAAAGGTATAATAGTCTAAAAATATGTTTGTAAGATTTTCTCTTTTTAATATAGTATAGATTCTAGGAAAATGAAACCCACTTCTAGTGAATTTACTTTTCCTTATTGTTTTACTTCCTTTATTCTCTTCCCTGCATCTTGCAATCCAAGTGGTACAAATAATAGTATGATTAAATATTTTCCGTTTTAATCATCGTACTTTCAACCTTCGTTTATTTTAATTTATGTACTTTAGAAATGTCTATTTTTGTCATTGTACTCTTAAAAAGTGACAGTTTTGGTTTATCAAATTTTTATTATCTTTTTTATCTCATTCACAATTCTAGCACGACACTATGCTTAATAAATTTTTGAAATGTAGTCATAATTCTTTATCGAAGAATTTAAGTTGTGTATGAGAATTGTGTTACAATTTTTGCAACTAAAGACTGACATAAAGAACAAAAACAAAATATTGATATTTTAAAAGTGGACTAAAATGAACAAGGGTTCAAAATACAGAACAAAAATGAACGAAGAATGAAAAAAAGATAATATTTAAACCTAAAAGAAAATGAATGTAGTCTTTTATTCTACTCTTGGCACGTAGGAAATAAAATAGATAATATTCTAAGATATTTTAGAAGTATACACTGGATAAGATTTTTGAAAAGCTTGGATAAGATTTTAGATTCTTTTATATCATATAAAAATTTTGAACCAGATTCAGAAACTTGGTACTCCAAATCCTAAACATGACAGTATACATAATAATGAGATATAACTAAAAGAACCACATGATGGAGAGAGAAACATAGAAATCCTGTGGAGCAAGAAATTGCTAAGGGATAAAGAAAATAAGTCAAATTACTATTCTATTAAATAGCTTAAGCTTGATTTCAAATGAGTTTTTATGGTTTTATAAGTTTTATTAGAGTTGTTATAATTGATATACTTAGTAAAGAATGTAAATCAATTATACTAATATACCTTAACATATATACATATTTGACCTATTGATATATCTGAAAATTTGGAAATGTAAAATCGAAATAATTAAATAACTGAAAATAAGATTTCAAATATTTTGTGCAAAACTCAAAATATTTACAAGTACAACAAATATTTTTTTCTTTAATTATTTATATATATATGTCTGTGTTATATACTATTGAGCCTCTAATGTACCATTCATACCTCTTATTTAATTACTGATATATATGTATGCCTATATACTATTGATATATTTGATTTGATATAGTATGATATTGACGAACTGATTTGAATGTTGATATATCATTGATATACTTTATATGAACGTTAATATATCATTAATATATCAATGATATACTTTATGTTATGTTTTACTTCAATAGTAAAATTTCATTTGGAATTATAAATTTTAAATAACATTCTAAAAACTCTTTTGCCGAACCAAATGAAACTGTTCAACAAATGATCAATTTGACAATTTCTATCATTGAATTAAGAGATGTCCTTAATTCAACTTTTATGGTACATTTAATTAGGGATTGTCTAGTAAAGGCTCAAATGATACTGACATGTAACATTCAAAGAAATATGGCAAGGGTCCTGCCTAGCTAAAAGAATTATGTCCGATCAATGATCTAAATTATGATGAATATCCAAATCCAATGAGATTTATGAGAAAAAAAGTGATTCATTACATTAGGAACATATATTTGAAGTACAATAAATTATTGATATAAGAGATATCATACCATCTTTTCGCATACATTCTAAAAATTATGAAATCATGGTAAAAAAATACAAACTTGATGTAACTTGATGTATTTCATATTAGGTATATATATCAGTTATAATTAAATCTCTCGTCCCTATCTTTGTTGTAAAAAAAAAAAAATCCAATTGTTTATCGAAAAAGTTTATTGGCCAGTTTGCTTCCCTCCTGAGGGGCCTGAGGGGAAAAGAATGGTTTCAAAGGATACGGTTTAGTCATATTGAAAGGTTCTCTCTCAAGTTCATTTCTTATCCTTTTACATTCTGTTTATTGCATTTATTGTAAGTGGGATACGCCTTAATAAATCAAACACTACAAGAAATTCATGTTTTCCCGGTGCAACCTTTCCCAAAGCTATATAATTCATCGGGCAAAAGAACTTATGGCGATGAAAGTAAATTCGTCACCATTAAATTTAATTCATCGGGATAATTTAAAGTCTTAGTGCTTATATTTATGTCATGCATATAGTTTAAAGTTTTGTTGGACAATTTTGTGGTTATCCTGCAACAAAGGTAGCAAATTAATTAAGACTTAGTGTTTATATTTATGCAATGCATATAGTTTAAATTCTTGTTAGATAATTGTGTGGCTATCCTGCAGCAAAGATAGTCAATTAATTAATATTTAGTGCTTAATTATATGGGGTGATAGCGTTTTATTGGATAACTATATATGTTTCATATTGTTTGTAGGATTTGAAGTGTTTATTCAATAATTGTGTGACTATCATGGAATCACGTTTGATTTTTTTTTTTTTTTGTTTCTTTTAGGCATTAGAGGATATCATAAAAGAATTTATAAGAATTATTTGAAGGAATTTAACAAGTGTGGTGGGGGAAATAGAGGGAGGAATTTTGCTTGAGGGAGTAGGAAAAAGAGAGGAGTCTTGAGTGGTGGGGAGGAGAGAGGAGTTTTTAGGAGGAGCAAGAAAAAGAGATGAGCGTTGACAGGTGAGGGAGAGAAAGGAGAAGATTTTGGATAAGGCTTGAATATTGTGGAAGTTATGACATGTAAAATAGTGTCTTACGGGTTGACACGACCCGTCCCGAATCACCCTAACTATCCTAGGATGTGACGCGCCAACAAAAGATTCCAATTAAACTCTAGGAATCCATTGCCACTGACATAAGGTGTTAGAACATTTTGAACATCAAATTGTGACTAGCAAATTACCACTCGAATAAAATCATAAAATTTTCGACAGAGTTCTCTTTGAAAAATGGACTAACACACTTGGAACAAGAAAACATTTATATTTGAAATATTTAAGCAATAATGACAATAAAGTGTGTCTCCTTGCACACTATTTCAGAAACTATCCCCCTAATCGAAACTATATAAATTTGAAAATAATGTACGTCATAAGAGGAATATTAGCTACACTAGTTACCATAAAATTAACACACTATAAAACAATTCCATGCAAAAAGATATGCAATCTAAAGAAGTTTGTAGCAGATGTCAATCCTAGAAGGCTATTGGAGACTAAATGCTACCTAAAAAAAAATTAAGGTGAAATAGTGAGCTGACAAGCTCAGTGAGTGGTAAATTTTTACAATAAAATTATGTTAAGAAAATCATTAACAAGCACGACAATAGACCATAATTTATGAGATGTTATGAATACACTGAGAAACAAATAACTTGAAAAACGTAAATGTAGGAGATCCTTACAAGCATCATCTTTAAAACATAGTCATGGGATAATAAACTTATCATTTAAATGTACATCCAAAACTTGTCATACTGGCACGAATCTCAATGCATGGAGTGAAACAAACTAGTCATGCTATGTATATGCTAAACTCTCATACATAGCAGAGTGATTGGTCATAAACTATGCATCAGGTAATATTTAAAATGCATAGTAGAGTGATACCAGTCATACTACACATTGAGTAACCTCATGATCATGTATATCAAAGCAAAACTGGTCATACTATACATCCAGCAACCTCCAGATATACAGTAGAGCAAACTGGTCATACTATACATCGAGCAACCTCAAGATGTATAGCAGAGCAAATCTGGTCATACTACACATCGAGCAACCTTAAGATGCGTAGCAGAGGAAAACCGGTCATACCATACATCGAACAACCTCAAGATGTATAGCAGAGCAAAACTAGTCATATATACATTGAACAACCTTGAAATGTATAGCATAGAGCAAATCTAGTCATACTATGTATCAAGCAAACTCTAGACACATAGCAGAGTAATCGTGGTCATACTATGTATTGAGCAAGCTCAAGGTACATAGCAGAGCAACACTGGTCATACTACACATCAAGTTAACTCAAGATGCATAGCAAAACAAAGCTGGTCATGCATACACTACGGGAACACTATTGACATAGGTGTACAAAGAAATAACCATAGGTACAACATTTAGCGTTTCTGAATCTTTAAAACATAAATTCAATGATTCGCCGTCACCATTGAAAACACAAATAACCAACAATTGCCCTAAAATAATTTTAAACCTCGTACACCAGCTTAACCATGGTTCGGTAGTCATGTCAATAGGTTAAAATCATGGAATTTCTATAAACTAAACACTTTGCGAACTCAATTAATTTCGAAATATGTCGTTGCAATCAAATCCGTTCGTGAGTACCAGTCCCTTGGAATTTCATAATATTAAGTCATAACATCAAATCATTAACCGCAATTCATCCCTTTATACTTCAACATTTCATTGGTTACTAAAATAAGGTAATTTACGAAATAGGCATAAATACCTCGAAATCTCCATAATTTCCAATAACTAGATCTCCATATGTCAATTTTGATTTCAAAGTTTATGTTCAACAATTACTACAATAGTTAACAGATTTAATAAAATAACCATTCACCGTGTTATTAATTCGTGAATTTCAATCTATAAATCATTTCAATCTGCTTGACCTGAAATAATAATATTCATTACCATATTAGCTTATATTTCATCTTAACAAACACCACCTATCTTTAAATAATAACTCACAAATACTTTTATTCACAAGGAAATACCACCACTTGTACCTCATATGAAATTTAGTATTTTATTTTCCCTTCACTATTCACCTTCTTCTTCCTCCATCAACCTACCAAAATCACCATTTTCTTCCATTTATTTTCTATAATATTTCATAATTCAATATCCATCATTTTCTTTTGTTTTTAATTAATTTTCTTTTTCCAATCTATTAAACCTACACCTCACTGAGATCCACCATTGGAACTCTTTCCTTTCTCAAACCAATTTTCACACTAAATGTTCACTTTGAGAGCTAGCTTTTTTCCTTCTCCCTTTCAAATATTCAATCCAAGCAAAAACAAGCAGGATTGAAGGAAGCAAACTCATTTTCGAAAATAAAACTCATTTTCAGAGAAGTTGGAATCAACTTATGGAACTTGGAATCTTACATATAAGCTTCCTGAATCCATTCCCAACGTTGATCATACTTTTCCAACGACTTTGTGGTAGCTTTCAGGCTTTCTCTCATTCTTCTTATTTTCTTCTTCTTCCTCCACGATTTCTTCCCTCTCCCTTTCTTTCTTTCTTTGCTTTTTTTTAACCATTCTCTCTCCCTTTCTCTCTCCACCTTATCTTCTTTCTTTTCCCTTTTCTTTTCTTTTTTTTTAATAAAAAAAAGGAAAACTGAAAGGAGGTTACACGGGTAATGTCTTTACATGTTTGCAGATGCAAAGATAGTTCTAAATCAAGCTGAATCAAGCTGACATTCTCATGAATCAATAGTTTAGTTTTGATTTGTAGGTAGTGACCAATCAAACAACGAAATAACTAATTTTGGAAATACTCTGGCATAGAATAATATCATATATTTAATTAAAAACCATATATTTGAATCATATGCAAATGTATCTCTTTGGTATAATATATAGATTTAATGTACATCTTATGCGCATTAATTTTAATATATAGTTTGAATATGAATCAATTCATATTAATTATTATTTGAATCTTATTTAAATAAATCTATCATAATATATAGTTTAATTTTGAATCCTTATTCAAAATAAACTATATATATAATCTATCATTATATACATTATATACATTCCCTTATTTATGAAATTTGAACATTTCAAATTTTTTCATAATTCTTGATTCTCGTTTTACCCATTGTGAGCTAGCAAGGGGACCTAATGAACCTATAGATCATAAGCTCCAACGATACGAGATTAATTTATTAAACTCATTAACCAAATTAACAAACTTTCATTAACTGTGAAATCACTCCACTAAAGACCCGTAACTGCACTCTTATGATTGCAGAATATTTCGTATCCACAAAAATTGACCCTTGACGGCAAGTCAATCCTTCACAACTGTCCGTAACTTCAGCTGAGTTAAATTACCATTTTACCTCTGAGTTACATTTTGCACCTTAAATACCATTGCTCCACTAATGAACAACCTGTTTAAGGTCCGACCATAAAACAGAAGTCCCTCTCAGGCTAGCGAAAAGGTGGGGCCCTTATTCATGTCCCGGAGTCAGCATTTAAGGGAACACTCATTTACTTATCATAAAGTTCAGAATGAGTGAATTTCATCGTGCGTAGTTATATTTCCAACTCCCCACTCGATCTCATCCCCAAAATGGTAGGATTATTAAGTCAGCAACTCGGCCACTCTCACTCATACAAATCAAATGACGATCCCTTATAGGTAGGAGTCCATAAACTCGCTCAGGATTAAGATCGAGTTACCTGGTCATCCTATAAAATATTAATCTAGTTAGTTTACAATTTTATAACTAAATATTAATTATTTCACGGTCCGATTTAATACAAACGTATTGTATAGGATACACCCACTCACATGTCTCAACGTAAACGACTTGGATAAAGTCGTTTGTAACTATTACAAAGTGGGTTGTGTTCATAGTGTTACCAGGATAAGGTACCCAACGTTATCCATGTATTATAGACCATTTAGGTTATTACTAGAAAATTATCCAGTTGTATATCAGATATATACTATATATATATTGTACATCAAATATATATTGTTCCAGTTACATTAAATAACCTTGGATCTTAGTTTATTGGAATACAAGTAATGCAAAGAAATAATAAAATAACTATTTATTGAATAAATAATATGTTTATTGATTACAAACACATGAGCTAAGGGCAAAAAATCCAACAGTATGTGCCACACAAATGCCCCATATGCCTTCGTCTCCAAATTACTAATGCATGCACATAGAAATCTAACACCAATATGTTGCTATACGAAATGTAGTCTGATGCTTAAGTTATAACTCAATTAGGGAGCAAATGAGAATTGAGCAAAAAAAATAAGGAGACAGTACTTTGGATCAAGAGCCTGCTTGAGAGTGTATTTCAAATCTTCACAAGGGCTTGTGTAAGGAAAATGCTGCTTACCTTCGTTTGGGTTGCTCTCTTCCTTGTATATGAAGAGAGAGAACTTGGTAGAGAGGGAGGTTCTCCTCATTCTAAGGCGTTCACAGGGCAGCAGTATGTTGCACCAAGGGTCTAGAGATCATTGAAATCCTCTGTACTAGGGGTGTACAAATATACCCAACAAATCGAACCAACCGACCGAAGTCGGTTGGTCGTCAGTTTTGCTGACTCATTGGTCAATCGATTGTAGAAATTTAGAGAAACCCGACCAACTAACCTATATTTTAAAAAAATTGTTTCAAAATTTAAAATTAGGCCTAGGAATTCTAACTTCCATTTTCCAATGCATGCAGGTTGAGTGGCTGTAGGAAACCAACGCATTAATTGCGTTGGTTTAAAAAATGTTTAAATTTATTGTTTTATTTAATTTAGGAAAATTGCAGTAGGTAGTAAAAATCTTTTATGTATTTTAAAATATGTCACCTGTTTTTTAAATTTTCAAATATAGCAAAAATTTTCACTCATATCAATAGTATATCAGATACTTATATCAGTAATATATCAGACACTCATATTAATAATATATTAGATGTATATCACATACATATTGTACATACACTCATATATCAGTAGTATATCAGATGTATATCATATATATATTGCAAGTATATCAGACACTCATATGAGTAGTATATCAAATTTATATCACATACATATATCAGTAGTCAGATATATTAACAGATATATTATAGATGTATATCATTTGGGTTAAATTGTCATTTTAAAATTGGAACTCTGTTTTTTGTAAGAAGTGTTATATATGAAAAATCTAAATGTAGTTGCTATTTTGCTAAGTTTACTCAATAATTTTGACATATTTGCAACTATCCTTTTAATTTATTCTAATCTCTCCCTCTTCAGGAGTGAATTCTCTTCTTTCTCGTCTTTTCTTTCTTCCTTTTCTTTTCTTTTCTTCATCCCATGTGGTTTTATGTTAATTCATTTCTTTTTCCTTTTTCTTTTTTGTTCCTCCAAATCTCTCTCTTACTTTACAACCACATATATCTCCTTCCCCCACCGATCGTCGCAGGCCAGCCTATCCTTTTTTTTTTTTAATTCCCAAACCCCGCCTCCTCCCTCTTCGTAGCTCGAAGACTGCCATACCCATTCTCTCTCTCACACTCACCAAACATTCTTTGTGCTTCCCTCCTTCTTGACAGTTCACCCTAGACATTTAAAAAAACAAAAGTCGGTTTATACAGAAACCGACCGACCGACCGACTAACTAGTCTGTTAGTGACAATGGTGATAGATCCGACAGTTGGTTATCATTTCTGATTACCGACCGTATGTCGGTCAGTGTTGATTTCAGCCTGGAAACCGACCCGACCGACCGATGTACACCTTTACTCTGTATTATCTAACTGTCTTGAGGATAAGGGGCGTGACGACATCCTGAGTGGTCTCTAGAGGTATATCGCAATATGGGTACAAGATGTCAGCACCTTGCCAGCTAGTTGTCCTTTGTACGAGGAGCGCTCGACCCCATTTATGGTGTGCTCGAATCTTTTTCGATGTGCTCAGTCATGTCGGGTTAGCTTTCTAACCTGACCCATGTGGCTAATTGGCTTTTTGATGCGTGACATTTTATTTTTTACCCAAAAACACATAGTTATCTAGGATTATATAAGGAAGAAGTTAGAAATAATCCCTTCATTCATTTAACTTATACAAATGAAAGGAAAGAGAGAAAGCAGTAGATGAAAAGAAAACAAATATAGTTACTAAAACCAATTCGCATATATACCTATATAACATATATATATATATATATATATATATATATATATATATGGAGAGAATACACAACATGACACATGGTATCTCACATCTAAACCGTACGAGGCTTCAGAAACGAATTGAGGAATTAGAGTGTTTGATGTGAACTACAAACTTCACCACATTTCCAATTGTGCTACTTTTTATTTTTTTAAAACTTGTAATAGTACACCATATTATTAAGATAGACCTACAATAGAAGTACAACATATTACTATACTTAGCTATCTTTTTCCATATCAAAGTGGAGTTTCCTTACCCTCATACTTAAAAGTTGTAGCAGTTGATGCCAGTGTAAATGCCATAGTCAAATTCTAGGAAATATTGTTTCCCATGTGAAAGAACATCGTGTTGAGTGTAGGAGAATGGAACATCGCAGTGGCCTTCTGGGGACAACAGGCTCACCTCTACCATCGACATGGGCGATACCGAAACAACCTGTATTGTCTCCAATGTGTTGGTGGACGTAGAAACTTCCCCCCACTTATGTAACCTTGAAACCTCTCCTGAAACTTAAATCTTCCCATTCGCAATAAAGGGGAAGGCTGGTTTGTCCAGCCAACTTCTAGGTAATAGAAGATTCCAAAATGCTGTTTTTAGTCTCTGTGCGGGACAACTTCAAAGTCATTGTCTCGGTCTTGCTAATTCTGTTAATGCCATTTTGAGTGGCCATCAGCATAACTTTCTGGTCGTAAATTCTAGCATCTAAGCCTGAAATTGACATTATAACGCTTCTTGAAATCACAGGCTCTTCCATTTTCAACCTTGCATTCATCGTAATGGTGGGAGTGTCAGCATTCACACTTGCTCTTGCATTCCTTGCTGACACTCTTCAAATAATTATTGTTCCCCAAATAGCAAAGCGTCACGTGGTTGTTGTCGAGCCTGACAGACCAAAACAAGGTGTTGGGATCTTCTGACGACATGTCATCTGAATCAGCCAATAATTGGTTCAATCTTGAGTAATTGATTAATTGGTTCATAGATTCAATAGGTGAAATCAATTCCCTAGGATCTTTCTCCTCATTGTTTTATCTTTATTGTAGTGCATATTTATTTTCTTTGATTCTATTATTTCATTCGGATTCGATTCTCTAAATAAAATTGAGTGATGGTATATGTGGTACTTGAGTGAGCTAGAAACCCAATCCAGAGGATGATATCGATATTCAGTTACCATCTATATTAAAACTTGACCCATATACATGCGGTAAACAATTTTTGCTACAGTTTTAGGCAACGTGTGAAAAGGAGTACGTATGAATCCGTAAGTTTAGTGAGTGAGAGTTTTCAATTGTACTATAATCCTAGGTAGCCATTGTTAGGGTACTTAAAAGTAAGATAGTCATGTTAATAATATCTTGAGTAAAATCTTCTATTGTATATATATGTCATAGAAATAGTAGACAACATCACACATGGTGCTTCACCATATTTCAAGTCGCTACTTTTTATTCTTCTAAACTGGAAATAGTACAATTATATTATTAAGATAGACATGCAATAAAAGTACAACATATTACTATACTTGGCCTTTTTGTTCATTTCAAAGTGGAGTTTCTTTACTCTCATACCTAAAGTTATAGCAGTTGATGCCAGTGTAAATGTCATCGTCAAATTCATGAAAATCTTGTTTCCCATCGGAAAGAACATCGCGTTGAGTGTAGGAGAATGGAACATCACAATGACCTTCCGTGGACAACAGGCTCACTTCCACCATAGACATGGGCGGTACCGAAACAACTTGTGTTGTCTCCAATGTGTTGGTGGATGTACGAACTTCCCCCCACTTATATGACCTTGAAACCTCTCCTGAAACTGAAATCTTCCCATCTGCAGTAAAAGGGAAACTTGCTTTAAGGTTGGTTTTCGCAGCCAACTTCCAAGTAGTAGAAGATTCCAAAATGCTGCTTTTAGTCTCTGTGCGGGAGAACTTTAAAGTCACCGTCTCGGTCTTGCTAGTTCTGTTAATGGCATTTTGAGTGGCCATCAGCATAGCTTTCTGGTAATAAATTCTAGCATCTGAAAGCCTGAAAATGACATTATAAATGCTCCTCGAAATCACAGGCTCTTCAATTTTCAACTTTGCATCCATCGTAATGGTGGGAGTGTCAGCATTCAAACACTTGCTCTTGCATTCCTTACTAACCCTCTTCAAATAATTATTGTTCCCCAAGCAATGAAGCGCCACGTGGTTGTCGTCGAGCCTAACAGGCCAAAACAAGGTGTTGGAATCTTTTGATGACGTGTCATCCGAATCAGCCCAAATCCAATCGGATCCCTCCTCCAAAACTTGCCATGGTAGATAGATTTTATACGCACGCAGCCATTGGTAGTCATGAAGGTCTCATTTGGCACTCTTTGATCCCCAATATCGTTGCAGGAGAATTGCAAATACTGGTGTCCCTCTTGCCAAATCGCCATCAAATAATAGCCCTCGTCGCTCTTGAAAGCAACGTGTTTTGGCAAAATCATCAGCGCTTCCCAGTCGATGAGTGTGTAGAGATCGCACAAGTCCTTGTCGGGTGTTGAGTAGTAACAATACAGAGCATTGTCGTAAGGTTTGGAGGTTCTCCATAAGCACGCGTTGAAGCCCCGATGAACATGTCGAAGACGGAAGGCTGAGTGTTGAGAATCGTAGAGTGGCTCGAACAGAGTGCAAGATGATTTGGATCGATCTTCTTCGCGCTCATGCGCCATCGCTGCAATCCAATTGTTGTTGTTGGCCCAGCTCACCCAGTACTTGTTATTGTAACAACATCTTATGTGAACCAACCGGCTGTTGCATTTGGCTCTTTCGATCTCAAACTTTGAGTGTGGGCTCACCACATGTTCTCCATTGAACTTCAGAAACCCTTTCATTTTTTCATCGTCATTTGTGCAATGAAGATACTTGTGGTTCCATTTCGATTCTAGAGCGATATACTTTGGAATGATCATCTTTTCTCTCTCTTTTTTTCTTGCTCTAGTGTTTTTGATGAGTTCAAACTTCTCTCTTTGTACTTTTAAACTCCCATGTGTTGTGGTATTTACAGGGGAAATGGAAGGGTGCCAACTTAATCCATTTCATTTTCTTATTTATTCCTTTCTTTTTTTTATCATTATATAATTAGCTTTATTATATTTTCATGTAAGGTTGTTTTGAAAATTTTTAATGGGTAGCTACAATATTTATTCTATTTATAAATATAGCAACAACTTTGGAGTTTTGTAAAACGAAAACAATTCTGAAATCTGATTTTATAATTTTTTTAGATATATATCGATGGTAAAATCAGGTATGTCAACATTCATATCAAGTATATCATAATAACTGATTTACCTTAATAAACTACATACAATTAACTTATATACCTTGGTGTACTTGATACTAGGTACCTTTACTAATGACATCATATCATTTATCACTGGCATACTTTATATGTTAGCAATATACTTTACATACGTAATATGTATATAAGGTATATCTAATATACCTTGATGTACTACATACTAGGGTATGTTTAGTTTTAATTTACCTACCATATATGACGTACATAAGTTATAACTAATATACAAAATATGAAGTACATCAAGGTATATTAGTTATAACTTATATACTTCTTATATGAAGTATATAAATCACTATATACTTGATATACCTATAATTTGAAGTATATCAAGGTACATTAAATGGGTAGTTTTTACCATGATCTCATTGTTTTCAAAACCTATGATGAAAGTTGTTATGATATCTCTTCTATCAATTCACGGTACTCGAAACATGTGTTCATAATGTGAGGAATTATTTTCTTTTTCCGATCAAATTCATCGAATTTAGGTATTCATCACAATTTAGACTAGTGGTCAAACAAGATACTTTTAGGCCAAAACCTTTCTATATGAGGTATATCAATGAAAGTTCTTGGGAGTAAAACATAATATATTAACCTTCAAATGAGGTACATTAATAGTATATAAAATCAGGTCTATTAAAACATATATATACCAGTAATTAAATAAGGTATATCAATGATATAGTAGAGACTCAATAATATATGATTGGTATGTCATAATGCATATGTATCAGAAATTAAATAAGTTATATCAATGGTAAATTAAAACTAAATGGTATGATTTTGAGGTATATCAATGGTATATCAAATACTAAATGGTAATTTTGAGGTATAGTAATAGTATATCAGAAACTAAATATGATGACTATAAGATGTGGTTGATAATTTTGCAAATAAATATTAGATTTTTGCTAATTTTGCTTATTTTGGTTTTTGTTTTTTGTTTTTTTAATAAAGGGAATTTGTAATGGATAGCTAAAATATTTGTCATACTGGTAAATTTAGCCACAATAATAATAATAATTATTATTAATATTATTATTATTTACAAATATGTCAAAATATTTGAATTTTAGTTTTGGGTTTTTTTATATTATTATTATTTTACCATTTTAGATTTTAGATATATTACCTAACCAAAATTGTTTCAAGCCAAGTATACTTAATTTTGAAGTTCTTATGTTTGAGTCTAAAAAAAAAAAAAATGTGCACCTTGTTAGTATAAATTCTTTTAAACTTTTTTTAGCGATGCATGATTGTAGGATCCCTCTCATTCAAGTGTTGGTTCATTCATGTACTTCTCCTTCCTACTCGAGTCTCACTGCCAAAGGAAAAAAAAATTCAAAGAAATGAAATATTTTTTTTTCCTTGTTTAGAATGTAAAATAAAATATAGAGGAACATTTTTCTTATATAAAGAATTACCAATATACCTTTACTCTAACTGAGCAATAATTTTTTAAAAAAAAACCACAAAAACAAAACAAAAGATTGAATTTCCTTTTGAGGATAGCATATGAAAAAGTTGCCTTTTGCTTACCTTTTGGTTATATTCCACTTTTAGTGAATTTACTTTTCATTATTCTTTTACTTCCTTTATTGTTGGATGGCAGCTTCAGCTACTCCTTTATTCTCTTCCAATCCAAATCATACCAATAATAATATGTTTAAATACTAATTTGATTCACGAATTTATAGTTTTTCTTCATTTTGATTTATATACTTTTAAAACATCAATTTTAATCATTGTAATTTCAACTTTCCTTTATTTTAATTTCTGTATACTTTTCAAAATGTCAATCTTTTACTGTTTTACTCTTAAAAAGTGACTGTTTGTGTCCATTCATTTTATTTTGTATCTTTTTTCTTGAATTCACCATTTTAATAGGATACTACACCTAATTATAAAGTTCTTGAAATGTAGTCATAATTTTATATTAAAACATTTTAGTTGTGTATGGAAAATGTGTTAAATTCTACCACACTAAAGACTACTCATATAATCACTTTTTAAAATGACAAAAACCAAAATTGATTGTTTGAAAGTGGGACTAAAATGAAGAAAAAAACTTCAAAAGACAGAACAAAACGAACGTTTTTTAAAAGTAGAAGGACAAAAAATAATATTTAAACCTAATAAAGAAAAGTTCAATGGAAAGAAAATTATAGTGGGATGTTGACCGTTGCTTTTATTCTTACACTTGGCAAGTAGGAAATAAATTTGATCATATTCCAAGATATTTTAGAAGTATACATTCGTTAAGATTTTTGGGAAAGCTTGGATAAGATCTTGGAATCTTTTATATGATATGAAAGATTTGAACCAGATTCAGAATCTTGGTAGTCCAACTGCTAAGCCTATATGACAGTATACATAATATGAGACACAACTAAAAGGACCACGTAATGAAGAGAGAAACATAGAAATCTTGTGGAGGGAGAGATTGCTAAGGGATAAATAAAATAGGTTAAAAAACACTTCTAGTTCCTGTACTTTCGCTAAAGTAACAATTTAATTCCTGAACTTTAATGTGTAGTGATTTAGTCCTTGTACTTTCAAATTGATAACAATTTAGTCCTTCAACTTTAATATGTAACAATTTAGTTCTTGTAATTTAAAGTTGGCAACGATTTAACCCTTATCGTGAAATTTTCTTGTATGTATGGATTGATAAACTAAAAAGGGATTAAATATGTTTATGAATTAGAAAGATTAGATTTTTATATGATAAAATTTGACACTTAATTTTAATTAAAAAATTTATTATCGGAACTAGATTGTTTCAAATTTTAAACTACAGGGACTAAATCGTTACAAGTTAAATTTATGGAATAAATTGTTATTTTAGGAAAAGTACAGGGACTAAATCATTACAAACTGAAGTTCAGTGACTAAATTGTTACTTTAGTGAAAGTATAGGGATCAAATGTGTTTTTTAAACAAGAAAATAAGTCAAATTATTATTCTAGTAAATAGCTTAAGCTTGATTTCAATTGAGTTTTTATGGTTTTATAAGTTTCATTAGAGTTCTTATAATTGATATACCCTACTATATAGTATATCAATAGAAATTAGTTAGAGTGATATATACCTTATATAAATATTGATATACCTATTCAAAGTGATAAAAAATCATAATGTAGTAGAAATAATAAAATTCTCAATATTTGATGAACAATGAGGAAATAAGAAATGTGAGAGAGTAGAAATTAATAGTTGAGAAATCAACTTCAAATTGAAGTGATTCAAAATTGATGAATTAAGCAAATGAATAATACAATTGTTGGTGATACAACAAACGTGTTACAAAATGTGGTTGTGCCAAACATATGGAGGTACAAATATTGTGGTGGTACAAACTTCTCATGAAAGTTTACCGTTATATATATAGGTACAAAAATATTTTACCCTATTTAATGCAACCAACACATAATTTAAACCAACATTAAAATGTAGAAACTTACCATTCATAAAACTGAAACTTAAAAGATAAAAAAAATTAAATTAAATCTAGTTAAAAGAAATAAAAAGTTGAAATTAAACTTGAGTTAAGGAAAAAACTCATAACTCAATGCTCCTCTTTGAGGTTTTTCTTCGTCACACTCAACTTTTGGCACAAAAACACAAATTGTCCTATGTGCTAAAGCTTTTGTAAGAATGTCGACAAGTTGTTCTTCAGAACTACAAAACGTGAGCTTGATTTCGCCTTCTTTCTCTACTTCCCTCGATAAATAAAATTTGACTTGAATTTGATTTGTTCTAACATGCTATATATGAGAGGCAATAACAACAACAAACTTGTTATCACAAAATAACGTCATAGGATTCCTCTGGTTGAAATCCCAAATCATCAAGCAATTTGCGAAACTATATTGTTTTATTTGCAACTGATGCAATTGAAATATATTCAGCTTTCGCATTAGATTTGAGCCAAGACTTCTTGTTTTCTTGAACTCTAAGAGAAAACTTTGTTGCCAAGAGAAAAAACATAGTCGAAAGTACTCTTAGAGTCATCAACACAACCAACCTAACCATTATCGGCAGATCCAATCAATTTCAAATCACATGTATATTGGAAAGATAAAGAAATCCAAATTCATAATCATTCTAGAATAAAATCCATTAATCAAGACCAAGGATCTAAGCATGGGAAGAAAACCAAATCTAAAAAGGGGTTAGAGAATTACTTGGAATCGTTAGATAGATTGATAATAACCTGTAAGAAGTTGTGTTTATGGTCTTTCTCAATTGTGCAACCTGGACCGAATATGGGCAATTCTCTTCGTCTTATGGGGAACAGGAGGCCGCATAAAAGTATTAGAGACCATAACCATATATTTATATGTTAATCGTAGGGTTTCCCATAACCTCCTAAGATTAAATTGGTTAATTTCTACTCAGCAGGTCACACCACTGAATGGGAAGTCATGGGCTTATAATCAAGATCACTTATATGTCCATTAAATATCTCAAATATAATTGCTCTGTAATTTGTTACCCACATATGAATTAATTATTAAATTAATTCCAAAAATCTCCCACTTGGGTAACAATTTTCTTTATTAGCAATTGCATTTTAGTGCACAACTTAATGCTATTAAGAGAAACTTCCCTTTAATCACAATCTGGTCCATCTCGTATTCAATGAGGAACCAAAGCGGCTTTTATCACATGTATAATCGCAACTCAGCCTTCAATGATCACCACACCAAATATGCTCGATGACATAGATCAAGTGTGGAAGAGCAGCATGAGAATTACATGTAATGTGATATAAGCATGTCTATTCCCAACTGGTCCAACTTTATTCTTTAGAGAGATCAAAATTTATGCTTTCTAGCTTTATGTTAAACTACAATTACAAAGAAAATTATTCAGAGTAACAAAATAATTCATCTTCTTTATTCTGCAAAAAAAAAAATATATATGTCTAATTTAAGAAAACACAAACTCCCACTCAGCTAATATATCATATAATTTTCACATCTATATGAGCATTATGCTCGTAAAACATTTTGTGAAAGTCCTTAATGAGCGGATCCTCAATGATAGAGTTGCATTTCTTTAGACACAAAAATCCTCTGAATTTTCATTATCAACTAAAGCTTAAAATATTCATACAAAAGCTTTCGTTGTTGTAGTATGGAAAAAAACAAATCATTGTCAGACAATTCCCTGATGACCAGTTTTTATAACCATATTTCTTAAGTTTGTTGCCACACACAAAATGATATGAACATAAACTTCAATGGTGAAAGGAACTAAAGTGATTCTCTAAGGTGATTCAACAGCCACTTTCTCGAGATAGTAGTACCCTTTAACCTATTAATAAACATAGCCTCTAAGGTGGATCTATATGGCAACTAAAATTATCAAAATCAAATAGCTTTATGATCTCTAATTAATTTGATTTTGATGAGTGAGCATGTAACCTTTTTGTTAAGTACCTTACAACTCTTTAGATCCAATTGAGAGGTATCAAAATAATTGTCTTTCATTCTTGAAATGAATACTGAAGCAGAAAAACATAGACTTTAGACATGAATTTTTATTTTACTTTCTTTATTCAAGAGACCTCTACTGAAACTAGGTTTATCTCCCCTGGTAATTTTAACATCCCCCAACATAAATCTTTATGCTAGAGAAGTTGCAATATCTTTCAACATAACTCTTTTGTGAATTCTCAATGTTACTTAAGATTGATCTTACAATATCCTTTCACAATATAAAAGAGATATGTACATGCAAGTTTTCATCCTCTAATAAGACCTTTATTATGTCGCAAACATATTTTACTAGGAAAATAAATTTACTCCCACTAAACCTATAATTCATAATTATTACTCTTATTGCCTTCAGATATTACTTGTGATAATATCAATATTTAATGAAAATTATGAAATTTCAAATAAAAATTCTTCATTAGATCACAGATGTATGTAAACCTTTTGAAAATTTGTGTTACTAGATCAAAAAAGTCTCAAAACTATACAAATTTCATAAATTATACAATTGAGAAACCAATCTTTATATTTATTTGACACAATTCAAAAAAGTTATAGGTATTGTCATTTACTTGAAAGAACTGGTCGTGAAGCCATAGAAAAGTTCTCTACAAATTAATGTCAGGCTCAAGTGAGCAAATAACTCCGAAAAACCGATCCGACAGATAAAAACCGACCGAACCGACATCGATCGATCGATTCGATAGAAAAATCGATTTTTAAAATTCTAAAACCGATTTCTATTGGTCGGTTCAGTCGGAAATCATTTTTCCGAAGAAACCGATCGACTATTTATATTCCATTTATATAGAAAAAATTAAAATAAGTGGCAAACCGCAATAATGCAGTCAATGGCCATTTTCAAGATATCTATTTTTTAATTAATTCATTTTTTTTATGTTTTCACTTTTTTTTTTTTGGTATTATCTTCTCCAATCATGCACTCCTTCTCTCTCATTCTT
Source organism: Momordica charantia (assembly GCF_013281855.1). NCBI lineage: Eukaryota > Viridiplantae > Streptophyta > Magnoliopsida > Cucurbitales > Cucurbitaceae > Momordica > Momordica charantia. The sequence goes on along the minus strand of NW_028275165.1, from coordinate 1,641,066 downwards.
CTTCATCCCTTTCTTTTTATTTTTCTCTCCTCTCATCTCTCACTTAGTCCCACCCTATTCTACATCATCTTCTTCTTTCCTTCTCTTCCTTCTCAAGATCGTCGATTTTCCATCTTTTTTTTATTCTTCACTTCTTAGAGAAGCCCACCGGCAACCAGAGCTCCAGCACCGACATCCTCCGTGAAGATTGTTCTAAAACCGACGAAATCGGCCGATCGAATCAACTAATCAGTCAATAGGCGCAAGATGACACGTCATAGAAGTCGGTTTCCATGATGAGAAACCTACTAGGTCTATTTTCGGCGTCAGGATCGGCTAAAAATCGATCCCGACCGACCGATGCTCACCCCTACTAGATGAGCATTATATTTATTAACATTGCCTTTGAAAAACAATATAACAAAATGTAAAATATCTTCGTTGTTTGTTGTTTCAACACATTCTTTATGGCATTAATTTTCCCTTTTAAGAGATAAGACTGAGTTTGACTTTAGAGAAGATAATCTTTATAATCAAACTTAAATCTTTATCATCATATTTCTACTATCTCTTCTATTTACTTTATTGGAATTTTTAATGATGTTGAGTTTGTTTTACTACAATGAGGAGAATCTTTATTCTTTACTAATGTTGTTATGAAGAGAAAATAACTAAATTTCCCTTAAATACAACCTTCTTTAATTTATCTTCCCCTCAAAGTCAACATCCTTAAGAAACCTTAAGATCTCATCCACATCAACTTTAAGTGGGAACTAACTTGAAAATACTAGTGTATCTAGAGTGACCACTAAAAACTTCAAAACCAAGTCTCGCAAAACCTTGAATTGCAAGTGACTTTAGTTGTTTCTTTATTTGGTACACCACTTAAACTTTTTTGTAACAATCTTGAGTGCTTTCTCCAAATAGACCGAGGGTAAGGAAAAATGATTTGTTATACTTCTTACCACACCTTTTTGAGCTTTGAATAATTTTATAAGCAACTCACATCTTAGGTTTGCCTGGAAATGTGTATTACTTATTAACTCTGAAAATCCTTAAATTAGTTAGCAAATGTCATACACCTTATCTTCCTAATCATATTTAATAGTGTTTTCATTCACTACAAATTGATATGATACCTTTAAGACCTTTCCTATATCAAATATTGGTACCCTTAATGAGAGTAAATTTCTTAGAACTTTATGCAATGTTGTTAAACATTTAAGAAGCCATATGGAATAGGCTATGAATGAGAATTATAAATACCAAAGTTCTCAATAGCACCTTATTTGATAACTGTAGTTATGTTCTCTTAATCATTCCAATACAGACTTAATGTCTGTTTAATCTTGAGAACTAACAAGCAATGAATAGAAATATCCAAGCCTGCTCAACACATATGCTCTACTATGCATCTTAAAGATTACTTAATGCATAATATGGCCAGTTGCCCTGCTATTGTGAGAGTTTAGCCTCTGCATAGCATGACCAGTTTGCTCCGCTATATGCATTGAGATTCTCTGTATATAGTATGACCAGTCTGCTCAGATGTGTCTATTGAGATTGTTCCGTGCCAGTATGACTAGCTTTGGGTGTCACCATATTTTTTGGAAAACTTTTTTTTTAATTGGACGGAACTTAAAAAATTATTTAAGTTGCCTACGTACCCTTTCAAGGAAAGGGATCAAGTCATAACATAGTTCATTTGCAAATTTTTTTTTTTTTTTTGGCTATTCACCTTTTAGATTCATGCAGGCTAGGAGTATCATGCAGTTTAGACTCTTGTGATAAGGAGTATTACATTTCAAATGTTATGATTTTGACCATATACTTTATTTATAGGATTGGTCGAACTGATAAGATTTTGCTTCACCTTCAGGCAACCCTCTGTATTTATGATAAAAGAGAATTTTCTCTTCATCCGTGAAGGAACAAGGCTGTGAATATTTTTTCCACCATTTATTTCATCAAGTTGTTTCATCTTCAAGATCTTCATCTTTCCTTTGTTTCGATCATTTGCCCCTACTTTGAGATGATCGAAAGTATATGTTGAAGCCTGATTTTTCGTTGACGTAGAGACACTGAACCTTTGGAAGACTGAAGGTCGAGTCAAACATTGATTTTCTTCTTTCATTGCGGCCATACTCATCCTTTGGAAGACTGAAGCTCAAATAGTTGAAGGCTTGATGTGCTCAAAGACAAAAATCTTTTGTTTGATTTCACTTGAGTTGTCGACTTCTTCAACATTTGTGTAATGTGTATTTGCGAATTCATCCAGATTTTGACCATGAAATGACTTGAGCATTTTTTACATGTATTTGTTATTACTGCAGTATGATTTGCTTGAGCTAATTCATCAAGGTCTAGTTTGATTTTTCCTTCTTGAGCTAACTTCATAATTATTTCTTTTAAGACAGAGTTTATCCACCGAATGGCCAAAAACTCTATGATATTTACAATAATTGGGATCATTTATTTTTACCATCTCGTTTGGCCATTTGCATTAAGGGAGTTCGATTAGTTGCATTTTTAGTAATTGTTCCTACAAGGAGGCTACTGGAATAAATAAAGTTATTGGGCTTGGGCTGAGGCTAAGCCAAAAGGGCCCAATTTGGTAAAAGTAAGAAAATTTACGATAGATGTCTCTATTTATAACTAGTTTTGAAAAATGGCCAAATAGATTTAATAAAAAAATTTCATTCCAATTTTTCCAACTGTTTTAGAGATTTGATTTTGATCATCTTACCCTTCCTATTTAGTTATTATTTTCAAAATCAAAACAATACCCTCCCTCACATTCTCAAATTTGTTTTTTGTATATTATCTCTCTTTCCTATATTTTCTCTCCTAGATTTTAGAAACCATCTATCTCACTTTTTAAATATATATGTGAATATAACATACCATAAATCAGAGAGGACAACACAAAAGTGAGACACGATCAAGGGGTATCGCGAGGGAGACAACAGGAATGGACGGGAATTGAGCGCGGAATGGATGGAATTAAGCAAGGGAGACAACTGTAGGGGTGACATAGCTGTAAGTGGGGCGGGGAGTGGATGAAATTGAGCAAGGGAGCAAGGAGTTTCTAGTGAGGTAGATTTTTTTTTTTTGTATTAATTGTGTCAAAAAAAAAAAATAAACATTATGTGTTCACCTTATTTTTCACAGTAAAACGTTCAGATATTTGTTCATCTATTTATCGTATTTGTTCATTTGTTCACCGTATTTGTCCATTTGTTCACCATTTTTGTTCATTTGTTCCCTATATTTATTCATTTGTTCACCGTATTTGTTCATTTGTTCACCGTATTTGTTCATCATACTTGTTACTGTATTTTTTCGTATTTGTTCATCATGTTTGTTACTGTATTTGTTTCCATCTTCGATTTTCGTATTTTCATTTATAAAATGATTTTCTTGTTTAAATTTTGGTATTTCTATTTGTAAAATGATTTTTTTTGTTTAAATTTTGTTTTAGATTTTAATTTAATTAATATTTTTTCTTTTTAGTTTGTTAGTAAAATTCTCTTGGAAAAATTTTTGAATTCAAAAATACAGGTAAGATTCTCAAGAATGATTCATTAGAAAAAAATATAGGTATGATTCTCCTATAAAAAAGGATAAATAATATATTCATTTAAAAATCATGGAAGGGTAATTTCGTACCTATAAAAATCAGCAGGAGATTTTCCTATTTTTACATTGGCCATTTTTCAAAACTAAAAGTTGTTTGACCATTTTTTGAAATTACTCCTTTTAAATAGCTATACTTATTGCAATCCAAGTAAAGCACACCTATTATGTTTTTTATAATGGGAACGAGAGCACGTTAATTATTATTGATAGGTGGGCCAAAAACTGTTTTAAAACAGAAGAACATATATGGGCTTAGGCAAGGTAAGAGGAAGGGAGATCCATCATAGAGAACATCCTAGGGCTACGAGTTTCAATTGTTTACCTAAGGCCACGCCAGCATGCACATCTAGGTACGACCCAATTAAAGCTTATGTTAATTTTCTATCTTGTATCTTAGGGAGGATGGAGAATATTTGGAAGCCAGCTCAACAAAATAGACTAAAATTTGAGGAGGCCCACGGTGAAAGATTAGACGCAGATCGGCCTATGGGAGATCATTTTAGGAGCTTGTCCAAAATAAACAAAAACTCATTCTCTCATCTACAATCCTACTTGAACTCAACATCTTGTTGCGCCATCTATGGAACTTTGTGTGTCACACTAAACCGAACATATTCTAGCACTCCGGAAGTGAGCAAATCCGAAAATCCATCATGGATGCCAATTTTATTTCATAGTTCGGAAGGCGTTTGCAAGGCTTATGCTGTTTTGGTCACAAGGTTGGGTGAAAATTGTAGTTTTCTTATATCTACAAGTATGGTCAATAGAGACGGACGTAGATGTAAGGGTGATTGACGGGATGCAACTACATGGGGAGATTCTTTATGTCTATGTTGGTATCATTAAGAATCTGGAGTGGGGACATCTCAAACCGAAAATCATTAAGATAGGATCGAGACACTACTTCGGCAGATTCCTACTTGGGAAAACAAAGAGTTGGGTGCGATGGTTGACCTTGAAGGGTAAAGGGATACTTCTGTGCATGGCTAACTTGGGAACAACAAAACCAGCTTTTTGGACCATTCAAGATGATTTCTTTCGACTTTCAAGCGGCGATTCCTTGTTATTGCTATGTTGTTAAAGATTATGTTTTCAGTCTGCATCTTTTGTTAATATGGGTTGGGGGCGCATATGAGAATTTTGTTTAGTGTTTGTATACACACCTTGAGGACAAGGTGTCTTTGAAGGGCGGGGTAATGTGAGAGTCTTAATAAGGATCTACTTACTGTTCTTGTTTCTCTTCATTGGTCGTTAGTCCAACTCGATGTCAATAATGCATTTCTTAATGGGGACCTATTTGAAAAGGTTTACATGGACTTGTCGTTGGGGTATCGTCCATCTTCTACTCCATCTCTGGGTGCACAGATGGTTTGTAAGTTACACAAGTCGATATATGACCTACGCCAAGCCTCTCATCAGTGGTTCACTAGGTCTCTGGATCTCTATTATCATTTGGATTTGTTCAATCCAAGGTGGACTATTGGTTATTTGTGCGTGGGACTGGTTCTGATTTTATTACCTTACTTGTATATGTAGTTAATATCATTGTTACCGGTACTTCTCTTGCTAACATTGAACGTCTCAAGGTTCTTCTTCGTAGTCAGTTTCGTGTAAAGGACTTCGGTTCCCTCAAATCTTTTCTTGGTTTGGAACTTGCTAGAAATTCTTCTCGAATTTGTCTTTTTTCTCAACGACATTATGATCCTTTGGAATACTGTGATTGATTGGTCGTCTTCGTTACTTGACCATTTCTCGTCCGGATATCACATTTGCTATGCACAAACCCAACCAATACGTTGCTAAGCCTTGCAAGTCCCAAATGTTTGCTGCATTACATTTGTTGCGAGATATTTGAAATTGTCCTCAGGCCAAGGATTTTTTTTCCATCCTCGGCGTCTTTTCAACTACGTGCCTTTGTCGATTTTGATGGGCATCATGTTTCGATACTCATCGCTCTACCACTGGATTTTGTGTATTTCTTGGTAATGCGCTTGTATCTTGGAAATTTAGGAAGCAATTCACTATCTCACGATCTTCGGCAGAGGCTGAGCATCATGCTTTGGTGGTCATTATTGTATCATCTAGACAATGATTTTAGAGAGAGAGTTGTGATGTCCATTGAGACAATGATAACATTATTCTCGTCATAGTAGAACCTGCATATTGTAGAAGACTAGACGTAGCCCCGAACTTTGAAGTGAACCAGTATAATCTTTGGTGTTCATGTCTGTTTTACCTGTATTTCCTTTATTGTCATATTAAACTGTGACTTGCTTAATTATGTGAAAGAGGAAGAAAACTTAGTTAGAACCTATTAGGTAGCTCTCTTGTCTGAGTACTAAAGGTATTTGTTATTCTGCATTTTTCCTAATATTAACTAGTTAAGTTGTATTTAAGTTTGCTTAATTGATTCATACTTAAGATTATTCTATGTGACTCATATCTAAAGAAAATGAAAGGAAAAAATATATTAATTATTATTCTAAATAAGTATATACACTGTGCAACAACTTTAGGTGTGATGGATAAAATTTAATGCTTAAGGGTGTGTGATTAATTAGAATACGATCCTCATAGGTTTTTTTTTAATTGAGTACCACGCAATTGCTAAAAATTTTAACAATTCTTGTACAAGAGTACATAAATCACGTAGGAAGTAATAAAAAGATCGAATCTACAGGAATTGAGTAACTAAACACTTCAACTTTCACTCAAGAAATATGGAAAAAAACAAAGAAGAGATATTTTGGATTATCCCTACTTTTGAAATAAAATAAAAGTGCATTTAAAACATTAATAAAAAGAATTTAAAAGTATCAAACCCTTAGCACAAACATAAGAACAAGAAGTGAAAACAGATACTCAAATGTAAAAAAAGTGGTTGAGTTGTGTTCCTGTTACTATAATGTTACTAACCAATGCTCCAGCAACAAGAAATATTCTCAAATTTTTCAGATTTCAACGATATTTTAACTACTGTAAAACCAACAACTTTTCAACTCAGTTTTCAACCATGTTAGGTGAGACATATTCCTTATAAGCACCTACGGTCTAAACTCGAATGTAGATCTAACACAAGTTAAAACTATTCTCTCTCTATTACAATCTCCCAAAAGTTAATAGAGAGCTCATCCAACATGGTGATCAATCCTATTGAACTTTAAAAAAATGCAAAATAAGCTTTAACTAAGTAGAAACAACTTTATAAACCAGAAAATCAGCATTCACAAACAAAGGTCTACAACCCCCGAAATGTATTTAGCTACTTAACTCAGGAACAAATAAGAGGGAAGAAGAAAATACAAAACTCATGTACTAAAGAATACAAAAGAAGAAGAAAATAAAGAATGACAACAACCCTTCACCTCCCTTTTTGTCTTCTTCAGAATCTTCGCTCCTTTCTTATTTTGTTCTCTCTATGGATTTATGGAGAATCATTTATGGAGGCACCTTTGAATGCAAGCTTTTATACCCCTCCTCAATTTTATGTCAACAAATCAGATAAAGTGGGCCTAGAGTAAGTTTTAGGAGTTTTTTCGTTTTTATAGTAGTAAATTCTCGGGGTAAAAGAAGTGGGCCTAGAGTAATATTTAAGAAGTTGTTGTAAAAAAAATATTTAGCCTTTTCTGATCCTGCAACTTCTTAAATATTTTTTTTAGCTGAATTATAAGGCCAAAAAGTACATAATTGTATTACAAGGGCAGAAAGTATGTTCACATATACAAATAGGTTCTACACTCCCAAACTTAAACTAAGCATTGTCCTCAATGCGAAAAAGGCTACTGGCATAGAGCTTGTAGAGTAGATAAGGACAGTGCTCCCCAAACTTAATACTGAAACAGTCTACTGATGTTTGGTGTATAAAAAAGACTAGAGAATAGGGGTCTAGTATTTAACAAATAATGCAAAAGGCAATAATTCATTGATGGAGTTAAGGATGGATAGCCATTGAAAGTTGCTAAAGTTGTATTTTGTCACCATTAGGGGATATCGAGAGATTATGCTAGCTCTGTGCTACTCTTAGACACCTTAGAAATTGGACAAGAATTTTCCTTATCCATAATTAGTAATCCAACACAAGCAGAAATTCATAATTAAAAGTACAAGACTAACCAGCAGAAAATTAAAACGCAGAGAACTAAAAGTAGGAAATTAGACAATGAAAGTTTAAGCAGCATCAGAAAAATTAACTCCCCTTTCCAAACATGTTCTCCTTTAGATTCTTATTTATGTTAGGTCTCCCTGGTTTGAAAATGATGCTTAAGCCTCGCGGCTGCTCAAGCATACTTTTTTTAGATCTTTCCTGGAACAAAAATTGTAAATATTACTGTTAAACTAAAAGTTGTCTAACTACCAATTAAATAACAAAATAAAAACAACATAAAACTCAAACATTGGATAAATTTTTGTTCTTCTTCTTTTTCTTCTTGCAAGCTCTCATTAAAATCAGAAGAATACTCTTGGCTAGAGCTACTTCACGGAGATAGGATTGTTGTGGCAGTACTTTAAACTTCGGCTTAGATGCTTTCTTCTTTGATGGTTTCATGGCCTTGAACTTTCTTCTCTCAAGCTCCAACGGCTTGATTTCTTTCTCTTTGTCACTTTTAGAGTATATTGCTTCATCACAATCTTCTTCCTTAATAGCATATTGTTCCAAGTTGACTTTAGTCAATTGCTCCAGCAAATCCTTCTTCTGAAACTCATCTTGTAGCACATCATCCTAGATACGTACAATGGAGCACTCTTCTAACTCAGCAAGAGGCACTTCATCGCATCAAAAATAGAAAATGTTACCTCTTGATCATACACTTGAATCGTTAGCTCACCTCTTTAGACATCTACCAATGTTCTTCCTGTTGCCAAAAAGGGTCTTCCAAAAATAATTGGAATTGCTTTGTCAGCCTCATAGTATAAAATGATGAAATCCATAAGGAATATGAACTTATTTACTTGAACTAGCACATCCCTCAATCTTCATTTCTAGATATCTGATGGATCTATCTGTAAGCTGTAGAGTCAAAATGGTAGGTCTTACTTCACCTATTCCTAACTTCTTATAAATAGATAAAGGCGTGAGATTGATGCTTGATCCAAAATCACAGAGTGCTCTCCCTACATCCTTACTACCAATGGAAATTGGAATGGTGAAATTCCTCTGGTCCTTCATCTTTTGAGGAAGTTTACTAGTCAAAATCATGCTACATTCCTTAGTCAATGCCACAATTTCAAATTCACCCAACCTTCTTTTCTTAGTAAGGATATCCTTCAAGAACTGCACATAGTTGGACATTTGCTCTAGCACCTCAACTAGGAGAATGTTGATGTGAAGCTGTTTTATACCATTAAAGCATGTCCCTAGCGACGAACTCTACCTCTACCTTGTTGTATCTGAAATTGTCGTGAGTTCAGCATTGATGAAGGAAAAGAACGATCATCAATCTCCCATTTACTACACGAGCAAGGCCACGATAGAAGTAGAGACTAGATACCCACAAGTCGAAAAATTGGCACTAGCATTGATCACCTCTGCCCGAAGCCTACGTCCCTACTTCCAAGCACATAAGATAATTGTTTTAACTAACTTCCCTTTGCGGTAGATCCTACAAAAACCTGATACCTCAGGTCGACTAGTGAAATGGATAGTGGAGCTCAGTGAGTACGACATCTACTACAGACCGAGAACGGCAACGAAAGGTCAGGTTGTGGCAGATTTAATAGTGGAACTAACACCAATGCCAAAAGATCTATAACACTAAATCTACAACATCAACTCTCAACTTATTTCATATCACGAAGATTAACCACTCTAGACACTTTATGTGGATGGATCCTCGAACATCAGAGGTTGTGGAGCAGGTCTCTTACTCTTTCTCTCGATGGAGAGTTATTCGAGTATGCACTCTGATTCAGCTTTCATGCTTAATTCCAACAATGAGGCCAAATATAAAGCTCTACTAGCAAGATAAAGAGTGTTCATATATATTGGTGTCACCAATCTCCTTATTCTCACTGATTCACAATTGATTGTGAACCAAGTGAAAGAAGAATTCCAGGCTAAAGAGCTACGAACGATAGACTACCTGGCCAATGTAAGAGATTAACTCGTCATATTTTCAAAGTATGAGATCAAACAAATCCCTTGTTCTAAAAATGTTAACACAGATTCCTTCGCTCGACTTAGTGCAACCTACATAACAGACTTAAGGAGGACCGTTCCAATTGAAATTTTTCCCTTACCAAGCATACAAGTACAGGATGTGATGGAGATCAACGAACCAAAATAGCTCAGGCAGAATTGGATGGATCCGTTGATCAAATACCTGAAAGACGGGATTCTACCATCAAGAAAGGGAAAAAATTTGGCTCCTTAATGTTAAGGAGCATTGGGCTCCTTACCTTCATGTAGCCCAATAATAGAATGACAAATGTTCGCTATTCCATTATTTTAATTATTGTATTAAACCCATAATCTCATCAAAATCTCTTTTAGATATTTTAAAATGTGTTTGACCATTCTTTTCCCTTTTTTCTCTCTCCATACACTTTCTCACCTCATTTTTCTCATTTATTGGTATCCATTTTTTTTAACTTATGCATCACTCTAACGCTTTCTTCTTCGGTTTTTTTCCTAACTTAATGCAACTTAAGTTTATTGTATAAAAAATACATATTCACAATTTAAAGTTACAAACACACACATATTGCTTTTTAATTTTCATAGTTTTAAATGATTGTCGAAAAGTCGTTCAACATTATATCATTTTTAAAAGCTAAATGACTCGTAGAATATGCACGGGGTTGATAATTTAAAAGAAAGAAAGAAATTATATATCGGAATCCCTTATTTTGAAATGAAAGTTCAAATGAGAGAAATGATGGATGATATTTTCATTGCCAGACAAGGAAATTAAAGTCCCCAACCAACCATTTATGATGGAATTTAAATTCAACCAAGTTGGGTTTCAAACCCTACAAAAGGTGAAACCAAAACATATTTGTTTCGTGTATATATAGACAAAAAATAAAATAAAAAATAACTTCCAATATTCTAAAAAAAAGTAAAGTGCTTTTAACTACTGAAGTAGGCTCACAGGCTCATGTTTTCGATGAAAGACTTTAACAATATTTGACTTAATTTTTTCCACCACAGATAATAACACTTTTTTTTTCTCGGCCTTGTGAACTCATTTTGACTTGCGAAAGCCGGATACTTCAACGGCAATTCACAATATATCTTCAATCAACTTGTGAGTTCGATCCCATTCCATAGGTTGTAGTTACAAAAATAAATAAATAACCACATTTTTGTATATTTATAAAAGTTGTATGGATAGGAAAAATCTCTATTTTCTACCCTTGTCTTAGGATTTGCTCTAAGAGAAGGTTTTTTCCTATAGACTACAAAACTCTATTTTTGGCTATGCTTCACATAAAACTCCACAGGTGTGTAATCCTTTTATTTTGCAGTATTTCGATCCATTTTTTTCTAGAAGATTAGTTCAAATTTTGTAATCTGAATTGGCAAATTCTTACATCAACAAAATTACCAAGAACAGATTTGTCAAAACTAATTATTGTGATGTGTTATAATAAAAAGTAATTAAAAAACTCACTATAAAAACTCAGTAGCTCATGTGCTAGACTTTCTAAAGCACTTCTCCTCCAACATCATGGCATTGCTAATTTATCAAGTGTGCAGCTTCTTCCTTCTTTTCCTCTGCAATTCTCTTGTCAATTCCCATCATCTCTGCGATCCAAAAGAAAGCTTGGCCTTGTTGGAGTTCAAGAAAGCCTTTTCCCTGAGTCAATTTGCACACTTTGGTTGCAGTGAGTTTGAGAGACAAACTTCTTATCCAAAGACAGCGACATGGAAGGAGAGCACAGATTGCTGCTCATGGCTTGGTGTGGAGTGCGACGACGAAGGAGAAGGCCATGTCGTTCGACTCGACGTCAGCTGCAGTCGGCTCAATGGAACTCTTCATCCCAACAGCACCATTTTCACCCTCTCCCACCTCCAAAGTTTGAATCTTTCTTTCAACTCTTTTGATTCTTCTCCATTTTCACCTCAATTTGGAATGTTTCAAAACTTGAGGGTTTTGGATCTTTCCTCATCCTCCTTCAAAGGAGACGTTCCAATCGAAATATCACACTTGTCGAATCTGGTTTCTCTCGATCTTTCTAAGAATGATGACCTCAAATTCTCAAATTTGGTTATGAATCAGCTTGTTCATAACCTAACCAAGCTGAGGAATTTTGCACTTGCTAATGTAAATCTCTCTAGCATCACACCCACTTCTTTTATGAACTTCTCCCTCTCTTTAACTTCTCTTAGTCTTTCTTCGTGTGGGTTGAATGGAAATTTTCCAAGCCACATTTTAAGTCTTCCCAACTTGCGTGTGTTGCAACTTGATTATAATTATGGACTGAATGGCCATTTGCCTATGTCTAATTGGAGTAAATCTCTTGAAATTTTAGATCTTGTTTCAACTAATTTTTCAGGAGAGATTCCCTACTCCATTGGTAATGCCAAGTTTTTGAGGTATTTAGACCTCAGTTTCTGCAACTTCACTGGTGGAGTTCCAGAGTCAATAGGAAACCTTACACAGCTCAATACCATTCATCTCTCTGAAAATAAGTTCAATGGCCAATTTCCCAATTCATGGAACAACCTTCAAAAGCTAACTAACATTGAAATCCAGACAAATTCTTTTATGGGTTCTCTACCTAATTCTCTTTTCAACCTCACCCTCCTTTCCCACTTGACAGCTTCATCTAATTTCTTTTCAAGTCCTTTACCTTCAAATGTTTCTTCACATAGACTTTCAAATCTTATTCACTTGAACTTGGAAGGTAATTTACTCAATGGTGCCATACCTTCTTGGCTCTATGCATTGCCACGTTTAGCCTACTTGGATCTCTCTCATAACCATTTCAATGGTCCCATGATGGATTTCAAATCCACTTCGTTGAACTCTCTCGATTTAAGTGAAAACAACTTGCAAGGTGAAATCTCTGAATCTATGCATAGACAAGTGAATCTTACTGATTTAAAATTAGGGTCCAATAATTTAAGTGGGGTTTTGAACTTAGACATGTTATTGAGAATTCAAAGTCTATCATCACTTGACATTTCCAATAATCACCAACTTTCGATACACTCTACCAATGTTAGCTCCGCGAATCTTTTATGGGTTGGAATGCGTTCCCTCAAATTAGAAAAATTCCCCTACTTTTTAAGATATAAGAAGAACTTGATGAATCTAGACCTCTCAGATAACCAACTTCGAGGAGAGATTCCCGTGTGGTTTTCTGAATTGGGTTCTTTGTCCTCCCTCAATGTTTCTCACAACTTCTTGTCATCAGGAATAGATGTGCTCTTCACTTTGCCTTATCTGTATGATATCATTCTTGATTTTAACTTGTTCAAGCTACCCATTCCCACGTTGCCACCATTTATGAACATATTTACTGTTTCAAACAATCAACTCAGTGGAAATCTCCATCCTTCATTCTGTCAACACACCCACATTAATTTCCTAGATTTGTCCAATAATAACTTGAGTGGTGTAGTTCCATCTTGTATAAGTTCCAGTGTGACTTTTATTTTGAAATTGGAAAGGAACAATTTTTCTGGTGCTATTCCCATCCCATCACCAAGCTTTTCTATCTACACTGCTTCAGAAAATCAGTTCAGTGGAGAAATCCCTCCTTCAATCTGCAATGCCACCTTCCTTGGTGTCCTTAGTCTCTCTAATAATCGTCTGAGTGGTACAATTCCGCCATGTCTAACAAATATCACTTCTCTTTTAGTGTTGGATCTTAAAAGTAACAACTTTTCTGGGACTATTCCGACATGTTTTTCAAGAGGGAGTCAGCTCAGAAGCCTTGATTTGAACAACAACCAACTGGAAGGAGAACTGCCACGGTCTTTGTTGAACTGTGAGGATCTTCAAGATTGGAATCTTGGGAACAACAAGATAACTGGTTACTTCCCTCATTGGTTGGAATCTGCGTCGAGTTTGCAAGTTCTTATCCTTCGATCCAATCGATTTTATGGTCGTATCAACAACTCCATGAATCAACAGTCTTTTCAAAACCTACGAATCATTGATCTCTCACGCAATCGTTTCAGCGGGCCATTGCCATCAAACTTGTTTAAGAACTTGAGAGCCATGAAGGAAGTTGAAGTGGGAAACAAAAAACCCAAGTTTTCAATTGAATCTGTCTATCAAAGCTCAGTCGTGGTATCACTGAAAGGGTTGGAGCTAAAGTTGGAAAAAATTCTATTGATATTCAAAGCTATTGACTTGTCAAGCAACGATTTTCGTGGAGAGATACCAATGTCAATTGGGATGCTCGTGTCTCTGAAAGGTCTCAACATTTCACACAATAAGCTTACAGGTGAAATTCCTAGGCCGTTTGGGAATCTGAACAATCTCGAATGGTTAGATCTTTCTTCGAATAGACTGTCGGGTAACATTCCTCCTCAGTTGGCTGCTCTTACATTTCTCTCCTTTTTGAATCTCTCACAAAATCAGATGTCAGGACCAATTCCTCAAGGAAAACAATTTGCTACTTTCGAGCGTTCTTCGTACATCGGAAACCTTGGACTGTGTGGGTTTCCTCTGCCAAAATGTGGTGCAGAAAAGGATCCTAAATCTCAACTACTACATGATGAAGAAGATGAAATTTTTGAAAAAGGGTTTTGGTGGAAAGTTGTGTTCATGGGGTATGGATGTGGGGTGGTATTGGGAATTTTTGTTGGGTATATTGTTTTTCGAATTGGGAAACCTCTATGGATTGTGGCAATGGTGGAAGGAAAAAGAACTTCAAAGAGACAAAGATCAAAGAGGAGGAATTGTTGGCCAAAGAAAAGAAATGACTAGAAGGGTGTTTGATGATCATAATTAGTGGTGCTACAAAATTTAAGTTTCTCAAATTGTATGCCTTTCAACTTTCATAGTTAATGAATGAAATGATATATCACTTTTCAAGTTTTTGGGATTTTGATTTCATAGTTGAAAGTGTTTTTATAATTTCTAGTAACACCAAAACCACTTAGAGAAGTAACTTTTGAATAGAAGTAAAATATCATAATGTTGATGTTGAAAAAAAAAGGTTGAATGTTCAATGTTGAGTAATAATTTAATTTTACGTCTTTATTGTGACAAATATGTTCAGTAATGACAACATCCCTCGTTGCTATTAAGGAGCTAAGTATTTTCCTTTTCTTTATATTTATATGCCAACGTTCAATTTGAAAAAAAATAATTATATAATTATGTAACATGAGAGTTGAGAATAATATATGGAATAGAATATGAACTTGTTGAATTTATTCCCGTCATGTCAAAATGAGCATAGTTCGTCGGTTAAGATACCTGCTATTTTTCTGGTCTGAAGTTCAAATTCTCACCCTTATTTATTGTCCAAAGAAAAAAAGAAAGGAAAAAAAAAACTCCATTATCATAAACGGTTGATCAGGAATTTAATATCTTCACCCAACAATGAAAATGTCCTCCATCATAATAAATGGACTCCAACTTGTAATCTCAACCGATTTAAATGTATCTAAGAAATATATAGATATAAAAAACAAACATTAGAATTTGTAAGTTTTATGTTATGTTATTTTTTTTTCTTTTATTTCAATATTTGCGGAGTGGGAATCAAACCATTGACTATTGAGATGGTAATAAATTTCATATCCACTACAGTTATGTTCGGATTGACCACATTAGAAATTAGAAATTGTGTTAGTAATTAACCAAACTACAATTTTTTAAAATTTAGGTTAAACATAAAAAATAATAAACTAAAATAGGTATCAAAGAAATTTGAATCATAAAAAATTTAGGTTAAACACTCAACCATTTTGTACTCAATGGAAAAAATAATGATTCTAAATTAGTATATAAAGTGTGCAACTTGACTTTGATTCATCTCGACTGACTGATTTGTTTGGATTGTCCTTTGACTCGTGCTTTGACTGATTCTTTTTTTCATTTTTTTAGATTAACACAAGATGAAGATGGAGATTCAAACCTCTAATATTTTGATTGAAAATAATATATCTTAACCAATTGAGTTATGCTTAGGTTGTCTTGACTGGTTCATGTTTCATTATTCTATGAGTCATATCTAAATAAAATAATATTAATGATTCTAAATAAGTATATAGACTGTGCAACAACTTTAGGTGTGATCTTCCTAAAAAAAATAATTAATTAAAAAAAAACCTTCAGTTGTGATCGATGAAATTGAATGTTTAAAGGTATGTGATTAATTAGAATTCAACCCTTATTGCGTTTAGGAGTGGTTTTTGCAAAATACATGTCTCAATGATTTATATAACCATCACATATTTGGCCAATCTAGACATAAATTAGTTGGTTGAGGCACATTTTTTTTTATCAAAAAGTCATGAGTTCGAATTCATACTCTCATGGTACTAAAAAGAAGAAACCATCAGATATTTCACGATCAAGACTAAACTTTAGTTTCAATTGTAAGTGGTAATATATGATAATATTTTTTTGTGAAAAAAATCACTTTGTCCTCATTAAATATTTTCAATTTTCTTTTAATGGTTCCAGGATCATTTGTCAAAAATTGTAGAGAGCTCGAAGAAGAAAAACAAGAAAGAATATGAAAACTAAACGAGTCATCCATATGAACAAAAGTTTGGCTTAAAAATTAGATATAAATAAATTAAGTTTTGGTAATATAAAACTAACCCAAAGTTTAAACAAATGAATTCATGGTAGGTGATACACCGGGGACTCATGCACTTGCCAACAAGGGAAGCAACTTTGAGTGATACATGAAATTTATTTTTTGTATACATTGCGTTCTGCTCCTGCAATTTTACATTTAAAAAAATCATATTTTGTCATCGTTAAAACACTTTAAAAAAAAAAATTATGGTTCCAGTATTATTTGTCAAAATTTGTAGAGACCTCTAACCAGAAAAACAAAACAAGAAAGAATATGGAAATTAAATGAGTCATCCTATAATAAAAGTTTGGATTAAAATATAAATCTTACTAAAAATAAATAAATGAAGTTTTTGAAATATAAAGTTAAACCGAAGGTTTGAATACAAGACTTAATAATAAGTGATACCATCAAGATTGGTTGCGTTGGTGTCACCTGTGGTCTATTTCTTTTATAAATTGTTTACCGCTTCTACAATTTTCCATTTAGAAAAATCATTTTGTCCTTGTTAAATATTTAATTTTTTTTTATGGTTCCAAGATTATTTGTCAAACATTGTAGAAACCTCCAAAAAGAGAAACAAAAATGAATATGGAAAATAAATAAGTCATCCATATAATAAAAGATTGGCTTAAAAAATAAATAAATGAAGTTTTTGTGTTATAAAGCTAACCTATAGGTTCGAACACAAAACCTCGTCATAAATGATGCCATAATGATTTGTACATTGGGCCACGGGATAACATTTTTAGATGTCATTTACGGTCTAATTTCTTTTATAAATTGTGTCTCGCCTCTACAATTTTGCATTAAAAAATCACTTTGTCCTTGTTAAATATTTTTTTAAAAATTTTTTTATGGTTCTAAGATTATTTTCAAAAATGGTAGAAACCTTCCCAAAGAAGAACAAGAAATAACATGGAAATTAAATGAGTCTCCATATTATAAATGATTGGCTTGAAAAATTAAAAAATTGACCTCAATGCTAATGGCTATCCTAAAGGTTCAACGAATGAATAAATTTATGATTGTACCCGGATAGAGATGATGGTCTTCCTCTTCTGACTCCAAGCATCCAAACGCTAACACGAGACCTCGTAGTAGGTGGTATCATCAAGACTTGTGCGTTTGTCAATGGAATAGTGTCTTTAAGTGTCACCTATAGTCTATTTCTTTTATAAAGTGTTTCCCATCTCTACAATTTTTGCATTAAAAAATCATTTTCGTCCTTGTTAAATATTTTGAAACCCTTTTATGGTTCCGAGATTATTTGTCAAAAATCGTAGAAAGCTCAAAGAAGAAAAACAAGAAATAATATATGAAAATCAAATGAGTCATCCATATAATCAAAGTTTTGCTTCAAAAATAAATTAAAAAGCTAACTTGAATGTTCGAACACAAGATCTTATAGTAGGTGATGACATGAAGATTTATGTACTTGCCAATAGAGTACGTAGCATCTTCAGGTGTCACATGAAATTTATTTTATATATATATTACGTTATACCTCTACAATTTTGCAAAGATCATTTTGTCCTCGTTAAATATTTTAATTTTTTATTTTATTTGTTCCAAGATTATTTTTCAAAAGTTGTAGAAGTCAAGGAAGCCTCCGAAAAGAAAAACAATAAAGAATATGGAAATCAAATGAGTCATCCATATAATCAAAGTTTGGTTAAAAAATAAATCAAAGTTTGGTTAAAAAATAAATCTTATAGAAAATAAATAAATCGAAGTTTTAGTATTAAAAAACTAAATTAAAGATTCAAACACAAGACCTTATAATAGATAATAACCACATGGATCTATGTGTTTGTCATATCTTCTGATATTACATAAAATTTTCATTATGTATATATATTGCATTATGCCTCTGAAATTTTGCATTTAAAAAAATCATTTTGTCCTCGTTAAATATTTAAAAAGAATATGGTTCTAAGATTATTTATCATAATTTAGAAATCTTCCAGAAGAAAAACAATGATGAATATGAAAAATTAAACGAGTAATTCATATAATCAAAGTTTAGCTTAACAAATAAATCTTACTTAAAAAAATAAATTAACTTTTGGTATTAAAAAACTAACTTGAAGTTTCAAACACAAGACCTCAGTGATATCACGAGGACTCATGCACTTGTCAACGAAGTAGTATTTTTGTAGTTTACTTATGGTTTATTTGTTTTATATATTTTGTATCGCCTCTATAATTATTTTTTGTTTATGTGGTTCAAATATTATTTTTTAAATAGAATAGAAAACTTCAAGATGGAAAACAGTATATAGAAGATGAAAATTAAATGAGTAATCATATAATCAAAGTTTGGCTTAAAAAATAAAGCAAACCAGCTGAGAAGGTTCAAACACAAGACCTCATGGAAGATACCACGAGACTTTTAAGTGCTTGCAAACAAGGTAGCGTCTTTGAGTTATGCATATGGTTTATTTCGTTTATATATTGTATTCCTCCTTTACTATTTTGCGTTTAAAATCATTTTCTCGTTAAATATTTTCCAAATATTTTTTTAGTTCAAATATTATTTTGGAAAAATAGTAAAAAGGTTGAAGAAGAAAAATTAGAAAGAAGACTAGAAATTAAATGAGTTTGACTTAAAAAAAATCTAATTAGAAAGAAGACTAGAAATTAAATGAGTAATTCGTATAATCAAAGTTTGACTTAAAAAAATAAATCTTAACATAAATAAATTAATTAAGTTTTGGTATTTAAAAGTTAATAAAAAAAATTAGAACTCAATACCTCAGGGTAGATGAAAGGTATCGTGCTCTTGCCAACGGGAGCATCTTTGGGTGGTACCAATGGTCCAATTGTCTTTAATATATATATATATATTATGTTATGTCCCTAATATTTTGCATTAACAAAATTCATTTTGTCCTCAACTTTTTTTTTTTTTTAATTTATGATTCGAAGATTATTTATAAAAATAGTAGAAATGTTGAAGAAGAAAACAAGAAAGAATATGGAAATTAAATGATTCATCCATATAATCAAAGTTTGGCTTCCAAAATAAATTAAAAAGAGGTTCAAACACAAGATCCTAGATCCTATAGTTGGTGATACTATCAAGATTCACATACTTGCCAACGGGGCAGCATCTTTGGGCGTTATCTATGGTTTCTTTTATATTTAGTGTTCTTTCTCTACAATTTTGCCTTAAAAAAAATCATTTTGTTGTTAGATAGTTTCAATTTTTTTTCTTTTTTGGTTAAATCAAAGTTTATCTTAAAAAATAAATCTTAATCAAAATAAATAAAACGAGGTTTTGGTATTAAAAAGCTAACCTGAAGGTTTGAGTAAAAGACTTCATGTGTTTATGCCGAATTTTGATCAGCTTGGATGATTTTGTGCAATTAGAATCAATATAGGTCCTGCAAAAGCACTATGAAGCTCAAATTAGTCTCAAGCTGGACTATTCGGTAGCCACTAACCAAAAAATCCAACGTAGAATCTGCATGTGTGGTTAATGGTGTTTTTGGCGGTTACCAACCCGTGTAATTTAAGGGTGGTTTTTTCAATTTCCCCGAAAATTTATTAGTGTTTTTTGTTAGTTATTGTATCCATTTTAAATGTAATGTTGATAGCTATGTACGATCTTGGGTCTAGAAAAACTTTCAAATGACAAAAAAAAAGTTTGTTCAATTATTGGAATCGAATGATTTATTGTAACTCACGTATACTGACTCACGATGCTTAAAGAAATATAGTTTCAAGAAATAGAGTTCTTACTTCTTGATGTATCATTTTCAATAAGTTTAAAATTGATAGTATGCATTAGTTTGATGGTTTAGTGCCGAAGCATAATTTGAAGTTCAACCAGGAAAAGTTAAAAAGTTTAATAGAAATAAACTTTATTTCTCCACTTTTTTTTTTAAATAGAGTTGAAACTTTGCTCTCCGACACCCAAAGGTATCTGTACCCACACTACATGCTCGAGTCAAAGAGACATCAAGAATGTTTTGTATTATATTCACTCGAAAGTTCGAGCTTTAAACCTCTAAGTCAATATAACCAAATGCTTCAAACTCTTGCCAACTAAACTACTCTTTCGAAGCTTTTCAGTATGTTTTTTCACCTCTAGAGATTTGATTTCTAAGCCAGCTTCTTAAAAACTACTCTATTTAGTTTTGAAATCTTGGCTTAAATTTCAAAATTGTGTTAGAAATGCAAGAAAACAAAGAGATACATAGATGAAGTGGTTATCAACTTAGTATTTTAAAACTAAACACTAAAAACAGAATTATCAAAGAGCCCTTGAATCTTTCAGCCCTAAAAGCTACAATTCTCATAAATAATCTTAAATTTTTCATATGAGATCCAAGAAAAGTTACAGTAAGGTACGAAAGTAAAAGTAAAAGTAACAAGACTGAATGAGTATTCTAGCCATGAGATCAAAGCAAACTACTATTCTATACTATACTATAATGCATACTATCAAACCATAGATGTAGACAATACTACATACATAAACACTTACACTGTTGAAGGTCATAAATTGTATTATTCATAAGCATACCAACTCAACATCATTTTATCTCTTCTCTTCATCCAAGATCAGGGACAGTGAAAAACTCCTCCTCGTCTGGCATCTCGATCCTAGGCTTTTTGTACGACGTGCTCGACTTTGTAGGTCTGTATGAGATTGCACTACCCGAGTGTGAAGTCCGAATCTCAGGAACTTCCGCAGCTGCTAAAGCTTCTTGCGGAACCTGCTCACCGAAGAGACCCATTTCTGCTAGCCATTCTAGCTCTCCGAACTCGAGATGCTCTTTCTGCTGTAAAATGGAGTTTGAAGATAAGTGTAGTGTCCCGAATAATCGTAACTAGATAGTGAAATATAAATCAAGTAATGGAAATGCAACACTTCGTGACAAATCTGCCTCTATGTTAGAAACAGTAAGCACCAGAAATCTCAAAAGAAACTACAGGGCATGGATCCAAACCGCAGCCTACTGTTTGAGGGATTTTGCCCATTGAAAATACAATTTTTGCATCAGAACTCCGAAATTTCAAAACACACTGCAGGGTATGGATTCAAACCAACCGTCTAATATTTAGAGACTTTAAGTGAAAGCACTTCTTCGGCATGCACTTTCGAAGAATTGCTAATGAAGTGTTTCTCCTAAAAGCACTTTACATGCTTTGTAGTGTTATTTAGAATTTTTAAATCATTTTTTATTATCTAATCAAACAGGAAGTGCCTTCTTAGAGTCATCCCAAACTCATCCTTAGTGTGTGACCTTCTTATTGCAAGAAAGTAAAGATTCAAAAAGTAATGTTTTCTAGATAGTGAGCTGTACTATTTTAGCAAGAGATATGATTGCATAAATTACTTGTCACTTCATCTCCACTTTTTTCTTTCAAAAAGTTCACTACCTTAATTGCAGTATTATCCACAAAAAGCAAATATATGGATGGATCAAAGGTGTAGCATCTAGAAATATTACCTTGTCAGAAGACTCAAGATCAGAGAAGTGGAGAAAGTCATCAACAGCCCATGGGGATGTGAAGTTAGGAACTTGTTGTGAAGGCATTTTAGCAGGAACCTGAGGGTTCTTCGGATTTGGAGGTTCCATCTTGACCTTGTCGACGTCCTTCGAGCAACTTGAGCTCATGGCCACTCTGATTCCAGTTGCTAGGAACCTCTGGTGGTTTGCTGAAAGACTACCAGTTGAGTGAATTGGTTCATCACAATCTTGACAAAAAAGTGCTCTGTCTTCAACACAGAAGATGAAAGCCGCCTTGTCCTGATACAAAATGAGATACAGAATACTCAGCATTTTTCATCTCAAGTAAAATGCTGCCCACCTTTTGAGCGCCAAAATAACAACATCCTTTGAAGGTAAGTTTGGATGTTTTAATAAGACTCTCAACAAAATAATGACGGACGATTTATAAACTTGAAACTTGAGATTTAACATTTCCATCAGCATTGATATTTAACTCTCAAGACTAGGAAACAGCTACAAATACTCCTTAAGGATTCTCTCTGTCTCAAACTTCACGTGCTGGATACTATCTTTTTCTACCTTTGTTTCCTCAAAAACAAAAAGGAAAATGCAGACCATAAAAACAGATTAAATCATAAGAACGAAGTACGAGTGTGGATTTTTATTTCGATTATTCAAAACAAATGCAAGTTCAGGATCTTGAAGCCGTTTCACAATTTCTTTCATTAGTATCATCTAGCAATCAGGGAGTCAAATGGTTAGACATCATGGAAAATGATTCTCTACCCACCAGCAACATGTTGGTAAAACGAAAGACTTGCATTGATATTATATTATATTATGCGTTAGAAAAAATATGCATAAAAGATCAAATTTACCACAACCCAAATTCTGAATCCCTACTACTAAACCCAAAAGCATGTGATGATTAAAGTCGAAACAGAAGGCCTTGCGTTCAAACTTCTTCCCACTTACTTCCTTCCCAATTAATATTTTGGTAGTCACTTGTTTAGTCTCTTATGAATTTCCAAACTCACAAGTGAAGTTACACTATTGGGTTTTCTTGTGACTTAAGTAAATTTAGCCGAGACCACCATACAAACTCTCAATCGTTCATCTAACCTAATCAGATCAGATCAGACCAACCATATTCGCAAACGAACAAGCAAGAAAATCAAAGAGAACCAACAGAGAGAGATAGTAATTACTTGGCATATATCGCATTTGGGGAGCTTGGTGGAGAGGCACTGAAGGAGAAGCCTCTGATGTTTACTCGCCAGCTTATTGGCAGCATGAACTTCAACATCGCATTTCGCACAAAGCGCCGCCTCATCCGCACAACAAATCACAGTAGCAGGAGCCTTCTCGCAAACATCACACTGTATTTTCATCCTTCTTCCGCTCAAATCTCAACAGAATCCCGGCAAATTCCCCTTTCCTAGTCCGCAATCGAACAAGCCACAGCCATATCCAACAAACCCAGATGACAACAGCCTCCCAGAGCGCCGGAGCGCTGCAAGAACACCGCCGCGGCGAGACCCAACAGACGATCGGGGAGAACAAGCACGGAAACTGAGTGATCGCGTAGAAAAATCTAGGGAAAAAAGGCGCAGGGGAGGGGATAGTGGAAAAGGGTGTATCTGGCGGAGGATTGAAGAGAAAGAGAGACGATAAGGGTTTGGAATTTGAGAAATCAAAATCAAGAACGGTGGTGAAGACAACAAGGTGCCATGGAGTAGACGCCATTCGTGTGGCTGTGGAGCTTCCGCTTAGTTTGTGGCTATGAAAATTTCTGCCCTAAAATAATTAGCGATGGCTGATTCTACACTACGCCTCTCTGTTTAATGCTTATTCACGAGCCGCATTATATCTATTCGTACGATGGGCCATTATATCTATTATCTGATTTTTAATATTTTGGACGAATTGTTTTAAAAACTTATTTATACAAATTTTAATTTTTTATTTCAATTTTATTCTTATTTATTTATTGTATTTACATTTATTATAGTTATTTGTTTTTTTAAATATAAAAGATTTAATTCTA
The DNA here is from genome assembly GCF_013281855.1 of Momordica charantia. NCBI lineage: Eukaryota > Viridiplantae > Streptophyta > Magnoliopsida > Cucurbitales > Cucurbitaceae > Momordica > Momordica charantia. The sequence continues at coordinate 1,617,216 of NW_028275165.1, read as the reverse complement.
TAAATTATTATCATAATCTTGTGGGCCCATACTAATGGTAGACACAAATTCCTTAATTTATTCCTTCGAAACCTTAATTTACTTTTCAAAAAATTATTCGCATATTCAAAAAATACATTCAAAATCACAGTATATATCAACTTATATATCTGCATATATACATTCAAAATCACTGTAGTATATATCTGCATTATACAAGTTGAGTTATAAGATATATCCACTTATATTTCTGCATATATACATTCAAAATCACTATAGTATATATCTGCATATATACAAATTGAGTTATAAGATATATCTTAATCAAATCACTATACTATATATACTCACATATACAATATTTCACACCAAATCAGAAATTGAAAACGTCAGTTGGAATGCAAACCTTTCAATCTGCAAGCATTCGAACCCACGAATGGAGAGCCACACCACACCTCCACCACCACCCACAAAGCACACTTCTCTGAACCCAATCCACAACCACCATTACCCATCAATGGAGAACCCAAAATGATACCAAATTACCTATTCAATAGGTGTGGTTCATCAGTTCATTAATCAAAAGAAAAAGGCAACAGATTTAGTATAAAAAAACAAAACAAAATAAAAGAAAACAAAACAAGGAGGGTTCATCAATATATCAACACACAGTTCGTGGTTCTTAAGAACCCGACAAAGAAATTCAACTTGCCACGAACGCTCGGTCATTTCCCACGAACCCGACACAGTTCTTAAGAACCCGACACAGTGCGGTCATTTCGCATGAACTATGAGCATTCGTGGTTCAAAAGAAATTCAACTTGCACTATGTTCATCAATACATCAACACACAAAGTCGAAGATTAAAGAATCGAATAAACAGAAAAAGAAGAAGAAGAAGCGTACCTATTTCCACTGTAAAACTCGTAGAGGCGACCACGATTGGCGAAGATGACGAGTCCAAGCGTAAAGTCACAAAGCAAAGGGAGCTTGCAAGCCTTCTTTACGAGTCTAGATCTTCTTTGGTCGCTGTCGAATTGTCGCTCGCACCACCGTATGTGGATGTTCGCCTCCTTTTCCACCGCAACGAAGTTGGTTCACACGACAACAGAGAGGGTTTCGCGCGGCAAGGGAGGTGGGAGGCTGAAATTTTACGGATGTAAAATTTTGATTGAAAAGTTAAAAGTTAGGGTTAATATGGGCAACTTTCAATGTCGTGCCTGGCCTGCCATTAAAAGTGAATTTACAATGGCAGGCTTAGCCCGACATGGAAAGTTACAAAATAAAAAGTAAATAAAATTGGCGTCTTTTTTACATCGTCCGACATTGTTTCCTCCGTGTTTTTTTATCTGACATTATTTCCTCCGTGTTTTTTTTTTTTTTGTCTGACATTAAAACTCAAATTTGTAGTAGTGTGAACTGCTCTAGCGATTAGGAAAAATGGAGGCGGTCAGAGATGAAATGCTCTTGCGACAAAGAAAAGCGGAGCCGGCTAGAGAGGAAGGTAGACTGTCGGAGAAAAGGAACGAAGGGTCGGAGGAAGAAAAGAAAAACGAGGAAGAAGAAGGGGTGAGTTTCAAAACTAGATGGGTTTTTGAGGTTTTGGGATTTTTTAATTTTGGGAAGTATCATTAGCACATCTTAACGATTTGACCTCCCAATTTACAAATTCTAAATTTTAATAATTATTTAATATTGAGATGGATCCTAAGGATATACTAGTAATTTATGTTATGGGTACTATCTAATTAGGATTGTTTCATGACAAAAGCGTAAATCCTTTTACGTAATTATGATTTCTAAATAGACTATCTATGTACTAATCCCTTTTAAATATCCGTTGACCACATTTCTATCGACATTTCTATGTTTCCATGGGTTTGATATCGACATAAGAGATAAATAGACATTTCCATCCTCGTAAAAACAATCGACAAAATATGAAAAATATCAACAAAATGTCACTAATATATACATAATATTAAAATTAATTATTTTTAACTAATTTAAAAATAGGAAAATATTTATTTGTTCATTTAAATATTTTTTACGATTTTTTTTTATTTTTCTAAATTTTACAGAAATATTCATCGATATCGACATTTTATCGATATTTCCATGAAATTGAGACCTCAAAATTTTCATCAACATCGACATTTAAAACATTGATCTATTATATCTATTTGTACGATGGGGAAGCATATGAGGTTTAATGTGTTGTCTTGACAAAAATGAGTATATAGCTCAGTGGAGATTTATTAATATATATCTTCAACTAAGAGGTTGTATGAGTTCGGTCCCTCAACTCCACCTTACTAATGTGCCAAAACTTTAGGATGCAACTTAACCTTCTTTTTTTTTAAATACAAACTTTATCTTTAAGCTTTGCTTAAATAAAACTCTAAATAATTTTATTTAAAAGATTTTTTTTTATTTATTAAAAACAAAGATAAAAAATAAAATAAAATAAAACAACTTTTTTTTTAAATACAAACTTTATCTTTAAGCTTTGCTTAAATAAAACTCTAAATAATTTTATTTAAAAGATTTTTTTTTATTTATTAAAAACAAAGATAAAAAATAAAATAAAATAAAACAACTTTATTTTGAGGCATGCAAGGATTCGAACTTGGGTCATAAAAATTTATTTCCAAGTATTTTACCACTACGCAACACCTAAGATACAAACACTGTTTTCTTTTACAAAATCAAAATTTTTAATGTAAAAGAAAGATTTTTATTTCAAAATTTAACAAAATAAATCAAATTTATTTAAAACAAATTTATTTGTTGAGATTCTTTCCAACAACTATAATTAACAAATTTATTTAAAAGATTGTATTCCTTTATTTATTTTTCTAAAACTTGAATTTTATAGCTAAAAAGATTTTTTTTTCTTTTAAACTTAGTTTTTACTAATTCAAAGAATTTTATTTTAAATCCATTTACAAAATCTTTACTCTTTTTCAAAAAGAAATTTACTTTTAAAAAAAGTTATTTTAAAAAAAACCGTTTTATTTATTTTGTATTAAAAAAAACATGGTTTAAAACAAAATATTTCCTTTTTTTAAAATCAACTTTTATTTACCTAAAGGAAAAAAAGCTCTTTTTATAAAAGAAAAGAAAACATTTATCAAAATCATTTACTATTTTTCAAAAACGTATTTAAACATATTTTAAAGGTTTTGTTTTATTTTGAAAAGTTTTGTTTATTTAAAACAAATCATTTTGTTTTTTTAAAAAATAATTTTGTAAAAAAAAGAAAGAAAAGTATCTTACGTAAGATATTTTAAACATTTTTTTAAAGAAAACTTTAACAGTATCAGACTTTATCGTCTACCATCAGCGATCTATGACTCTTGCTTCGTCGGGGTTTTGCTTGGTTGTAAAGGTCATCGAGGCTTCGTGTGGGTTGGTCGTGTATGTTCGTCGGTCTTGCGGGTTACTGGAGTTTATTGTAGAGAGAGAAAGAGGGAGTGTTGAAAGGTAGAAGATGAAGAAGGAGAAAGAGTGAGTGGTGAGAGGTAGAAGATGAAGGAGAAGGTGATCATTTCTAAGATAGAGGAATAAAACTGAATTTTCTAAGGGGTGAGTATTTTCTCCCGCCCTATGTGCCCATGTGTCTCGTAGAACCTTGACCAAGAAAAAATCAAACAGAAAAAAAAAACGGTTAATATCAAAACGTTTGTTTAAATAAAATCTTTATTTTTTAATTTGTATTTTTATTAAAATAAAATTTAATAAAATAATGATAATAATAAATGAATTAATAAAAATAATAATAATATTTGGACCGGACCAAATATGGTGTCTACATCAATATCTCAATTTTATAAAAATATCTATAAAAATATTGATAAAATATATATCAAGTTTCTTGGAAATTATCCTAAAAAAAATTAGGAAATCAAATTTCTTGTTTCTCTTCCTGATCCTAAAAATAAACTACTTTTAAATTATATATATACAAAATAACTACTACAATAGTTATTTCAAATTAACTTACCCCTAAAACTTATAATTAAAAACTATAATATTAACCATGAAAAAGTATAATATTAACCATGAAAAAAGTTAGTATTAATACCAAGTTGAGTCGATGTCTTGAATTTTGTAAAATTAAAAAAAAAACTAATATAAACAATTTGGATTAAATTGTAATAAGAGTTGAGTGTAAAAATTTTTTTTTAAAAAAAAGAAAAATTATCTCAAGTAGGTCAAATTATTATGATATTTTACTGGTGCCTATTTTTTTTCTCTTCAAATTTTACGAATCTAGATTTTCATATTTTAATTTTCATTTTTTCTGTCAATATTGCACTCAATTAATATGCTAGTTTTTAACCCCTTTTTTTTTTAGGAATACTAGTTTTTAACGTTTATTTCACAATAGGTACGGATTTTCATATTGTGCAATTATGACTAAATGATTTTATTATATGGTAATTGTTTATGCAAAGATGTGCACAACAGTGTGTTCCAGATTGCACCTCGAACTCGGCCTCCGGACCGACCTGAACGCTTGGGGGGACCTGCACAAAAAGGTGAGCACTCCGACGATCAAGTCAGTATAGGTCGGATTCCCAGTTTAGTTCGAGGCCAGAAATCATCGTACCTGATCGGGGAGTGAGGTCCTCTACTTATGGGTGGTAGTCCCGCTAATCTCGCGACGGTTACATTCGGTAATCTCGGGACCGACGGTTACGCCCGATAATCATGCTGCAGACAGTTGCTCACATCGGCCCCTACCGAGCTCCCCGGTAGGTCAGACTTGGGCCGGGTTCACCTCGGCCCTCATACTTAGCATTTGTCGACGTTAGTGGCGGCCATCTCGGCTATCCGAGCTGGGCATGACTCATTAGCCATCTTGGAGCACCAATAGGGGTCCTCCACGTGTCCAGGGTATTCCCTTCCCCAAACATTGGCCCCCTCTCTGTCTGGTCCGATCTCGACCTGGCAGAGAAGTTCATTCGACTTGCTTTGGACACGTGGCGACTTCCTATTCATGGGAAAATACAACCGTCGCGGAAGATTTATCGTCGGAATATTCAAATATTCCGACGCTTCGGATCTCAGGGAGGATCCTAGCCGCTCGTTGATTACACGTGTACGGTGGGGAAATTCTTCTGACGGGCTATAAATGCCCCCAATCCTTCAGATCATACTTTACGTTCCCTGAATTCTTGGAGTTCGATCTGAAGGCAGCTCGAACCCTTGGTAGGTCGGTCTCTTCCCTCTCTCTTTTGAACATAGTTGCCATGTCGTCCTCTTTTAGCAGCAACTTAGGATCCGATTTAGCTCGTAGGTTAGAGTCCGAGCTCGAGGAGATAGAAAACTTTAGATTCTCCGATGACGGAGAGGATAGTGACGCCTCCACTTCAGGTCAGGGTTTGGAATACCCTTCTAGGATACCTGAGCACTACCTCGGATCCCTTCGTAGGGGGTTCGCTATCCCTGAGAACATCCTCCTCAGGCTTCCGGAGGAGGGGGAGAGAGCTGACAATCCTCCAGAGGGATGGGTCACTCTCTACTTCAAAATGTTTGAGTACGGCCTCAGACTTCCCCTTCACCCTTTTGTCCAAGAATTTCTCTTCCGGACTGGATTGGCTCCGGCTCAAGTGGCCCCCAATGGGTGAGGTGTCATTTTCGCTTTGGCCATCCTTTTTTGGCTACGAGCTCGGGATAGTGAGGAGGCCGAGCTGTTGGACGTAGACCAGCTCCTCGCGTGCTTCGAAGCGAAAAGGATAGCTAAGAAGCCTGGTCGGTTGTATATGTGCGCAAGGAAAGGCGCAGACGGTATAGTTAAGGGGCCGACCTCCATCAAGGGATGGGTGAGGAAGTGGTTCTACGCTTCCGGGGAATGGCTCGCAAAGGACGAGTCAGGTCGTTCCTTCTTTGACGTCCCCACTAGGTTTGGGAACCTAGGTACGGAGTAGTTCTTGCTTTTCGTAATTTTCTTCTGTCATTCAGGTCTAACTCGGATTTTGTCTTCGTGCAGTTTCAATCCGACCAGTCCCCGAGCTTACGCAAGCCTCCTTCGACACGCTGAAATACTACAAGGAGCGCTTTCCGAGGGGTAGGAAGGTCGGAACCCTGGTGACCGACGAGCTGCTGCTTGAATCCGGGCTGCTAGATTACAACCCTGCAGTTCGTCCCATTGAATCCTCAAGGCCGAACTCTGAACTTGGTATGCCGAGCTTGCCTCACCCCTTTTTCCTCTAACCTTGTGATGACCCCTATTTTTATTTTGCAGCCATGGTTTGCGGGTTTGCAAGCAGCGTGAAGCGCAAGTCCAAGGGCCGAGCCCATGCTCTTGAGGCCGCCCAGAGTTCGAAACCTACCACCCCTGTCGTGGCAGGGCCTGCCTCGGAAGATCCAGCCCCAGTGGTCGAGCTGGAGTCTTCTGGGGTCCCTCGAGGGAGAAGCGCCCCAGGTATCAGACCGAGGCGGTGGACGCCCCGCCTTTGGGCGAGGAGGTGAGGGAGGAAGCCCCTCTGAAGCGAAGAAGGAAGAAAAAGAAGGCGATCTCCCCCTCGGAGGTCGGAGCTTGCAGGGTCTTACCTGCAAGTTTCGCAGATCGGGTGGACGACCCTGCGGCCAGGATGGACGGGACGTCTGACGTGACGGCACGGTTCAGAGTTGAGCCGTCAAGTTCCGGGGTGAGGGACCAGGTGTCCCGCATCTCAGCTGCAAGTTTGGACCGCTGCCTAAGGAAAGCGTCCAAATTTGTGAGCGACCCTGGGTCCGTTCTGCAGAGGACCATCGACTACTCCGCCGAGGTAAGACTAGTGTCCCCATTTTTGCTTAATTTCGCCCAACAGGTAATTCGGTCTAACTTTTTCCTTGTACCGTTTCTCAGGCGTTCGTTGCTTCCATTCAATCGGCTCTGGCTGTAAAGGCCGAGCTGGATGGGAGGGAAGTTCTGGCAGCGAGGGAGAAAGAGGAGTTCTCTGCTGCCTTGGAGGCTGCTTCCTCCACCATGAAGGATGAGCTGCTGAAGGCTCACTCTGAGGTGGAGATTTTGAAGGCCGAGGTGGAGTCCCAGGCCGAGCTGCTGAAGAAGGAAGAGGACAGGCGCAAGGCCCAACTCCGAGCTACCCACGCTATCACCAGGGGCTTGGAAAAGGAGAAGTTCCAGCTCCTGAAGGAGAAGGACGACATGCTCCAGGCGCTTGAAGCGAAGGATAAGGAGCTGGAGCATGCGACTGCCGAGCTGGAGACAGCGAAGGAGCGCCTCAGCAATGGAGTCCTATTGGAGGAATCGTTTAGGCAACATCCTGACTTCGATGGATTTGCCAAAGACTTTTCTGACGCGGGCTTCAAGTTCCTCATGAAGGGCATTGCTTCCGACATGCCCGACCTTCGGATCGATCTCAACGGTCTGAAAAGGAGGTATGCCGAGAAGTGGGCGTCTGGGCCTGGCGGCACCCCTGGCCCCCAAGCGTTGGTGGATCAGTATGTCAGAGATCTGGACTCTGACTACTCCGATCCCGAAGAGGACCAGGTCGGCTCCACTCAAGAGGGCGCTCCTCAAGCAGGCTCTTAGGCGACCACCCTTCACGAGGCTTTTTGCTGTTCTTCTTCCCTTTTCTTTTGTTTTCTGTTTGTCAGGGCAGAGCTGCAAGGTCTATAAGCCTTGGCTCTGCTCTCCATTAATGAAGAAGATTTGTTCGATTTTACTTTGGTGTCGGCAACATCTTTCATTTCTTTGCCTTTTCCTTGAACTGCAGCCAATGTCACCTCGCACCTCTTACCTTTGAGGTCGCGCCTTCAGTTAAAATAGTTGTAAGTTTGAGTTTGAATCTTTTAATGTTCAATACATTGCACCAACTCTGGATTTTTAACATTTCACCCTTAACTTAAAAAAGGTTAAAAGGCTAAAATCCTAAGTCCATAGCTATTCTTCATATCGTTCCTCGTACCCCCAAGTTCGGAGGCTTGATCATTTTGAACTTTTCACATCGCCCCTTTGCCTTGAAGGTTTGAATTTTAAGTTCGTCAGTGGTTTTTAAGTTCGTCAGTGGTTTTGGCATCGCACCTCGTACCCTTAGGCTTCGGAGGATTGAATTTGAACCAACTGCTGGAATGTGATAGCGTGGGAGTCTGTGGCCCCCATTTAATTTCTGGTCGAACTCGGAAGCATGAAATTAAATCATCACATTTATTCCGATCATAATTCTGTTGGAACAGTCGTTACAGATTCATTGAAAATCCTTTTGGCATTTCAAGGATAATAACGCTTCAGGTGCTCCGCGTTCCACGGGTGCGCGAGGACATCTCCTTTCAGATCGGCCAATATGTACGTCCCAGGTCGGACTATGCCCTTGATCTCAAATGGGCCCTCCCAGGCCGGATCAAGGGCACCCACATGCGTTTGGACCCTCCTTAAGACCAGATGTCCGACCTGAAAGGCCAGAGGTCGAACGCGGGCATTGTAATGTCTGGCCATTCTGCCCTGATATTCCGCCAGGCGTAGCTGGGCCATTGCTCTTCTTTCTTCCAACAAGTCGAGGTTGAGGAGCAGCTCATCCTCATTTGTCGTAGGCTCGTAATGCTCTACTCTGTCAGATGGCATGCCGATCTCAACCGGGACTACAGCTTCGGAGCCGAAGGCCAGGGAGAACGGGGTCTCACCCGTCGACTCTCGTTGGGTGGTCCGGTACGACCATAGAACCTCTGGTAGCTCCTCGGCCCACCTGCCTTTCTTGGAGTCCAGTCTAAGTTTGATGCCTCGCTTGATGATCTTGTTGACTGCCTCCACCAGCCCATTTGCTTGCGGATGTGCGGGGGACGAGCTAAGATGACTTATGCCAAGTTTGCTGCAAAAGTCTTTGAACTTGGCGTTGTCAAACTGCTTCCCATTGTCTGTCACTATGGCCTGCGGTATACCAAAGCGACATATGATATTCGTCCATACGAAGGACGTGACCCTGGATTCCGTTATGTGGGAGAGCGCTTCGGTCTCGGCCCACTTGGTGAAGTAATCCACAGCAACCACAGCGAACTTGGTCTGGCCCTTGCCCAAAGGGAAAGGACCAATGATATCTACCCCCCACTGCGCGAATGGCCACGGGGCCGAGATGGGGGTGAGCAGCTCGGGAGGTTGGTGGATTATGGTTCCGTAGCGTTGGCAATTGTCGCAAGTTCTAACGAACTTCTTGGCGTCCTGGCTGAGGGTCGGCCAATAGTATCCTTGTCAGACCACTTTTGCTGACAGTGACCGGGCGCCTGAGTGATTGCCGCACACTCCTTCGTGGATCTCTCTGAGGACGTACAGGCCCTCTTCAGGGGTTAGGCATCTCAATAGAGGCAGGGAAAAGCCACGTCGGTACAATGCCCCATCTCGGACCACGAACCGAGCTGCCCGTCTTGCCAACTTTCTACGCTCCTTGGGGTCTTGTGGTGAGTTGCCCCTAATGAAGTCCGCGATCGGGTCCATCCATGAGGATTCTGGAGCGTCAATCTCCATCAGATCTGGCTCTAAGATCGAGGGATTATCGAGGATCTCGACGGGGACCGACTTGGCCAGGTCGGTCTCGTACGCCGATGCTAACTTGGCCAAGGCGTCAGCATTAGAATTTTCTGCTCGCGGAATCCGGCTTACTTCGTAAGTTCGAAACTGGGCGAGGTGCGATCTGACCTTGCCCAAATACTTCTCCATTCGGGTGTCTTTGGCTTGGTACTCGTCCTTGATCTGGCTCACAACCAGCTGGGAGTCACTGAAGACCTTAACACAAGAGGTCCCCAATGCTCGAGCGATTCGCAGGCCGGCAATAAATGCTTCATACTCAGCCTCGTTGTTAGAAGTCCGGAAGCCGAACCGCAAGGCATACTCAAATCGCTCGCCCCCTGGCCGAGCAAGAGGACCCTGGCTCCGCACCCCTTCTCATTGGAGGATCCGTCGACATAGACTGTCCAAGGTAGGTCGGACTCGCTCAGCTCGGAAGGTGGTGTGAGCTCGGCTATGAAATCTGCCGCTGCTTGTCCTTTCAACGCAGTTCTGGGTTCGAACTGGATGTCGTACTCACTTAGCTCTATTGCCCACTTCATTAGGCGTCCAGAAGCTTCCGACTTATGGAAGATGCTTTTTAGGGGCAAGTTAGTGAGCACCACCACCGTATGGGCTTGGAAGTATGGTCTGAAACGTCGGGCCGAGGTGACCAAAGCGAGAGCCAACTTCTCCATCTGAGGGTACCTAGTCTCGGCTTCGGTCATAGCCTTGCTAGTAGACCGGGTTTTGCCGCGCTTCCTCTTGCCTGATTAGGACCGAGCTGACGGCACTGTCAGACACTGCTAAGTACAATTGGAGCTTGTCCCCCGGCATGGGCTTGGCGAGCAAAGGTGCTGAACAGAGGTAGCTCTTCAATTGCTGAAACGCTTGCTCGCACTCCGCTGTCCATTCAAACGGCCCTTTCTTTCGTAGGATTTTGAAGAAAGGAAGGCACTTATCTGTCGCTCTTGAAACAAACCGGCTCAGGGCCGCAACCCTACCATTGAGACACTGAAGCTGCCTCAGCGTCTTCGGTGCCTCCATCTCGGTCACGACTTTAATCTTTTCGGGGTTGGCCTCGATTCCCCGGTTATTCACCATGAAGCCGAGGAATTTTCCCGAGGAGACTCCAAAGGCACACTTAGCAGGGTTGAGCTTCATTTGATATGCCCTCAGAACCTCGAAGGCTTCGGCCAGGTCGGAGAGATGCGACTTAGACTGCTTGCTCTTGACAAGCATGTCGTCCACATACACTTCCATATTCCGGCCGATCTGCTTGGCGAACATTTTGTTCACCATTCTCTGGTAGGTCACTCCTGCATTCTTTAACCCGAAGGGCATGACCAGTACAGACCTTGGTCTTTATGAAAGCGGTATGACCTTCATCTGGGACATGCATCTTGATTTGGTTGTACCTAGAGTAGGCGTCCATGAAGGTGAGCAGTTCGTGCCCGGCTGTGGCGTCCACGAGCTGATCAATCATCGGCAGTGGGAAGCAATCTTTCGGGCATGCCTTATTTAAGTTCGTAAAATCTACGCACATTCTCCACTTGCCGTTAGATTTTTTAACTAATACAACATTGGAGAGCCACTTGGGATACGAAATTTCTCTTATGTATTCAGTTTTCAAAATTTGTTAACTTCCTCAACAATTACATCACTCCTCGACTTGTTTATAGGTCTTCTCTTTTGTTTCACAGGTCGGAATGATGGATCTATGCTGAGGTGATGCGTCATAATTCGTGGGTCAATGCCAGGCATGTCCTCATGGGACCACACAAAGACGTCCGAGTTGGATCTGAGGAAGTGGATTAGCTCCTCTCTGTCGGTGGCCCCCAGCTTGGTTCCTATGCTTACCTGCTTCTTGGGTCTAAGCAGAGGAACAAGCTCGAGCTCCTCAGTGGGTGCGGCAAACTCCTTCCTCGGCAGGTCGGCCTCGAACTCGAGCGGCACATCCCTGCCGGCGAGAGTTTCGAGGGCGCAGACCGATGAGCCTTTGAGTGCGGAGGCATAACACTCCCTCGAAGCGGCCTGTTCTCCTCGGACCGTCAATTACCACGAACTCGGCCATTTGAGTGACCCGAGTTTGGGCCTGCCCCAGCGTGACCGGTAAGTCGATGCAACCCTCTGAGATGACCGATTCTCCAGAGAACCCAACCAGCGGTGTCGGGCTCCTCTTCAATTGCGACCTCGTCCATCCCAAGGCGAGGTAGGTCGGTAAAGACAAGATGTTAGCAGATGCGCCCCCGTCTACCAGCACTCTCCTGACCACCACATGATCAATCAAGGGAGCAATCACAAGTGCATCATTGTGGGGCAGGTGGACCTCCTTCAAGTCTGCACCGTCGAAGGTGATTGGGCAGGTCGGCCCCTGCCCCCTGATGATGCACACCTCGCGCCTGGCTGCACGGGCTAACTCCTTTCTTTTATGTCCGGACTGACCCCCGCTTGGCCCTCCAAAAATGGTATTGATGACCGCAAGTCGGTCGGTGCGTCGGGGTGGCGTCCTTGAACGCTTTCGCTCTTCCTTTTTCTCTGCTGAGCTGGTCCTGGGCTTTCCCACAAACTTCTTGAAGTAGCCGTCTTGAATTAGATCCTCAATTTGGCGCTTCAACTCCCAGCAGTCCGACGTGTTGTGGCCGTGCTCCCGATGGAAGCGGCAATACTTGTCCTTGCTGCGCCTCTCCGGGGCTCCCCGAAGTTTCTCAGGACGCTTGAGTAGTTTTTCCATTCCAGACTCCTCGATGTTCGTTAGGATCTCGGAAATTGGAATCGTGGTCGGGGTGAAGCGCTCGTAAGGTCGGCTCCTGGTAGGTTCGTTCTCCGCCCTTCGATACTCAGCTTGGCCGCTGGAAAAGGATCCCTTGTCCTTGGACTTGGGATCTGCCCTTTCTACATCTTTTCCACTTCTGCCCCGGCCGATCTTTCGCTCCGGTCGGCCGGTTTTGGTTCGGAGGAGCTCCTGTCCATCGATGACTTTCTTCGCCTTCTGAAGCACCTCGGCGAAGGTGGCCGGGGCCTCCTCTCCAAGTTTCACCGTGAGGGCTTCGTCGGCTAGACCGGTGAGGAAATAGCACATGGCCGAGTCATCGGAGCAGTGTGCAACCTTCAACTGCTCCTCCTGGAATCTAGTGACATACTCCCGCAGCGTCTCACCCTCCTTCTGTCTGATGGTGGCGAGATGGGTCGCTGTCTTTTTGTCATAGTGCCGAGAAGAGAACTGGGCGAGGAACTCCCTTCTCAGCTGAGAGTAGGTCGAGATCGACCTGGCTGGCAGTCTCCGATACCACAATCGCGCGCTGCCAGTAAGCGCGATCTGAAAGGCGCGGCATTTGATTGCGTCTGATGCCGCTTGGAAGTCCATGAGGCCTTCAAAGACCTCAACATAGTCCTTGGCTTCACGGTAGGAGCTTTGAACTTCGGAGGGATTGGTGCTTCCAAAACGTCCGAGGTGAAAGGCGATTCTCCCAAGTCGCCATCGTTCAGTGAATCGTCTTTCTGCTCACATTTGGCCTTTAAGGCCTCCACCTGAGCATCGAGCTCCCCCCTCAGCTGGTCGAACTCCTCCCTTGTGATTATCCCTGCGGGATTGTGAGAGGATTCAGCCTGCTGGTTGGAGCTCCTGTGTGAGCGGGATGGTGACTGCCCTTTTCGGAGAGACGAGCCTCTCTTTCTGTTGAGATGCTCACGGAGGTCTCCCCCCTGGTGAGTGTACCCCTCGCTCTCGTTGTCTTCGGGACGTTCCTCCTCGGCTGGGCCGAGGTGGGAACCCCTTTGCTCGCGTACGTCCACGCGCGTCACTCGATTTTCAGATCGGGACCCTGCGCCTGCAGCTAGCATCATTTTGTTATACATTTCCTCCATGGAGCGCATTTGTGTGCGCATTGCCTCCATCTCTCTCTTGAGCGCATCAAAGTTCTCGCTTGTTGGAGCCGAGGCTGAATCCCGGGCGCCCTTCTTAGAGGTCCCACCTCGGCCATGGGTGGCCTTGGACGTCCCCGGGTGCACAGGCAGTAGGGCAGGTGCGGTGATCCGCGCCGACCTGCGGAGGGGTTCCGTTGCTAGGCCGTCGTGACCTTGCCCCTCTACCGCTGCTGCTCCGACCTCCCTCTGGTGGGCATCGCTGGCAGCTAGAGTCCTTCGGTCTATCGTATTGGTCGAGTTCGTTGGTTGAACCATGTTCGCTCGCGTGTTGGTTTAAAAGAATTGGGATGACTTAGATTGTCGTCCCCACAGACGGCGCCAAATGTTTATGCAAAGATGTGCACAATAGTGTGTTCCAGATTGCAGCTCGAACTCGGCCTCCGGACCGACCTGAACGCTTGGGGGGGACCTGCACAAAAAGGTGAGCACTCCGACGATCAAGTCAGTATAGGTCGGATTCCCAGTTTAGTTCGAGGCCAGAAATCATCGTACCTGATCGGGGAGTGAGGTCCTCTACTTATGGGTGGTAGTCCCGCTAATCTCGCGACGGTTACATTCGGTAATCTCGGGACCGTCGATTACACCCGGTAATCTCGGGACCGACGGTTACTCCCGATAATCACGCCGCAGACAGTTGCTCACATCGGCCCCTACCGAGCTCCCCGGTAGGTCAGACCTGGGCCGGGTTCACCTCGGCCCTCATACTTAGCATTTGTCGACGTTAGTGGCGGCCATCTCGGCTATCCGAGCTGGGCATGACTCATGAGCCATCTTGGAGCACCAATAGGGGTCCTCCACGTGTCCAGGGTATTCCCTTCCCCAAACAGTAATCTCCTCATTTTTATTTTTATTTTTTGCTACTATATATATATATATATATATTGCATTTTAATCACATTAATATTTTCCTAACGTTTCACTTAATATTTATTTTCTTTTGTTTTTTTAGGAGTCACTTAATATTTATTATAAAAAAAACTTCAACCCTTTTCTTCGGTTTACTGTTCCATGAGTCCTTTATATTTTTCCAAGGATTAATCCATTTTCTGTCGGCATTTTTGTATCTTTTAGCATATGAATTATCTTTTCTGACGACAGGTATATTTTTTTCGACAATTCTTGTCATGGTATGATTCCTTATATTATATAATTTATATTTTTTATTGGTTAAACTATTATCTTATATAATATATATACTTTTATTACAAAGTAAATGTAACATATTAGTAACTTTTTCTTTATAATTTTGGGTGTTACCGTTTACTTTTTTCGGTGTGTATTCCTTTTTCCTCGTGCAATTAATGTTTCGTCGTGGAATTATGATTACAAAGTATACGCAGCATATACGTACAATATATTTTATGCCAATAATTCTGAACAATTTAACATTACTTAGTATATGTAGCATATATCCAAAATGTATCATATATCAGTCATTCTAAACAATTTAACATTACAAAGTATGTGCAGCATATATCCAAAATATACTCAATATTAATTTCGGATCCGTTGATATTGGCCCCTCCGATCTCTTCGCTTTCCCCTTCGGTGCTCCATCTCCATCGTCGATTCCATCTAGTTCCTTATTATATATGAAATGAGAAAATGTTTTAGTAGCAAAATTAGGAATATATGGACAATTTTTTTTGTATTCCGCTTGATTTGTGGAATAACGATATTGATTTTATTTCTCTATATGGGCAACAATATAACTTACATTTGTAGTCTATCAATAGTAGATTTTTTAGACATTTATGTAATTAGATGCCTAAAGATAGTCTAATTATGTTGTTATCGGAGTAATATTTAAGGGTTTAATTCAAACCACTTTTTTTTTTTTTTACCAAATTGAAAATTCATAGTGTAACTGTAATAATCATTTAAGGTGTATTTTGTTAGTGATTAGAAAAAAGAAATCTGAAAACAATGTATTCGATGTATTCTTTTCAGATATGTGTTTGGTAACAGATTTAAAAACTGAATCTCAATTTAAAAATTGTTCAACGTGTATTTAGTGAGTATTTGTAAACTAGTAGTAGTTACCAACTAATACTCAGTTTAATCTAAAATAATATTAACTAATTTATTAACATTTTGTTATAAATTTTGTATAATTATTAATTTAGAATGTGTTGTATAGTTGATAATATATTATATTTTACCTATTTTAATTTTAACAAAAAATAAAATTAGTTATTATCCTGAAATAATATATTTATCAAAATTTTTATTTTTTTTTTAATGTAATTCAGTATTTTAAAGTTTCAAATTCAAAATCCGAAATACCAAAAATATTTTTAGAATTTTAGATTACAAAATTCGAAAACAGTTTTCCAAAACAAACATGTGTCAAAAACATATTCACTGCATCTAAAAACAAAACGAGAAACATAATCTGAATTTTCATTTTCTCAAAAAAAAAAATCTGAATTTCGAACCAAAAGTACCCTCAATTATTTTTGTAATTTTCTCGAGGTAAAAAAAAAGTGTAAAATAATTATGAAATAAATGTCGGAAGTAAACGAAAATTCCATAGCATTTGGAGCATTCGAACTTCTCAGAGACTTTGAGAAAAACCTGAATCGGAACTCCCAGGTTAGCGCAATCCATTCTCCATCTGATTCAAAAACCCTAATTTTTCCCATTTCATTCGCCCCTTCCCTCCATTCTCCCAGTTTCCGATCAGATTTCTCTATCACAGATTTGAATTGCCCCTCAACCAAAACGGTTTCCAGATTGGTATCTTCTTTTCGTTCGATTTTGTACTGCTCTGATTTTCTGGTTCTGTTCTCGATCTGGGTGTCTCTGAGCTGCTTAATTCCGAGTTTCGCCTTCGATGAAGAAATTGTGAAATTTCCCAGAGATTTTTTTGAAGTTACTTTCCGACTATTGCGGAATTTTTCATTTTCTGATTCTGATGAAGAACTTGTAGTCTGTGTATGAGTAGTATTGAATTTGGGCATTGTGTAGAAAGGGCGAGTTTGAAGTTTGAAGGGAAATTTTGAAATGGGGAAGCCTTTGTTTTGCGAGATTCTTTGAAGTGAAATTTCCGAGAGATTTTTTTGAAGTTACTTTGCGACTGTTACTGAATTTTCCATTTTCTGATTCTGATGAAGAACTTGTATTCTGTGTATGAGTAGTGTTGATTTAGGCATTGTGTAGAAAGAGGGAGTTTGAAGGGAAATTTTGAAATGGGGAAGCCTTTGTTTTATGAGATTCTTGAAAAACCAGCCACTAGTGGGATTATAGGGATTTGCTGTGCTATATGGTTTTACATCCAGAAGAAAAATGTTGGATACTCACATGTGGGGCTGAGTTATGAAACTGCCATTGAAGGGCACCATTGGAGGATAATAACTTCAGCCTTCTCTCATATTAGTGTTATTCATCTTGTTTTCAATATGAGTGCTCTTTGGAGTCTTGGGGTTGTAGAACAGCTTGGACATATGGGCTTAGGTGTTGCATATTATCTCCATTACACTCTTGTTTTGGTCCTGCTCTCTGGTGTGCTGGTTTTAGGAATGTACCATCTCTTGATTCAAAAGTTCAAACTCGAATACTTTCGACGGGTTACGGCAGTTGGGTATTCTTGTGTGGTTTTCGGATGGATGACTATACTCTCTGTGAAGCAGCCGTCTTCGAAGTTGGACCTCTTTGGCTTCCTTTCACTGCCCATCAGCTTTGCGCCATTTGAGTCGCTGATTTTTACTTCTATTATTGTCCCACAAGCAAGTTTTCTTGGACATCTATCTGGAATCATTGTTGGATATGCTATAGCTTGGGGTTTGATTCATGGAATGAATAACTTCTGGGCCATTTCCATGCTAGGATGGACTGTGCTTGTCATTATATTTAGCTTGAAGAAATCTAACACCTTCGACTTCGACTTTCTGGAGATTGAATCTGTAACAGACCCTTCCTTGCCGTCTGTTCGATTTCTTGCGTCCGGAAATGGTAGAACCTTGCAGATGAATGCATTGCCAACAGGAGATGTAGAGATTGTATGAACTTATAGGAGTCATTTGCACAATTGAGATGTTGAAATTGAGAGACTGCAATCCATTGAAATCCTGTTGGTTGTACCAAGATGATGATATGTTCCGATTCGAGATGCCCTCATGTCCGAGATCTTGTCAAGCTATCGGGATTTTTCCTGTAATTCTGGTGTGTAATTCTTCAATTCTTTGGGATTGGATTGCACAGGGGATGTGATAATTCATCCATGTGAGCATTTGCTGTATGAATTTACTATGGTTCAGCCATGAAGTTATAGAGAAATGGATCTATCAATCACATTTGTATCATTATTTGCTTCTCTTGAGGCTGAAACTCCATCTTTGAATTTTTTTTTTCTTTTTAGTTTTGCTAAGTATTTTCTATATATATATATATATATATTTCCAATATTTGATGGTGCTGCGAGCAAGCTCTCTAATTTAGAGTGAGCCTGTAATGGTTCTTTTAGAGTATGCTTTTTATGTGAAATATTTCTAAGTAATTTTTAAGAAAAAACTAATTAAATATTATTTGAGGTGTTTTAAAGTGTTCTTAGAGTTTTCATAAACACCTACCTGATAAATTTGGGGTTAATTTATTATTTTGGTCCATATAGTCTGAACTTGGTGTCAATTTGTTGTTTTGTGGTTTGGTTACATATCCCAAATTGTCCAATTCTAACCATTTTTAAACATCTAGATCTCAATTTTATGAGAATGTCTATGGAAATATCGATAAATTTTTTATGTTAATGGATATTTCTAAAAAACTTATAAAAATAAAAAAATATAACAAATATTTAAATTAAAAAACAACACTCCTTTAAAATAAGTTTAAAATTATAAATATTAATAATATGTTCCCATTATGTTGATACTTTTGATATTTTTTTATTATTTTTTCATATATATATATATATATATATATATATATATATATATATATATTTTGCAATATGACCATTCCCTTCTGTTGTTGATGTCGAATTCATAAATATATGGAAACATCACACATTTTTAATGGAATCTAAAACCTTATCAATTATTATCATTTTTTTATGCGTTATGTTTTCTTACGAGGAAACTTCTGGACCAGAAGTAGTAGGATTTATTCTTATAATAAAATGAAATATGTCGAAATTTTTTTATTTAAAAAACTATGGAAATCCAAAATAAATGCTCAATAGAAAAGAAAGTTGATTGGTTAATTCAATAAAAAAAATGAAGTAAATTAATGTATTGTGATTTGGGTTGAAGATTAGAGTTTTCTGATAAAACATAAATTTAAATGGGTAGTGTAGAAGAAAATTAAAGTTTTTTTTTTAATTATTATTATGATTGCTCCATAGATGTCCTATTCTAATTAGGCAAATACTCAAACCTAACCACAAAACCAAACATATGATAAAAGAAGAAGTATAGGAACCATTGGGTAGCATTTCCGTTTTTTGCTTCTGGTTTCTCGTTTTCAGTTTTTTAGAAATATAAGTGTTTGACAACTATTAATTTTTCTCGTTTTTCATTTTTAAGAATCGTTTCAAAAATTGTGCAGAAATTTTGGAAACAACAATATCAAAGTTTTTGTTTATGGTTCTCGTTTCAAGTTTTTTCAAAACATAAATAAAAATATTCTTGTATCATTCTTGACTTACAAAATGCATAACAAAAATTAAAAAATAAATATAAGATAAAAAATTTTAAAACGTGATTTTTATATAAAAATTTTGCTTTTTTAATTTAAAATTTCAAAGAATGATAAATAAGTAAAGGTTACCAAACATGTTTATGTTTCTTTTTCAATTAAAAAAAAACAAGAAAGAACAAGAAACAAAAGATAATTACCCGAGCGTAGTTATGTTTCTAGTACTTATTAAAAAAGAGAAACGAAAAAATAAGAAACTGAAACATTATCAAACAAGCATTCAATGTGTTGGACAAATGCATATAATATCATCAAAAGATGAATGTGCACAAAAATAATCTCACCTCAAAAATTATAAATTTATGAACTAAAATACCTCAGAAATTTGTAGTGTTGTATCTCACTTCACATAAATTTTAATTTGTTACAAGTAGAATTTAGTAAATATTAAATAGGCCGCCATAAATTTAAAATGTGTGAAAACTCCTCTAATTTCATATCTCTTGGAAATTTTCAACTTGATCTAATTTTACTCGTGGAACCAATATAAGCTATAGTTTGATCTCTGTCTCTATCTCCACTATGCTCTCTCCTCGGCCTCGTCTCTCCTCCCCTTCCACGACTTGATTATGGTCGAACGTATTATTTTGCAAGTTATAGCTTCAAGACTTTAGCCAAGCTCCTTGATCTTCAAATTGTCAAGAAGTCATTTTCATATTTTGTTAGGAAACTGTCGAAGAAATAAGGATGATTCCAAGTCCAAAAGAAAAACATAACATCTACTACCTAATTCAAATTTCATTTAGAATAAATATTAAAACCAAGCGAGAAATCAAAACAGAGTAATAAAACCAAACCAAAATACGCATGTAAATAAGTGTAGAAAGCAAAGTATGAATTGAAGGAAATTTAGTCACATTTTTTGGAATGCAACAAAACTTGGCTCCTTAAAGTTGAGGAGGAACTTCCTCCTGCACACCATTAAATATCTAACTAAGAGAAATAAATGCAAAATAATAATAATAATAATAAATTGTCAAATAATTAATAGTATTAATGAAGAAATTCCTCAGCTTTTTTTGGAAGGCAAAAAACATATATTATAATCTTAGCTATTCTTCTTGAATATTTCATATAATTTGCATACATGTTTTTTGGAAACCGCTTTCATTTTTTTCATTTACTCTTACCTTAATAATAAAAAACCATTCCATAATATATAGTAGATTAAATTAAGTCCCACAAAAAGCTCTCTGATTTTCATTTTATATAAACCAATCAATTGATGTAGTGAGAAATAGATATTGGTTTTGAGATAACAAAGAACTGAAAAAGGGCCAAGTGAAAGAGGCAAAGTAGCTTTGAGGCCATTTTACGCAATAACCAAAATTTACTTATGAAAATCGAAAAGAAAGAGCGAGTAGTGTTAGTGAAAGCGGGCATGCTAGGAAGCTACATCGACTATAAAACTCAATTCCAAAAATAACAAATACAATTACGACATAATAGAGAGAGATGGGGCGTTGTCAAATGGGCAATTGCAGCGTTAGCTATGCGAACCGTGCCATTTAGTTTGAAAGGAGAAAACGGAGATCCACTCATCCATCGATGTCGTCTGAAACAAACCCCGATAAATTTAAACTCTTCATCTTTTCACCATCGCAATTTACCTACACGCATGTTCCCTTCACTTCATTACTATGCAAAACAGGGGTAAAAAAGATAATCTAATCCATCGTTAATTTTTCTAAAAAAAACACAATTTAACACACGAAATAGACATTATTTGTGCATAAGTTTCCATGAAAAAAAAAACGGTCACAAGCATTTGATAATACCCTTCGGACCTTTTATGTTATATTCTTCGAGTTTCTATTGTAATACTTCAGATGTTATGTTCCTACACCGACAACCACCAACCTTCGTTCGGTGGTTAAAACATATCTAACTCCCTTAAAAAGATCGAAGTTTGAATCTCCACCTGAATTCGTGATGTAATAACATTTAAAAAGGAAAAAAAAAACCAACCATCTCGATCTGTTTTCGAGTCACTCCACTCCAGTTCTATCATAAAAAAATAGAACACCAACTCAAACACGACATTGTAGGATGGATCTAAATCATGCAACTAACAATACCCAATAATTTCTCCACTCCTAGCTCAGGTCTCTTTCACTTTTATTTTAGTTCTTCTCCATCTGCTTTATTTTTTGTACCAATTCTTCAAGTTGATCCCAAAAGAAAAAAACAAGCATTGTGTAGCAGAACAAAATTCTCCAAAATCCTCACATTTTCTCATTCTTGAGCACTCAAAAAGATATGAAACAAGGCGCACTAATCATTCAAATCCTATCCAGTTACCAATTAATAGGGGCATTGAAAAATCTTACCTCGTAATAAAAATTGAAAAGGGTCAGCCCCCTGCACAATACAGTCGAACAATTTGCAAACGAAAATTTGTAGGCCAACACACACTACATTTTAATGACTATCCCTTTTTATGTTCTTCACTTCAGGGTCCATAATAAACTACCAACAAATTGATTTATTCGGAACAATGAGATAGCATTTTGAAAGCTAGCCAACTGCGAACCAAGCAATTTTGAAGTCTATACGGATCTCTCACGAGCTAAGAACCGAAAATTGGATAAGCAGTCAGAGATTCGTTAATTGATATCAAGTAAAAATTATTGTGAAAGGTAGTAACCTTCTTGGTAAAAAGAGTGATGAAGGTTTACGGAGGTAGGCTGAAGCTAACATTATACACCAAACCATAATGGTGTAAGCTTGGTTGGGTTGATTAAATCTAAGAGTGATGAATATATACATACATATATAATTATATGATCCTTTTTCTTTGAATAGAAAAGAGCTTACGTGCACTTCAATCAATCTTTTAGGATAACCGTATGATCCTATAATATTTAGTAACGAGAAGATATTTAAGATCCAAAGTAGGTGTCATGTTTCATACCCATGACGACAAAGACGTTAACAGCTTATATCTTTTTAACCCCTGAGCCAACGCGTGGTGGTGGCGGCCAAGGGTGTGATGAATATCAAAACTTCGGACTTTTAACTCCTCACAGAAATTTAAATGTTTTAAGGCTTTATAGCTTGTATCTATCGGGTTCCTCGATTAATATATATTTGCACATATTCTTCAAAATCAGTATTACATACTTTATGTTTCATTTGTATGCATTTAGGATCATAGTTCATTAAGGTAATGGAGAATAATGTCAGCTAAACATTAAAAATATAGTACAATACTAAACATTTGTCTACCCTCAAAAAAGACAAAATCTTGCTCACATACAGTTTTACAAATGTTAAGAAACTAAGCACAAAGTTTCACAGAAAATAGCTAATAGGTCTCACAAATTAGTAGAAACTAGGCATATCAGACATAGGCAATAAAGATGTGAATATATGATACTAATCAAGGTGCATTCAGCAGAAGATTAATAAATCAAATATCTCAAAGAATAACAGGTGGCATTTCTGAGAGAATAGTTCATGATATGCAGAATGTAAGAGTCCTTTGTTAATGAAATCTTCATATTTAACTACCGTCTCCTAAACTCAAATTATCACACTGAATGTTAAGATTATGCCGTTGCCAGAATTCTCGAACTATAAACATCTAATGCAACTTAACCAACCCAGTTTAGCAAGGGCTCATTTCCCCACTTTCCATATTGTTTTTCTGCTTTTAGAAAAACTAAGTGTTTTTAGTTTTTTAGTAACAATGTCATATGTTATTTGCTACTTTCTAAAAGTTCTTGAAATCTAGACTATTATTATAAAATTTTAAATATGCATAACCAAAGAGGGGAAATCCGCATCCAAAACTGACTTTCAAGAAACCATCAATCAATCAATCTCCCTATTTTCTGAATGAAATTCCCTATAAGCATAGAAGCTAACATCTAAAAGTTTATCTGGTTAAACAAGTCGTTATCCTAGGTGCTACTTGCTAGGTGCTTGTACATGTTGAAATTTGTTCCAAATTCAGGATCTAGGTACTTCTGGATGGAGAACTTGGAGCCTTCTTATCCGTTAGCACTCCTCTTCACCTACTTACTAGTTATATTTTGTTGCATCAAAATAATTGCACGCCTAAATCATCTAAATTAAAAAATAAAAAGGAGAGAGAAGTTATATACCCCAAAAAAATTCCTAACCAAAGATCTAGGAAGAAAGAACCTATATGATGATAATTAGTTCATGCAGCAGCAACATAATGACGGCAATAACACCCAATTAACATCCATCCTAAAGACTTGTTGGGCAACACCTTTTAAATCTAGACAATAAATGGTGCACCAGAATCACAAAGTTGAAGTCGTCATGACGTATCATCAACCGACTATAATAAAAGATGCTTAAAGACCCCTATGTCATAAGAATTAGACCATGTTATATTTCAGCCAACTACTCGAACTTGCATTTAATAGCAAATCTTAAACCCATCAGAGATCATATGCAAATATCCACTTTAAGAGCTTGGCCATCAAAGATTAAAAAAGTCAAGTATGGGGGATTACCTAGATGAGGGCTGCTCATTATTGATTTCCTGAACCCCAGCCTGGTTGTTGCTGCTGCTGCTGCTGCTGCTGCTGCTGCTGCTGGATCTGGAGGAGTAAATTGGCGGCGAATTGGAGTGTAGATCTATATCTCTGGTCCTTACCAGCCTCAACATCACTGGTCCCAGTACCAAGGTTTGCAGATTGTAGATGCTGCATCTGATAAGAAAGCTCGGGGTTCACTCTATCAGATGCTAGCTGAGTAATAGGTTGTGACTGTGTTGTAGAACCCTGACCTTGATTAGACAAGGTCACAGTATTTGTTGATTGCTGCATAACAGGTGCACCATACCCAGAAGTATCATTTCCATTGACTGACCCATAACCTCTCTGGTTAATTTGAGAAACATCAGGCTGATACTGAGAATTGACTAAGGGTAAACCAGAAGCCTGCGCATTTTCAGGAGGGGCAGAATAAGTAGACAAAGGCCTGTAAGGAGGTACCTGCTGCTGCTGTGGGTGACTGACAGCAGCATCTTGGATTTGGGTTGTTCCCATGACCTGTGGTGCAAACTGGTTAGGTGTTTGGGGAAGAGGCGGATAAGGCTGAAATTGAGAAAGACTCTGTCCCTGAGGATTAAAATGATTTCCCATTTGATGAAATTGCTGACCCGTTAGATCAGAAGATTGATGACCTACCATCCATCCTTCAGATGTACTTCCTTTATTAGAAACAACGGGAGGATTTGGAGGTTGTGGTGAGACTGCAGGCTGTTTGGCACTTTCTAAATTGGATGGCTGTGCCTTACCAGGCAGTAAAGAAACCAAAGTGGCAATAAGCTCAGGTGTTAATGCTAACCCAGCTTGTGAAACTGCCGTCGTATTATTGTTAGTAACATACTCTTGAGGCAAGGGCTGAACTGCCGGTGGCTCACTTGCAGGCAGAAGCGGTTTGGGAGGCTCCTTGGTTTCCTCATGCAGAACCCTATTATAATCCATTGGGGGAAGTTGCTCCTGCTTTGAAGGCACTGACCCATATTCAGTCTGTGAAGACAAAACTTGCTGTCTCTCACCATAGTCGGATGTAGGAATGGGTAGATATGATTGCTGATGAGTAGGTTCACTAATTGACACCTGAGGAAATTTGAGAACGAGACCATAAAGCCGTTCTGGACCAGAAACTTTCAAGACTTTTCTCAAAAATTCCGAAGGAGGAACCAAAAACATGGTAGTTCCATCATCAAACTTAGCAACACCTGCACGGTTTTTTGCACCTAAGTAACGCAGGAATTCTGTATAGGAAGCAAAATCATCCTCGCTATCTGGCAAGAAAAAGACAATGTCGAATCCAGTGGCTTCAGCATAATGTTTAGTGAGCTGATCCAGCCCTGTTCTTGCTGAACAATTGACTGCTTCAGGACTGCAAAATAGCAAACAAAAACATTAACATTATTCCATGCAAGAGTATAAGATCTCAAACACCATCATCCACAGTAACTAGAAAAAAATTGGCCTTTAGTTGGAATCTTCAAGTTCACATCTAGACTGCATTTTAAACTAAGTTCAATTCATAAAAAAAAACAAATCATTTAATAATTATCACCAGATTCTTGGTTTAAACTAAAGAAACCAAGAATGTGGAGCTTTCCTTTTGCTTCTAAGGTGGGGTGGTGTTGCCTTAGGCAGGCAACCGATCATTTTTTTTCAGATAAGAAACGATATATATTTAACACAAGAAACAAAAGAATAGCCCAAGGGCAGGGGGATGGGAAGCTCCCTCCCAGTGGAACTAGTGAATGAGAGCTTTCCAGTCTTGAAGAATCAAAGATAATTTGTAGTTGCAAAAGAATTTCTTGTGGTGTAATTTGTAGTTGCAAAAGAATTTCTTGTGATTTACCCACCACAAAGTCATAAGCTGTCCATCATTTTTAAGAGAATCAAGAGTGGATGTTACTAGGCAGGCTACCGAAATAATCTCTATGTCTGAGTAAGCGA
Organism: Momordica charantia; assembly: GCF_013281855.1. NCBI lineage: Eukaryota > Viridiplantae > Streptophyta > Magnoliopsida > Cucurbitales > Cucurbitaceae > Momordica > Momordica charantia. The sequence continues at coordinate 1,591,662 of NW_028275165.1, read as the reverse complement.
ATTTGCAGGCCATGACGGAGAGAGGAACTTGTGTTGGACCTCCTTTTCGAGATAAGGGTCATTTACCCCTTTAACAAGATAGTTTCTCTGTTCGTGTGGAATTTATGCTTAGAAAGAAATGGGATGGTTTCTTCAGGATTTGGCACATCAAATATTTTTATAATTTTTCCTTTGTTTCCTATTACCAAAAATCGGGGCTCTATTCTTTAATTTCTATTAGTCCCACGTTGGGTGTGCCCCTTATTTTTGCACTCTCTCAAAAGCTGGTTTCTTCATAAAAGAAAAAACAAAAACTTTAAAGAAACAGACAGCATTAAAATATGTACACATATATATACACACACTGGTGTGAACCAAAACATTTTGCTCCCAGATACCACTTGAATTATTTTTAGATGCATTTTTTCCCACACAACTTCATGACATGGAAACTGTCTGTTTTCTTTAAAAACAAAAACTTTAAAGAAACAGACAGCATTAAAATATGTACACATATATATACACACACTGGTGTGAACCAAAACATTTTGCTCCCAGATACCACTTGAATTATTTTTAGATGCATTTTTTCCCACACAACTTCATGATATGGAAACTGGGAAGCTAACAATATTGATAAGAAATTTTTTATTTAAAGAACATTACGAAGAAAACTGATACTTACAGCACACTTCCTATTCCTTCGCCTATTGGGACGCAACGAGCATGACAAACAGGCGTTCCTCCCTTGGCAATTATTCCACGCCATATAAAATCATTGTCAGCATGGCTCTGACCAGGACCACCTACTGGGGCTCTTGCACCTATAGGAATAGTATGACTCTTACCTGGAGCATTAGCATATGTAACAGAAGCACCTCCATCGCTTATTGGACCAATCCCATATTGATGATCGAAACCCACACTCCGGTTATCTATTTTTCTTGGAGGAAATGAAGCATCATCTAAGGATGGTGGGCCATCTATCCTTGATCGTTTAGAATCCCTTTGAAATTGGTTTACATCCAAAACATCCCACGAATTTGGAGTAGACCTCACGGGTGGAGGTGGACGAATCCCAGTAGCAGGAGAAGAAAGTATCCCAGGTGGAGGCGGAGATTGCCTTCTCCAATTTGGACCCATCAAATTTTTTGAATTTGCATCCTGGAAATTATGAGATGTCGCCAAGTCGTTAAACTCGGGGGGACCTGAGATACCCTGAGGAGGACCAAAAGGTGGTGGTCGTACTGATGTATTAGGTCCAAGAATGCCATTAGATGGCAATGGTCCAGGGAACTTATTTTGCACCATCGGGTGAGGATGTCCTAACAGGTCCATTTGTGGAGGACGGATTTGATGATCATTGAAGAACATTTCAGGCCTAGTCTCTTTACCACCAGGATAAAAGCCAGGGTGGTCTTTTACAGGTGCCGGATCACTGTTTGAAAACATAATAGAAATCCGCGGATCATTGAAAAGCCGTCCTTGTAGACCCTCCTTAGCACGCCGTGCTTCATCAACACTTCTAAATTCTACAAATGCAAAATGCCTAGAATGGAAACTCGTAATTCTCTCTATCTCACCAAATAAAATCATAGCATTGTGGAGCATCTGTTCATCAATTTGAACAGATGGAGGGTAACCAATCCACAAAACCTTACTGGGTGGTCCATCTCTACGCACTTCTGAAGATTGATTGTGCTGCAATAATTATCAAATATTTATATTGCTATGATATGAATAAACAAATAACTAACTATAATTTACAAAATGAGAAAAAGATCATCCTATGGAGCATTCGTGTATCATCATATCCAAAGTATAAACCTTAGAAAATAAAATACCATCAATACCCAGGGGTATAGATGTAGTGTAGTTACTTGAACACCAAGAATGTGCACAGTTACACAAAAGCTTTCACATATTTGTATTTGTGAAGTATAAAAAGTAATATAAAGTGGTAAAACATCAATGATTACAAAAGGACATATGCCAATAAGACTCACCAGTGGTCTTTTATAACCAGATTGGAAATCACCCATCCCCATATTTCTACCCTGAAGCTGCCCATCTCTGGAGTCAGGCCACTGATCCTAAAGAGATTAGGATTAATTACGTCAGCCTTAAAGAGAGAAGAGGTCACATAAACTAATCTCAAAATGAACGAAAAAATTTTGCCATAAAAGGATGTCTCAAAATAAAGATATTCATTGCGGATGGTTGTTCAAGCATGAATGATCTCGAATTTTACATATGCTCCGAGAAAAAGAAAAAAGAGATACAACATAAATCTAGAACAAACACTAAGAATATGCAGGACCACCTCTAGTTTTATTTAAATTGTCAGCCAAATCTAAACACAAATTTTTCCCCATCTCCAATTCAATTTTGCTAGCATGAAAACAGAGTAGATAATAATACAATATTATAGTTCAGAACAACATCCAAGGACCAAAAAGTCCAATGCAATGATTAGTAAAATCAAGGGTAAAGTTACTACAAAAGATAAATTGACGGCCCCAGTCTGTAAATGCTGTAAACATATCTAACAGAAAACATTCATACTCATTAAGATTCTGAACAAGCTTACTCTTCTCATTGGCTGTGACCGAAGGAAATCTACTCGAATCTGCTCTCCACCAATACGTTTCCCATTCATAACTCTCAATGCTTGTGATGCATCTTCCAATCGAACATACTCAACAAATGCAGTATTCCGATCTCGCAAAAACTTAAATTCATCAATTTTACCAAATTTGGAAAATTCTTCTTCAAGTTGCTCCCTTGAAATAGCTGGGCTAATACCACCCACCCACAAATTCCTACATGGTTTTGCCTGTAAATAGAACTTGTCAGGAACTATCATTCCAGTTTCTAGAACTAATCAGCAAGAAACCTAATACATGAATGTGTCCCAGGTATAACATTAAAGAAAAAGTAAAGGAATTTTTCTCAACGACATACTCAACATTACATTTTTATTACAATAAGACGCAAGAATCAAACTTAAGCAACTAAAGAAAATACTACTTAAAGTTGAAGATGAGAACTATAATTGGTAAATCCACCAAGAATCTTGTGAGCCATGAAACTACCATTAGCCTCAAATGATGCACCCACTAGGTTTCTTTTCAAGGCAATACAACCCTGAAGCATATAGTACTGAGGTCATGGTGCTTTTCTTCCATACCAAATCAGATATATTCCCAGTTATTGATAATAATTTTTATAGATTAATTTACAATTTTTGTATTTGCAACAGCCAAGGGGCTTCTTACATAAATGACCAGGTTAGACAACAATTAAAACCTTTTTTTGTCCAGGAGGTACATCTTTAAACTAGGTGCGGAGACGAATAATTAAGTCCACATTACAATTCCTTTTCAGATAGGAAACAATTATATTTTTTAAAAATCAAGACACAAAAGGTGGAGTTTAAGGAATCTGAAACTAATAATCATAGAGAACATTAAAAGGCTCTCCAATTGGACCATCACAAAGCAGAGTAGTGACCACTTCTCTCTCAAACAAGCATCTATAGGCATGAATTATTTTCTAAAGACTTGTACTTTTTCAAAAACAGAACATTTAACTCAAATAGGTAAATTTTCAGTCGAAAGGTTTACAATCTTCATATGACCCACGAAACCCAACTAATATGACTTAACAACACAATAGCTTAGTTTTTTTTTTTTTTTTTGGGATAAGACAGGATATACAGCAATAAACCACAAAAGCCTAACCAATAGGATTGATGACAATGTTACATAGTCCATTCTCAAACTGAAGATAAACATTATCAGTGGTCAAAGCACAATTAGATCAACACTTTGAAAATGTTAATTTTCAGCATCAGTCGTGCTACAAGCCAGATTCTACACAATCCATCACAACAGACATTCTTCCTTTTTCTATTTCATTAGGAAATTCAAAAGAAGGTGTGTGAACAAGTTGGTGGATTAGAAATCTTACTGATCCAAAATGCAGAAACTACTCTTTAATTAGATAATATCAAAAAGATTGAAACACCGAGAAAGAATTGGAATTCTAAGCCCAAAGAGAGGTGTACGTACAGTCACACTCTTTCCCCAATGTCACCCAGAATCCCCCAAACAAACATTGCATTAGGTCTTCAACACAACCAATTGGCATAATATATATTCATTGTGCACACACCAAATAATAGTCATTAGAGATAAATTTTAAACGTCCTTCATATTTGATAATGATGTCCACAAGAACGAACAATTGATTTCTGCAAATATAGAAAATCCTTAACTCCTAGTTTATTCTGAAGGGTGAAATTATCAATGCTTATGGACCACAAGAGATCAAGTTCTAGTTTAAAGAACATTCTTTGAAAACAGTGCTTCCTTCCTCATGGTATTTTTGTCTTCAAAGTTTAAAAACTCTCAAAGTTGGAAAACGTGAAAAATCATAAACCTCATCTCGTTTATTTCTAGCCAGTACAGGTCAAAGTCAGAGTGCTGTTCAATGACTGATATTAAAAGGAAAAGCTATTTCCAAACAAACAATAAATCATGAAAGCGTATGCCCAGCAAATATTATGAAACAGCGCAGCCTATCAACTAAAGTGTTCCAAGTTAAAAACGTTTGCTCAAATAATCTCCTCTCAGAGTAAAAAACACACCAAATGTCATTTAGGCAAACAAGTAGCACAGCTAAGACACCAAGGCCAAGTGCTATTGAAGTAATTTTAGATATGTAGCCTTTACAATTCTATTAAGTTCTTAAACTTAATAAATTAGATTATCCTTGAATCTTGATAGCTTCTCATCATTATCCATCAGCTAGTAGAATTGGCAATAAACAAAACAAAGAGAATAAGGTACCCTTCTTTTAATGAAATAATAAGGTAACAGTTAGATTCAGAAATGTCCGAGCACCATTCTGAACAACCCCCCAATAAACGTGTGCCCAGGCGTGTTTCCCACACCTAGACTCATGTGAGGCACTTCATCTTGTTGGGCATGTGCCTCATGCTTAAGGGCGATGTTTTTTAAATAAACCAGGGTTACAAATAAACTAATAAAACGAAGAATTCAAATAAGAAACTGTTGATTCATCTCCTCTGTTTAACCTTCTCACTCAAAGCTCTCCCCCCCAATACTTGTAGAGGAACATGGAAATGATACTACAGAGGAATATGTAAAGGACTACAAGTCTAATGATGAGGAAAATGGAGATAAGGACCTATTGGTGATTGATTTTTAATTTTTAGGTCAACACAATTTTGTAGTTTACTTCTATGACTTTATGGCTTTTTGTTGATGAAAATCTTGTAATACTTAGAACTTTGTTTTTGTTTGTCTTAAACAGTTGGCATCTTATTTTCTCCATCCCATGCTTTATATTACTTAAATGTTTTCATATTTTATACATTGTGTGCTTCCCCTCATTGAATCCATCGTCTCTTTTGTCTTTGCGAATCGCACTTGAGCACTAAACGATTATTGCATTTCACTCCGCTTCACGCTTTTAGAAACACTACATACAAGCTTAAATATTTCTTCTCCGATGTAGTGGCACTAGACTGATCTCTAGCAAATTAGCAATTCTGATCTTTACAATTATATCGCCTTGCACATATGGTATGAGTTGGCCTCCTGAAAAATTCTTAATGTAAACCAAAGAAAAGAACTAAGCACTCCAAAATTGAGCCTATTTCTTCTCCAGATAGTACCAATAACAAGTTTAATTAAGAGGCAAGGGTAGAACAAAGACCCACCCCAATCTCATTACTTCTAAACAAATATAGCGTTGGAATCAAGCGACACTTTTGAAGAGTTTGTAACTTCACTAAAAATTCAGATTTTCCCTGAGGTTGCTCGTGATTGCAAGGTTCATATCGTTTTGATTATTAGATTACATAATGTTTTTTGATGTAGCCGAATGCTATCAGATTGCAAGGTTTATCAGTATGCTCTTCTAATTATTAAGATGCTCTCAAACATGCCTCTTCGCATGACCAGCTCTACCTCTGCCTTAAAGTAACAAAAGTTTTGCATTCCGCAGATCTTCATTAAATTTTGTCGAACACCCTCCGTACAGAAACTTAACAAACTTGAAGACGAAGAGGAGTCCATCAATTCCTCCATCATCTACAAATTTAATTTAATGAGAGAACCTAGGAGACTAATCTATCTCGAAAGAACATCTGACCGCTATGTATGCCATGAATGAATGTCGATGTTGGGTTTCTTTTGTTTCGATATTGAATATTGAAAAAAAAACAAAACAAAAACAACCTTCATCGCCCGTTTCCGTATATTACTAAAAAAATTACGCCTATCTCAACAGTAGTCGAAGGTTTCCAAGATGAAGAACAAACCCAATAAATTTCCAAAAGAAAGCGAGTGATTAATGGCAGACGAGTCATGTTATACAGATACACCAATCCAAATAAACCTAACGCAACACAGAGATCAGAACAAAAACAAACCGGTCTGGCAAACTCGATCTTGATAGAACTCCCACGCAGAAAAGACCCCTGCAGAGCTTCCTTGGCGGCTTGGGCATCCTCCATATGCTTGAAGAAGATGAAAGCGTAGCTCCTGGAGGAATAGGAAGTAACACTATCAAGCGCACCGTACTGCGCGAAGAGATTCATAAGATCCGCGTCGGTGACGTCCATGGACAAGTTCCCGACCCACAAGCTGTTGGAGGGCATGTCGGCGACGTCGGAGTCCCGGTGCAGTTGGCGGCTGAGTTTGGGCGGAGGCGGCATTGCAATTGGAGAACCTAGACAAACAGAGACTGAATTCGCGCACCTGGAGAGGATTGGAGGAGACTGATTTCGATGGAGCAGATGAATTAGGGCAAAGGGAATCGAATGTGGCGAGAATTTGATCTGGCTTTGAAGTCAGAGAAGGAAATTTTTCGTGTAGAGAGAGAATTTGGAAGATAGGGTTAGGTTTTTTTTTTCTGTTGCAGAGGGAAATGGGATTTGGGAATTGGGAATTGAATGAATGAATGAAGGATTTTTTGCTTCTTGTCGAAAGTTAAGGAAGTTACCATATTAAACTCCTCCACTCTCTACAACTTTTTCTAGTATATTTATGAGATGGAGGGTCTAAAATGTAATTTCATATAGGGAAAATATTTACTTTTACCCCAATTTTCATGTTGAACCTTCAATTTCATCCTATTGTGAACTTTGAAATTTTTACCTTTGATAAGTTTTCATTTGAAAAACTATGAATAAAATATTATCATGTGTGTGATAAATTATAAAAGTATATATTAGGTATGAATTAATAGGATTTAAATAAAAATGATATATCCAATCCCATTTTATTCGTTTTCATTTCTTGTTTCGTTTCCAATTTAGTCAAATTTTTTTTAGTGCAAAACCGTGGGGGATTCAAATTCATGACCCCTTGGTCAAAGAGGTACACCAATTACCGCAATTATTGCTATTATAACATTTTCATGTATATATAAGTCAAAATATATTTATTAAGTTGGAAATATCATATAATTAATTCTATCCACTTTATATTAACGTGGATCTGTATCAATTTACCCAGCTTGAAATGATTTGTCACTAAAATACACCCATTAGAAATGTTATTATATGTGCTACTGAAAAAACATCCCTTTTGAATTCATGTTAAAAGATTGATTGCCAAAAAAATATATATACTATATATATTGAACTTGAAATTTGTAAGAGAATATAAACAAAATTAATATTAGAGACTAAAATATATTTAGCCTATTATCTAATTTAAGAAAAATTACAAAATCACTGTAACAACTTGAACAATACTCAGAAGTAAAAAAAGTAAATAAATAAGTAAAAATTTTAATTTACAATCTAACCTAAACCTTAAAAGTAACAAAGAAATTGTTAGCAACTCGCTTAACTTTTAAGAAGGAAAAATTATGAACAAAATCATTACTACACAAGGTTAAATGTGAATCAATCCACATCATTTGAGAACAAAGGATGATATATAACACCCATTTATTTGAATCAAATTAAAAAGGATTAAACTCTAAAATAACATAGAATATACTGAATAAATCAGAGAGACACAAATCCGAACGTAGCTCATACCTGTCTATGATTAAAGGTTTGACCCTAATCCACATACGATGTAGTGAATAAATCAAAAGGAGATCGTAAATATGAGCATAGGTCAGTAGAATAAATCAAAGAGACACCACAAATCCGAACATAACTCAGTAGATAAGACACATATTACCTTCTTAAGGTTAAAGGTTTCTCCCCATCTCACCCGTCCGCCCCCACATTTGTTGAATTCAAAAGAAAAGGAAAAAAAAAAAGTATTTCTGAGGTAGAAAAACAAATAGAATAAATTATCTGCTTCTTCAGAAACGTCAATATGCAGTCTCTCTCACTAACAACAGAATGTACAATTGACTATATGTGTAAAGATGAACTGAACAAACCCAGGTTTGTATAATTTCAGTAATCAAATTCCATAAATTAATAGAAGAAAAGAGAGTAATGGTAATGGTAAGCTAACTCCTTCCTTACCAGTAACAGCCACTTTTTCGTCTATGACGCGAACCGATGCAGAAGCTATGTACATGATTTAGTTCTCGAGACCAAACCCGGTGCGTGCCGAAGAATCCATGTTAGGATGAAACCAATATCAAGTTTGAATAGTTACCTTCTTGGTTTTGTTTCGGTTGCCTGTATCTGCTGTGGCAGTGACTGTGATCCCCCACCGAGTGCAGCGGCTGCGGACTCGACGTGCATGAGAAGATACTCGTAGATCTTCTTCCTCAGCCTGTCGATTGTCTCAGTCGAAAAGTGTGTGGTGTCTCCTTCGTCCTTGCTAGATGCTATGCTATCCAACCAGTCGTTTACACTCTTCAGCTGAGTTAGTATTCCTGCTATTTGTCCATTATCCGACAATGCTGCAGCATCGACGCCCACATCCAAGAACCTTTCCATGAATGTCAAGAACCAGTCCTGGGATTGCAGCTGTAACATTTCAGACAAGTCAACCGCTTCGTCGAGGCCATTTCCTCTGATCCATTCTGGTGGAGGTTGAACCTGTGCCTTTGGACCCAGTGTTGCTCCTTCCTTCGTTCGACTGGGAATTCCTCCTGATCCAATAGGTCTAGAGCTCATCATCTGGCGGACCTTCCCTTGGGGTTTCGCAGAGCTGTTCTTAGATGAGTTTTCTAAAACTAATATAGGCTGATTACCAGATGCATTCTTTTGGTTTTGAGGTAGTGATAAGGTCAGATTTAGCACCGAGGGAGGTTCGCGGCTGTAAACTGTAAAAGACGAGAGGTTGGTGGCTAAAGCAGCCTGGACCCAAGCAGATGCCTGTTTTCTAGCCATTGACGTGACCTTCATTGTTTCTTCTGATGGGGTTTCTTCACTCTCGTTGCTCGAACCAGAGGGACCGGTTTTCGAAAGCGATTCAGCCACCATGTGAGCATTGGTTAAGCTAGCATGAAGAGTCAAAAACTGTTCTACTGCAGGCTGCGGATTATCTTCCTTAGCAGCGGAGTTTAACTCGGAAAATATACTGCAAAAGGAAGAATATAAGACAATAGAAGAATGCTTGATAAACAATTGATGACAAACAAACAAATGCCAGCTGATAAACTATGCAGAAAACTTGAGATTGCAAAAGAATTGGCAGGGAATTATCGAATTTGCAAGTGCTCAATCAATTGCTTGCAATTAGACCCATCTGTATTCCAGGACTTCTCAATCATTGATAACCTTCTTTAAAACTTCTAATGGAAAGATAGAGGAGATGGACACATTCTGTGCATGGGGAAGAACGGGAGTAATGTGGAATGACTCCATTCCTGTGAGCTGTAAAGTTAGTTATCCTTTATCATCCCTAGTATTCCTCCTCTCTATGAGATGTGGGATCGACCCCGCTGTTTCTACATCCTTTTGGATGATAAGGCATGCCTATCCATGTTTTATCCAGCCTTTGCTCTTAGTCGAGCACTTATTCAAAATCAGTCTTACAGTTAAACAATGGCAAATGCTTAGTATGTAATCTCTTGAATTATTACACAGCTGCTAAGGTCGATGTCCAAAAAGTGAGGTAAAAAGGGAGGGCCTTCCCGAATGAAAGTTTGCAGAACTAAGTGAGAGAGTATTAAGAAACTAGGCAATCTGAGATGCAATGATCCAAATCTTTTCTAGGTTGGCCCTTTCGTCTTTAATTTTTTCTCAATAAAAGCTTGGTTCCTCAATAAGAAAGTGTTTCCATATCAATCAGTTGAGTTTTCATTATCACTAAACAACCAGAATGGAAAACATGAAACGAGTAAAGACAAAATCTGGAAATAGAACTTTTCTTCTAACTAGATGAACGATTCCCTTGATTATTCACTCAAGATATACAAGACATATTTGCAAATCCTCCTAGAGGCTGAAAGTAAACGCTAAAAGCCTAAAAGTAAATTTTAAAACTGGAAACTAAGTCAAAGGTCATTACGATTTACACTTAATGGATAAATTCTCCAAATCTTTTCTAACCAAATATTCTAGCTCTCATAGCATTAAGCCAAAAATACTTTTGGTTATTTCGAATATTTAACTACATAACAGAGAGAACAAGTATTGCATTGGGTAGATTTTCATACCTTAAACACCGTAGTACACTTTCTGCGGCTGAAGCTTCCTGCATAGCCTCTATTGCTGCTGCTTGTGCAGCATCTCTGTGCCTCATTACTTCCTATTGTGGCAGATGCAGAAGAACAATGAGAAGAAGTAAGATGAACAGAAGGCGTAAACTAACACTAAGCAAAAAGAGCGCTACAAGCAGGATTTTTCTAGACTGTGAAATAGTGATCGGTCTATAATGCAGAAAATATGTTCATACTATCTCCAAACATCCCTCTATCCTAAGGGTGTAATTGGGTGGGGAACTCTGAATTTCAGATATGTTTCATGCTAGTATTTTTTGATAATTTATATATTGAAAAAGGAAAATAAGTTACTGCATCGAGAGTGTAGATAGTTTCTACTGGATCGGTGAATGTACCGTAAAGATAAAATTTTGAAGAAACAAGCAATTAACACGGAAAGGGAATGTATAAAGCACATATAAACTCAAAACTATCTATTTAGCAGAAGATTTATTAAGTAACCAGCAGGGAAAAGAGATATCTTTACTTATCAAAGTATCACAGAATCTATACCTTTCCAAGCTTGGCAAGAGATGGTGGAAGTGAAGCCCATGAAACACTACCTTCGGTCAATCTTTTATGACTAAGAGGAATTTTCACCAAGTTTCCGGGGAATCCAGCTGCATCACTTGAGGATTTCTTTCCACTGGAAGATTTTTGCCTATTAGACCTTTCCAGATCACCTAAAGCGCCATTAGCAACCTTCCTCGAAGACGTATGCACGTTATGGTCATCTTTTGATGACTTTGCAGGTACCTGAATCTTATTCTCCTCTCTCGATGGTAACTTGTCACTTGATGTACTTCTTCTAGGAGTCTGTGATATGTAATAGTTAGTTATTTACATGCATAAGAGACCGGAGAAGGGCTGGGAGTTAGACGCTAGCTAGTTAACAAATTGACACAGCAAACAGTCCAATGATCTAAAAGGTTAATTTGCTCTTTCCAGAAGTTATACAAAATCAATTACAAGGGAAAATATGGCAATGGATTTAGCTGGATCTTTTAAGCTCATCAAATGAAGAAAAGGATTTGATTCTGTACACCATTTCGCTTTTCAACTAACTCGAAGAAGATCCATGATAACAAGCATGAATATATATTTGACATTTTTGCAGGACAAACTAAGATACCATTTAAAGTACAAATAAAATGTGCTATCTCTCAGAACAAGGATCAGGTAGGATAACACTTACAGTAACCCGAATTTCGGGCTTTGGATCAAGTTTGCTTGCTCTTAACATTGAATTGTCTCTTCTTTTTGTCTCCATATTCCCTTCCCAACTCTTCCTCAGAGCCTTGGCTCCAACCTCAATGCCCTGAACTAAATGTTTGATCTGATGTCCCACTCCCATCTTCTTCGCAACAGGACTGGCAGAACGAACAGAATTCGACTTTTCAACCACTCCTACCTTAGCTGTTCCATTAGCCAATCCCTTAACCTTCCCCTGCTGCTTAATGCTGTTGGCAAACTTCTCAAACGAAGAAGGCAATGAATAACAACTCGTCGGAGACCCGGGTATCGACCGCGAATTCAATGACTTTAATCTCGTCAGAGGCTCCTTCTTCACATCTATATTCACAGTCAGTTTTGACGACTGAGACTTGGATCTACTCAAGGGTGAGGCTCTCCTGTCAATCTTATCCTCCTTAGCACTGCCATTGAGTCTCACAGGCACAGATTTCTCCTTCTCCCCAACAATGGCAAGGCCTAAAACTTTCGGGGTCGGTTTTGATTTATCTGAAGGTTTTAAATGAGGATTATTGTTAAGAAATCCAGGAGAATGAGTAGCAACAATATCCTCAGGGCTCCCCACACAGGGGTGTCGACCGGGCACTGGTCGAACGCCGTGAAGAATGGGGACCGGGGAAGCAGCCTCAAGCCGTTCGACATGAATAAACTGACCCAACTGAATCTTGTCACTAAGAATCAGATCACCATGTTCATCAGGGAGTGACACATACGTGGCATGAGAAGAATCAGAGACTTTGAGATAAAAACCTTGATTCGGGGAAAGATCTCCGCCGGCCAGTGCCGGAACTATGCTCACAACCTGCAACAGCGCCGACCTGTGCTCTCCAGCAACCTTCACATCCGTGTTCATGTGCTGCAGCAGCTTGAGAAGCACACCAGGAACGAGATTCGCCATTGTTGGACACCTTCAGAAGAAGGCATCACTCTGAAAACCAAACAGTATTTCAAGAACAACCCAGAAATCTCAAGAACTTCTGAAACAACCCCTTCCCTTCTTCAAGAAAAAATCTCAATCTCTCAACACCCAAGAGGAAATAGAGAGAGCGACAGAGAGAGAACGAGGACAGCTTCTTCTTCTTCTTCTTCTTCTTCTTCTTCTTCTTCGGGCAATGGCGAAATGTGTGGATCCAAATCAGGAAACAGAAAAAAGGGAGAAATTGCAAATATGGGAAAATGGGGGATACGCTTTAGACCCAAATTAAAATATTTACCAAATATATATTTAATCAAACAAAACTCCAGCAAAGAAGATGCATCGTACAGGACTCAGATATGGTAGGTTTCAGCTATTGCTCCCTCAAAAAATGAACACAGTTTTATGTTTTTTCAAATTAGAAAAACCACAAAACCAAAACGAGATTGAGATTCCTCATAGAAGTAGAAATCAAGGCATTAAAGCTGAACCCAGAAATTAAAACAAAACAGCTCCCAGAAAAGAAATCGATAGAATCAATAGAATGGGGTACAGCTACGAATAGAACAGGGAAAAGAAACTCAAAAAACTCACCAACCCAGATGAGATGACTCACACATACACACCATTTGGCATTTTACGCCAAAAAGGCACAGACAAAACTCCACTTCTCTGCAAAAACACCATGGAAAAGGGAAATTGGGGAATTTGTGTTAGAATTTACAACTTCTTTTATTTCTCTCTAATTTCAAGGAATGGGATTTGATGAGAGGAAGAAGAGGGGGAGTGAGGGAAAGAAAATGGAAATGTTGAAGGAAACAGAAAAGTAGAGAAGGAAAAATAAATGATGGGAGGCTGAATACATGATTAAGTAGAGAAGCTGTCAGTGTCTGACACCCACCATATACATACAACAACAACAGCATGCAAATTATAAAAGATTCACAAAAGTTTTTACTTGATCCACCATTGGTTGGTTTTTCTTGATGCACAATTTGAGTTTGTTCTCTCTTTTTTAGGGTTGGTTTCCAATAAGTTTCTTTTTGAACTTCCGGTTCAAACATGCTAATCTAGAATTACCTTGTCAATCATGTAGTAGGGTCGAGCGGTTGGCCTGTAATTAGTTAGGATGCGCGTAAGCTGACTCGAACACACAAATTTAAAAAAAAAAAAAATTCTTAACTTTCAACTGTCTAAGTTTTTACTATTTTAATATTGTGTCTAGTAAGTTTTTTTAGATGAGACATTTTTCAAAAGATTAATAATCTATTTTATACAAAATTGAAAGTATAAAATTTTATTAGATTTTTTTTTTGAAATCTAGATATTTATCATATGCTTGTTAGGCTTACCTACGATTAAGGAATCAACCCCTCCTTTTCAGAGGTGGTTGGCTCAATCTCTTATTCTCATGTTTATTGTACTAAAAAAAAAGTTCTATTAAAGTCGAACTAAAAATTTCAAGTGAACTTTTGTTTTTTCATAAATCAAGTTGTGTGTGACTTATAATTTTTTTCAATGGTAAGTTGAGTGCTAAATCTCATTATTATATTTCAAAAAACAAAAATTCACCGTCTTTTTTTCTTTTAGTTTAACAAGGTTTACGAATCTATGAATTAATAATTTTGATGCTTGTTTGATGATGTCTCTATTTTTCATTTCCAGTTTTTTAGAAATATAAACGTTTGGTAACTATTCAAATTTATTACTGTTGGGAATATGACTAAAATTCATCATTGACTAGATGAGGGGGAAATCGTGAATATATATGCTAGGACAACATTTATATTGATATGAGGTTTTTTGGGTGAAAAACTAAAAGCAAAACCGTGAGATTTAAGCCGAAAGCAAACAATATCATACTATCGTAGAGACATTTGAGAATATCTTTTATCGTTAACATTTGTTTCTTGTTCTCGTTTTCAATTTTTTATAAAAACATAAATAAAAACAAAAACACAGAATTGAAACATTACTAAACCTAAACCAGGAATCAATAATTTTAGTGTGTTTAGTTTATGGGGTTAGATTAGTGTAATTTGAGACTATAAAGTTTTGAGATTATATTTGAGGATAAAATAATTGTGTGTGTGTGTTTTTTTTTTATTTCTTTCCTTTTTTTTTTTTATTTGGGGAATAATCAAAACTTTAAGGAGTTTCTAATTGAGTGATTCAATATTAAGGAGGAGAATTTTATATATTTGGTGGGTAAGATTTCTTTGCTAATTTATATGTAATTTAGAATCTACTTTTTGACTTTGCATGTTTATTTTTATTAATTAAAAATCTCAATTAAATAATAAAATGCAAATGTTTAAATATTAAATATGCAAATTCTAAGATTTCACTATCTCAAATGTAATAAAATCTTGTCAAATAATAATAATAATAATAATACAATTTTGTAAAATATCCAAAATTTACTTGATAAAGTAATCTATAACTAGAGCTGGTGATTTAATTTTTTTAATGTACAAAATTTATATACTTTTGACAAAAATATGGTATAGAAAAGTATTTACCTTTTTCTATGTAACTTAGAAAACAAGTTATTTTTATAAAGACCAAAGGCATTGGAAGTTTTTTTTTTTTTTTTTTTACTGGAAAAGATTTTATTTTTGGGGTAAAATATGGTCTTTTTAGCTATTTTTATACTTAATATTTAAACATTTGCATTTTATTATTATTTAAGTGGCAAAAAAGCTCAAACAAACCATTCTTACCTAAACACTTGAAAAGAAATTGTTACCTGTCGATTAATCATTGAAATGTTACCCATAAGATTTGAATACCAAAAATTGTCAAATTGGAACAAAATAAATTCGAAAAAAATGGTGATTGAGTAATTTAAATTTAATAAATCTAAAATTTCAACTCAAAATTAAACTCCAACAGACAAGAAGTGTTTATAACTTATTTAAATATGGTAAAATGATTATTGATTAATTTAAATAATTTTTTGTGAATTTTTATTTTCATAAAATAAAAAAATATCGATTGACATGATATTTATACAAAATTTGGTATTTATAAAATCATTTTCAAGAGATTTTTAATGGTATAATTTTTCTTCATTAGATATTTAAAATATAGTTGTTTACGGCAAGTTTTGGAGAGGTACACGTGTCCTTCAAAATGGAGTGGTTAGACAAACGGGTCTGTAACAATGATCCTTGACATTGGTGCGATGTCCTGCCTAATGGACTCCGACGATCAAAATAGTAATCAGAATAAAACGTAGCAGAGAGCACCATAGGGAATTAGTCACAGATTTTTCACTTACCTGGTGGTGGTGGCTCTTCCCTTTTATAGGTGTTCATGGCCGGCCAAGGAGGACATTTCGTACGTGGCGTAGTGGTGCTCCTCACCATATGGGATTCAGACGGGAAGGCGAGGGCATTCCTCGTGTACGGTGGTCACCCTGTCACCTGCCAGTCTGTCATCTCTGTAGACTGTCGTCTGCAAGTCGTGGCGCGTCTCCCGTACTGCATGGTAAGTGTGCAGACATCATCTTCTTTACGCGTCTGCGGTCTCCTCACCAATTACTGTCCCTTAGAACTTGACATGCTTCCTGCTCGGATTTCTTCCTTAATACTATTATTTTAAAAAATATATTTTTAAATTATGCTTTTTTATTAGTTTACCTACCATCATAATAAGAAAAGAAAAACCCCTTAGAAGCATACGTGGTATGTTAAATATCTAATTTCAGAATGAATCTAAACTTTGGTTAAGATCATTAATGGAAAAATGAATTATAACAAACTCAAAATAACTTTTTTTATTTAAATCTTAATTTTAACCCCTATTATTTTGGTCTATAAATTTTCAAAAAAAAGTTTCTATTATCTCAAACTTTCATTTTTACTTCATATTTGTCCCTGCACTTTTAAAGGTAAAGAAATTAACAAATTCAATCTTCACCATTATCGTTCCATTAATTGTGCAATATATATGACCCATATGAATTTAGTTTAGCGGTAATTGTAATATGTCTCTGATTAAGAGATCACGAATTCGAATCTCCCCTCTCCACTTTGTACTAAAAAAAATTGTGCAATATATAGATGAATATGTATATTGATATGTTGATGTGAGCTTGGAGCCAAATAAATTGGCTAAGACATTTATTACGTAGCACAATAGCAATTATTAAAACATACTTTATAAGAACGAAAATTAACTTTTACCCCTTCAACTTGACGGATTAAATCAATTTTCAACTGTAAACTTTTAGTTTCATCTAATGCAGTCATAAACTTCACAATTTCTACCTTATATTTTAACTTTAACTTTAACTTTAACTTTAACAATAATTCAACCAATACAGCCATCACAAGACTCACAAATTTCAATAAAAATCTAACTCAAATATTATCTTTTTTGAAAGTCTTATCAATTTCGTACCAGATATATATTTTAAGAATGTACATTTTTTTTTTAACAATTCTTCAAAAGAAGATAAAAATCACAATATTCTTTGAAGATTAAGGTAAAGATTACTATCTAAAAAAATGGATCGTTTTTCCACCCAAAGATTTAAAAAATTAAAGTAAGATTTAAACCAAATATTATAAATATATTATATATTTTTGAGTGTCAATGGAATAATACTTTGATTGAATTTTTAATTTTGAATTTTATGGAAAAGGGCAAAAAATTGTCAATGATTATTATATATTTATCTTGGTATTTGAGTATTTGGCATATGGATGGCATGTGCATAGTTGTTAGAGAGAGAGGGTGTCGGCTAAGAACCAAAAGAGTCACATTCCACAAGATAATTGAGAGTTGCACTTGCAAACTCTTTTTTTTTTTATTCAATTGTTTTTTAATATTTACATTAAAAATTAAAATCTAGATACTATTTTCATTCCTTTTAATTCGTTCAAAACGTTTGTTTGGGTCTCTGTACTTTTAAAACGTGATTATTTTGGTCCGTATTTACAAAATTTTAACACGAATTTTGGAAGTGTTGTGTTGAAATTGCGATCGGAAAAAATTAGATAAAAATAAAATAAAGAGACCAAAATGATCACTATTTTAAAATTAGAGGGACAAAACAAAACATTGCAAAAGTACGTTGACTAAAATAGTTAAAAATTGGAAATGTATGAGCCAAAATCAACATTTTAAAAGTAGAGGGACAAAAGTAGATCAAAATTGAAAGTATAGTCATCGAAATAGTATTTTAATTATATAAAAGAAAAAAAGAAAAGAATTGGCCAACTCACCCTCTTCCCCACTTTGTCCTTTCATAGATATATATTTCAATTTCATTTATTCTTTCTTCTTCTTTTTTTTTTAAATATATTTATTTGTAAATCATTTGAGTAAGGACACAAAGGTCATATGCTTACCACATCCAAACATGTGGTAGATCTAATGGTGGGCTCCATCCAAGCACTTTTTGCACAAAAGCCTTCTTCTTCTTTTTCTCTCTTTCTCTTTTTAATATCCAAATCATCCTATAAATTGTAGCTAGAAATAAATATATTTTTTATTTTCTAGTGTTGGAGTTAAGTTATGTTTAGAAGTTCTTTTAGCATGGCCACACTTTAATTCAAAAGCATTGTGTTTTGGATGACTTTTGTTAAATAAAAACATTTGTTCTACAAACCTTTTTTTTTTAAATTACTAATGTAGACTGTATTTATTATAGTTTTCTAAGTGATTTTAGATAATTAAAAACGTTCTTTTTTTTTTAGAAATTTACAACACAAAATTTTTTTAAAAGGTTGAATTGCTTCAAAAATATATATTTTAGTACAACATGTGGAGATAGAGATTTGAACTCACAATTTTTTGATCGGAGGTAGGTGTCTTGACCAATTAAACTATGTTCAATTTTGGCTTTCGAAAAATGCTTTTCGAATAAACACTTGAGAGATGTGGCTAACGACACTTTTGCAGTAAAATATTTGAAAGATAATCACTAATAAAGATGCGAAAAGAAAGAGATTCTTTAATTAAAAGATATTCAACCTAACTCTAAACATTTGGAAAAAATCAAAACCACTCAAAGTGATGTGTGAAAGAGTTTTTTTTTTCCCCCAAATCCTTGACTTAGAAACATTCAACGCAAGAGAGATATAAGTAAATATTGGAGTAATTTGTTATTTGACTTTTTTTTTCTTACAAATATTTTGGCTAAAAACACTCTGAAAGAAGTATTGGGTGTGCGACCAAAGTCTACTAGATAAGGGAAAGATCATAGGTATATAAATGATGTGCATCAAATACTTAATAATTAAAGTTGGGACGAAGAGGTAGACCAACTTGATAAAATAATTAATAATATTATCCGTATAAACTAACCATCACTAAAAATTTGATAACTATTTTAGTTGTTGACCCGGGCTCATATTGGTTAGGTTTGCAGTTATGAAGTCTAAAAATTGAATAAACAAAAGTGATGAAATTGAAAGGGAAAAAAAAAAGAAAGAAAGATAAGATTAGTAGCAAAAGATTGAGGTGTTCCCTCCAAGGTTGGCAAATTGAAAAATATGAAGAGAAAAAAAATATATATATATATATAAAAAGTCAAACAACATACCAAAAATAAAGGCAATAAATAAGATAATATGAACTCAAATTGATGTAACAATGCATTAAAATTTTCTATTTAATCATCATAACTTTTAGATAAACTGAAAAAATAAACCCTTATCCATATTTAAAAATTAATTCACATTTGGTTTGGAAAAAAACACAATAAAATTCTTTCATTTATTGTACTTTTTTTTTTTTGCAAAGGTATTTATTGTACTTTTTACTAAATAAATAAGCATTAACCAATGTATATAAACTAAATCCAAACAGTTCATTGATTAAAATGGTACAAAATTATTGTTGTCCACGTGGCTGATTCTTCATAATAATTATTAAAATTAAAAGGTACAAAATTAGTTAGAGATAATTAAAAGTCTCTCCTTTCTAAAGTCTTTTTTAATGTTTCTTGAAAAAAAATCTTCAATGTCACTTTTAATTAATATAGCATATAGCATATAGCATAGCATAGATGTTCACTTTGCAACAAAGTATGAACAAAATCAATCAATAATCATAGATTTATATAAAATTAATAAGTTAACAAATCTTAAAGAACGCAAAAACCATTCCAAATAAAAACAATAATGTCGATGTTAAATAGGAAAAGGAATCCCAAAAACAATAGTAGTATATGTGAAAATCGAAATATTAGCTCCACAATTCCCTTTAAATAGTTTCATCTTTCATTGCTGTTTGAGATCAGTGGACGATCAAAATATTAAATGTCAATATTTTAATTTTATGAAAATATCGATAGAATGATGATGTCGATAGATATTTTTCTTTAAAAAATTTAAAAACAAAAAATTCTTAAAAAGTTATTTTAAAATTCACTTAATGTTAATAATATGTCTACGTGATATTTTGTTGATATTTTATTATACTTTGCCTATTTTTCTATACACCATAAAAATGTCTCTTCTGGTTTGTGGCCGGAAAATGATGACTTATTGCTAATGGGGAGAGATCTTTCATTAGGGTTTGATGCTTCTCAACGGGGACCCCAGAATAATAGCTTGCTTGTGGAATCCTTTCTTTAGTATTTGTTTGGGGGTATTCTTGTACAGTTTGACCCTTTCCCTGGCGCACTGTCATCGAATCTACTAGTCCTCCTCAAAGCCAATGGGATAAAATTCCTTGCGAATTCGAGTTTTCCGTAACAATCCAGAAATGTCATGGTTACTCGTATATGCATTCCATCCAATTGGTGCATATAATTTGACGATTTCGATTTTCTTTCTTCGATCCAATTCGTTTTGTCTTCTTTCCGACAGATTTACTCCTATGTCGATGTCAGACTCGTAGATATATATAAATATTGATGAAAATATGGATATATGAATAAAAATTTAATATCCTACCCACGATTTATTCTCAAGATTAAATAGTTTGCAATTGATGAGCTAGAGTTGCTGATGTTCCACATCATTAAATTTAAAAACTCCTTTTTTTTAGTACTTAAAAACTCCATCAATAATTAGAGAATAAATGGATCGGGCATTTTATGGTTGTCTAGATTGAAAGAATCATAGAACTTTTAAATTTTTAAAATATTTAAAATTTCATAATCGATTATAATTAAAGGTAAAATCTTTAAAATTTTAGATTAATTTCAAAACTGAATAAACAATATTTTTATATACTGATTTATTTATTTGTTTTTGGAAAAGTTAATTTTTACAGTTTCCTCCTTTTATCTTTAATATTTTACTTATCCAAGTGCATACCAATTGTTAGGGAGGGAAGAGTATGTCTCTCTACGTGAAAAGAGAAGAGAGAAAGAAAGGGATGAGGTTCCTTACTTGAGAACTCGATAGAACCTTAGAGAAGGTTGAAGTCATGCCACGATGTCGAGGTAACAGCCTCTGACAACCGTCGTCCTATAATGACAGAACTTATGTCGTGTTTCTAGATGAAGTGTTAGATAACTTTCAAATGGGCTTTACCTATCGTCAGTGTAAATAGGAGACAAATGTCATATTTAAGTATAAATATATTGCTAACTTTGTTGACGTGTAATTTTCTTTTGAAGATTCCTCAAAATGAATATATTCTCATCTCGATATCATATTAACTTTCACGAACAACGCCGACTGAAGAAATTTAGACAAAAAAAAAAAAGAATTAGACACAAAAGGAAAAAACGCTAATTAAAAAATTTTCATTTTCCCTTTTATAAGAAAAAAGAAAAATAATAACAATATTAATAATATAAAAAAACGAAAGGTGGGAGGGATCTAATACGGTGGCGGTAGGAATATTCATGGGTTGAATTGGATTGAGTTGAGGCATTTTTTAGACCCAACCTACTTATTTGGTTGTAAATTTATTCAATTCAAACAGTTCTTATTAAATAATAAACCCTACCTAGCTCAACCATAAAATATTTGGGTTGGGTTGGTTCAGGTTATTCGAATTATAATTTCAAAATATTGTATAATATAAAAAAGTAAAGGATAATATCTCAGACATTCATTACATATTATATAACATTAAATCAAGATCCGAAAGTTGATATTTATTTGCACACCCGAAAAGCTTTGGAATGTAAATAATACATGAAGAATTGTTGAGTGAAATAAAATTAAAATAAATTTAACTATACATAATTTCATGGTAAGTGAATTTATTTTAAAAGAAAACTTAAGTTATACGACGGTGGGAAAGAAATGGTGATTTAACTTTAAGAGTCGAAATTGGGGGCTATGGTCAACGCTTCTTGTTTGACCTTTGAAAAAGAACATTGTGGAAAAATAGGAACCACGTGCGTTGGTGGACTCGAATCGCAAGAGTCTAGTTTCAATCGTGACCGTCCAATTCAAGGTAAACAATTATCTAGCTATTAAATTTTCATACTTCCACTATATATTTACATATGTTAACCAATCTGACATTGATATATAAAAGATAAATTAACATTTTCGTTGTATAACAAATATATAAATAAAGTACAAAAGAATATCAATAAATTATTATTGATGTTAACATACTATTTAAATATTTTCGTATTAACATTTTTATAAAATAATATTATAATTGTTTTAGCATATTCAAAATCATAGATGTCATCTAATAATGGTAATAATAAAAGAGACATGCCACAATTTAGTTAAAAATATTTGAATTTTTTAATATTAAAATTTGAGGGACTAACTTAGAAATTGAGATAAAAGGTAAGCATCATAACTATATTTTAACACTAAATAAAATTTGTTCTTATTTTAGGTGAATTTTACCATTCTTCTCTAAATTATTTTTCACCCACCTAGTTTCTCTTAATTTATACTAAACCCTAAATCTTAATATATCCACCAATCATAATCAACCAAGTAGACAACCAAGAACATGATATTTAACTAAACTATACGGATTGGATTAAAAATTTTAAAGTAATTGGTCAAAATTGGACAAAATTATTAAATGAAGACACCGTAATATTGCTACTTATTAATTGTTATTGTTGGATAAATATTCAAAATTTGCATGTCCTGATATTGAATTGAATACAAATTCAAAATAAATTAGATAATTTCTCTCTCATATGTCAACTAAACAAAAGAAAAAAGAAAAAAGAAAAAGAGGCAGCCTCCTCCAATAATGGGTAATTTAATAAAAGGGAGTAAAAATGTAATAAATGTTAGAATTCGAATACTATGATAGGATTAATTATTTGAGGCCCTAAGAAATTATTTGAGGTTTGAGGAAAGGACAAACGTGGTCGTGTGGAAAATTTACGCATGGGGAAATTTTTTTGCCATTTTGTTTAAAAAATATCATATTCTTTCTACAGTTTTAACAATTTATTGGATACTTAAAATACCTACTGATTAATTTTTCGTTAATATTTTTTATTTGACGTAATGAGTGGCAATTAACATCTCGATTTTGTCATAAACGTTTTATTTTTTCCTATCGTCACTAAAGTTTGCTTTTTAATTGTCCACTTGATTTTGTCATCATCTTTCTTTTAAAACTATGGTTCTTCACATTTTTCTCTATTTTTTTTACTTAATCAATGTAAGTTTCTCTATTAATTGTCACGTTATTTCAAATTGAGCCACATTCAACTCTCATTTCAAAATATTAACACAATCGACTAATTGATTCTCAATTGATTCATGGTGGGTTTAAGACGAAGTTTGATTAAACATTAAGTTGTGTTGTTTCAAACAAAAGGAAGAGACTGAATAACGTATTAATAGATATCGAATCGCTTTACTAAGCTTCATCTACTATAAATTTTTCTGTGTGTGGATGAGGTACTTACCCTACTGTATGTACGATATTTATTGATCTCTGAGATTTAGATCCCCCAAAACATTCCTTTAGCTTAGAGACTAAAACGTATGGCTATCTTTCGCTCTAAAGAAATGAGTGCTTAACCGATATTTTTGGAATGGTTATAAAAAGCCAATCACATTGTTTTAACTTCGAAATAAGAGGACTATTTTTTTTTCAAAACAAATAGAAAAGTTTGATGATATTTTCTGTAATTTACCCAATTAAAAAAACACGAAAGTGGGACCCACTAAGTGATTAATGAGGTTCGTTAGGAAGTGGGACCCACTGTCGACTTTAAATGTCAGGTGTTGCTGCCTCCCTCTGTGGGACCACAATCGGTCTCTTCCTTTCATGTAATTACAATTTTACCATTACATTTTTAAAATTAATTTCTTTTCCTTTTATAAATAAAATGAAATAAATCTAGAGATGGATAATTCCAATGGATTTTTTTAAGGGTAAAATATATTTTTGGTCCATGAGGTCTAAGCTATGTATCTACTTGATTCCTAAAATTTCAAAATTAACACTTTTAGACTCTGAGGTTCGAGATAAGTGTCTAATTGGTCATTGAAGTTTTAAAATGAACACTTTTGATCCTGAAGTCTAAGAAATAGTTCTTAATGGTTCCTGATTTTTATTTACTGTTAATCAACTAATATTAAAATGACGTGGCGAATTGCAATTAAATTGTTCATTGTAGTTGATCATGTGGCAAATTATATTAATTAAATAATATATGTGAAGGTGATAGTACTCTCTCTCTCCTCTCCTTATCTCTTCGTCCCTCTTTCTCCTACCCTTTTTCGGGAACCACCATGTCTTTGTCGCCACCTCCGTCGGCCATTCATACCAGACACATATCATTTAACTAATATAATTTATCACATCAGCAACTATAATAACAATTTAATTGCAATTTGCCACGTCACTTTAATATTAGTTAATTAACAGCAAAAAAAAAAAAAAAAAAAACTCAAGGACCATTTAGAACTATTACTCAAACTTCAGGATCAAAAGTGTTTATTTTAAAACTTCAGGGACAAAGTTGACAACTACTTTAAACCTCAAGGATAAAAAATGTTCATTTTGAAACTTCAAGGACCAATTAGACACCTATCTCAAACTTTAGGGACCAAAAATGTTCATTTTGAAACTTTAGGATCAAGTAGACACCTACCTTAAACCTCAGGGACCAAAAATGTATTTTGCCCTTTTTTTAGTAATGTTTTAATTGAAACTTATTCCAAATATATATCAACTCCCAAACTATTTCTAAGAATTATGCTTGGAAAATGATAGATCGTCTCTTATGCCACCTCACCGTTTCCGAGTTGCATTTTTAAAAATGAAAATGAAGGGACCAAAATTAAATGATGCATTTTTAAAACGACAAGGACCAAAGAGAACATTGAAAGCACAAAAATTAAAATGAACCAAAGTTAAAAAAAGAGAGGCAAAAATAGATATATATAAAGACCAAATGAGCCCAATCTAAAAATATATTATCTAATTTGTGGGTACCGGTCTGCCCTACTCTTCATTGATACTTTGTCCAATTTTCAGGCAAGAGAGCATTTCAAAATGGACACCGTAAATTTGAAGAAACTAAGAATTCAGGTCAAAAGTGTTGGATTTTGGTAAAATATTGGAATGAGAGTTGTCCGAAGAATACAAGGATAAAGTGTGCTCGAAGTGATAGAAGATGTCCCATATTAGAAAGGTACGAGGAGGGAGTGTGTTTCAACTACTATAAAAGGAGTCCATGACTTTGGATTTTAATCATCTCAATAGAAATATTTTATGCTTGTTATACAAACTCTAATTAATTGAGCGGTATTTACTTTGAGAAAGTGTTTTGTGTAATTAGGATTGAGGAGAGAAATCTGTG
Source organism: Momordica charantia (assembly GCF_013281855.1). Taxonomy (NCBI): domain Eukaryota; kingdom Viridiplantae; phylum Streptophyta; class Magnoliopsida; order Cucurbitales; family Cucurbitaceae; genus Momordica; species Momordica charantia. The sequence continues at coordinate 1,566,130 of NW_028275165.1, read as the reverse complement.
TGATTGTAAAAAAAAATTCACATAGTGGATTTTTTCTCGTGACAAATGCATGCACAATAGCAATGGCATTGACACCCAAAATGTGGTCCTGTTTCTTAATTTAAATCCAAAGGCAGCTGAAGGAGTTGTAATTTGAAGCTCTTATTCTTCTCTGGGTATAGATGAAGCTACATGACACAATATTTTTGTTGGATGCCACCAAAGTCATGAGTATTTATGAGTGGCCCAAAACGTTTTTATTTGGCTCGTACTCTTTACGATAGAATCTAAAAATAAAATAATGCAGACGTTTAAATTCAAAGTGATCAATATCATATCCATACCCTTATAAAGATATGGAAAGACCCTGCGTAGACGAAATCTTTAGATGTTGAATAAGAAGTAACTAGCAATTAATCATGTGAAGTTGTGGTTGAATGATCTATGATGATGAACAAAAAAACGGTGGAGAGCCCGGATTATCCCAAAAAATATCATACCACTGTAAAAATACATAGAGCGTCGAATTAATAAGACTTAGAGACATCTCACTCTCTATCTTTATTATTTTAGTATAATAATAATAATTAATTTGTGTTATATATTCATCTAGATGAAATTCGAATGTCCAACGGATAGCAATGTGAGTTTTGACATCCGTTGAGATACTCATAAATGAATTAAATTTATCCAATATGCATAAATGAAAATGAAAATGGGTTGAGTGGTGATTTATTATCCTTAAATGGTATTAGAGTCGAAGGTCTTGTGTTCGAACTCCCATTCCCAGAGTTACATGTCTTTTCTTGTACTCATTTCCAATATATTCCAAAACATAAATAAAAAGATTGTTTGGATTAGAATACCCCAAACACCCAATTATTTCGATGAAAGGGGGAGACATTTTTTTAAAAATTATTCGTTCCCGTTTTAAGTCCTAAATCTGATTTAAATTTGAATCGTCTCGAGATTTAACTAACCAACACAATAAGCCATTTAATAAAACCTAACCAATTTTGAAGTGCACGAACAAAAGTTCAATAACTAAATCATTCTTAGCAAATGGTATTTTGAATATTAGTAATCTCTCCATTTTATAAAATACAGATTCCTTTCTTGTAAATGAAAGAAAGAATAAGCTGAACAAGCTTAGCACTTTAACGCTTCTTATCGATCCATAAAATTTCTCATACTTTTGAACTTGATTGTAAAAAATTTAAAAAGCACTCTTATAAATTAAACACACTCAAAACAACACTAACACAAAACCAAACAAAAAAACACTTTTAATCCTCTCTAAGAACTGTAAAAACATGTCAAACAGTCACCTAATCCATCTTATCAATTTTCGAATTTGTTCCCATCTAACTTTCCATTCGAAACTCCGTAAGAGTTCATAATTTTACTGAAACGTTAATTGGATATCCCATAATAAACTCAGCACAAGAAGTCTAAATTTCAACAAATCCATCAGAAAACAAGAGAGAATGAATTCCTACAACTTCAAATCCATTCGCCTTAAATTGTATCTCTAAATCCTTGGAGCAAAAGAAAAAAAAAACCCATTAAAACAAAAATCCAGTCCTCTTCTCGTGATCATTTGAGAAGGCTTTAACCAAACATATTTTCACAGATCTTGGACACTCAAACCTGGAAAAGCGGAAAAATAAACTTCAGCTTCTCATCAATATTCAGTTTACTGAGCAAGAAATAATGAATTCAGAAATAATGGCATAATCAGACCAACATAAGAAATTAGTGAGAGAAGGCATACACAGAAAAATTAGTGAGAAAATTTTTACATTGAGCATGCTACTGAGGAAACACCCGTATATAGAGGCTAGTGAGCACAGAGAAGCTGGTGAGGAAACCTCTATGAAAGAGAGATGCTAGTGAGGAAATGTCTATGCACATCGAAGCAGTGAGGAAACATCTATGCACATATGCACATAGAAGCCAGTGAGGAACGGCTATGCACAGCACATAGAAGCCAGTAAGAAACGTCTATGCACAACACATAGAAGCCAGTGAGGAACGTCTATGCACAGTACATAGAAGCTAGTGAGGACTGAGGAAACGTCTATACACAGCACATAGAAGCTAGTGAGGAAACATCTATGCACAACACATAGAAGCTAGTGAGAAAACGTATATGCACAACACATAGATGCCAGTGAGAAAACATCTATGCACATCACATAGATGCCAGTGAGGAAACGTCTATGCACATCACATAGATGCCAGTGAGGAAACGTCTATGCACATCACATAGATGCCAGTGAGGAAACGTCTATGCACATCACATAGATGCCAGTGAGGAAACGTCTATGCATATCACATAGATGCCAGTGAGGAAACGTCTATGCACATCACATAGATGCCAGTGAGGAAACGTCTATACCCAGCACATAGAAGCTAGTGAGGAAACGTCTATGCACAGCACATAGAAGCTAGTGAGGAAACGTCTAGAGAAGCTAGCGAGAAAATGTCTATAGAGAGAGAAGCTAGCGAGAAAAGCCCTACAGAGATAAACTAGTTTGAAAACATCAAAGCAGAGAGAAACTAGTGAGGACATATCTAATGTGGAGAGAAGTTAGAAGAAACAAGGTGGTGAGAAAATTTCTATGAAGTTAGTGAGAAAAGCGTATTTTAGGAAATAAAGGATTGCATAAAGCAGATGATAAAAGCTCAGTCAAATATAAAAATACTTTGTGAAATACTTTTAACCATTTAAAAGTACTTCCAATCATACTCTAAAGAAAGTTGCAGTTGTAGTAAATCAAAAGTTAACCTGGTGGAAGAGACTGCTTCAACTTGTCTGCCTTCTCAGAGTCAAAAACACACAGAGTATAAAGATATTTGGAACATCGAACTTTGAACTTGACGACATCTTTGCTCCTCTTGATTTTCACAGAGCGTGCATCCTTCCTTCTGGCAGTGAGAAGGAAATCTTTGATCTCGTGAATTTGCTTCGGCTGCACATCGAAATACAAAACAAGAGGATCAAGAACCAATAATAATAAGGGTGTTTGGGAGTGATACCCAAAATCACTCTTGCCATTGTCAAAAACACTTCCCTTTCCATCGATCATGTTCGGCAAATTTAAAAATTGATTTCCAGAAAGTTTAAAATCATTTAAATTGATCTTTAATGTATCACTTGAATGGTGATTTTGAAAAATCAATTATACTTCAATCTACTTTTCAAAATCACTTATTCTACCAAACACACCCTAAAACACAGAATATAAGACGTGTACAAATGAGAGAAACCACACAACAGTCACAGAACAAAAAAGAAAATCCACATCTCAAACAGTAATGTTTAATATACCCCTTGGTGCTAAACAGAAAAAAAAAAAGAAAATTCAAGCAAGGAAACATCATATTTCAATCTCCATAGAGTGAAAATCTAACGAGTAATGATATACCTACTCAGAACACTCAATAAAACAGATAAACAGAAGCCAATGACAAATCAAGATGACCAATAATCATAGCAGAGGCATGAGAGGGATCACAATACCTTGACCACCATATCAAGTTTAAGTTCAAAGAAAAAACTAGAATTTTTTACCAAATAAAATGAATTCACTTGTCCTCCACAAGAAATTGAAGATCCCACTTTTACTCTACCAAAAAGTCGAAGATTAGGAATTGAAGATTTTACTCGTACTCTACCAAAGAAAATGAAGACTTCACTCGTACTCTTACCCAAAAAAAAAAAAAAATAAATAAAAAATTGAAGACTCACTTACCCTCTACCAAAGAAATTGAAATTGAAGATTTTACTTGTACTCTATCAAAAAATTTGAGATTTCACTTAAACTCTACCAAAGAAAAGAAACTGATAAGTACATATTTCTAAGAAGTTTACATCCTACATCTCAAAATCAGCGATTCAACAATCTAAAAGCCCTAATTGGATGAAATCAGCCATTAAACTATCAGAATCCATGGATAAATCTTCCAATAGAGTTAGGGTTTGAGTGGTACCATTGTTGTCGAAGTACAGAGAAGCCGTGAAGTTGCTGATTAAGAAGGCTGAAACCCTAGTTCTGAGCAACTCGTATTTATAGGGCTGATTCCTTGGGGCGGGACGGGGCGATGGCTTAATTACCTTTTTATCCCTCTCCACTATCTTGATTAGGATAACAAACGGGTAATTGGGATTTTTGACTCTTTTCAATAACTATTCTGGATTTTTGACCCCTTTTTATTTTACTTATTCATGACCCATCCACCTCTGTTTTCTGGCCTCTCTCCTTATTTTACCATGTAAATTGACTAAATTGCCCTCATTTCATAATAAATGCATTTATGATATAATAAATTTCCCACCAACCCACCAACCACCAACTTAACAATTTTCACTTTGTTTTTTCAACTCCAAATCACCACACACACGCAAGTCACGTTTTTTTTTCCAATACTCAAGATTTTCTCCACGTGATTATTGGCCCACATCATCCAATCGATCGGTCCCCACATAATCCGTTATCTCGAATCCATTGTTTTCACAATATAGGTATGTCCATTTCATCATTTTAGAATATTGTACTTCTTCAAACTTGTAATGATACGAAATTTTATCATTTTTCTAGAAAAAACGTTATTTTACGGAAAACATAAATGAAGTTTAGAATTTATGTTGGACCGGGATTGGTACCGGGATGGAATTTAGAACTGGGTTTGAGACCGAGATAGAAGGTAAACTCAAGCCCGGTCCTTCATGTCCAGATACGACCGGGACCGGGACCGAGATGGGGATAAAATTGGGTAGACCGGGATAGGGTTGGGACCGGGATAGGGATTGGGACCGGGACCGGGACCGAGACCGGGATACGGATTGTGACCAGGATAGGGACTGGGACCGGGACCGAGACCATGTAATATAAATCTTGAATTTTTCTTGTTTGTTTGTAAGTTTATTGATTTGTATTTAATTATAGTGTTTTGGTCTATTTGCAGGATGCCTCGTGTTTTTATATCATTCGGTGGAGAATGGAAAGATATTGAAAAGGATTACGTGGGTGGTCGTACAAGAGGATTGACTGTGGATAGTAAAATCACCTATGCTGAATTTCTAGGACATGTATGTAGGCTAAGTAGTATAAATCCATTACAAGAAGATATCATAATTAGACGTGTATATAATTTTAAGGTGAAAGTTTGTGTAATGGAAATAACTGACGACGATGACCTGACTTTCTTCTTGACTGGTGAAGATGTCTCTGAATTGCCGCTATACATATCTACCATGCCAAAGAAGGTACATCAGAATGAACCGTACATGCCTTCTTTCTCATATTATTTAGGCCAACACTTGTCCAATGTTCCTATTACCTCAGCTTGTGCCCCCCATTTGCGAGACCCTTATTTCCGAGACCCTCATTTTCAAGTCCGTCGGTTCCGTCCTCGTCGTCGAACCCCTCTTCTTCCCACCCTCCACCCCCTACTTTGGTCATATTAGTCCTGATATAGCATCTCTCACACCGTTAGGGTCAGATGTTGTTCCTTGTAATTTGGGAGATGATAGGGCATATGATTGGGATGTGCTTGAATTGTGGAATGGATGTGAAAATTTGGATGAAGATAGTGATGAATCATATCGTCCAATGACCGACATGGAAGAAGGAGACGACGAAGGGGAATATGGAAATGAGCACGCCAGTGATCGACTTGATGTGCAACATGAGCATGAAGAGGTAAGAATTCATGATACAATGGCTGAATATCCTGTAGATGCCGTCCATGAAACGACAAGCAATAGACTCACCGGTCAGTCAAAAGCTGATAGATTGCAAGCCATGGTCCAATCGGCTGGGACCAATGATGTTAAGAAGGGTGACGTATTCGACTCGAAGAAGGAACTAGTTATGAAAATGCATTTACTTGCATTGCGGAAGAACTTTCAGTTTCGAGTGAAGAAGTCTATGCCGGAACTATACTTGCTACGATGCGTCGATCCTACTTGCACGTGGCGACTTAAAGCCACTAAGATTAGAGATTGCAACCTGTTTAAGATAAAAAAATATATCGCAGTCCACTCTAAGTGCAATGGTGCCCTTATGAAACAGGATCATCGTTAGGCGAAGAGTTGGGTGGTCGGTCATCTAGTACAATCAAAGTTTACTGATGTTTCTCGCACGTACAGGCCGAAGGACATCATCCAAGATATTCGTGAGGAGTACGGTGTAAATATGAGTTATGACAAGGTCTGACGTTCGAGCGAAGAAGCACTCCGACTTATCAGAGGGGATCCATCTTCATCGTACGAGCTACTACCCACTTATGGGGAAGCCGTGAAAATCATGAACCCAGGTACTATATTTGAATTGGAGTTGGATGATAGCAAGTACTTCAAATATGTCTTTATGGCCATGGGTCAATCAATTAGAGGTTTTATGTGTTGCATTCGACCAGTTTTGGTTATTGACGGGGCACACCTTAAAAGGAAGTACGGAGGTGTATTACTATCTGCTTCTGTTGTTAATGCGAATAACCAAATATACCCAGTTGCGTTTGCAATAGTCGGGAGTGAGAGCGTCGCATCATGGGTATGGTTTATGACTCAATTGAAGAGTGTTGTCGACACCGTTCAGAATTTGGTCTTCATTTCTGATCGACATGCCAGCATTTGTAAAGCGATTGATGAGATATTTCCTACTGCATTTCATTGCTTTTGTATACATCATCTAAAGATGAACTTGTTGGCCAAATTTAAAACGCTTGCGCTGGAGGCATTATTTTTTAAGGCTGCGAAGGCATTTCGCGAGTCATATTTCAATGAGAACTAGGTCCAACTGTGCGCACACCCAGGAGTTAGGGAATATCTAGAAGCTATAGGAAAGGAACGATGGGCTCGCTGCTTTCAGACGAAACTAAGATACTCACAAATGACCACTAATATTGTAGAGTCCGTTAATGCCCTTTTCAGGCATGCACGTAAGTTGCCAGTCACCGCATTACTTGATCATATCAGAGGTGTGTTGCAGAGGTGGTTCTACGAACGTCGGACGCTTGCTTCTTCACGTCAGAGTACGTTGTCTGACTACGCAGAGGAAATGATTGCCGAAGCTTCGGATAATGCACGGAGACACATTGTTATGAACATCGACCAGTTTAATTTTGAGGTACGCGACGGGAACCTCAATGAGGACGTTGACTTGCAAACGCAGACGTGTACTTATCGGGAGTTCGATTATTTTAAAGTCCCGTGCTCCCATGCTATTGCTGTAGCCAGTTCTCGTAGCATAAATCCGTACACACTATGCGATGAGGCGTACACGGTCAACAGCTGGATGTTGGCATATGCAGAACCAATATTTCCAGTGGGTTCATCCTCAACATGGAAGAGTTCTCCGGGGTTTGTGAATATCGATGTTCAACCACCGAAGAAGGTCGTTAGGGTTGGACGGCGACAGACGGTGAGGATTCCTTCCACAGGCGAGGTCCGTCCACCGCGCAAGTGCAGTCGATGTGGTACGTCGGGACACAATCGTAAAACTTGTCGCGAACCACTAAATACTGTGTAGCAATATTATGGCTATTTACGTTGTAATATGTAGACATTTATGTACCTCAAACAAAAATTTATTAAGACTAATACATTGTATTTTGGTAGATATGAATAGGTAGCTTCTACCAACACAAAATAGGGTCTGCGAGCCCACATTTGTACAACATATTGACGACGAAATAAACAAATGTTACTTTGAGTCAAAGTGTCCATCTTTGACCCAGTTACATCGTACTCGAAAAATCTAACACAAAATATGCCGCAATATGTGAACCCGGCTTACTGAGGTACAGTACATCTTCGGACCCTTCATGGCACCGTGGGTAGGTTAGGCCGAAGTGCGAGCATCCCGCTCCAATGAAGAATCACCGGGATTATCGTGCACATTGGCTTGAGCGCCTTCTCGAGATCCTCTAATGGGGTGATCACTTGCAGTGAGTCCCATACGGTTAAATCACCCTCCACAAGATCAATCCCGATCATGACCTACTGGTTGCCGCCAATATTCATCGGCGTGTACACGATATCGGCCTCGCTCCATGGGGTGTCGTAGTCCGATTGTCGTCCAAGCACGTACCGAAAGATGGTACGTTCTTGCCTCCAATCATACGTACATTTCGACGGCAGGACATCCGGCTTCATGGCTGCATATGGCCCGTCTGTTCGTCGTAGCAAGTTCTGCAAAGAGAAAAACCCCCACAAACGTCATTCACGTATCGAAGTAATATCGTTCGTTACATACATGGGTGAAAGGTAAGCCAATCTTACGGATAGAAGTACGTCGCCTATTGCGAATCGCACACGCAATAGATGTTTACACTTCTCAACCTTCCTCGCCGTTAGCATCATGAGCGAGTCGATATACTGCATGTGACATTATAAAAAGTATAAGTCTATAATTAAAAACGACTTTGCTGCTTCTAAACTTCACTAACCTCGTCGTCGAGTTGAAACTGAGGATCCAGGAGCAGTCCAAACCAACTCTTATATTTTATCGCGACTGACGTTGAACGGGAATTGCCGTCGATTGATGGGTCGTCCATCCATTTCTAGAACCCCTCGTCCAGGAGCGGTGGGATGGGGCATGTAGGGTCGTATGATTGAACTTTGATACCACGTTGGCCGGTGGGCGTGTATATGGCCCGCAACTTCCACGGATATTTCAACTTCCGAAGACCCTGGCCAAGTGGGCCTTCAATAAATTCAGGTTCAACCTGAAACAAGTATAAAGAAAGTTCAATACAACACTTAATGACATCGGAGTTTGGGTTCGACGTTGGAGTTACCTTAACGACGGCCAGCTGTGGAGTTCCTCCATGTGATAAGGGTAGGGGTAGACTTTCTGTCCTATCCGTTTGCTTTCTCGGTGGCCCTGCGGGTTGCGGTGTCGGTACGTTAACCATCCGCCCCTTACTTGCCTCTCTGTCACTAGCGCACCCACCTAGAGTAATATCCTAAAAATGGACGAACATTTACTTTAAGTAAATAAAGGTAGGTTAACGTAAGCCAGTTAGTATCGTTACAGAAATACCTCAATTACGTCGACCGGACCAGGGTGGCCAACTGAGAACTCCTTGGTAGCTCCAACAATGGTAGGAGTGTGATCCATCTCCACGTCAGGCTCGCTGCTTTCGGCGGGTTCTTCACAATTTTTCGGATCCTCGTCCATCCTCTGCTCTTCCCCTGCCTTCAGCTCCTCCCCTGTCTTCGGATCCTCATCCATGTCCGTATCCTCCTCATCACGCCCAATCGGATCACGTCCGCCCGAAGAACCATCCTGATCCGGCCCACCGCCTCTTCTTTCAAATTTATTATGGCCCTTCGACATAACCTACGTAATAAAAATTATAAACATACGGATGTGAACAAGAAATTCAGATAATACAATAACCCTTACCTTTGTTAGCCTCTTCATATACTTCTTTATGTCCTTTAGGTCAGTCGTCATGCTCGTCAGAGTTGTCTCAATGGCTGTCACTCTGTCGCCGAGCCTCCGCAGTTCCCGACTCCACTTATGCTTCGACTTCTTCTTCTTCTTCTTCGTCCCTTTCTGTGGCAACAATTGATCTTGTCCTCCATCGTTTCCTATAATATCTTCTGTTGCATGATCAACCACTAGGGAAGCATCCTCACCAATAATATCTTTTGCTACATCATCGAGCTCAACTGGATCCCCAACCTCACCAGTAACGGGAGACTTCTAAGCGGTGGAAGTAGAAGCCAGTGGTTCTGTAGCAAGTTCTGTGGGTGCAGGAGGTCCGACAGGGGCCACCGGTGGATGCATAACGCGAGCCATGTGCTGTCGTTCGACATCAGTTGACAGCAAACGAACTACAACCTTCGACTGTATAACACAAATAGTTAGGTTAATTTTAATATTAAATACTAAAAACAATAAGAACATTTTGGGACTCACCTTGGGATTCTCGAAGACCTCTCGCTCCAAAACATTAAAAGCATGCGAATAGGTGCAGGACCATCTAAGTAGACGAGGAATAGCATCGTCATTTAGCCTCAATGCTACTCGAGTCGACAAGGTTGATATTGTCTCGTATGCCCAAACCTGTAGTCACGTCAAGTTAGACCCTACAGTATTTCACAGGTACATAACTACATAATAAATTACATTTAAATTTCACTGACCTGAAAAGCGTATGGAAACCCATACAAGCTATACGTCTCAACATGGTTGGAGTCCATAGCGACCTTCTGTTTGTACGCCTCGACCTTGTCCTTCAGAGCGTTCTTCAAGTTCCAGAGAGTCCTTTCAAAGATCATTGAACTCCAGTCATAATTACAGAAAACTTTCCACCGATCCACAATCTCAAGGAGGCTCGTGTCCATTTCCTGCTTCCCTTCCTTGCCCATCATGGCAAGCTCTATGAAGTACACTATAGCAACCTTCACAGCGTCCTCATCATTTTCGAATGTGTGTTCTAAAAAATTTTCTCCAACTCCGAACACTTCACACTCGCCTTGTCTTCAAAATACAGAATCCTAAGTCTTCGGTTACGAACATCCTCATCTACCCTATTCATGGTGTGTCTAGGACCGGTTATTAGGTCGAACTCCCGCTTCCCAAAAGAGACCCTATTCCCGAATAGGTTAAAACTAATGAGGTCCTCTCTAGGTTCCTCCACCTTTCTAAGCAACAGGTGATGGAGCAACGGACCGTTAAATACGACGTTCGTCCCTAAAATCGGACCAAAACATGTTTGACTAAACATGTCTAACTGAGAGGGAGTTAACCTAGTCTTAAGACGAGAAGAGGTTTTCCCTACGTGAGCGAGGTTTGACAGCGCGGCCGGAAACCAGTCGTCTCGGTTGATCTTAAGTGTCATACTCATGTCTCCTGTAACAAAACAAAACAAAATTGATTAAATATGTTGTCGATTCCATATCGGGCTTCTTCCAACTTAGAAACGAACCGGGTGAATCCTGGGATGGAATCCAGAAAGGAAATCCCAGAAGGATGGACTTTCTGGAATCCATCTCGGGCCTCATTCCGGTCCATTTCGAACCGGGATGAGGCCTGAGATGGAACCCAGAAAGTCTTTCTGGATTCCATCTTGGGACTCATCCCGATTCGAAATGGACCGCGATGAGGCCCGAGATGGATTCCAGAAAGTTCATTCGGGCCTCATCCCGGTTCGAAATGGACCGAGAATGAACTTTCTGGAATCCATCTCGGGCCTCATCCCGGTCCATTTCGAACCGGGATGAGTCCCAAGATGGAATCCAGAAAGACTTTCTAGGTTCCATCTCGGTCTTGTCCTGGTCCATTTCTAACCGATATGAGTCCCGAGATGGAACCCAGAAAGTCCATTCCAGATGGATGACCTTTCTGGATTCCATCTCAGCCATCATCCCGGTTCGAAACAGACCGAGACGAGATGAAACCCTTCAGCAAAAAAAAAGGTTAGGGTTTCATCTCGGTCCTAAACCCACCGGGCTTAAAGCCGAGATGGAACCCTTCAACAAAAAAAAATTAATGGAAGCAACACAAGAACCTTGGCTACTTCAGATAGAGCCGAAATTTGAAATGTTTCACACCCACGCAAAGAACGAAGGAAAAAAAGTAGAAAATTATTCACACCAAGATCGCAAGTTCGAAATAAAAATTACCTCGATTAGGGAAGAGGGAAAGCTCTGATAGAGACGAAGCGAGGGAGACGAGAAGAGAAACGACGGAGATGAAGCGCGAAGTGAGGGAGATAGCGAGATGAAGACTGGGATGGACAACGAGATAGTCAATGAGGGAGGGGAAGGACCGAGACAGGGAGGGAAAGGAAAGGAGGGCTGGGTTTGATTTCTTTTTTTAAATTGAGGGTAACTTGGTAATTTTACCAAGCAAAATAAGGGGAGAGGTTAGAAAACTGAACTAGAGGGGTCATGAATAAGTAAATATCAAAAGGGGTCAAAAATCCAAAATGATTATTTGAAGGGGTCAAAAATCCCAATTTCCCATAACAAACCACTATGGGTTAAATTTCTTAGAAATTTGATATTATTATTTAGGTTAAAAGAATGGTAGATTTTATTTTTATTTTGATATTATTATTTAGGTTAAAAAACACATTTGATCTCCATAGTGAAGTAACAATTTAATCTCTAAACTTTAGTGTATAATGATCTAGTCCCTATAATTTCAGTAATGTAACAATTTAGTCCCTGAACTTTAACTTGTAACGATTTAGTCTCTGCAGTTCAAAATTTGTAATAATTTAGTTTCTATCGTAACAAATTTTATTAAATTTAAGTGTCAAATTTTATCGTATAACAATTTAATATTTCTAGTTATAAACATATTTGGTCCCTCTTTAATTTATCTATATATATAAGAAACTTAACAAAAAAATTTTAAAATAAGGACTAAATCGTTACCAACTTTAAATTACAAGAGCTAAATTGTTAAATATTAAAGTTTAAGGACTGAATTGTTATCGATCTGAAAGTATAGAGACTAAATCGTTACAAAGTTCAAGACTAAATTGTTATCAAAGTACAGGGATCAAAAGTGGTTTTTTACTTGTTATTTATTTTGGTGCCAATATTTTTTGAAAGTTTATTTTCGTGTTGTGCTTTTAAGATGGAGATCATTTTGATTTTTTGTTGAAAAAACTTAACACAAATCCTATGCCCAACACAAATTTTGTACCCAATAAAAGATCTTACAAAATTGACACAATTTTTTAAAAAAATTAGGGTGCGTTGGGTTCATGATAAAAAAACATAAATCTGAAAATAAAAGTTATATTATGAATTTTTAAATAGATGCCCACTAACCCTTGCTTGGTGTCCAATTTTGAGGTGTCTCAAAATCCATGCTCCATATGATCTCTATGTGTCTTTTATTCATAAACCTCATATGTTCCATTATCCATGCACCATGTGTTGAAATCATAATGCCCTATGTGTCTCAATTTTAGACATTATTAGTGTCATATAAATCACACCACATGCTTATCCATGGCCTATAAATAAGGTCAACGTGGTGCTCAATTAGTAGAGAGATTTTGTCAGAAATTAGTGGTGAAAATTTGTGAGAAATTAATGAGAAATTTGGTGGGAAATCAAGTTTGAAAATTGGTGAGAAATGTCATTTTGAATTTTCTTTATTATTTGAATTGTTTTGTTTATTTTATTTCCCCGACGTTGCCTCGTTTCGTTCCTCAATTTTACAACACGTTATCAGCACGAGCCTCTGTCATTTCTCCTGTTGAAGGTAGGTTCCGAAGGTAGGTAATTTAATTTTTATTTTTCAAGTAATATGTTGTTTTCATATGTTAATCCCTAATTTGAGTTTTTTTTTTTGTGATAGTGCCACCATGACAAATTTGACCAAATTAGAATTTGCCGCTCTTGATATCAATGGCAATAATTATTTGTCATGGGTACTAGATGCTGAAATCCATCTTGATGCCATGAACCTGGGAGAAACCATCAAAGAGGGAAATACAACCACAAGTCAGGAAAAGGCAAAAGCCATGATTTTCCTTCATCACCATCTTCACGAGGGGTTGAAAATGGAGTATCTGACAATAAAAGACCCCATTGCCTTGTGGCAAAATTTGAAAGAAAGATATGATCATCAAAAAACAGTTATTCTTCCTAAAGCTCGTTATGAATGGATGCATTTGAGGCTCCAAGACTTCAAATCAGTAAGTGATTATAATTCTGCACTATTCAAAATCAGTTCGAAATTGAAGTTATGTGGAGAAAAAATTACTGATAGTGATATGCTAGAAAAGACATACTCAACCTTCCATGTCTCGAATATACTCTTGCAACAACAATATCGAGAGAAAGGTTTTAAGAAATATTATGAGCTCATATCATGCCTTCTGGTTGCTGAGCAAAATAATGAGCTATTGATGAAAAATCATGAATCTCGACCAACGGGAGCAACGCCATTCCCAGAGGTGAATGCTGTAAATTTCAATAATCATGGTCGAGGTCGAGGTCGTGGTCGAGGGCGTGACCGTGGCAGAGGAAGAAATAATTTTTCATTTCGTGGTGGGCGTTATAATCGTCCAAATTTTAAAAGAACCACACGAAATGTTGATCATAAAGAAAAAGCTCCACAAGATCAGAATTCCAGAAGTGTTGAAAATAAGTGCTTCCGATGCGGTATGACTGGGCATTGGGCACATATTTGTCGTATATCAAAACACTTAGTGAATCTTTATCAAGCTTCCTTGAAAGAAAAAGGAAAAAATGTGGAAGCAAATCTTGCCTACCAGGATGGTGATATCTTTGACACTGCCAATATTACAAGTTTGGATGTGGCTGACTTTCTTGAATCTCCTGGAGAACAAATTGGCACAGTGAGCACAATGGATGGAATAGCAAGTCTTTCTTTTGATTTTGAGAATATTCAGAACTAATGTTTTTTTTATATCTTTTATGTATGTTTTGTATTATTCTTCTTCTTTCTTCTTATTGTAATTATTTTGTTTAATGAAGAAGCATAGACAGTTTTCATATATTGGATGACTCGAAAATGAGCAATGTTGATCTATGTCTGGCAGACAGTGCGACTACGCACACAATACTGAAAAGTAGACAATATTTTTCTAAATTGACAATGCTGAAAGCAAAAGTCAATACTATATCAGGTTCTGAAACTTGATTGAAGGTTTTGGAAAAGCAGACATAATTTTGCCAAGAGGAACAAAATTTACAATTGACAATGCATTGTTCTCTAGTCAATCAAAGAGAAATCTACTGAGTTTTAAAGATATACGTTGCAATGGTTATCATATTGAGACTGATAACAAGAATAATATAGAATATCTCTATATTATATCTATTGTCTCACATAACAAACGTATACTTGAAAAGTTGCCTGCTTTATCTTCTGGATTATATTACACTCATATACGAGTAATGGAAACATATGCAACTACGAACTTGAAGTTCATAAATCCAGATATATTTACCATTTGGCATGACCGATTAGGTCATCCTGGGTCCATAATGATGAGAAGAATCATTGAAAATTCACATGGACATCCATTAAAGAACCAAAAGATTCTTCAATCTAATGAATTATCATGTGATGCTTGCTCTCAAGGCAAATTGATCATTAGACCATCACCATTTAAAGTAGGGACTGAATCACCTACATTTTTAGAACGAATTCATGGTGATATATGTGGATCTATTAATCCACCAAGCGGTCCTTTCAGATATTTTATGGTGTTAATAGACGCATCAAGTAGATGGTCGCATGTATGCTTATTATCAAGTCGAAACCTTGCATTTGCAAGACTACTTGCTCAAATAATAAAGTTACGAGCACAATTTCCTGATTATACAATTAAAAGTATTCGTCTTGATAATGCTGGTGAATTTACATCCTAATCATTTAATAATTACTGTATGGCAATTGGGATAAATGTTGAACATATTGTAGCTCATGTTCATATACAAAATGGTTTAGCAGAATCATTCATAAAACGATTGCAGTTAATTGCTAGACCATTACTTATGAGAGCTAAGCTCCCTACATCTGTATGGGGACATGCTATTTTACATGCAGCGTCGCTCGTACGCATTAGACCAACATCTTATCATAAATATTCCCCGTTACAATTAGCTTATGGCCACGAGCCAAATATTTCCCATCTAAGAATTTTTGGATGTGCAGTATATGTTCCAATTGCTCCACCACAACGTACTAAGATGGGTCCTCAAAGGAGGTTAGGAATATATGTTGGATTTGATTCCCCATCAATTATTAAATATCTTGAACCCTTGACGGGTGATGTATTTACTGCACGATTTGCTGATTGTCATTTTAATGAGACAAATTTTCCAACATTAGGGGGAGGAATAATGAAGTTGGAAAAAGAAATTACATGGAATGCATCGTTATTGTCTCATTTCGATCCCCGTACAGATCAATGTGAACTTGAAGTTCAGAAAATAATTCATTTGCAAAATATAGCAAATCAATTACCAGATGCATTTATTGATGCCAAGAAAGTGACCAAGTTACATATACCAGTTGCGAATGTTCCATCAAAAATTGACATCCCAATGCAGAAAGTTGTCATTAATGAATCTTCAACACGCCATAAGCGTGGTAGACCAATGGGTTCCAAAGATAAAAATCATCGGAAAAGAAAAATAGTCAATAATCAAAATGACACAATTGAGAATGAGGATATTCCAGAAGAAATCCTAAACATGACTACTCATAAAGATATTGAGGAAAGTCAAGTACCTGAAGATAATAATGAGATTTCAATGAATTACGTTATGACTGGAAAAAGATGGAACCGAACTAATGTAGTTATTGATGATATTTTTGCTTATAATGTTGCTATTGACATTTTATCTGAAAGTGATGATTGTGAACCAAAATCTATGAAAGAATGCCAATAGAGAAAAGATTGGCTTAAATGGAAAGAAGCAATCCAGGCAGAACTTAACTCACTTTCAAAACGTCAAGTTTTTGGACCAGTAGTCCGAACATCGGAAAATGTTAAGCCTGTGGGATATAAATGGGTATTCGTAAGGAAAAGAAATGAAAACAATGAAATCACAAGATATAAGGCAAGATTGGTTGCACAAGGTTTTTCACAAAGACCCGGTATTGATTATGAGGAGACATATTCTCCTGTGGTGGATGCGATTACACTGAGATATTTAATTGGCATGACTGTGTTTGAAAGTCTTGACATGCATCTTATGGATGTATTCACTGCATATTTATATGGATCTCTTGATAATGATATTTATATGAAAATTCCTGAAGGATTTAAAGTACCCAATTCTAATGCTCGGGAATTGTATTCCATAAAGTTACAGAGATCATTATATGGATTAAAACAATCAGGACGGATGTGGTACAATCGTCTAAGTGGATATTTGTTGGAAGAAGGATATAAAAATAATCCAATATGTCCTTGTGTTTTTATAAAGAAATCACAGTCGGGATTTGCCATTATAACTGTATATGTTGATGATTTGAATCTAATTGGAACTCCTGAAGAACTTTCAAAGGCAACAGAGTATCTTAAGAAAGAATTTGAGATGAAAGATCTCGGGAAAACAAAATTTTGTCTTGGCCTACAAATTGAGCATTTAGCAGATGAGATATTTGTACATCAGTCAACTTATACAGAGAAAATTTTGAAAATATTTTATATGGATAAAGCGCACCCATTAAATATTCCAATGGAAGTTCGCTCACTTGATGTGAAAAAAGATATATTTAGACCTCGAAAAGATAATGAAGAGCTTCTTGGTCCTAAAGTACCATATCTTAGTGCAATTAGTGCACTTATGTATCTGGCTAATAACACAAGACCAGATATAGCATTTTCAGTTAATTTATTAGTTAGATATAGTGCTTATCCTACAAAAAGACATTGGAATGGGATTAAGCATATATTTCGCTATCTTCGAGGAACGACTGATATGGGTTTGTTTTATTCAAACAAATCAAATTTTGATCTAGTTGGATATGCAGATTCTGGATATTTATCTGATCCACATAGAGCTAGATCTCAAACCGGTTATTTGTTCACATGTGGAGGAACTGCTATATCATGGCGATCAGTAAAACAAACCACAACAGCCACCTCCTCAAATCATGCTGAAATTCTTGCAATTCATGAAGTTAGTCGAGAATGTGTATGGTTAAGATCAATGACTCAACACATTCGTGAAACATGTGGTTTATCATCTAGTAAAAATCTTCCAACGATACTTTACGAAGATAACACAGCATGTATAACTCAAATCAAAGGAGGATATATTAAAGGAGATAGAACAAAACATATTTCACCAAAATTTTCTATACTCATGATCTTGAAAAGAATGGTACTATCACTGTTCAACAAATTTGTTCGAAAGATAACTTGGCAGATATATTCACAAAGACATTATCCGCAAAACCCTTTGAAACATTGGTGCGCGACATTGGAATACGACGACTCAAAGATCTCAAGTGATGTTTCCACGAGGGGGAGTTAAATATATTGTATTATTTTGGGTTTATTAGATTATATGAAATATGTACTCTTTTTCCTTCACTAGGATTTTTTTCCCACTGGGTTTTTCCCTAGTAAGGTTTTAACGAGACATATTTCATATATACAATGAACATCTAAGGGGGAGTATTAGGAATTTTTAAATAGATGCCCACTAACCCTTGTTTAGTGTCCAATTTTGAGGTGTCTCAAAATTCATGCTCCATATGTTCTCCATGTGTCTTTTATTCATAAACCCCATATGTTCCATTATCCATGCACCATGTGTTGAAATCATAATGCCCGTGTCTCAATTTTAGACATTATTAGTGTCATATAAATCACACCACATGCTTATCCATGACCTCAATGTGGTGCTCAATTAGTAGAGAGATTTTGTGAGAAATTAGTGGTGAGAATTTGTGAGAAATTAATAAGAAATTTGGTGGGAAATCATGTTTGAAAATTGGTGGGAAATGTCATTTTGAATTTTGAATTTTCTTTATTATTTGAATTGTTTTGTTTATTTTATTTTCCCGATGTTGCCTCGTTTCGTTCCTCAATTTTACAACAAGTTAATATTATTTGTTTTCAATATTTTAGATTCTGTACTCAAAAAATTAAAAAAAAAATTGTTTCCAAAATTGAACGTCAATTTAAAAAATTATTTCACGTGTGATAGGTGTAAGGTAGTAATAGTGACCAAGTAGATATTTATTTTAATCTAAAATAATATTAATTAATTTTTTAACAATTTTGTTATAAATTTGGTATATTTATTATATTACACTGTTATATAATTTATAATATATTATCTTTTACTTGTTTTAATTTAAAAAAATTGAAAGGAGTGAAATGTCAAGCTAAAATTGTGATCAAAATAAATGAGATAGAAATAAAATTGAAGTGACCAAAATTAAATTATCAATTTTTAAAAGTACAAGACCAAAACGAACATTATTTTGAAAGTACAAAAACAAAATGAACAAAAATTAAAAAAAAAAGAAGACCAAAATAGATGTTATAAAAATGTATAACAAACCAGTTTTTTTTTTTTTTCCATTTCTAATTTGTTCCAAAACACAAATAGAAATATTGTTTATCGTACTTGACTTCATGGATGTTTGAGCCATGCAATTCATTTTTCTTTATTAAAAATGAAGATACAGAAACAAAAAATAGGAACATTACTAAACGAACCAACCCAAAATGTAGTCTCAGTTTCTTAATTTCAATTCAAAGGCAGCCGAAAGGAGTTTTAATTTGAAGCTCTTATTCTTCTCTAGGTGGCTATCATTTTAGAATTTAGATGAAGCTACATGACACAATATTTGTTGGATGCCACAAAAATCAAAAAAATTTTATTTGGCATGAGCTCTTTTTGATAGAATCGAAAAAATAATGTAGACGTTTAAATTCAAAGTGAACAATATCATACTCCTTATTCTCACGAGTAGAGTTGTGCCCCAAACTTATACCCTTTAGACAAAATCCTCAAGTGTTGAACAAGAAGTAGCGATTAATCATGTAAAGTTGTAGTTGAATGATGTATGGATGATGAACAAAAAAGTACTGGAGAGCCCTAATTATCTCAATAAATATCATATTATTGTGAAAATACATAGAGGCGCAGATCAAACCTCAAACTCGAAGGATTCTTTTCATGGTCCACAAACAAGTGAGCCTTGAGACGTTTCACTCAAGATCATTAGCAACAGGAAAAGAGGGTTGATTCCGAAAACTAGTTTCCGAAAACGTCTCAAAGCTCATTAGTTTCCGAAAACTAGTTACCATCCTCAAGATCATTGGCAACAGGAAAAGAGGGTTGATTCCCACCATTATCCTCGCTTCCTCGAATCTAAATTACATGTTTTTTATAGCCAGGTTTACTACTAACTTGTAAGATATTAAATCCTAGATAGATTGCCACAATGATTTAAATTCAGTCCTTTAAACCCCCTATGATGGATTGTTGTTTGTTGAGTATATAACTTTTAACCATCCAAATTCCATCAAATAGTTTGCTATTGTAACCCAAATTCCATCAAATCTTTGCATTGCATCTATAAATTATTAAATTATATCTCGATCGTTCACTACATAACTTAATAATTTATAAATTCAATACAAAGATTTGATTGAATTTGCGTTAGAACAGTCAACTAATTTGATTTCTTTAAAATTATTCATGAATACCGACTCGAATTATTCATGAACCAACTCAAGATTAAACTAACCCACACAATTGACCATTTAATATAAACTAAGAAATTTTTAAATGCAAAAACTAAATCATTACTTTGAAAAATTGAACTAAATCGTTCTTAAAAGATGTATTTTAAATATTAGTATTTTCTCTCCATTTTATAAATACAGATTCCTTTCTTGTGTAAGAAAGAATAAGCTGAAAAGGCTCAACACTTTAAGGCTTCTTATCTATTTATTAAATTTCTCATGCTTTTGAATTTGATTATAAAAAATTTTAAAAGTATTTTTATAAATTAAACACACTCAAACAATACTAAAAATAGAAAAAAAAAACAATTTTAATGCTCTGTAAGCACTGTAAAAACATGTCAAACAAATACCTAATCCATCTAATTTTTCCTTATCTAACTAAGGATTGGAAAATCTGTAAGAGTTGATAATTAAACTGAAACATTAATTGGGTATCCCATGATAAACTCAGCAAAGGAAGTCTAAATTTCAACAAATCAACCGGAAAACAAGAGAGAATGGATTCCTCCAACTTCAAATCCACTCGCTTTAAATTGAATCTCTCTAAATCCTTGGAGCAAAATAAAAAAACCCATTAAAACAAAAAAATAAAAATAAAAATATAGTCCTCTTCTTGTGATCATTTGAGAAGGCTTTAACAAAAAACATATTTTCACAGATCTTGGACACTCAAACCTGGAAAAATTGAAAAATACACGTCAGCTTCTCATCACAATATTCAGTTAACTGAGAATCACATGTGACAACATGAATTGAGAAATAATGGCATAATCCTTTGCAAATTTATAATGGCATAATCAGACCAAAACATAAGAAATTAGTGAGAAAATTTCTACATTGAGCATTCTAGTGAGGGAACATCTTTGCAGTGGGAGGCTAGTGAGGAAACGTGTGGAGAGGGAGGCTAGTGAGGAAACGTGTGTGGAGGGAGGCTAGTGAGGAAATGTCTATGCACATCGAACTACGCACATAGAAGCTAGTGAGGAAACGTCTACATAGAAGCTAGTGAGGAAACGTCTACGCACATAGAAGCTAGTGAGGAAACATCTATGCAGAGAAGCTAGTGAGGAACCTTCTAGAGAAGCTAGCGAGAAAATGTCTCTGAGGAAATGTCTGTAGAGAGAGAAGCTAGCAAGAAAAGTAAATGCAGAGATAAACTAGTTAGAAAACGTCAATGCAGAGAGAAACTAGTGAGGACATATCTAATGTGGAGAGAAGTTAGCGAAGAAACAAGTTGGTGAGAAAATTTCTATGAAGTTAGTGGGAAAAGTGCGTTTTAGGAAATAAAGGATTGCATGACGCAGATGATAAAAAATCAGTCAAATATAAAAATACTTTGTGAAATACTTTTAACCATTTAAAAGTACTTCCAATCATACTCTAAAGAAAGTTGCAGTTGTAGTAAATCAAAAGTTAACCTGGTGGAAGAGACTGCTTCAACTTGTCTGCCTTCTCAGAGTCAAAAACACACAGAGTATAAAGATATTTGGAACATCGAACTTTGAACTTGACGACATCTTTGCTCCTCTTGATTTTCACAGAGCGTGCGTCCTTCCTTCTGGCAGTGAGAAGGAAATCTTTGATCTCGTGAATTTGCTTCGGCTGCACATCGAAATACAAAACAAGAGGATCAAGAATCAATAATAATAAGGGTGTTTGGGAGTGATAGCCAAAATCACTTTGCCATTGTCAAAAACACTTCCCTTCTATCGATCATGTGTGGCAAATTTAAAAATTGATTTTCGGAAAGTTAAAATCACTTTAAATTGATCTTTAATGTATCACTTGGATGGTGATTATGAAAAATCAATTATACTTAACTCTACTTTTCAAAATCACTTATTCTACCAAACACACCCTAAAACACAAAATATAAGACGTGTACAAATGAGAGAAACCACACAACAGTCACAGAACAAAAGAGAAAATCCACATCTCAAACAGTACTGTTTTATATATCCCTGGGGCCTAAACAGGAAAAAAGAAAATTCAAGCAAGAAAACTTCAGATTTCAATCTCCATAGAGTGAAAATCTAACAAGAGCAAACCTACCCAGAACGTTGAAAATATTTAGTTACCGAGATTTGATTATGAAAAGATCTGGTGAATTCGCAATATTCTAGTACCAATGACTCAATAAACAGATAAACAGAAGCCAATGACAAATCAAGATGACCAATAATCATAGCAGAGGCATGAGAGGGATCACAATACATCGACCACCATATCAAGTTTAAGTTCAAAGAAAAAACTAGAATTTTTTACCAAATAAAATGAATTCACTTATTCTCCACAAAGAAATTGAAGATCCCACTTTTACTCTACGAAAAAGTCGAAGATTAGGAATTGAAGATTTTACTCGTACTCTACCAGAGAAAATGAAGACTTCACTCGTACTCTTACCCAAAAAAAAAAATTTTTTTGAAGACTCACTTGCCCTCTACCAAAGAAATTGAAATTGAAGATTTTACTTGTACTCTATCAAAAAATTTGAGATTTCACTTAAACTCTACCAAAGAAAAGAAACTGATAAGTACATATTTCTAAGAAGTTTATATCCCGCAACTCAAAATCAGCTATTCAACAATCTAAAAGCCCTAATTGGATGAAATCAGCCATTAAACAATCAGAATCCATGGATAAATCTTCAAATAGAGTTAGGGTTTGAGAGGTACCATTGTCGTCGAAGAACAGAGAAGCCGTGAAGTTGCTGATTAAGAAGGCTGAAACCCTAATTCTGAGAAACTCTTATTTATATGGCTGATTCCTTAGGGCGGAACACCGAACAGGGATGATGGCTTAATTACCTTTCTATCCCTCCCCACTCTTCCGTATTTTTATTTATTTTTTTTTGAATGATAGATTTTATTTTATTTTTTATTTTTTTGAAACAATGATAGATTTTATTTTTATATTATTATCTATTTTGGTCCTTATATTTTTGTCCCGAGGAGATGTTTTGATTTCTGATTGGAACAACTTAACATGCCCAATACAAATTTCGTATCTAACAGAAATTCTTACAAAATTGAGACAATTTTCAACAAATTTAGGCATAAATTTGAAAATAAGAGATTAATAAAATTTTAGATTTGAAAATTGAATCTCAATTTAAAAAAATTGTTCCACCTGTTTTTAACAATATATGGGTAAATAAGTATTTACTAATTAAATTTTTAGTTTAATTTAAATAATTTTAATTAATCTATTAACAATTTTGTTATAATTTTTTTAGTACAACCATTTTTGTTATTATTTTGTATAATTATTGTTTTACAATGATATATAATTTATAATATAGTCTATTTCACATGTTTTCATTTTTACAAAATTGAAATGAGTTTATAACCTGAAATAATATATTTATCAAAGTTTTTATTTTTTTAATTTAATTAGGCATTTTCAAGTTTCAAATTTAAAATCTGAAAATAATCAATACATACAAACGTTGTTTTATAATTTATACTATTTGGATCACATGATCATAAAATATATATATTTTTTAAATTGTATTGAATCCATGAATTTAGTAAATTTGAAAACAAGAAAAACATAATTGGGATTGACAACCAAACGGGATATTTTTTTTCTTTTTTCTTAAAACAAACAGGACCTTATTGACTACAGTTGTCGAATCATAAATTTTGGACAATCACAAACAATCACGTCATATTTTAAATTAATAATGAAATTACATTTCGATTTATACATGTCTCCAAATTAACAAGGGTCGAGATGCCTGAGTTAGACCACCCGACCATACCAATCCTTGCCCAATTATACTGGACCACCGGACTAGACCAAGCGTGACCAGTACATGACCAAACCACTGATCATACCGAACTCGACCCAACTAGGACTAGATCACCCGGCCGAGTCAATCCATCTAAAACTCGCTTTGTAAATAGAAGGGTCAAAATCCGATTGACTGGCTGCACTCAATATGCAAATATGAGCAGATACTTGCAGCGCGAGGTACGCTCTTGCTGCCATACATTTAATATTGTTCAACTAAATGTTTTGCTGACTTAACACCAAATGGATG
Organism: Momordica charantia; assembly: GCF_013281855.1. Taxonomy (NCBI): domain Eukaryota; kingdom Viridiplantae; phylum Streptophyta; class Magnoliopsida; order Cucurbitales; family Cucurbitaceae; genus Momordica; species Momordica charantia. The sequence goes on along the minus strand of NW_028275165.1, from coordinate 1,541,862 downwards.
TAGCATCAACAAAATTATTAAATGAAGCTTAAATGAAGGATATGATATATGTTTTCTTAAAGTTTCTTCTATAATATATACAGAGGTAGATAGATAGTACATGGGACAAAATAAAATAAAAAATAAATATTAACTACCTTTTAAATATAAAAACAATAAACATATTAAAATACATATACAATTATACACATATATATAAGGATGCTATTTGATTCCTTCTATGTTATATATATATATTTTGAACGAAATACTAATTTTTGGACAATTCCATTTTAGGCATATTTGTAATAAAGATATAATGAAATTAAAGGCCCAATCTCAATCTAATGAAATTAAAATATATATATATGTTATATTATATTAAATATATAATGTAAATTCAATAAGGTTAACTTTTTAGTTTGCCTACAGTAAAACAAAAAAATTCAATTTAGTCAGACATTTTCTGTAACTTATCAATTTAGTAAATTTTTGAAAAAAAAAATACTCAAAAGCTTAAAATCAAATTTGTTGAGAATATAAATTCAATTATTTTTAGTACAATCTAGTTTAAAAATAAAATGTCTAAAAAATATTTTTTAAAAAAGAAATGATTTTATAAATGAACTGGTTGAGCCAATGTGAGCCTAATTCAACTGGTTAAAGTCATGTATGTTGATATATAGTATGTTCAAACTCCCACTTCTACCTTTTGTTGTACCAAAATTTTTTTTTATCTAATAAACTAAGGTCACGATTTGGGTCATGGGCTTAATTCTTGGAAGTTGGCTTGGTCAAGTCCAAGCCCAAACTGTATCAGACCTATCAAACTTAATTGAGCCTCACACTGTGATACTATTTGGAGATAATATTTTGGGAGAGCTGTTTTAAAATTGTATTTACACAAATGTCTTCAATTTTCTAAGTAGAATTTTATTGTAACACCCTTTCTACCCTTATTTATTGCTTTTTAATATATTATAATTTTAAAATTTAAAAGATTTGAATCTTTAATTTATAATTATATTCCTTTAATTATTGTGAGCCCATTCAAATTTTCAACCTAAAATCCTCAAATCTGTCAAAGATTTGATCCTCCCACCAATTAACAACTTCCAAATTTGTGAAAGATTTGAATTTTCCACTTCGTTTTCTGCCGTCTCCAACCTCCTTCGTTTGCTGCCGCCTTCCTTTCAGACGTCAGACCTTCATCAACGAGGATAGGATATTGCATACCGTCTTCTTTTAATTCTTCTTTCCTTCTAGATCTTCTTCTTTTCATTGCCGAATAGACTTTCCATCGACGTCGTGTGCTTCCGTCAACGAGGTATTTATTCCTTCAATTTTCGTTGCACTTTTCCGACGCCGTGCAGCATTCTTCCATCGACGCCGTTGAGTGTTTATCTCGTCTCCTGTCTACTTCTGTTTTTATCATTGGTAATTATTAGTCTTCTGTTAAGATTGGTATATATGAGGATATATTTTATGTATGTGTATAGAAAATTGAAGTTCTAAACGTCTCATAGTCTTAGTATTCTTGATTATATTCGTATATATGGGTATATATTGTATATGTGAATATATCTTATGTGTATATATTTTATATATATAAGATATATACACATATATCTTATAGTTATGTAGAAAGGGTCCTCCAAAATTGAAGTTCTAAACGTCTCATGGTCTGGACGATTGTTATTTTTGGATTTTGGGGGATTTCTGAAGTTTTCAAATTTTGGGAATTTTGGGATATTGTTTCAAATCTTTGTCAATTTCTTTTTTACAAAAGCCTCTGTAAAATGGATGTTTCATTTTTTTTTGTTTCTTTCTTTTGAGAGATTTTTAGACGGGATTTAGAGATATTTTGGGAGGTTATGATTTCAATTTTGGGGAATTTAGGGTTTTGTTTTTAATGTTTTGGTGTTTTAATTTGTTTTGGAAAGTATCATTAACCTAGGATCTAAATTATAACATTCCAATTAATCAATTTTGAATAAAAAATTAATTTGTAGATACAAGAGGGTATTTAAGTAATTTATGTGATGGGTACCCTCTTAAATAAGGTTAATAGATGACAAATGTGTAAATTCTATACATTCCATCATTTTATGTAATTAGGATCTTTAAATAGCCCATCAATGTACTAATCCCTACTATTTGATTAAGATAAAATTATTTCACGGACTCTTTTGGAAACTTATTTTTCAAGTATCTAATGTTTACAAATTTTGTAATTTTAGATTTTTGGATTTAAAATTTTTCCCAAATGCTAAATTTAATGGCATTTATATTTATTATAATTAGTCTTTTTTATTTAAATGTAAAAGATTTAATGTTCCAAATTTGATTTTGTAAACATTAAATTATTGTGGGATCCAAATAAGTTATTTTTATAATCCACTAATTTACTCATTGATATTACTAAAGAATGAAATTTATTACAAAATATTTTTTCATTTTATTCCAATTTTTTGCTCAATTTCAATATATTTCAAATGCAATATTTAGTTCAATTTCACTAAAATTTGCCGGAGAGCACTACATAGACGACAATGGAGTACTACGGCTTCATCCTTTTCGTTTCTGTCTTGTATATATATATTTATTTGTTTATCACATACATTTTCATTTATATGGAGGTATAAATTATATCCGGCTATACATTTTCACTTATATGAAGATATAAACTATATCTGGCTATAAATTATAACTTATATATGAACTATAAAGTATATACGGTTATATCCCTCTACAATTAACAAATAAAGAAATAACCTACATAATCAAATATATACGATGTTACCATCGAATACTTTTTAAATAACCCAAAATCATCTTAAAAAACCCCCCAAAATCGAACACCCAAAATCAGAAATAAAAAATAAACATAGAATATTTAAAACGTAAACTACAGAAAACGAGCTACCATAAACAATGGTGAAAAGCGAGCGAATAAGAAATGGGTTGTCGGAGACGGTAACGAACAGAGAACACTAAGAAGACGAGAAGACAGCTTGCCAGAAATAATGGTGAAAAGCGAGAGAAAAAAAAAGACCGAATGAAGAAGATGAATATGTAACTACAAATTTGGGAAGTTTTTTTGGTAGGGAAGTGAAAAGGTGCACAAATTTAGGGATAGGGAAGTGAAAAGGTGCACAAATTTAGGGATTTAAAATGTAACCCCCAAATCAACCATTTTTCCATTTTGAATTTCCATATCTTAATAATAATTACATGTTTATAAAAAATGGTATATTGGTAAAATGCAGATGAGTTCCATATTTAACGGGTATAGTTTAAGACAAAAGTGTAAAATTTGTAAAATGAATCCCTTTGTGTAATTACTTTTGGTCCCTGTACTTTCGTTAGACTAACAATTTAGTCTTTGAAATTTAGTTTGTAATGATTTAGTTCCTGTATTTTTAAATTAGTCCTTAAACTTTAATATGTAACAATTTAGTCGTTGTAATTTAAAGGTGGTAACGATTTGGTCCTTATCGTAAAACTTTTTTTTGTTAAGTTTCTTATATATATTGATTGATAAACTAAAGATGGACCAAATATATTTACAAAGTAGAAAGATTAAATTGTTATACAATAAAATTTAACACTTAGTTTTAATAAGTTTTTTATAATAGGGACTAAATTGTTACAAATTTGAAAATACAGGGACTAAATCGTTACAAGCTAAAATTTAAGGACTAAATTGTTACTTTAGTGAAAGTACAAGGACTAAATCATTATTAAAAGACTAAATTAAATGTACAGGACCAAATGTATTTTCTAACTATTTGTGTTTTATTTAAATAATTAGATTTTTTTTTGTTTTATTTAGTACAACAATTTAGAGATATAGAGATCGAACATAAGAATACGTATCAATCACCACTGAGCCGCTCATGTTGCCATTTAAATAACTAGATTTTATATTTGTTAAGAAGTTACCATATTTGATTTCAACCTATTAAACCTGATATACTCGAAATTTTAGAATTCTTGTGGGCCCATCCATTTATAACAAAAATCCTTAAATTCTCTCTTCTCCTCTTTTTGGAAACCACACTTACCTTTTTTCCTTTCTTTCTTCGTAAGCTATACTAAAAATTTTATATTATCCAAATCTATTTTTGCTTAATTTTCTGACACACATATATATATTTTTTCCACGTCTTGTCTTATTTTTAATGGTAGGATAAACATGTACTTCTAAAAAATATTCTTTCCATATATTAATTATATTCTTCCTCTCATTATTTTTTATCCAGTAATATTGGTTTTTTTTCCAATAGTATGATAACATATGTTACTCCAAAAGGTTATATAATATGTATTTTTCTTGTTATAAACTAAAGATTACCTTATATAATATATTTCAACGATTATTTTATAATATATTTTTCATTTTAATCTTCTAATATACAGTATGATAAACATATACATCTTCAAAATATTATATGATATATACTTTTTAGTGTTATATACTAAACTAAATAGTTATACAATATATATATATATATATTTTTTTACCAAGCTTACAATATGATAACAATAATATACCTCTATATGTTATATATATGGTATAATGGTATATACAATTTTTTTCGTAGTGACATCATCTATTTTCTCATTTGAAAATAAATTCCAATTTATATGAAATCTTTAGGTATTGAACAAGTAGTGGCAGGACTGTAGGGAGAAACTTTTTCTCCCTATTTTGTCCCTTAAATTTAAGGTTTTCTTTAGTTTTGTCGTTCAACTTTTTCCTTCCCAAATTCCACCTATTTCTATCCCAAATCTTTTCAAATTCCCACTAATTCACTATCTCCTTTCTCTCTCCCTCCTCTCCACCCCTCTCTCTTCTACTTTTTGTATTTTTATTTATTTATTTTTTGTCTTTTTAGTTCCTTTATTTAAGTTAGAACGAAAGAAAAAAAAGAATATAATGTGAAAAGTTTTAATAAAATTTTTGTCAATTTATTTCTAAAAATTAATGGCTCCAACGGATAAAATGTACAGAGGTTTCCACAGGTTTGGTAGGCCTTTGGGCTTGGATAATTTTGGCCCAACCCAAATTTTTTAAATGAATTTAAATTTAAATATTAATCCACCTGATGTCATGGTAAATTGGGTTTTGGGCCAAACTCAGTTCTCATATGATCCAATTACATATTTTAATAGTCAATTTATCTTTAATTTAATTTATGGTTAATATATAATTAATCCCTAAATAAAATAGATAATGATATGGCCGTTTATGATTGGTCCAAAATTTATGGTTCTACAGAAGGTACCTTACATTATTTCTTTTTAAAATTTCACTATTGAAATCAAAATTGGAGGGAGAGGAATTGAAAATATATTGGCTGTGGATTCATTTAATTGAAAAATATATAAAATTGAAATTGAAAAGGGATTTTTTGCTGTCCTTGATTTACAGTAAAAAAATAAGATTGATTTTTTTCTTTAGATTACGCAGGATATTTTCTCACCACGGTTGAGGTCACTGCTGCGTGTCACTATTGAAGTTGTTGTCTGGAGTCTAGATCATGATTTTATTTTTCCTTGGTATTTGATAGCATTTTATACTTAAAGGTTATTTTAAATTTTTAAGTGGCATATAAATAGATAAAAACATGCCTAATGAAATTCGTGATTAATGGATTCTTAATTATTTCACGCTACTAAAATTCCAATTTTTACATTCTATTGCATACATGATGATAGCTTGTCAAAGTTGAAATTCATTTTTTGTTTATAAAGATTTTGCTATATTTTATTTTAAAATGTATAATTTTAAAATCAGTTCACTTTTTATTTTTATATTTAATTAAAATTATTTCGAAGCTTTTTATCAAAAATAATAATAACAACAATAATTTCGAAGCTTTACAGTTGACATATTTCTGTAAGGAATGGAGGTAAGTATTTTTTTTTTTAAGAATATTTGTGTTTTCTTTTTATAATAACAAATCATTATTCATGTCACATTGGGAAAAACCAACAACATTATGGTCTTGAAAATTAATAACATTGATCTTTTAAAAAACTTACGAAATCTTTTCTCTTCTTGGTGAAATTTATCTCAATTGTTTGAATTTGATCCTTCTATATAAATAGACTATAAAATGTTCCTCTAAATAAGAGTATAAATTAAAGTAATAGCATTAAGTATTGTCAATAAAAGTATAATGGGTATTGCATTATTTTAATAGTGAATTTTACTTTTTCTTCTAAAAAACAAAGCCTTTTAATTTAATTTTAAAATTTCAAAAAACTCAAAAAAGCCATAAAATTTAATAAGATAAGTAAGATGTGTATACCTTAAAAAACTTAATAGTGCTGTTTTCCTTTAAATTAAAACTTATAACCTTCCAAATGTCTAATAATAAAGATATGATAAAATTTTGAATTTAAAAAAAATTTGTCAATTTCTATCCTAGATACGTGTTAAATTATTTATTCTTGCTGGCTGTATTTTAATTATGAAATGTATCAAACAATCATTATTGCTTCTCAAATTTGTTTAGAGATAAATGATTGATAAGATTTATTGTAAGCTCACTTTTGTGTTAGATATAAAAAAAATATATTAAAAACTGTTGATGAGGTAAATAGGGACCATTGTATTTAATATTTTAACTACTTAATTAAATTTTATGTTTTAAATACTTTGAAATAAAATTATGAAATTTTACGTGCGTGTTACTTGTTATACTAAAAACAAAAGTTAAGATTATAAAAATTTCTCTCTAATTTTATATGATCCTACTAAAATTTGAGAATTAAATTATGAAAGTGTGATCTATATATATAAAGGTAAGAATTTTGCCTTCCTAGAGAAAATTTCTAGCTGCACCTTAATTTTTATGGAAACTAGAACTTTTTCCAAAATGAAGCTATTGAAGAATTAAATATAAATGATATCTATTAAGATAATACATTTGAGTCCATTTTGATTTTAGCAAAATAAAAGATAGGAATAAGAACAAAAAGTTAATCTCATTTTTTCCTTAACTTTTTTGCGTATTATATTTTCAATTTTGGTTCTTTTTTTTTTAAAAAAAAAGTTCATTTTAGTCTCTGTACTTTTAAAATGGAACATTTTGATCATTTAATTTTATTTTTAATCTCATTTTGAATATCACAATTTCAATACAACCTTACACAGTTACACTCAATACATTTCTTGAAATATGACTATGATACATGTTTAGCCTTATTTGATTTTAGGTTAAAATACTATTTTGTGTTAAGGATCGATAAAAGAAGGGAACTTACGTAGGTTTATAATAAATATGAGATACTCATCTCATTGTCAATGAGTTTTAAGATGGAATTTGGTCCAAAAATGAGATCTGGTCAAGATCGATGAGCCAAAAGAACATGTGCATTTTGTACTTATATATTTCTTGAAATGTAACGGTCACGTACGTTTAGCCTTATTTAATTTTAAATATGAGATGAAAACTTATAATTTTAATGTATTTTGATAAAAAAATATTTATTATATGAAAATTCATATTATACATGTATATAAATATATATTTCAATTACTTTATTGTAATTATAATATATTAATTATTAAGTATATGTCAATCCATAATAATGTTTTACCGTATATATGTCATTATTTCTATATAAGATATATTTTTAATTCACATTGTATATATGCCAAGACGAGCCTAACATAACTTAAGACCCTAATAAAATAAAATGCTTAGATACCAACAACCTCTTTATAATGTTAGAAGATTGAAAAAAAAAAATTAATTTTTGGTACTATTATATTGACTTTCAATGATCTATATTTTAATGGATCATGACATTGAATTATTGTGTGTATGTATATATTTTTTTTATGTATTCTCATAAGCCTCTTTTAAATATATCTTTGTTTTGGAGTTTATTTATGTTGTACATTAAAATAATACAATCAAACAAACTTCAATATAATTATTGAGAAACCATAGACTTTGAAATTTTCAAAGGGGATAAAAAGAAGAAATAATCTTTTAAAAAATAGATTTCATTTTCATGATGGTATGTCAAAAATGTCATATTTGAGAAGATAATTTTTATTTTCCTTTTATTTTTCGATGTAGTCTTCTATTTTACTCTTAAAAAAAAAGAAGGAAAAACTCATTAATTTTTTTGACATAAAACCCTCATCAATCATTCAATAAAGAAAGAGAAAAAATATGTTGTCCATAAAATATAAATATGGAAGGAGACCGTAGAGTGCAATCACGCATTGTTTGAGGGAAAAACACAATATGATACGTCGAGATAGTTTAGTAAGGTCAAACCCATCCCATTTGCTTAATGGAGAAGATCAACCTACCTTGGAGACCGAGCAGAAAGCCAAACCAACTATAGAGTCGCCAAAATTCTCTTCAACCAATATGAGGAAGCCGACCTCAGGCCCGACATCCTTTAATAATTAACCTTCGGTCGGAGTGGTTCCAACGACCTTTCCTCTCTCCATCCTCGCCAAATGACACTACTCTGCTCACTTAGCTACGCAATTTTGTCAGACTATGATCTACAGTAGCTCAAACCACTACTGACTTGAACTTTTGAGTGTTTGTTCCTTTTGTGTATGTAACTTCTTGTGAAGCTCATTCATTCTTAGCTCGCTTCGTTTAACAAAGGCCGATCTATCCAGCTTGATAGAATTCAGCATCAACAACACACATTTTACTGTAATATTGTAAAAAACATTTTTTTTATTTTGGCCTTGTTAAGGATCCCATGTTAAAAAAATAAGGGACCTAACAAGGATTTATAATGGACATGAACTACTTCTCTTGTTGCCAATTGGTTTTAAGATGGAACCTCGTGAACATTAATATGATACGTATCATTGTCCAAAACGCTCAAACGAACATCCGATTCAAAAATGGGATCCGACCAAGATCGATGAGCCAAAAGAGCCACGATCTTGAGAGGATATGTTAAGGATCCTACACTCAGGAGAGTTTATAATAGACATGAGCTAATCCTTTCATTGTCAATTGGTTTTGAGATGGAACCTCATGAACATTAACAGGCCTTTCCCACTTTCTTGATATAGTTTTTATTTTATTTTATTCCACTTATTTTTCCTTTTAAACCAATTTTTATCTTACTTTCAAATATGATAATTAGTGAAAATAATACTTCTGGCTATGGCAAAAATGCCCCGAACCATGCCAACACTCCCCAATATAATTTTCTTACGAATATCTTACTTCTTTTTTTAAGTAAAATAAATTATACTTAAATATCTTTTTTAAAAATCATTCAATTCTACCATAATCTCAAACATACCCTTATAGACTTTTCTAATAATCATTAGAAACAAATTAAGTTTTTTTTTCTGTCCCCTAATAGCCGTTCACACATATCTAACGACGAAGAATCGCTCTCGAATAATTTCTCATGTGATAATTTGATAAAGCACAAGTTAGAGAGGGAAAAAGGGCAGTGGTAGTACCAATCCTTATCTGAGAGAAAGCTAGAAGAAGAAAAAGAAAAGTTGGTTTGCCACTATATAATGTTGGGTTAAAGGCAGTACAAATGTGAGGGTAATTGAAGCAATAAAATTATGCTATTTCAATCACTAGACCAAAAGGCAAATATGGGATCAAGTGGGTAGAGTTGTGGTTCCCATAAAGCCTTCCTCTTGGGTCCATATGCCCATCTTCATGTCAAACTTGGTTTCCAATTTGCCTCTCTCACCAAGCCCTCCAACTTCTTCCTCTTGGACTCTAACCCCTCTTTCACTCATTCTTTCTCAATGTGTAGTTCCTTTCTCGATCTCAAATGTTTGCGTCGTTTTTCTAATGATCTTTTATGCTTTGCTTGATAACGATTTTGTTTTTAGATTTCTGTTCTAAAAGTTGTTATTCTAATAAAAACGAGGTTTAAATGTTAGTATCATCTTTGTATTTTCGGCTTTGGTTCATTTTGGTCGTTCGTGTACTTTTAGAACGTCCATTTTGGTCGTTCCTGTACTTTTAACTTTTGTACATTTTAGTCCATTTACTTTCAGAACGTTGGTTTTGGTTATTGTACTTGTAAGAAGTGATTATTTAAGTTGGTCCTTATTTTGAAAAATTTTAACCCAAATTTTATGTACCATGGAAATTTGTTAATAAAAAATTTATGGCTACGTTTCAAGAAATTTAATGAGTGATCAATTGTTATATATTTAAAATTATGATAAGAAAGAAATTAGATAAAAATGAAACTGAAGGGATCAAATAGTTACTTTTTAAAAATACAGGGACTAAAATGAACATTTTAAAATGATAAAGACTAAAACGAACAAAAACTCAAAGTACAGTGACGAAAATAGACGTTTTGAAATTACAGAGATTAAAATGAACCAGAGTCAAAAATATAGAAACCAAAATAGTATTTAAACCTAAAACATATACTTTTCTTTTAGTCTTTCACTTTTTTAGTACCATTTTTAAAATTTGAGCAAAATTAAAAATAAATTTTTGAAAACTATTTTTTAAATTGGGTTATATTTTAGAAATTTTTGTTATTTTATTTATTTATTTTTTTAGCGGAAATAGTGAGAAAATGATTTTGAAAGTAGGAGTCGAAAACAAAGAGAGAGGTTAGTAAATAAACAAAACTTTTAAACTTTTTTAATATCCTTTTTAAAATTTGAGCAAAATTTAAAAAATAAATAAAAAATAATTTTTTGAAAACTATTTGTTTAATTGGGTTATGCTTTTAGAAAATGAATTTTTTAGCAGAAATAGTGAGAAAATGATTTTGAAAGTAGGAGTAGAAACAAAGACAAATGTTAGTTAAATAAACATAATTTTAAAGATAAAGAATACGTTTTTGAAAACTTTTTTTTTATTAATTTTCTTTTCTAAAATTGGACTATGGTTTTAAGAAAACGATTTTGAAAGTAGAAGTAGCTAGAAACAAAGAGAAATGTTAGCAAATAAACAAAATCATGAGATAATGAAAGACATACACATTTTTTTTGTTTAGCTTTATCAAATATCAGAGTCAATAGGTTCAAACGAGTATCTAACCATCATATTGAAGGGATATGTTAAAATATCTCACCCTGAAAACATCATAAAGAACCTAACAAAGGTTATTATAATATATATACATGACTACTATTCTTATTGCGAATTAACTTTGAGATGACGAATCCATGAATATTGATATGGTATTAGAGTCCAACAAAGCTCAAACAAATATCTCATCCAAAAATAGGATCCAGTCAAGATTGGTGAGCCCAAAAGAACCACCATCTCGAGGAGGCATGTTAAGGATTCACATTGAAAAAATAAAAAACCTAACAAATGTTTATAATATACATGAACTACTCCTTTCATTTTCAATTGATTTTTGAAATGGAATTTCATGAATATTTATATATAGCTTAATTGTTTTAATTTAACGCACCAAGTCATAACTTATTTGATTTGAAATGACTTGAGCTGCTCTAAAAAAAATGGATCTACAAACTAACCATTGACAATCTAATAAAAGAACACCAGTTTTAAATTCACGCATTTTTTTATCACGAAAATGATTAATCTCAGCTGTGAAGCTCAGACTTTAGATATTGATGTACGAAGGATCTGCAAAATAGAGTTAGCACTCTAATACTCAAGTCAATACATAATCTAATCTATATACTCAAGAGAGAATATAGTTTCACATATCTTGCGTGAGAGACATGAATATCTATTTATATAGACGCGAGTTCCTGAAAGGGCTCTTGATAGTACTCCAACGACTATCTGACCGCTCGAGAATTGTGACACCTTGTTGGCCGAGAATGTGTCTGTTGCCTTTGGACCTGCCGATGCTCTTTAAAGTCGGCTCGTCCCTGACGAAGGTCCACCGGAAGGTGAAATGTAGATCAATTCGGCTTCCACTACCGAGTTGCCTGAAGTTGTCCAGATGAAAAGTTTCATTTGGTTCTTCTGATCATCATGGTGATTGATAATCTTTGATGTCAACACGTAACAGGTGATAATTTACCTCAAACATGCAACATTATCATTCAACGATAATGAGAAAATTTGCTTAAAATAATTTTAATAGATATAGAATTAAATTGAAAATTTTAAAGAATTAGAGAGAATTAAAAAGCGAGATAAAATTATATTTATTATTAATAACAAATTTAGTTAGATTCACATCTTGCAACACCCTCAATTCCCTCTTTGGAACTAAGCCAATGATTGAAATATTTCCCCTTACCCCATTTTTATGTTGGGGGCCAAAATGAATGGTTTGTTTGCTTCTAACTCAAGATTTATTGGGTGATAATTAAGTGATAATTCAACCATTTGGAATTACTAATTATTCTCTAGAGTTTCATTTTGCTTGAAATTGAAATCAAATAGTTCTAAAGGATAATGCTTTTGAACATATTCTTTTTTCCATATTTTAAAAATGGCTTTGTTTAAGTTAAAATGAAACATATTTTGAACCTCTTTCAAATAGTGTGCTTGGTGATAAGAATATATTAAAAAGATAACCTTTAACATATCAACTTAAATTATTAGATTTAATAATGATGATTTAGTTTATATGCCAACTTAAATATAAGTCAGCTCGTCAAGGATATTTATCTCCGATGAAAAGGTCGTGAGCTCAAACCCCAATTTATTGTATAATATATATATAAACTCCGACGAAAAGGTCGTGAGTTTGAACCCCACTTGTTGTACTATAATAATAATAATGATAATAATAATTTTTTATCTATTAAACTTTGCGCTCATTTATTTACGTATATATATTTGAAGAGGATTATTAATATATCAAAATTATTAAATATGTTGTAATTTATAAAAGTAAGCTTTTTAGGTTCAGGGGGTTTAGTTTTTTTTTCCTTTAATGTGAAAGTGTCTTTTTAACCTTTTCTTTTTTCCTTTCTTGAAAGGCTGTCTTTTAACTTTTTAATTACCTCTTTTGGTATATAGTTACGTCGTAAACGTGTTTTGAAAATTGGGAAGAAAAATTTATTTATCTGTCAACACGAGGATATAACTTAGCCGTTAAAGTATCTACTTTTTTCTTGAAGTTGAGGTAGAAGAAGGTTCAAACTTATTTACATGTTAACACACAAAGCATAGCTCAACGGTTAAGGTATATCTACTTCTTCCTTGAGGTTGGAGGTTCAAATTATTTTCCCATGCACCACGAGCATATCGATATTCGTAGGGTTCCACCTCAAAACTAATTGACTATAGAAGAGACTACCTCCTTACATTACAACCCCTCGAGGCTCGTTTGAGCTTTTGGGCTATGATACCATATCAATATTCATGAGATTCGATCTCAAAATTAATTGGCTATGGGAAGAATAATCCACTTATATTATAAATTTTTGTTAGGTCTCTTATCTTTTCAATGTGGAATCCTTAACACAAAGCATAATTAACTTAGCGGTTAAAGTATCTACCTTTTTCCTCGAGGTCAGAGGTTCAAAATTATTTACATATTAAAACGAGTCTGGCTTAATTAGCAGCTAAGGTACCTATTTTTGTATAGGTTAGAAGGTTCAAATTATCCCTACCGTCACATTTGGTTGTAATAAAATATCTCTCTCTCAAACCCAAATGAGAAAAGGAACTGAAATTTTGTATGATTAAAACCCTGTTCCCAAACTTTCCCTTTTTGTGACATGTCAGCCCTTATAATTGAAAGAATATTATACATTACAAACACTTGAAAGCCAGTAGATCTCTCTATTGTTCTCTCTAATATATATGGATATGGATGTTGTTTTCCCAGCTCCCAAACTGATACATCCAACCACAAAAATTCCAATAACCTTTCAGCTTGCTACCTACAAAAGAATCACCAAATTTTGTGTATATATAGTTGGATGTTGTTTTCTTTTATTTTTTTTTTCGGAATCAATGTCGTTTAAGTTATATGCTAGTGGATTTTTATAACTGGAGCTCGTCACGCCTATGCTGAGCAACACCGTGACTAATGCATGACTCGAACACAAGACGTCATAGTAGGTTAACTACAAAGCCCCATGTCCCAACTGCCATTATTAAAACAGCTTTTTAGTTTTATGTTTTTTTCCCTCAAAGAAATAAAGTTGTCTTTAGTAGTAGCTCCTTTATATTGTTTTTTGGTAATAAAAAGAAATTTCAAGAACAAAACATATAACTTGGGAAGTTATATTTGGTTTAATCTTACTTTTTTAGAAAGGACTTATTTTTTTTTCCTTCAATATATATATATATAGAAATGGGTATTATCAACCAAACCCATAACTATTTTGAGAACTTTTATTCTTTTGTTTTCATGCTCATTGTTCCTCCTCAAAAAAATAAAATAAAATGTTGATCAAATTTATATGTATGTCTATATATACACTCCATAGAATATTCCTATTGCTAGAGTTCATCATAAAATGTAAAGAAGTTGCTACAAACTCACAATAGCTAACAAATACACAGATGAAACTAAGCAATATCCAGCCAAAATTTGGGATGTGTTTGGCTTTGGAAAGTCACAAACTCCATAGATCAAAAAAGTCCATGGGAAAAGAAAAACCAAGCAAAAACAAAGGCAATAACACACATCAACAAGAAAAAAAAACCCTCTCCCAAGAAGAAATTAAGAAACAATATATAAATTTGAATACAAAACAAAAACAAAGTAATACCCAAAAATCTACATAATATAATATAATATTTTCATGGCCCAAAAAAAAAAACCAACTTTATGAATATATAGTGGTATAGTGAAAATTATTCATCCTCCGAATCCAATCGGGCTACAATTTTTTAGTGTTTCGTTTCTAGCTTCAGCGATATAAAACCTTCCGCCACATTGTTACGGCCTCTCGGTCAATAATCCTAGGGTTTCCATGCTGAAACCCACACCACTGATTCTTCCTTCCACGTCAAGTAAGCTCCGACCCTTGATTCGGCATCCTCTTCTTCTTCGGCGGGTCGATCCGACACCGCCCAGCCGGATCTATACCTCTTGAGCAAGGCCTTGACATCGTCCATCACATCATCACTAAACCCAGCTGAGGAAAAAGCTGCCTCTTTCAGCCTTTTGCTCCATTGCCTCCCTCTCTCTCTCCTCTCACTTCCCATTTCTCCCTCACTCTCATCACACCCCAAAAGCCTCACTATGCTTCTTGAACACTCTCTCTCCAAAACCAACCTCTCATTGCTTGTTGCCACAAAGCTCTCCTCCAACATCTCAAAGTAGAGAGTGTAGAATCTAAGGCACTCTTCAAAGCACTTTTGGAAGTCATTTTTGGAGCTTATGAAATCGGCTTCTTCCTCCACAATTGTCAAAACTCGAGGGTTTAGTGACTTGAACATTGTGATCACATTGTTTCTTTCTTCTATTCTCACTCTCCTCAAGGCTCCAATGCAATTTATGGCTATGGCTTCGTCTTCTTCAACTTTGAGGGCTTCCTTTGTGAGCTCGGTCAAGTGGTTGAGATTTGTTATGGGGTTGAACTCGAAGGGGACTCCCATTAGCCTTGCGAATTTCTCCATTCTTTGCCCAATTTCCTTCATCACTGGCTTCACTATTGTGGTTGTTATCACCACGGTGAGCTTGAGATGCGGCGTGTCGTCGTTTCGGGTGGCGAGCGACTCGAGTAGGGTTGGCCACTGGGTGCAGAGAGTGTTGCTAATGTCGATGATGTGGAGCTTCGTCTCTCCCTCGAGTGCCTCGAGAATCGCACCGTTCGAAGCCACGTGCCCAAACGTTGTCCACGGACTCGCCTGCGTGATAAAAAGATCAAATTTAACCGTAGCTTATCAGCTTAAGCTTTTAAGGTTTACTGGTGTTGATTCGTCAACTTAATTATAGTTTAAAATATGAATAACATTTCGAGTCCCTCACCATTTCTAATACTATCCATTCAAAAGAAAAAGAAAATAGTGATTTAGCATGATATTAGAATAAGAATTACCGTGTTTCTTTCCAATCTCCCATTAATATGGATGATAACTTGTTGGAATTTGTGTTAATTTTCAAATCCTCAAGTGAAAGAAAAGAAGAGTTCAAATTAGAAATAAAAGATCAAATTTAAAGATTTTGAGATTTAGTAGGTATTTAACATGATGCTAGAGGGTGAACTCTTGTATTATTAATTCCATACCAATTAATATTTATAAACACTTGTTATATCTTGAGAATACTTAAAAATATGAATAAAAAATTAAATTTACCATAAATAATTTACATAAGCTTTTGAGTTTAGCGGTGATTTAACACCAATTACCTCTTGAAACTTGAGGATCAACCTTCGAGCAGAGTCGAAGGAGTGGTTCTTCTCTGCCACGGCGACTAGGGTTTTGTAGCAGCTCTGCCCGGTTTCCGTGGCCCTGCAGAACAGCGCTTGCAAGAAGTAAGAGGCCAGTTTCTGATCGGAATCGCCATAGGGGGAGGCCAGCTCGTTCAACATCCACAGAAAATGGTGGATTTTGTTGGAGTCCTTTTCAGAGATGGCTTTGGCACACTCCTTGAGAAGGGTGGAGGCCCATTTTCCGGCAGCGCCGGCAGCGGAGGGAGAGCGGTCCGGCGAGAACTCCGACGACTGGCTGGTGGAGGTGTGGCTGAGCTGGTTGGAGCTCTGCATGTCTATGGAGATGGGAAGATCATGGCTTTGGTGGAAGAAGCTTGTGGGGGCTTCTTTGGCTGTGAAAAAAGTTATGTCCATGCTTTCTTATGGAGAAATAAAAAAAAATAAAAAAAAAGGATGTGTTTGACAAATTTGATCGAGGGAGGAAGAGGATTCTTTTGATAACCAAAAAAAGAAAACTAAGTATTACTTTTATATTTAGAAAAAAAAAAAATATATATATATATATATATATATATATATATATATATATAACTAAGCATAAAGTTTGGTTGAGAAAAAGCTTTTATTTTAATAATTGGACTTATGATTAAATGCATGTCTCATTCCCTCCCTATATTAAATTCATATTATATAGTTTTATTTTATTTAAATTTTGTTTTAATATTTCAACTTTCATGTTTATATTTACCAAAACCAACATACCTCAGCAATAATTGGCATATACCTCAAATCAAGAGGTTGTAAGTTCGATCATCCACCCCCACATGTTGTACTAAAAAAACTTTCATATTTATATTTGTTTTGCTTTGTTTTGGTCCTAGTTTTAAAGTTTTATATGGAAGTCTTATTTTAGTATCTAGAACTTGAGATTTTTTGTTTGAGGTAATTTCAATTAATTTTAGCATATTTCACATGAAAATTGCAAAATACCACATTAAATGAAATAATTGCGGATCTAAATATCATGTGTTTTTAGTATAATATGTGGGAATTGATGATCAACTAACCTCTTGGTTTGAGATATATGTCAATTGCCGCTGTGTTATGTTTGTTAAATAATATACTAAGATGCACAAAATATATAAAAGCAGTTACAAATATAACAACATCTAGATTATTGTTGTTATATTAAGATTATTGTTGATCAACATCTAGATTTTTTTAATAGAACATGTGGGGTGGGGTGGTGGAGGATCGAACTCACAACCTCTCGGTTGGTTGGAGATATATGTCAATTATGGCCGAGCTATGCTCGCTTTAACATCAATATCTAGATTGAAATATCTAGCTAGATTGATAACGGATTACTATTAATTGAGTTAACCATTGATTTAGTAGTAATTATAAAATTGCTATATTTGCAATTATTTTTTAAAGATGAAATTTACAGTGAGTTTTAGAAAACCACATGTGCAAATGATATTTCCAAATATTACCCATTAACTTTTTGTTTTTTGGTTTTTATTTTTAGAAATCTACTTATTTATTAGCAATTTTCTTTATTGGTAACTTTTAAATAATAGCATTTTCAAAAGTAATTTTTTCTAGCCGTCCCAAGTTCAAATTTTCCATCTTTTGTTAAACAAATTTTCATAATTTTTTTTTTTGGAAAATGAAGAGTTTACATAATCTTAACTTTTACTAAATTACCATAACAAACAAGGCATTAAATTTTCTATATAATACAATATAAAAAGTTAACAAATAGACCAAATCAAACTTTATAAACTAAAGCCAAATAAGTATGAAAGTGAGCATACAACAAAGAATTTATCAACCAATTCATTTCCTTTATATTATATTATATTATATTATATATTGCAAACTCTAGGAGTGACGTTGACATTTTTAGGGCTTAGAGAGAGAAACTCAGGTGTTTGCTTTTAGCAATTGAAAAGAGAGATGAATTGCATAAAAGGAAGAATGAATGATTTGATTGTATTATAAGCAAATTTTAATGCTTCATTCCCAAGAAAAATTGATCAACAAACTCCAGAAGATTTTATTTGTTTAAATGATTTTTATTTAATGAAATAATAAAATAATGCATATAAATATGTTTGTTTTTTCTTTATATATAAAGATAGCATATTGTGTGATTTTTCAACACATATATCTTGGTGTTGCTTTCTAAATATTTTAAGTGCATTCTTGTAACACTTAACATTCCTAATATATACTTTGGTTGTCTTTTAGAAATTAATCGTAGGTTAAGTGTTTTCGTGGTAGAAAAATTTAAACACGTAAGAATTACTAATTTTTAATTAATCCTAGCTCCTTTAGACTAATGGACAACGGTCTTGACCAGTTGAGTTGTGTTCGGATTGACAAGTCAACTTAATTAGCTTTTATAAATAAAAATTAAAAATATGATCATTAGTAAGAAACATGTTAATGTTATGGATTAAAATCCATAAGAAACAAATACGAAGATAGATAAAATTAATGAAAAAATAATAAAAATTTGCTATTAGTTTCAACATAGTGGAGAAGAATATTGGGAAATAAAGATTCTTTCAACCTCATGCCTTTTCTAAAAGTGCTTAAAATTTTCCTTTTGGGGTCCAATCACCCCTCCACAAAAATTAACAATGGCAAAGTTGTTGAGGAGAAAATTATTGAGATTTATTAAACAATATTAAGGCTATTTTTTTTGGGTTAAAATGAACCTAATTCAACGGTAATTGACATAAATCTCCAACTAAGAGGTTGTGAGTTCGATCCCCACCCCCACATACGATCTCGATTCAGAGAGAAAATGCACATTTGTATTATTTTGAGTCTCAAATTGGTTTGATCTTTTCCAATTATCCTAGTCGGGCGAACTAAGTCCGCCCTCTTTTGATTGTTGGGCCCCACCTATGGAGTTTCTTTGTTCTCACTTGCTCTCTTTTGAAGGCCCTTTATATTCTCTTTCTTAGCCAAAGAAAGACGGGACGGGACGGACGGTCAGAGGCCGCAGCGGGACAACAATCCACGTTCCGGTAGTGTGGTCAGACATCCCATGTTGATATGGACGATTGGTAAATTACCTCTACCGATAAAGTTATGTTTATGTCAGCTACTATCACCATATGTCATTAAATTAAGAGGATCATGAGAGTGAATTTAAAAAAGATTATTCTTTTATAAGATTGTGATTATTAGTATATTAACATTTCAAATAAATCTACTATCCATTCCAACAATACATTTTAGAGTAAGTTAATGGTCAATGTTTTTTATTTTATAGGAGGGTTTGTCTATTTTATCAAATTAATAGGATATTATTTCTATTTTCTTCTCAATTAATAAAATGTGTTTAATGTTGCATCATCATTTTGTCAACAAATTTTAACGTCTTGTAATGAAAAAAATTTAATTGAAAAATTTATCGAAAAACAAAAATATATCTTTAGCATAATATTAAAATACTATCAATACAAAGTTGTTTGAATGGTTGTGTGGTGTGATATTTCAACTGACAAAGTTTAATTAATTTTTTATTTTTTCCAAGTTCAAACCTTCTCATTTCAACTTACGATTTAGAAAATATTTAAAGCATTGAATTAATTTAATTTACTTATATTATATTAATCCTTGGTATCAATCCCTTTTGAAATTTCTACAAAATATTAAAAAACCTAGGAGATAACAACTCATTAATATCACCAATTTGAACACACCATATCTCCGACTAAAAGGTCGTAATTTTTTTAGTACAACATGTGAGAGTGAAGGATCAAACTCACAATCTTAAGAAGAAAAGGGTCGTGAATTTGAATTCACTCTTACATATTGTACTAAAAAAAAGTCCCGTCTAGTACACTACTATTTATGTCCCAAAAAATATTAAACTTTGACCTGATAATATTAATCACGATTGATATTGTAAAGTAACCCACAAATAGATATAATAATACAATAAGTTCATCGTTATTTTAGATAACAACAAAGGAATCTTGAAAGAAGAAAACAAAAAATCCATTTTTTCTTTAGTTGAAAGCAAACACAATATGTGACAATGATTATATAATTAATTTAATGGTGCATTATACTTTTGGGATATATATTAGTTTAAAATAAGCTCTAATTGTCATTTATTGGTTGCTTGAAGTTACATAACACCAACTCTTTGTTTACATAATATAATAATAATTAAACCTAAGACATGACATCATCAAGCTAAGTTAACCAAAATGAACTCATTATTGAGGTTTGTTTTGTTTTCTCCTTCTTTGAGTTCAACCGTGATAGGGCGGGATTCAACCATCAATCTTGAACCATAGTAATATATATGTTATCCATCTAGACTCGGATTCATAATTCATTAGTGAGCGTTATTGACTATTGAATGTGTCTACTAAAAGATTACAGTTTAGAAATAGTTTGTGTTTGATTTCATTTTAGTCCCTATGATTTAGACAAGCTGCTCCTTATCTTCTTTGGTGATACAACCATTTTTTTAAATTTAATTCATATGATTTTAGATTAATTTCATTTAAGTCCCTAAACATTATAAAGTTTCAATTTAGTTACAATTTGGTTAAATTCCACAAACTGTTCTCAGACTGTTTTTAACCACATCAAAAAAGACAAAATTGAAAATGAGACATATTATATGAATTAGGCTAAAAAAATACATTTGGTCTCAAAGAACTCCCGTGAAAGTAACGATTTAGTCCCTGGACTTTCAAAATAACAATTTACTCAATGTACTTTTGAATTGATAACAATTTAGTCCCTACCATTAAAAATTGGGTTAGATTTAACACAAATACGAAGTGGCATATCGATGTGTATAAGTAATGTCCAAGTGTGCAATTGGTTCAATTTTGAGTTAGTTCAAATTTGAACCGGTTTAAGATTAAAAAAAATCATAGGGACAAAATGACACTAAAGTCAAAACAATTTAATGATTATTAAGTTTATTAATCACAAAAATAAGTTAGATAGAGATGTATTTCGTTACATAGAATATTAATGGTATCAAGATGTTGATTATTCCTAACATGAAAATTAGAGAAAATGACAAACAAAAAGTAGGTTGGTTTTGTGGCATATACTTTAGTTACAACATAATTCAATATTCAAGACAACATATATAATATGCAGTCCAAATTATAAATATATGCCTTTGATTTATTATTTCATACAAACAAAAGGATCTCATGTTGGTCAATTATAATTAATAATTGCAAAGTACAATTCATTTCTATATTCACATGTTGGCCAATTAGATTTTGCAGGCAACACCTCGTCCTTCTTGTTACTTTTTTTTTTCCCTTTTAAATTAAAAAAAAAAATGTTGGAGGTTAAAAATAGACTTGTCACCTGGAGAATTAGAAAAGAGTAGTATGTAAGATCTTTTCCTGCAACATCGGAGATACGATATGGCCGACCTTAAAATTCGACCTTAAGGTGACTTGTAAGTTCGGTCAAACTCCCATTAGTCAAAGGTAATGCATGCTCCCATCTTAAAGACCTGATAGGTCGATCTTGTGCAATTGATTTTTTGACAGTACAATCGAATAGTTCGAGGTCGTTATCACCTAACTCCTAAGGGACCGTTTGTTTTATGGGAATCTCAAATTCCCACGGGATGGTCATCCAGATGCCCGTCTTTGTTTGATAGGAATGTTGGATTCCCGGGTATTCTTAGATGCCTGTGCATCCTAGGATGCCTATGCGGGAGGCATCTGGACAATCTTAGATGTCCTATAACATGGGTTTCTTAGATTTCCCATGTTGATGACATCTTCTTTTGACAATTTTGTCATTCATCGTTTTTGTTCTATAATATTTTTCATCAATAATATTTATTTCTCATTTATTTTATCTTATTTTAAAAATAAATGTATGCACTAATTCATTGATAAACGTCTAAATATAATTTTATTTATATGCTACATTTAGATATAAAATAAATATTAGTTAATGGTATAATATCTTAATTTGTTTTTAATTCAAATTTAGGGTGCAATCTTTTTCGTTTATTTTACTCTTCCAATAGTCACCAAACTTGAACTAAAATTGACATAAAAATATAATATTAAATAAATAAAAGTACAATTTTTATATGAATCCAAATAATATTAAATTTAACATGTAAATTATATGACGACCGCTAAGGGCATTTTTGGAATATTACATAAATTTACAATATTCTCATGAATAAATCCTGTAAAACAAATGTAGTTATAAAAAATATTTCCCGATTCCTTATAAATTTTCCTACAAAGCAAACGTGATTAATTTGAAATTCCGGACATCTAAAATTCCGGGCATATGAGATTCCAAGCATCTGAAGATGCAGACATCTACATTCCAAAAAAAACAAATGGCCCCTAATAGAAGCACTCAGTTTGACTCTAGTACAGAATCTAAGCTTGGCTTGAGACCTAAGATCAATCTCTTATATTTGAGTTGAGCGTCTGAGTATTTATTTCCTTTGTGCATGTCTTCCTCACCAAACTCACTCTTAAGTTCGACCGTATCCAATTTTACAAGTCCTCAAACTAGATCAAAATTCACTAGAAACACAAAATATATGTCGATTTATGTAGTTGTTTTCAATCTTGTCCTTGACATTTTAAAAGTTTAACTATACACTCCATTTTTAATTAGCTAAAAAAAAACTTTTCTATTTTCAATTTTTGTTGAGAAGCCTAATCAAATTAAAAGATTGGGGAGGTAACTAAATTTGAAACTTTTAAGATGTTTGGGAAATACTTAACTAACAATATAGGTTATGGGCAAAATTGTTTATTATTATTATTATTATTAAGATTATGTATTTTGCAAAAGAAAAAAAATTAAAGCACTGAAAAGGAAAAGAAAAAAAAAGACCTACAAAAAATGGCCAGACACAATTACAAACATGAGACAGAGGAGCAGAGGAAGGAAATAATAACCCCCTTTTTTTATTAGTCTTTTCATGTTTTAATATTTTAAGAAATAATTGCTAGTGGAGATATTTCTTTTTTCATTTTTACAGAATAAAAATAGGATAGAGTCCACTTCTTTGTAATTTTATAGGCACCAAACTACTTCCATGAGAGGTATTTTGTATAATTTAAACTTCATTTTCTTTTTAATTTTAGGATTTTATCATTAATTCAATTTATATAACTTTAATATTTAAATTTATTAAATTTTATAAATATTGATGTCGATTCTAGGTGAGGTATGCGAGGTGTCATTTGGGTGCCATGTACGCCTTCGTCTCTGATGGTTTGTTACCTATACATACAAAAAACTTGCACAAGTGTTGTACTCTATTGAATGCACTTCGATGCTTACGCTAGAATTCAAATAGGAGCAAACTGGTATAGAGCAGAAAAATGACGTACTGGGAATCTCAAGAATGAGAGTCTACTTTGAGTGTGTGTAGAATCACTAAGAACTATGTAGGGAAATGTGATTTACCTTTCGTTAGGGTTGCCCTTCTCTTTTTATATGAGATGGAGATGAGTGTAAAGGGGAGGTTACCACTCCCATGGGCATTCACAAGGGAGAGGTAGGTTGGGCCAAAGATTTGCAAAGATCATCACATCCTCTATCTCCCACTGTCGTGTAGGCGAAGGGCTTGACGGCGTCCTATGTAATCCTTAGTGGCGTGCAACAGTTTGGGTACATGGTGTCTCAGCACTCTGCCTACTGGCTGTCCATCGTACGAAATCTTTAGCAGCACTCAGTCCTATTGCAAGTACCCTCGAATTCTTTTCAGTGTGCTCGATTGTGCAGAGTTAGTTTCCTGACCCGACCAAGATAACTTAGTTGGCTTCTTGACGCGTGACATGTCATTTTTGCCCCATAATAATAAACAATTCATAAAGTGGAATTGATATTTAAGTTTTATTAGATTACCATTTAAATTTCTCACCTTTTGCTTTACATCTTTTCACTAAAAAATATTTACAAGAAAAAGAAAAGTAGGGTTTGAGTTAAAGAAAGCAAGATATGGGAATATTTTGCAGCTTTGAAAGATGGCTATGATGACTCAAATGATTGGCTCAATAAGTGGGAAAAATTATTAAAAAGAGAGATGCAATGCATCAAAAGGACCCAAACCCTAAATAAAGTAGAATAGAATAACTACTTTCACACTTTGATGTTACATTCTTCCACTCATAAATATCATCAAATCATACACCTCTCTCTCCTTTCAAATTTTGCCCCCATTTGGGAACTTCAAAAATCTCCCTCTCTTTCTCTTCCTATTTTCCTATCTCAATCACACAATTAAACATTCAATTCTAATTAAAGAAATAAAAAAGAAAAAAAAATCTACAACACCTTTTGAAATTTTACAAAATTAAAATAAACTAAATTATATTATATAAAATGTTATGGAATAGTGTCGTTTAAAGTTCTCTAGAACGAGGCTCGAAAAGAAATCATTACAAAGAAGTTTTGAAAATTACGAAGGAAACTTTGAGCTCATATTAATCCTGAGTTTATTTTAATTTTATCAAATAGTATTTTAAAGTATCAATTTTACCTTCATTTTTTTTAAAGAACATTAAAGATAAATCTAAAACTAGTTTTTTTTTTCCTTTTTTCTTTTTTTCAGTACAACAAATGTGTGGAGAATTTGAATTTGTGACCTTGTCAGAGACATGTGTCAATTACGCTGAGCTAAGCACATGTTGGCAAATCTAAAACTAGTTAGCACATACTATATAATTTAGCCCGCCAATAAAGAAAGTACTAAAGTTAATGCGGATTATATGTTTTTAGTTCCTAATGTTTGGTATTTTTTCAAAGTTTTAATTTCATCTTTTATGTTTTATTTTTCTTTAGTTAAGTCATTGCAATCACTTTTAAGGAAAAAAAAATCCTTGCAATTACTAAATATTAAAATAATGATGATATACGAATTTAAAATAGTAATTTTTACCAGCATTTTAATGGCTCAAATTTCTATAACAACTTAACAATTTCATGTCAAGTAAGTTATTTTGTATGAAATGAGTAAAATTTTCATTTTATAGACCAGTATTGTTGTCTATTTAATCAAACTAAAATATACTAAAATACTTTTAAAAGAACTTAAAAGATATCATTAATTTTCATGTTTAGTGACAAAATGAACGGACTTAATTAAAAAGATGTCGTTACATCGAAGATGAAATTGAAACTTTTAAAACATCCGCTCCTAAACATATATTTATCATAAAATTAAACAAGTGAAAGAAATGGAGTTTGTCTTTTGCTATTGTATGCTGCCTGCCTTAGAAGAATCTTGAAAAATGGTAAATAATTATTAAGGAAAGGAAGGAAAAAAAGGAAATAACCTACAAGCCCCCAAATGCCCCCAAATGCCCCCTATCCCTATTAGAGAATATAGAAAATATATTGGAAAATAAACCCTAATTTGGTGGCCAAATGTTTGGAGATCACAACATAAGCTAAAAGTTTAAAATAGGAGACCAGTTTTTGACACCTTACTCCAACCTTGTTTTACCCATTTGGTCCATTGTACTAACATTTTAAATCAAGATTTTAATCGTAGATGTCGATATCGATCGAATGTTGAGGTCTTGTTTTAATTATGAATGGATATTTTTAGAAAAATTATAAAATTAAAAAACCCATAATAAATAAACAATTTACCTTTTTTAAATAAGTTAAAAGTTATTTTTATTATTTTATCTATGATATTTTATTGATATACATCTATGTTTTTATATTTTGTAACTTTTTTGTGATATTATGAAAATGTTGATTCACTCCTTAGGCTTAGGTTAATGTTGCCAACGTACGTAAATTTTGGTTGTGTTTTTAACCATTCAAATTAACAGGCAATTGGTCAAAGTTGTAATTGAAATGGAGAGGTGATATTTAGCTGCAAAATGCACACTTTGGGTGAGACCCACTCAATTAACATTTAGAATACAAACAAAGAAATTGCTTATGGTTTGTTTGGAATTGATAACTAGGATCAAATCTTGGGTTTTTTTCCCTTTCTTTGTTAATATTATAGGAGACGTGGGACGAGGGATTGGACCTTCGATGAAGAAGTGAGTACCTTAACCTTCGAGGTTTGTTGGTTTAGTTGGAAACGAATAAAATTCAAGTAAATCACATTTTTCGTATTTAATGTATTGGATGTTTTTTTTAATACAAGATGTGAGGGTGAAATGGAAGATCCAACTCACAACCATATATCAATTATCACTGAGCTATGCTCACTTTAGCTAATATATTAGATTATATTAAATATTAAGGAAAATAACTAATTAAAATATTAGATACATTTCAGAGGTATATATATATATTTGGATTCATTAAAAATTAAAGAGAATAACTTATTAACGTAGTGAAGAAAAGTATGTATATATATACACAAAAGAAATATTTAATGAACTAGATTATTATTTAATATTAAAGGTAATAATGTATTAATGTATTCAATATATTTAAAGAAAAAAGATTCAAATGGGATAAATATCTCTTAATATATATATACATATATTTTTTCTTGAGTACTAAATATATTTTTAATTTAAGACATATTAAAATATAGCTTTTATTTTGGCTAAAATTTTATCTCCGGGTCTCTATAAATATAAGCCTAAATTATTAAGAATCTCTTGATAAATGTCTCTATATATATTTCTTTCCTCTCGTTCAATTTCTTTCGAGAAGGTTCCCATAAAACTTAGTCTTTATTTCGAGTCTTACCACATAATGCTTTGCGAAGGTTCAACTTGTGAAGAGAAAAGAAGATTGAATTTCTTTATAAATAAAGAAAAAAATATTAGGATACTCTACAAAGGTACCTTCTTAGTTCTTGAGAGTAGCCAAGGATATATTAGCTAAGTGATATGTTATAAGGTCAATAATTACAAAGAACTGTCCTTGTTCATTGGGTGCTAACTCTAAATTTTAAAATCCTAGTAAGAATTCTTAGCCTATATTCTTTCAATTTGAGATTAATCATTCAACTCCTAAGTCAAGCGGTAAACTTAGCCAACTTAAAGATAATATGAGCATAGCTCAACGGTAATTGACATATATCTCTGACAAACAGGTCATAAGTTCGAATCTCTCTATCCCCACTTTTTATATACTCTGTAAATTGTTGAACTAGAAAGAAAAAACATCGTTTAATTCCTAAAGGTTAAGGAATGAGATAAGAGTGAGTAATCAACCTAGGATCTTGTAAGATAGATATGTAGTTTTGTATTCTATTATTTGGATGCATCCTATATTATAGGATGAGTTGTTCCCATACAAGTTTTCTTGCACAAGTGTGTAGTTAAATTCTATTCAATTTCTCTTTGGCCCCTATGTGTCTTCTATTGATGAGATTAGATGTGACCCTTATGTTTTTTTTTTGGTAAAAAATTCTTTTCACATATTTTCATCTTTTAATGCAAGAGTGGAGGGCTTTGGTGCTTGGGAGTAAGTTCATTTTGAGTTTCCAGTAAGAAACATGTGCGATGGACGTGGTATTTTTAGTTTTATTTTACTAGCTATTCTCATTGGAAAAAAAAAATATCTCTTAGATCTTTGCTTAGTTTTTTTGTTCTCATCTTTTCCATAAAGCAATACATTATAAAGAACAATAGAGTCCACTCATAATTCAATTGACATTATTCTACTGAAATTTTCTACACGACAACATAGAAATGAAAAAATTTTATATATATTTGAGAAAATAAGAACATGAAACTTAATATTTGATGGGGGAAGCTGATGAAATCACAATTTAAGTGAACTGTAGTAGTGAAATGTTGATGACAACATTTGGGCTGAAAGTGAAAATGTTGATGATGTGCAAGGATAAGGAAAAGTTAGAAATTTTTCATGAATAACTGGTGATAATATTTTAAGGGTGTAAAAGAGAGATTTAACAATGAAAAATCAAGAGAGAAAGGATAGGAAAGAAAACAAAATATAGCTTGAATCACGAAACGAGAGACGAAAAAGAGTCATTTTATAGTTGTGGAAAATGAGAGAGGTGTTAAATTAACTATTGGGAAATATAATTAAATGTTATAATTATTGAATTAATTTGAGTTAAATCAAAATTTTTTCTACTATATTTTATGATTTAAATTTAATTCATTAAAACACTATAATTTTTGAAATTCCATTAATTATATAAACAAAGATAACGCCATTCATTTTATAATTAACTTTTAAGAACAAATTGACAACCATCCTATTCAAACTTTCGCATTCTCCTCCTTATTTTTTTTTATTGTTAATTTTAACTCAAATAAAGGATTAAAAAGAAAAAAAAGAGAGAGAAAAAAAAAAACTTAGGAGGGATGCGTTGGGGGAGGGAGGACGGGAATTAATAATTAGTGAAATTTGCGAGATTTGGAGAGGGAGAGAGAGTTGAATGACAAAAATGTCATTAAAATAATAAATAAAAATATTAAGATTTAAGGACAAAATAGGAAGATCAAATTTCGAATTCCTACCGCTCATTTTATATACAGTATAGATTAATCTCGGTACAAATAAAGAACATGAAGTAACATTATATGCCATGATTCTATGTTTGTATCTATATTTTGCAACTTACAAAACATTTATCAATACTTAATTAGGCCTCCTAGTTATATATGAAGTTAATTATATCCTCTAATAATTTGCATAGGTGAGTGAAAAATGTACATTCAATAAGCTAATATCTTGGGACAGGAATAAGTTGAAAGTTTAGTTCTTTTTTTCAACAATAAATTGAAAGTTGAAACTATGGATTTAAGAGATAGAACTCGATCACTTGTTTCCTCCCTTGGAACTTAGATACGTGATCCTCACGTCACTGCAACAAATTTGAAATTTAATCACAGATAAAAAAAATCACGCGGAGAAACAATGCAGACAGTTAAAAAAACGCGTGCCGAAATAAATTATTTTTTTTCTATTCATATGTCCATATTTTCATAATTTAAGGTTTTGAAGGTTGAATTCCTACTATCGGGAGTATTATAATATTTATTGATATGTCCATATTTTCATCCATGTTTTTATATGTTTATGAATTCGACATCGATAGAGAGATGAATCAATAATTTCAATATTATCGCAGAAAGAAAATCAACGAAATATAAAAAATTATCAATAAAATACCATTGATATGAACTTTATATTAATATTAATAATTTGCAACTTATTTAAAAACTGTGAAATTTTTATTTGTTAATTTAAATATTTATTATGAATATTTTATTTTTATAATTTTTCAAGAAATATCCATCAACATCGATAATTTACATTTAAAAGTTTCCTCTCTAACTATCCGTTTTTAACTATTGAGAGAAATTTAGATCATCACTAGAACATTAAAGGTCCCAGCACCATAACCTTCACGTCCTAGTTTCCGACGATGATTTTAGGTATATAATTAAGTAATAGTATTCCTTGTAAGCATGGTTGGGAGTAGAGGGATTCGACTAGAATGAAGTATTGTTGGAATTGGTAGAGCCAAAACAATGGAAGAAAGAACTAAGAGGAATGAAGAAATGTTGCAAGCCACGGTAGCCGAGAAGACAACATTGAGACGCTGTGCATAGTGATGAAATGCTGCAAGCCATGCTAGCGTCTCAATGCTGCCACAATTTGAAGAAAAACATGGAGACGTGCGCGGGTTACTTAGTGATGCTGTAATGCTTAGCATTACAGGAACGTCTCAATACTGCGATGATGTTCTATATATCCTTCTTATTTCATTTTAGGTTTTGAGTGTTGTTACACAAAATATTGAGGGGCGGCTGTGAGGCAGTGTGTTGACAGCAGAGAGACAAATACGAGATTCCAGGTTGTAGTGTGTCGTTGGCAACCAATTCTTAAGTTAATTGGTGAGGTTTTTTTAATTCATGATCGCATTGTTGTAGTTCTTAGAAGCTAGGTGGTTTTTGTTGAGACTTCTATAGTGAGAGACATTGTATGCCATTTAAAAAAAGCAAAGAAACACAATAATTAATGTGGAAAAACTCCAAATCGAAAAAAAAAACCACAGCCCATAAGGGGAAATCCACTCCCAGTATATCAGGATTAAATATTTCAATTGAGATAATTAAAACTCAAGTTGATGAGTTCCTTTTATAGCAGTCTGAACATACCTTACATTTTCGATGTGAGATAACTTCTACCACGGTGAGCATAACTCCCTTTTTCGCATATTTTTTGTTTTGTTTATTTAAAATATCTCATTTTGGATACTTATAATTTTTAGTTTCGCTTCTTGTCCAGACTTTAAATACAAGTTGAATTTTTTTAAAATATAGACAATTTTAAAATTAGGATCTCAAAATAAACTACTCACATACTTTCCTTAAAAATAACTAATAGAATTGTACTTATCGAATTTTCTCTCTCAATAAAAAATAATGCTTGAACAATTTGAGAGTATAGCAGTTACAAACACGGCAAAAAAATTTAAGAAAATAACAAATTTAGCATCTACATTTTAGATTTGCAAATATAGCAAAATTTTTAGAAAAAACGGAGGTCCAATAATAAAATGTCAAATTTACCCTCGTAGCATTGATATACCATTGATATATATATCTGATATACACTTGATATACATCTGATTTACTACTTATATACAAGTGATATATCATTGATATAACTATGATATCTACTAATATAATTTCTTATATGATTATATTATTTAATATTTATTGATTTACCACTAATATATGTGTAATTATATGTGTAATGTATTATTGATATGTTTTTGATATATCACTGATATCATATTGATATACAATTGATTTACTTATGATATATCTATGATATCTACCAATATAACTTCTAATATGGTTTACAATTGACATACGTATGATATACATAGGTATATCATTACAAATATATTTAATATATCATAAATTATAGGTACATCACATGTGCATAAGATGTATATTAGATGTATAATACGTACATCTGATGTATATCAAAGGTACATCGGATATACATCAGATGTAGATGTAGATAAGATGTATATCAGATATACATCCATCAGGCGTATATTAGATATACATCAATCAGACGTATATCAAATATACATCGGATGCATATAAGATATCATAAGGATAAAACTGAAATAATAAAAATTTCGAAAATAAAATTCAAATATTTTACCATATTTGCAAAATACAAAAGAGGTTGACATTTTTGTAAATATGTATAAAAATTTAGCTACCAATTACAATTTCCCTAAATAATATTATTTTCCCCTCTATTCTCTACTCGCTATGCTCCAAGGACACCATACAAAAAGAAAATGGGATTGATAAAAAAGAAATGTCAAAACCAATTAGACCACAATGACCTCAAATTTAAAAGAAAAACCCTAATTAGAAAGAAATTTCAAATTGAGAGAATATAGCCCTTAGATAAACTTATATAAGACAATTGAAAAGATATACTAAATAGCACAAATTAAAAACAAATATAGTATAATTAAAGAAAATAGACAAGTACAATTGAATTGTTTTTACTAAAATTGCCAATAACTAAAAATCACATTTAAGCAATAATATCCAAATATTGCTTTCACCATTGTTAAGTTCTGCTTCTTAAAGTTAGAACAGACTAAAAATACACATCCAATCAGCGTGCTAATTAAACACCAACTTGTTTCTTAATAAACCTCAATCTACATCTAATTATGGGGCTTTGTTTGACTAAACAACTTATCAATTTTCATATAAAGAGACAAAAGAAACTATACTGTCAACAAAAAGTTATTTAAATTGTGCCTCATCGAGATATGACTCTACACAACACGATGTTTAAAGTGAGAAAATTTGAGGTTTGTATATTGGAAGTAGAGAGAATGGCTGATAGTCTCATGCTTGTGTATTTTTATGGTTGGTTTATGATCGTATTGTTCAAGGATCTAACGTTGAGTAGATAAAGGACCTCACAAAGGTTTATAATATAAGCGGACTACTCCTCTAATAGTTGTTTTGAGATGGTATCAGAGCACCTTGGTTGGTTTTCTTAAGGCGCCACTGAAGTTTGAGCAAAGATTGCAATGTATTTAATGTTTTTTTAATTTTTTTAATATTGTTGTTGATGGCGAATTTCGGAGTGGTCCATGTGTCTCGGATTCTCTAAGAAGCAAATAAGCCTTCAACCAGGAAACTCGACGCTGGTGCGGTGTCCTGCCTAATACAGTATGATGCTCAAGTTGGAAATCAGAATAAAGAAAATAGGAGTAGACACTTTTAGGATTTTAGTGACAGGTTTTTCACTTGCTTGGCAAAAGTGGCCGAGTCGTGGGTGTCTGACTAGGAAGGACATTGGTTGAGGTGGAAGAGGTGTTCCAGGTTGTACGAGACCCTAACGGCGGGGTGTACGCCTCGGAAAATTAGTGGGTGGTACCTTTACTTACAGGCCTGCGACGTGCAGTCTGCGAGAGCCAGATCGCAATGTTCAGCGCTCTTGTTGTACAACAGAGGTGATGATGCACTCGCCTGCGGTGTGTAACCGTCTGTGGTCCCATGCCTTGCTGTCGTCCCTACAACCCGACACGTGTCCTACTCGGATTTACCCTCAACAATTATGTTTAACACATTCGGTCGGTTTCGGTCGGAAATTACATATTGGACCAACCGATCGATCAATTTATCAAATTAACTTATCAACATCAGTTTCGTCGGTTTAGATCGATTGGATCAGTTTTCGAAACCTTTTCCACACTCGTACAACCTTGTACATTTTTTAGTCCTAGTGGACAGTGAACTCTTTTCATTTATCCATTTTTCCCATGAGGGTGTCGACCTAAAATATGTCATCTCTTTTTCTTTTGTAATTTACTATCATCAAAATATGTTTTTAACTTATCTCCTATATTCAACAAGTGCCTCACCTTTCAACTCGAAAGATAAATAAAATAAAATTCTCACCTTTGTACCATCTTTGATTTTAGTGAAAACTTTATATTTACATATCTTGATATAAATCAATATCACCATTATCATTTTTTTTTCCTTTAATATTTTCACATTTATCTTTATTCTTTACTATTTGTTGATTTTCAACCCAAAAAGATTGAATTAGAAAGTTAAATGAGATCTCACGAGCTAGAAAGACAATCTCAAAAATATCAATATTCAATGTGGGATCCTTAGTCAACATGTCCCTCAAGATGGTGGCTCTTTTGAGCTCGTCAATTTTAACAAGATTCAATTTTTGGACAGATGCTCATTTGAACTTGTTGGACTTTGATACCATATCAATATTCATTCGAGTTTACAACTCAAATCTTTTACTAGTCTTCCCCTCACATGTTAGAAAAGGGCGGTCTCCCCTAAACCTTATTCCGTCCAAGCTCTCATAGCATTCTTCTTTCTTCCTTCTCTGCTGCACATCTTGTAAAGATCTTGGCTTTATGGTTTTTTGTTTGGTCAGGGGAGAAAGAGTTTAGAAAACCAAGCATGGTTTAAGCGAAAATCAATACACATTCAAAGAGTTGTACACGAGTTTGGCAAAGCATTCACCTGTATCTCAAAATCAATTAACAATGAGAGGAATAGTTCATGTATACTATAATTAAACATTTGTCAGGTCCTTTATCTTTTTCGCGTTGGATCCTTAACAAAAATATCATTTATGAAGAATTAGAAAAAAATTAGGAAAAAAAAAAAGAAAATTTGATGCATTATATTAATGACCAAGAGTGACATAAGAGTACATAGTAAGAAAGAAAAAAACATACATTGAAGTCAAATGACAAAGTCGGTGCATCTTTATCAGCAATATTTGATGCCCACTCAAGAAACAGATTGTGACATATCAACTGCCTTACCCCTACCCAATGTACCAAATAAGAAACAAATTAACTCTTTTTCTTATTTTTTTTTTATAGCTATTGTTTGATAACATTTTAACTCATTTCTACTTCAGTTTCTTCTTCTTCTTTTATTTTTTTTAAGAAGCAAAAATCAAAATAAATTCAGTTTCTTGTTCTTTTGTTTTTTCAAGAAACAAGAATCCAAATAAATTTTGAAAAATAAAGTCATTATCAAACGGCCCTTGTTTATCAAGTTTTATTACAAGAAGTGTTTCCGATGCTAATGGTGGGTTGTATGACTCGAGTAAGAAGTGCCAAATTTTTTAGTTAAATAGTCCAAGTGATTTTTTAAATTAAATTCTAAACTCACCTAAAGGGGTTACAAATTTTTGAGTTCGTTTGATTTTCGGGCAGAGAGAAAAGAACCAAATCAGTTCGGTTAAGCGGATATGAAAATCTGGTTCAGGTCGATTCGATGAAACTTTATATATATATATAATTTAGTCCGTCCTCCCCATCTTCTATTCATTTATGATGTGAAAGTGATATGATTTAAGATTTAGATAATTTAGATTTTCTATTAGGATCGGAATTGAAATTACATTTAATTTTAGATATTATTTTAATTTAAATGTTTTATTTATGATGAATTATAAAATAGGATGGTTTGTTTGTATCAAGAGGGAGAAGAAAAAGGAATACAATCAAATCATATTTTATTATTCTCTCAATTTTCTTTCCTCCCTAAAATTTGTCACTCCCCCTTTGATTTGAGGAGAAAAAAAACCAAAACATGTTGTTACGAGGGCCTCAACCATTAAAAAGTTGATCACATGACGTCGAGTCTGATATATACTTTTGAAGTTTAAAAGATAATCCCTAAAACATGTTCAACGTCACCCCTAATCGAGGTTAAACCGATGACTCGTGCAACTAGACATTTAATTGGTACACATGGATCTAGGGCGTCTTAGTTGGGACAGTAGATTATCATACCGTCGTCTTTTTTTTCTTGACAATGACTCATACTTCAAGCTTTGAAATCTTAGATATGCATAGGTCTTGTGATTTAACTTTCCTCTCATTTTGTTGGTTATACTCAGATCAGATGATTTTGGAACTGATTTGAATTTTTTTATTCCATGGAGTTGATGAACAAAATGTAAACAAATTCCTCATTGAAATATTATTCACCTTATAAAAACTTGTGGAAAAGTGTGTTCAGTAGTCAAAGAACCTACATGTCGTAAATTTGATATAAAAGATGGAAGTCACTTTCTTCTACTATTTTGCAACTATTTGAATTTCTAGTATTACTTTAGTTCATTTAACTTGATCGACTATCAATGCGTGGTGTCACGACCATACTGGTAGAGAATAGGTTGTGACACCCACGTAGTGGACAAGTGGTGGCGACATGCATATGTCGCCCGTCGGGCTATTTTGAGGATGCGACCAAGGAGGATGGTGCATCACCTATCACACCCCATGGATGTACTCAAGAACGCCTAGAGAAGGCATATGCAGAATGTAAGGCGAAGGCGATGTCAGTGGTGTCGGTGACAAGCTCAGTGGGGGCCAGTTGGGGCCCCGGGCCATGACCCTAGAAGTAAGGGTTCCGTCAAGAGTTTGGATGAGCGGCTTTAGAGTTAAATGCATATAAGTGAAATATGCAAGGACGCTAAGTTTCGTGTCAATCGGATTTCAGACGTGCGTTCTAGGTTGGCGAGTGACTCCTCACCACTTTGCACGTACATGTCTGCCAGACCAAGAATGCCTTAGAATGTACCTTAGGGGGAGGCATGGTGTTAGCTCTCTACCACCCCTGGGCCCTGTGGCTTAAGTGAGCTACCTCATGGCACATGCGTGTGTCATGGCGTGGGCGAGCGTTGCAAGACCAAGGTCTTGGGCGTCTTCCTTCGAGAATGGGAATCTCAAGGGCAGGGTCGGACGGCACCATGCCGACATTGCGCCTCGTCCCATGGGCTGGAGGTTGCACATAGGGGCCATTATGCGGTATGGTATGCTCGAACGACAAGGCACGGTTGCGGGAGTCGACGTGCCTCAATTATGTTCTGATGGATGAATGTCCGAAAAGTCTCAATCATAAATACAAGTCCATGGGTCGGTTCTCGGTATGCGTGCCCAAGTGATCAGCAAAGCCCGATGACATCCCGATGCTCGGGGTGGCATCCTACAGTACTGGTGGGCACCCGGTAAGTGAGAAAAAGCTAGTCTTGGCCCGTAAGCGGCAAAACTCATCACGATTGCCAAGTTTAGTCATTCCTTGTCCGGATCTCGGCAGGAATCATCCCGGCAGTACCCGGTAAGGCCGTTTAGCCCGTTATTGACTAGTTTCTCGGCATGAATGGTCTTAGAGGCGTTCGTTGGGCCCAATAAGCTAGTTTTGACATAGTTAAGCGGCAGGAATCTCCCAATTGTACCCGGTTGGCGTTTTAAGCTCGTTCTGACCCCGTTATAGGTCAGAACTCATCCCGGTAAGGTCCTGACTCATCGTAGGAGCGGGAGGGCCGAGTGGCCGAGAACCAAGATGGTTGGAAAAGCGAAATGAAGCTGAGTCGAGGAAGAAAGAACCTTGTCTAAGGTCCGACGAAGCCACAAAGGGCGCGAAAAATAGATTGGGGCTAGAGTTCCTCGTAAGGCTGGGCATGGTCGAGCTTAGATCATGACGCCGCGCAGTTGAAAAATGTATGACCGTGACACGTGGCACCTTGAGTTTACCCGATAATAATATATACTTCTAAATTAGAGATACAAGCATATTACTTCAAGGACGGAATAAAATGAACTTTATAATTTAAAGATATGTATCTAACCCATCTAAACTGCGGCCATTGTATAGTAATGAAAAGAATCCCGAAAGAATCAGTACACATCTCAATATGATTCAAACCCAGATGAAGTTCTATACATATATCAGAGAAAAAAGAATGAAGGAATCTGGTAGGATTTCTGAGAAATGATGGGTACTCTTTTTCTGAAGCTAAGATCAGCAAATTGTAGCATGATAAACCGATAGTATCGTATGAAATCGAAACAGCTTACCTGTGCAATGAAGTATGAGAATGAAATGTGCATTATGGTGCAAAACTGCAAGTGGTATTCATATAGTTGAGCTGATAAAATAATTATTTCCAAGAGATGAATTATTGCTTACATACTGTTCTTGCAAATCTCATCATGTGACATAAGATTCTACTTTAATCAAGTATCTCATTTCCTGTTGCTAAGGGGACTCCAAGGACAGCATAGAACAGTGAAAATATTAAAAAGTAATTACCTTAAAAAATCATCTTCAAAGGAAGATTAGTGCTTCCATCCCTTCAAATGTCCATCTTCCATGTATGGCTCCAGAAATCCAATGAACTGAATGGTGAAAAAAGTTTATCAAGACTATGATCTCTCAAGAAGTAGTCAACTAATTTCTCCATGGATAAACTCTCACTTAGCATACAGTTTCTTATTATTTTTTTTTTTAGTACAGTTTCTTAATGTTGGTATTTGGTAATATAGGAAAAAAAAGAAACATAATGAAATCAATTCGTCCCAATAGAGATGTAGTTTCTTTTCCAACAATTTTGTTCCCTCTACGACGTTCAAGGAATAACGAACAAGAGAATCCTAGAATATGATGGATACAACACTGTAACTACAAGACCCTATGAACTCGATAGTATGTAAGCAATTACATAGAAAAGAGAAGAAATTTTGAAAGAAACCATATATTTATAGCATTCAAATAGTTGCACGTCCCTGGGTGAAAGGACATACCCTTTCGTTTAAAGTTGTGTCTCTTACGAAGGACATACTCCCCAAGAAGAGCTATGAATCTTTAAAATTTGTTAAACGAATTTATTCATAATTTCCAACATTTTGAGGAAAGAAATGTTGGAAATTATTCTTTCCTCAAAATGTTGTAAAATTAGGAATAAATGAGCTAAAGTGAACATAACTCAACGGTAATGACACCTATTCCCTAACCAAAAAGACTGTGAGTTCGAATCCCCATCCCACGTGTTGTACTAAAAAAACATTTCTTTCCTTGAAAAATTGGAAAACAGTAATTTTCATATAACTTTATGGCATTACCAAACATAAATTGAGAATATATAAACAAGAGAAAGGTGTTGTATGAGAACGATACCTTGTTTCCATCTTTTGACCATCTGGCACCATACCCTTCTGCTATTCTTATCTCGAAAACTATCCCATGTGGTGGAACAATATGAATATTCAACCAGCAACAATGAGCTATCAAGTCAAGAATGCTATTCATAGCAAGCTTATTCTTATCATAATCTGGAGAAACAGATTGTTGTGCAAAGGATGATCAGTCAAGTACACTACACAATCTTTTTATATCAAATGAACTTCAATCCTTTTGATTTCTTATAAGTTATATAGAAACTAGTAATCATTCTTTTGAAACGTCCAAGTACTAGTCGCAATAGAGTGACAATCTGTATACATTTAGGTCCAACATAATTTTTAGCTTCAAATATTCATCATTATTTAAACCTCGTTCGATAACTATTTCATTTTTATTTTTTGCTTCGACACAATTTTTTTATATGTTTTTTTTATAACTTGAAATTGGAGCTTTGCTCCAGGGCACTAGACCTGAGAGACATCAAGGATTTTTGGTATTAAGCTCACCGAAAAGTTCAGACTTGAGTATGATCAAGAGACCCTAAGGTATTTCCAGACTGTCTCTTAGGAGCTATGTTTCACCGTTCTTAAAAACAAATTTGAGTTCTTGACCAAATTTCAAAGACAAAAATAAGTTTTTAAGCACTACTTTTTTTAGTTTTCAGAATTTGGCTTAGAATTTGAAAAAATTATTAAAAAGTAGATAAAACAAAGAAACACATGGGTGGAAGTAGTTTTTATATGCTTAACTTTTTTATTAAAGAACTAAAAATAAAATAGTTAACAAATGAGATCTTAGCTAACCAAAGAAGTTTATGGAATCATGACTTACCAGGTATGGTTTTTATGGTCAGAAAAATAAAACAATTGAGTACAAGAATATAAGTGACCTTAATCCTCATGAATAAAACAATAGAAAACATCATTTAACAACCAAAATTAAATATTGAACTGAAAGAAATAAAATAAAATAACAATGATAGTATTAAAAACTACTCACCATTTCCATCACAAGTACCCCAATATTTAGAGCTGGATCTATGGTGGTGCTTTGCCAAGGCCTTAGCTCCAATAGTCAACTTTATGCCTTTACCCTCAATCCATAAAAAAAGTTAACTTTCATAATTGGGCAACATAGTAATCACATAAAACAAATATTACTTTTTCTCTAATAAGAAGGCAACTTTCATTCAGATAAATGGAAGTACACAAAAGAGGCTACAAAAAGAATAAGCCCCAATAGAAGAGAGGGCTAAATATATCATTTTTTTGGATATTCGTGAGTGTCTGACAGCTTGCGTGCACCTCGACTAATCTCATGAGGCAGCTATCTAACCCTACAATATTTGATGACGGAAAACACATAAAAATTAATTCCTAAAGTAGGTGTGGCCATCCTGGGTTGGAATCCATTTTCTCTCAATTTCTCCTAGCCCCTTTGGACCAATGAGCCACCCAAGATGGTTTAGAGATAATATATCATTGAGGCCTTCGTTAAGATAAATGTATATATACTGCATTAAAATAACCTTAAACCTCTGCCCTTTCATTTTAAACTTCATTAAATACCATCCAATAGTTCTAGGACTTGCCAAAACCAACCTTTCCAAATTTCTCTGAATTTGCAAGTCTCTTTCCGAATGGTTTCATCCTCTGCCTGTAGGGAACATATAGACTAAACCTATAGCAACTTGGTCTAACTTTCCAGATCTTTTTCCTCTGTATTGAGTGGATACCTTTGGGATTTCTCTGACTGGTTCTATTTTTCCTTCTAAGAAATTTTGAGGATGAATTTAGAAGCAGAAGAGCAGCAGGGGAAGCACTTTTTTTTTTATAAGAAACTTAGAGAAACTTTCATTAATCACAAAAGAAAGATACAGCGAACCGGCTGGGTAGAGGCAACCCCACCCAAAACCTAGACCAACTCTTTCCAATTGTTCATGAACAAGGAGAGGTTGATATTACAAAAAAATTTTCCGTAATTAATACACCACCAAGAAACAGTGAATATGTTTTGGGAAGCACTTTGGTATATATATATTTTTTTAATAACTGGGAGTCAGAGCTTTGCTCCCCTGTACCTAGAGGCACCCGCGCCCGCCTCAAGGCCCAAAATCGGGAGACATCAAGGGTTTTTGGTATTAAACTCACCAGAAGGGTCGGACTTAAAACCTCTAAACTAGTATGACCCAGAGATCTCAAGTCATTGCCAACTAAGCTGCCCTTGAGGGCGGGAAGCACTTTGCTATTGCTTCCACATTTTCCTTTTGAGAAAAGAGATAAAGTTTTCACTAAAAGTTACAAGGTACCCTCAGTGATGCAAATAGAATGAGGATATTCTTGTCATATTTTTCATTCTGCTTGACACAGATTTTGCTGTGGTAATGATTTTCTCTTACAAGTTCTACAAGAGCTGTGTCATTTCATTTGGTCCTGATTTTATCGGAGACTTCACCCAAGAGAAGCTCTTGACAACCTTAATATCATAATCAAAACCAACCGTAACCTTAATTGTGGCTATTACCCGTGTAATTTCTCATTGATATTGTAATCCGATTTCAGTGCTAACAATAACAGATATCTCCAAACTTCTGAACACTTGAAGTAAACTAAACAGAACCAATAAAACTACACCAGCAACATGTATTTTTTGATATCCGTGAGTGTCCATACCAGCTTACACGCACGACTAATCTCATAGGGCAACCGCCTGACTCTACAACATTTTGTGTCGGAAACACATAGGAATTACTAATTCTTAAGGTAGGTGGCCATCATGGGGTTTGAACCAGCAACATGTATTATAACTCTGTTTGCTTGGGAGAAAAAGAGAAGCGACTCATCACGGAATATAGAATCGAACCTCGGGTTTATATGGAATCATAAATGATGATAAAAGAGCTGATCTTGGTGGGGGAAGCGCATCAGCAACCGTTCCTGTGGTATGTGTCAAACCTAGAAG
Organism: Momordica charantia; assembly: GCF_013281855.1. Lineage (NCBI taxonomy): Eukaryota > Viridiplantae > Streptophyta > Magnoliopsida > Cucurbitales > Cucurbitaceae > Momordica > Momordica charantia. Next base: position 1,500,666 of record NW_028275165.1, on the reverse strand, counting down.
AGCTTGAAGACCTTCATAACTCAGCCCCTGGACTAGAGAAATAGATAATCAAAAACAAACTAGATACCATGCACCTATATATGGTAATGTCAATGCAAAAATCCGCTCTATATGAGAACTGTTGTGAAAAGGAAACTACAGATGGAAAAATAAAGAAGACATCACAAAAACCCAGATATTATGTGAAAAAATCTTCCTAATTAAAGCCACAAGCCAAAATAGAAGGAATCTTCAAGAATGAAAATTGGTACAAGAATCTAAAATGTGCTACCAGTATGTCAATACAATGAACCGAAAAACTCCAAACCTAAACAATAAACCTATCAGCTTTATCATTCTTATTAATATTCATGGGGTTTCATCTCAGAACCAATTGGCAGTGAAAGTAGCCAATGTTTATTATAAACCTTGTTAGGTCCCTTATCTTTTCAAGGTGGGATCTTTAACATGCCCCTCAAGATCGTGACTCTTTTGGTTCATCGATTTTGGTCTGATGCTCGTTTGAGCTTTTTAGATTCTGCTACCATGTTAATGTTCATGGGTTCCATCTCAAAACCAATTGACAATGAGAGGAGTAGTCCACTTATATTATAAACCTTGTTAAGTCTCTTTTCAACGTGGAATCCTTAACGACTCTAAAAAGTAAAAATAAAAATAAAAACCTGTAAGCTTGATCCTTCCACTGCATCACATGGTTTTTCTTTTTCTATTTTTTATTTTTTAATGTTGCGCCGCAAACTTTTCAAGTTGGGCCATAGAAAATTCAAGTGACTACACAAAATATTTTCATGGCAATAGGAGATTGTCTTCATTTCTAGGTAGTGGGTACATAATTTTATCTGCAGCAAAGTGAATCACAAGGATACACTATACCATTTAAACCCTCACAAAATCTGAAGACAAAAGTTATTAGCTCTATCCTAAAGCTTCAAGCCTTAAGAAGTTGGGCAGTAGAATTTAATGTTCACAATTCACAAAACATAATTGAAGGACTAGCTGAATTGAACTCATACCCTCATCATGTACACTGATACTACTTTAATATCCTTATCATTAAAAAAATTCTTATGTGAAATATAAACTAACTACACATAGGACTAACTTCTTCTTTTTTTTTTTTTTCCCTCCAACTGGGAGTCGGAACTTTTGCTCCCCTACACACAGGGGCACCCGTGCCCCTTCCCAAGGCCCGAACCGGGAGACATAAATGATTTTTGATATTAAGCTTACCAGAAGGTTTGAACTTGAGACCTCTAAGCTAGTATGACCCAGAGACTCCAAGCCTTGCCAACTGGGCTGCCTTTGGAGACAACATAGGGCTAACTATTAACAACTTGATATAATAAATTCTGCAACTTTGGTGACTGGCACGCAACATGGACATATGACTTTGGACAAACAGATAGTTTAATTCGAATCGAGATTTAGTTCATAATATTCAAAATGACAAGTACGTGACGATCATGGTAAGGTGAAACCATAAATTTTAGCAAGAAAGAAAACTCACTGAGATTATTGAAGCAAAGGAAATGTAAGGCTGAAATGGCACGCTTGAAATACAGATAGCAAGAACACAGTCAGCCATTTCTTCGTCTTCTATGTTCAAATATTTTATAATTTGCAAACCTGAAGATATGTGCACCATAATCGTTCACTAACATAACTTCATGGTTTGAATTCTAAACAACTTCTCCATCTCTGTTTACTTCTTTCTTTAGTTTTGTTTTCCCTTTTATTATTCTCTTTCTCAAATATTCTATCTTTGCCAGAGTTACTGATCTTATCTTTTATGGTTGAATTAAATTAAACCTGTCAATGTTCATGATTTCCCAGAAGAACATGAAATGCATAAAAGAAGCAACCCCATAAAAGTTGATTTTTAATGAATTATTTCACCAAATAAACCAGTTCTATTTGAGTCAACAAGAATAACTAGCAAAGATGTTCTAAGTAGTAAGTAGTACATTTTTCTGATTATACTAAAACTTGGTGATTATTTGATATCTAATCAGTCTCTGCTTTTATGTTTTGGGAAACAAGGAATACTATAAATATCCTAAAATTTCATTTGGCAAGCTTATTTTCATCAATTATTCCAAAAACAGTGATCTGGTCACGTCAATATTTTAGACTTCATTTTGATATTTTCTTCATTTTTCTTTTCTTTTAAAAATTGGGAGTCGAATCTTTGCTCCCCTATACCCAGGGGCACTCGTGACCGCCCCAAGACTCAAACCCGAGAGACATTAAGAATGTTTTATATTAAGCTCACTGGAAGGTTTTAACTTGAGACCTCTAAGCTAATATGAACATGAGACTCCAAACTCTTGCCAACCAACTACCCATGGGAGTGATATTTAAATTCGTTTTTAAATTCAATATTTTAAAATTGTGAAAGTAGAGTAAAATTTCAACAATATGGAACCTTATGTCTCTCACATAGAGCATAGTTTCTCTCTATAAGAATTCTCTCCCGCTCTCATAAAAGAAAATTCTATTTTACCATTTTCCAAAAAGTAGATTCTGCCAAACACACTCTATTTACTATATTTTGAAAATTCAATCACAAACATAGTTCTCCAGATTTCAAATTCAAGAATCTGCTTTCAGATTCTGCTATCAAAATCCATTTTCAGGTTCAAGAAATACGATGATTAAAGCCTTGTTCTTAGATCACAAACCAAATGGAGCTTTAAATATCATCTGAAATTTGATCCAAATTTCAAAAATATTACATATACGCTACGATGTAGTAGTACATTTGCCAATATGAAAAATGTTGTATAATTATTTAAATGGTCAAGCAAAGGTTGTATAGATAGATTACCTTCGTCTATGCTTTCAACGCCAGGCAGAATGCTTTGAAGATTTTCAGACTCCAACATATCAGAAAATGACACATACCGGCGAACATCCTTCAATACTTCACAAGTTACAGAGAATAAAGCCAAACCAAATGGAAACAAAGTAGAAAGCAAGAACACATTTTACCGAGATTTCAAATACAAGACATTTATTGAACATAATTAGCATTCCTGGTTCAAGTCTGCAGTCAGGAAGGAAAGGGGAAAAGGCTGGATCAAAAACAGGAATTTACAATTTAAAAAAAAAAAAAAAGAAACTAGCATAAATCAAAACAGGAGAGCTACACTGATAAGGAAACTATGGAGTATGGACCCAAGTAAATAATATTTGTTAAGATACCATCTTTCTTTTTGTTTTCTAATGACTCGGAGTCGGAGCTTTGCTCTCCTATACTCAGGGACACCTGGGACACCTGCACCCGTCCCAAGGCCTGGATTCGTGAAACATTAAGGGTTTTCAAACTTGAGACTTATAAACTAATACGACCAAGAGGCCCCTACCTTTGCCAACTGGCTGCCCCTGAGGCTGTTAGGATATCATTTTAACTTAGTCATATTTTAACTTAGTCATATTTAAAGTGAGAGTTGAAATTAAAATTATACGATGATCATGTGATAACGAGGAATACCTATCATATTTGCCCAAATCATACTTTGCTTCAATTGATTTTTGGCCATCTACAAACAAATTTAGAAGGCAATCCGTATTGAAATGATGAATAAACAAACCAAGGAACTTTGGAGAAACCTATTGCTCTTGATTAACGTTGACTTTCAATTCACAATACCTTTTAGCTGCGTAAAGAAAGGCTCATCAACATAAAGTTCAAGGATTACAGTCTTCAGTATCTGCTGAAATAAAAGAATCTTTTAAAAAGTTGGTCTTATCAGTTAATGTTTCAAGAGAGAAATTGCCATCCATCACTTACCTGCACCATTTCTAACCCCTTATCCATAATCAGCTTCAGCCATTCTTGCTCTTTCTGCTTCAAAGAACTTTCTCCAGTCATCATTGACATTCTCCTATAATTTGGACAGAAGGTGCCAGAACACAGGGATTCCCACAAAGCTGATGCTAAACGCTTGTATAAAGGATATGGAGGCACTCCTTCAAAAAAGACCAAACAATTTTGTGGTCATGCCATCGTGCTAAATAAAAAAGTCATCCTAATGAACTATTGACAGCCTGAAAAGGGCATGAAAAGAAACTCTTTAAGTAAACAGGGCATTCGTCTCCTCCAATAGAACAAGGCAAGCATGAGGAGGCTGACAGGAAAAATTCTCCTGAGAAATTTAAGGAAAGCAAGAAAAACCACACGAATTAACGTGGAAACTATTCTACTATGTGAAAAATTACACAAATTTCTCTCTAACCCCAATTACACAAAACACAAACCTAATATATCAATAAAAACAAAAATAAAAAAAGATATGGTTATGTAAGTCGATTATCTCATTCAGTTTGAAAATTCGTGTAAAAGTTGGTAATTTGACTTTCTAATAGAGTCGTTAGTTTCGCAGCTCTGGAAAAGTCTTCCATGATTCTGGGAAATGGGGTCGAGCTTGATCAAAGTAGAAGGACAATGCTGCTTTAGAAAAGAATTAATAAAGAGAGAACAAATATCATGAATCAGGAGACCTAATCCCAAACCGCACTTGGAGGGCACAAGCTTCAATTCTAATATTTTGCGAAAATCCAACAGAGGCTCTATTTGTTTACCTGCTGTGAAGTGTGATAACGGGTTGGAAGTGGAAGGATCATGTTGAAGGAGAGCAGAGCAGAAGCCACCAGAGAGACCCAAATCGAAGTCTAGAGTTCCTTTTATGGAAGACTGCAGAATGAACATGAGCAGCTCCGCCACGCAGTCCTTCATAGGAATGGGAATGTCGCCACCGCCGCAGGTACTCATTCTCCAGCTCCCATAAATCAAGCACAAGCTTATCAAAGCAATTCTCTGCAGCCCTTCAAAGAAATAATCTCTTCACAATCTTTCATATAAGCGTCAAGAGAGAGATTAAAGATGATAATTTTACTTGACTATCCTCAGATACGGGAAGTCTTTGAGGATTAATCGCCAATGGGAGAAAAGACAATAAATTCTTACGTATTCAGCTCTGATTTTTTTTTTTTTTTTTTTTGTTTCTCGTAAATTTCCATCACAATTCACACTGTTTTGCTGTTTAAAGTTAACAAATCTCGATACCACTTTTTTTTTATCGATATTATTAAGATTTAAGAAAAAGAAAGCTTAATAAAGATTACTTTTTCATGCAGGTATTCAATTTCTGCCACCGGACTGCACGACTCAAGTTGCGGTTCGTTAAGAAAACAATTAACACACTCAAAGAAGTAGTTTTTTATTTAATTTCTATGTTAATTGTTTCTTAACTGAGTCCAAAAAGTACGAACGAGCGCTCGACTCAAAAATGGAATTCAGTCCAAAACTAATGAATTCAAAAGAGGCATCGAAGGGACCTATCTGAGTATTTATAATAGACATGAGCTACTTCTCTCATTGCCAATTAGTTTTGAGATCAAACTCCATAAATATGACTTGATATTAGAGCAGTTTATGACCATCTCCAACTTACCCAATCTAACCATGACACTCGGCAGTAGTGAGTGGCCGTCTCTGTAATTGAATCAACTACTAAATCAAATCACCTCTATTAAAATGGATAAAGGGAACTTCCTACTGTGGCAAAATTTGGCCTATCCTGAGAAGCTACAAGTCGTTTGACTATCTTGTGGGAGACAAGTCATGCCATCTCATATATCTTCTTCCCCCACTTTAAAACCCTGTATACGAGACGTGGATCGCAATAGATCAATTGAGAGGACGTCCTGTGTCTGAACCCCTGCATTGTCGTTTCCTCCCAATTTATTATGATTTCCACTCGTTGGGCTTTTGTGCAATGTTCCAAGCCCACAAGTGGACGGTTAGATATCCAATATATGAATTAAATTTACCCAACTCATTAGCTTACGATTTTGATTTTCGGTTGAGTGGTTTTTATTCATCATGAGTCCAAAAACCTCAAATGAGCACTCGATCCAAAAATGGGATCCGATCCAATATTGAGCTACTCATCTCATTGTCAATTGATTTTGAGATGGAACCCATAGTATGGTTTGTGTTATTGATCTTTTATATCTTATAAATATTTCAGAAAGAATAATATCTATTTAATATGATTAAATTTTGATTTGAAGATCCTTTGTTCTCGATGTTATCAGTTGGTTAATTGTGTGCTGTTGATGCATAAAATGTCGAGGCCAATCGAACCGGGTGATTCGAATTTGACCCGATGGGTTGTTAATAGGGGGAAGACGAATTCTTGACTCGAATGGTTGGATCGAAGATGATCTGCACAAAGAAAATGTGAGCTAATGCCGGCGAGGTGCTGACATACACTCTGATGCTTAAGTACTTGATAACAAGAAAGAAAGAGAATTGCGTAGAAGTGTAGTGAGTTGTCGTTGAACCTCAATTTGACTGGGATCTTCGTCTTTATAGGCTCATGGAGGGAGGAAGAAGATGTATTTCCTTCCAAGTAATATGGCCGGGCTAAGATGCCTACGGTGGAGGCGTGCGCACGACACTAGGTATGGCACGAAGGTGTGTAGAGTAGTAGGCCGCCATGGTGGCGTGCGCTTCATGCTCTAGCAAAGGTGGCTGTGGTGACCACAAAGGAGAAGGGGGCACCACGACCGCTTGGGTAGCGCTCGCTTTGCTCGGGAAGGATTGCACGAAGGTCGTGCTTCTCGCATTGAAAAAGGTGCACTGCGGACAATTGGGGTGCACTCGTTTGGTGCTGAGAAGGATTGTACGGCCTTGGTGGTGGCACGTGCTAGGCGTGTGAGTATTGGGCTGATGGGCCGCTGTGGCGGTGTGTTTGCCACGCTGGGAGTGCATGGAATGGGTCGATGGACCGTGGTGGTACCTGCCCGTGTAAGACTTTTTCATAACATCCTAACAGTGGCCCCCCATTTCTGATCTGAAAGCTTTAGCACTTTTGTTCAGGAGTGTACTTAGAGAAAGAAATGAGTGGGGGCGGGCATGGTGGCTGTACAATTTTTCTTTTTTTTTAATGCCACGTTTCAACCATGTAGGGGGTGGTAAAATTTAAATTTCAAAACCCATCATTGAGCTTTGATTTTCCACCCTCCTTTAATTACCTCTGATTTGACCTCCTTTAATTACCTTTGATTGAAAACGTGTTTTCCTCCTCCCACTCTCTTTTTCTTCTTCTTCTTTTATTTTATTTTATTTTATTTTTTATTTTAAATTTTTACCTGCACCTTCATCCTTCTTCTTCGTTTAGTTTTTACATTTTGTTCTCCTTCCCTCTCCCCTTTTTTTTCTTATTGCTACTTCTGTTTTGCATCTTTGACATTATTATTGGACACTCAGATTTCAAAGGTATTTTTACATATTTCCTCATCTTCGCCTTTGCTTTCGCTCATTATTCTAGTAAGTTATTGACGTTCTTTTTCTTTTTCTTTCCCATCCCTTTATTTTGAGTTTTTAATTTGTTTTCGCGGACATGTCGAGCTCCGACAACACTTAACGGTTGAGTCCCTTAGATTCGTTTATGGAGACATGGGTGGCTTCAAATGGTTCTGAACAAGCCTCTGCATTGCGTTCTTCCCCGAAGGCGAGCACCTTGGGTAGGTCAGAAAGGGTGCAGCACGCTACCCCACTCGAATGATTTTTCCAGATGACGAGGGTGTACAGTCCTCCATTACTCGGAAAGACCTTGCTGTACTTCGAGATATGTATGAGATTCCTTCTACTATACATCTTCAAGTGCCTAACAAAGGGGAATGAATGACATGTCCGCCACGAGGGGAAGTAGCATTTTACAAAAAAAAATGTTCGATTGTGGTGTAAGACTACCTTTACCTTTACCTTCCTTTATTCAGTGTTTCTTAAGTTCTTTCCATCTGGCCCTGGCACAACTGGTGTCAAATGGATGAGCCACCCTTCTTGGATGTTACGTGGCATGGAGGCAAGTGGGCGGGGGTTCCGTGCTTCACCCGGGGGTTATCGCCAATTTTTTTGAACTAAAAGCTACTCTACTAAGAAAGAATTTGTTTTTCTACATGTCGAAACATGATGGGGCGTAGTCAACCGAACCTGTGGATAGTGTTTTAAACGTGGCTGCACTGGATATCTCAGCACGGCCGCGACGGTTGCCCTAACACCTTCATCCGAATCAGGCAGGGCAACTGTAGCATCCGCATTACCCAGCAGCAGTGCGTCTGGCGTGAGTGCGGTGGTTTTTGACCAATCTGACCAGGAAAGAAGGGTGAGCTCTAGAAGCGCTCGTGAGATTCCATCGACCCAATGTCCTAGCTCGAAGAGATGGAAGGATAAATGGTTTTTTGTCCGTGGTGACTATTTGGCCCCAGTGTCAGCTGATTGCTGTTCATTTGTTTTCCCGATCGAGTTCGGACAATCGGGTCAGTGATTCTTTACTGTTCCAATTTGTTAGCTCGACCGATTATTGTTATTACTATATATATATTATATATATATATATATATATATTATATATATATATATATCTACTTTATTTTTTTTGTGGGTAATGAGGGTTCAGTCGACCTTGGGTGATGATGATGAGTTATTAAGGAACACGTTAGAGTTGCTGTCCGTAAATGATTCAGGCGACGTTTCTTTGATCGTGGAGTGATATTTGAGACTGTACTGACTATCCCATCTTAGCTATCCTATTCTAGACTCAGAGGCGAGGAAACTCGTGGGCGAAAGGATTAGTTGTGAGGACCTAATTCGTTTAGGTATAACATTTTTGCTTCCCTATTTGGCTTTATCGCCCCAGTTGTGCATTTGGTGTAATCGTTTCTTTTTTTTTTTTTTTGCGTGTGCATACTCTGAAGTCATGCCACCCACCACCTCTTTTGTTGATTGCCTTGTTGCCCAAGCAGCGAAGCGAGTGACTTCTCAGGCTACTGACCAAGGCGGCTCCTTTAGGGCACAGGAGGTACCTCCTCGCCAACGTCGTCGTATCGGAGGCTCCTCCCAAGGAGAAATTGTGTCGGCAACTTCACTTCGGCCTCCTCCTCCTATTAGCCTGCCACGACCCTCGGCAACGTCCCTAGTAGGGGCGTCGCCCAGTACTATTCACCGATGGATATCCCCTTTCCTACGTACGGATTCCGTGGACCATATATGACTTCCTTCCCTTCTAGAGCAGTGAATTCAATGGGAAGGAAGATGTGAGAGAGGATGGGTTGCTTGAATGTAATGGAGGATTTTGCTGCATAAGACCCCAAACGTGAATTTAATCAAGCTCTATTTGATCTTCAAAGGGTATGGTCATTGCTTTGGATTTTTTATTTTTCATCTTGCCCTTAATACGATTATGGATGGGTTGGTCATTATTTTTCAGTTATGGACGCTTATTCCGGGTATAATTAACCAAATAAGAATCTACGACCCAGATCAAGAAAAAACCTCGTTCCTCACGGAGCAAGGACTATACTATTACCAGGTGATGTCTTTTGGTTTAAAAATGCTGGAGTCACTTACCAAAGAATGGTCAACAAAATATTTGCACCATTGGAAAAAAGATGGAAGTATATGTCGATGACATGTTAGTAAAAAGCAGACATGTGACCCGACACGAAGGCGACTTGGCCGAAGCCTTCGATATCCTGCAGCAGTATCATATGAAGTTAAACCCGAACATGGGTGAAACGTGGCACTAAAAAAAAGGAAAAATTGTATAGCCACCATGCCCGCCCCGCTCCTTTCTTTCTCTAAGTACACTCCTGAATGAAAGTCCTAAAGCTTTCAGATCAGGAGTGGGGGGCCACTTTTGGGATGTTATAAAAAGCCTTACACGGGTAGGTACCACCACGGTCCACCCATTCCATGCACTCCCAATGTGACAAACACACCGCCACAGCAGCCCATCAGCCCAATACTTACACGCCCAACACGTGCCAGCCTCACAATCCTTCTTTTTGCCCAACGAGCACATCCCAATTGGCCGCGATGCCCCTTTCTCAACACAAGAGCACGACCTCCGCGCAATCCCTTCTCCGAGCAAAGCGAGCGCGACCCAAGCGGCCGCGATGCCCCTTCTCCTTTATGGTCACCGCAGTTACCTTTGCTAGAGCATGAAGCGCACGCCACCATGATAGTCTACTACTCTACGTACCTTTGTGCCATACCTAGCGTGGTGCGCACACCTCTACCGTAGGCATCTTAGCCCGACCATATTACTCAAAAGGAAATAAATCTTCTTCCTCCCCCTCATGAGCCTATAAATACGAAGATCTCAGTCCAATTGAGGTACAACGACAACTCACTGCACTTCTATGCAATTCTCTCTCTTTCTTCTTATCAAGTCTTACACTGACTTAAGCATCAGAGTGTATGCCGGCACCTCACCGGCATTAGCTCATATTTTCTTTGTGTAGATCATCTTTGATCCAGTCATTCGAGTTAAGAATTCGTTTTCACCTTATTAACAACCTATCGGATCAAATTCGGATCACCCGACTCGATTGACATCGACATTTTACGCATCAATAGTTGGCGTCGTCTGTGGCGGTGTGTTTGCCACGCTGGGAGTGCATGGAATAGGTCAATGGATCGTGGTTGTACCTGCCCGTGTAAGACTTTTTCATAACATCCCAACATGTGCTATGTTTAGTATTGTTTAAATTTTGTTTAGTAGTTTAAGTTGACGAAATACCGAACTAGTAGATTCATTCCATTTATTTTTTATTTATATATATATTTTTATTATGGTAGGTAATAATGGGTTTATCATATAATGATGTTGGTTCAATCCCAACTTAAAATATCTCACTTAGATTCACGAATACTAACTTGTTAGTAGTGTAATGACCTACCTACACGTATAATTATGGTGAAATTTCTAACCGTAATTTAACATATTTACACAAGACAAAGATTTAATGATGTTATGAGTAGTGGTGGATCCAAAATTTTCATTCAGGATGCTTATCATAAAATTCAGTAAACATGTTTAGCGAATTTGGTCTCGAACAATACAATTATAAATTGTGGATCTATAACTTTATGTTTGAGAGATTGCTAAAAAAATAATGACTAATATGTATTTAGTTTATATATTTTGATATTAAATTGGATAATTTTAAATTTATTTTCCTTAAAGCTTCACTACTATGTTTAATAGGTTGAAGTTTAAAAAAATTATAATAAATTAAACTTTCAATTTTACGTCTAATAAGATTTTGCGTCTAATGTGAGAGAATATGAATTAATAGACACAATAATACAACATATAACAATCTTGTTTAGATAAGGTAGTTTGAAGCAATAAATTTTTGAGTTTTAAAGTGAAAGTTCGAGGATCTATTAGATGCAAAAGTGAAAGTTAGGTGACTCATTTGATATTTTTTAAAGTTCAGGAACCCATTAAACAGAACTGTTAATATTTATGAATTAAACTTATTATTTATCTAATTAACTTTGTTCAATAAGACATAGAACAAAATTTTATAGGTAAATATAGAAGAAAAAGAATCAACTTGAAATAATAAATCAAAATTTCTCTTTTTATAAGAATTATAGAATTTTTAACCAATCAATTATTAAAAGTAGTTTATTGAAATTAAAAATACTTTTTATTCATTTCCACTTGTATGTAATACTAAAAACATATCTACTTTTAAATAACTTTTATAAGTATAATATCACTACAGATTTTTTCCATAATTAAAGAATGATTGTTTAAGAAAAAATAGTAAGTTAAAGAAAGAGTACTAAATTTATAACATATATTATTTTATGTATAATATTACTGTAGATTTTCTTATAATTAAAATCTTTATTTATAAAAATAATTATAAAAAGTAAAGAAAAAGAATACAATACAAAAAATAATTGTTATTTATAAAAATAATTACAAGAATTGCAGGAAAAAAGATACAGTACTAAAAAAAAAAGTTGTACAAACTTGATAATAGGGAGACTTGAACCCTGTACGTTATTTATAAAAATTAAAGGAGAATAATATAATACATAATAAACACTAGATGTGAGAGCAGTAGACATTTTTTCAATCAAGTTGACACAACATAGGTATTAAACAAATACTTTATGAAGTTTAGGGGTGCTTGAGCCCCTCTGGCCCAACGTTCATCCACCCCTCTATCAGACCAATATATAATTACTTATGGTAAAAGTTAAGAGGAGAAATCAAAGATAGGACAAAGCATTTAGCCGTCTCTATCACTACGGTTGCATTGGTGGTAGATATGATTGTCCACATTGTTGTAACTTGGGTATGCATGTTTGGGAGTGATTTTAGTACGGTCAAAATCACTTTTTCTAATGTCAAAACTACTCATTTGCTCATGTTTTTCAAATTAAGAAATTGATTTTAGGAAGGTGATTTTTAAGTATCACTCCGATGATAAATTTGAAAATCAATTGTGCTTAAATCTCCTTTTTCAAAATCACTAATTCTACTCTAATTCCCAAACGCATACTTTCTAGAGTCTTTGATGTTGCTGTTGATTGATCGTGTGGTTGGATGGTATGGGCAAATATTTAAAAAGTTTTGCTATTTACTCTTTTTGTAAAATCACAAATGATTCATAAATATATTATCGTCTAACATCATAATTGGGTCTCCAATTTTCTTATTCCATCATGTTTATTCATAATACATGATTCTTGAAAAAAAAATGAATACATTGTCAATCAAATAACTAAATAATCTAATTTAAATATACAAACCATCAATGAGATCTTGATCCTCCAAAATAGTTGTCATCTCGTTATTATCAAAAGATATATTTATTTAACATAAATATAAATAGATCAAAATAATAAATATTCAATAAGACATATTTAATAAATTAAAAGTAAATTGCAAAACTTTGGAAAAGAGTTGCACATGGCTCCATGGCCAACTTTGAGCGCCTTTTAACATGAATTCTACGACGATATGGACTTACATATTTACCACCAAGAAGTTTAAAGTAATAGTAGTGATAGAGATAACGAAATTATCTAGCATTTTGATAAAGAAAAAAAAGTAATATATATATTTACACACACAAAATGAATGAAAAAAAATACAAAAAGAAAAACGTAAATCTAGAAAGCATAAAAAAGAGGTGAAAAGAAGAAAGAGAGAAAATAAATTTTGAATGACTTTTAAAATCAAAAATAAATGATCTTAAATTTTGGTTCGAAGTTGTTTAAAAAAAAAAGAAAGAGTTGATCTACTAAAAAAAATGAAAATAATTTTATGAAGTTTGAATATAGGAACCATAGTAAAAATACAAAATGACATGAAATTTGGGTTCGAAGGTGTGTTTAGTAATATATTTGTAATAATTACAACTAAATATTTAGTTTAATCTGAAGTTCTATTAATTAATTTATTAATATTTTTTTTATGAATTTTGTATATTATTATTTTACAACATTATATAATTTAGAATACATTAGGTTTTATATAATTTAATTTTAACAAACATAAAATGAGTTTATAATATGAATAATATATTTATCATTTTTAATGTAATTCTGCATCTTAAATATTTCAAATTCTGAATCTGAAAAGACTAAAAACATTCAAAAGTCGTTTTAAGAATTTCTACGAATCACATAAACCTTTTGAAAATTGAATCTCCCAAATCCTGTCAAACACGTATTCACTTAATCCATTTGATTTAGCAAATCTGAAAACAAAAAACATAATCCAAGTTTCCAACCAAATAGCTCGTCCTCACAAAATTCTGATTTCGTTGGGCCAATTTGATAGATTGACCCACCATTCTTAATCAATGGATAGCCCAACCCAATCAAACATTGACTTTGGGCAGATTTGGGCCTTTCATGAATTTGATTCACAAGCACAGATTCTATTTAGAATTTTATCGAAGCGAGCATTGCTTAACGATAATTGACAATATTTATTTTCAATTTACTATCAAATTTTTAAGCATTTCTTAATTATCGTACTTGCATGTTGTCAAAAAAAAAAAAAAAGTACTTGCCTAATCTCAATATCACTCTCATTCGGATGTGTGGTGTCTATTCATTCACGTACCTCTCCTCTACTTTCGATGTGTCACATCATTACATTGACATCAATGACATATTAATAATATTATATACCAACGAGAAAAGAGGAAAGAAAGAAAAAGACGTAGAAATTAATGCTCAATGCTTAATTAATAGACAACATTATATAAAATTTTTAAAGGTTGTAGGGTTGGCTGAAAAATGAACACGGTTGCCCTAAAGAGAAGCAAAAGAGCCCATGCATTTGTTTTCTTGCTTTTTAAAACTAATAGTTGTGGCCAACTAATTAGCAAATACTTTGAGAAAGATTTATAACTTAAATATAATTCAAAACTATAAGTAATTTGACCTTAAATAATATAATGTACGGATTAAAATATATGTCCTACAACACAATCATTCCCATTCATTCTATGAATTTAATGCTTATATGAGAGGGTGATGATAATGTATAATGAAAATATCAAATATATTTTAACCTAACATCAATTTAAGTTATTGGATTAAGTGATGATTTTGTATATGATATTAATAACTCAAGTATTGGGCTTCATGACAAACGGCTTGTCTAAAAACTTTTCTTCTTTTTTTTTTTTTCAAAATAATTCTCTATTTTTGTTAAGAAGTTTTTAAATTTTTATGTAATTAAATGACTTACAAAAAAAAAGTTTGTTTTTTTTTAATCTAAAGTGTCTTGAGTTGCCTTGAAACTTTAAGAAGGTTCATTAATTGAACTAGTGTTAATTAAGAGAGGATAAATTCAAATCTACCTTAGAAATTAGTAATTCCTATGTATTTTCCGGATCAAGTGGTTACTAGATTAGTCGAGGTGGCGTAAACTGATCTGGACACTTACGTAAAAAAAAACGAAAAAGAAAAAAAAGATGTTGATTAGATTCGGTAGCTTTGAAAACAAAGATCAAATAATTCTGTTTAGTTAATATATTTTAAAAGAATACTGGAGAGAGAGAGAATTGTTGAAACAGCGAGGCAGCTGCATGGTCAACTTGCACCATTTTTTCATGCCGACAGATAAGCTACAACTTGCTCATAAATGTGTAGTATAATTATGATTTCTTTTCAATCAAAATTTTATAATTACATCCTCAAGATTTGATTTTTTTTTTCCCCTAAAAAAAGCTTGGTTTTTAAGGAATTTAAGATATTGAACTCAAATAATAATTGCATACGCGAAAAAAGAAGGTGCAATTGATAGTATAGGTAGAAATCTATACCATTCTTTAAAATCGTTCTTAAATATGTTGTTTCCAACATGTAATAACTTTTAGAGTCATTCTCGTTCTATATGTGATATTAATTCATTCATGTGTACCTTTATTTATGTGTCACGCACACAATTAAGTACGAGGTATAGTTGGGCTTTTAACCAACGAATTACTATGGATAAGAGCAAGCTCTTCATATCAATGAAAGTGGATGGACAAATAACTATTTGATGGGGAGACTATATTATTCTCAGTTCCAGAGGAATATCGTTAGATATTGGTTAAAAAACGAGAAAGATGTTAGATATATAAATAAAACCATATTCTCATTGTACAAAACACCTCTGGGAAAGAAAGGTAAAAAGATAAGATCATGCCGAATTAGATTTAGAATAGATAATCTATATATCATTTTATCTTTGAAAATAGTGTTTACACAATAAATTGGATAAGGTCGAACATGGTTAAGGTATGACAAGTGGAATATCTTGAGTGCTCGATCAAGGAATTAATGACCTGCACAAAAAAGGCTAACACTCCAACCCTCAAATCACTTAAGTTCGAACTTAATTGGGAGTTCGAGATAGAATTTGATACCTGATGCAGCTGGAGTAAGACTCTCTATTTATAGGTTGAGGGTTCGATGGGCTATTTGACAGGCAGCTATATGTGTCGGTCCAAAGGTCGAACGTATCAGGTGCATGTGCTCGGATCTAGTCGAACGTATCGTAGCGTCTTGCGACTAAGTATGACAGGTCGAATTTGTTCAAGATGACTCTTTGAGTGTGACTTGGCCCACCTGGAGCTTTCTTTACCCTCCACGTGGTAGTGTAATTTTCTCTCATCAAGATAGAGTATCGCAATTATCACAATTAAGCTCTTTAATTAGTTTTATGGGAGAGATATATGATGTGAAGGATGCAAGCATTCATAAGAAAGTACTGATTTGTATATTAAAGAAACTATTGGGATCTCCAACGGAATTAAATAAAACTATATATTATAAATTAAAGTATTGGATCTCAAAATTATTAATTGCACTCATTAAATTTCAAAAGTTTAGATCGATTTTAGAAGCTCTCAAAGGAGGATTGGATTTGAGAAGTCCATGTGCTTTGCTTCCTACAAACGTGTTGACTTTCTTCGAGGGAAGTCTAAGGAGTAAAAAATAAAGGCCCGTTTGTTCCTTTTCTTTTTGTTTTTTTTTTCTTCATTTTCAGTAAAGATAAATCAATTACATGGCTTCACATCCATGAATTCATGTATAATAAAACAATATTTTTATTTGTGTTTTGGAATAAGTTGGAAATGAGAATAAGAAAGAAGAAATTTGTTTTAACTGTTTCCAAAATTTCTATATATTTTTTAGAATGTTCTCAAAAAGGGAGAAACAAAAAATATAGTTGCAAAAGGCTTAGATCTCTTAAGAAAATTGAAAACGAGAAACAAGAAGCGAAAATGTTATCAAACGAATCCTAAATATTTTCAATTTCTTGTTTCTCGTTTTCAAATTTATTAGGAAGTCTAAACATTTGACAACTATTTGACAACTATTTGTGTTTCTTATTTCTAGAGATATGCTCAAAATTGTATAGAAATTTTGGAAATTGTTTTTTATTTCATTTCCAATTTATTCCAAAACATAAATAAAACATTGTGTCATGTCATTCTTCAATCTAGGGCTATTAGAGCCATGCAATTCTATTTGAGAGATTTACCAAACATACCCTTAATTAATACTTCTTTTAAAAGTGTTTCTGTTGGGTTTGTAATTAAGGAGTGCAAAGTCTCACATTAATTAGAGAAGAAAATGATTTATGGTACATAAAGGAATGACAGTTATCTATTGGTATGAGGTCTTTTGGGTGAAACCAAAAGCAAAGCTGCGAGAGTTATTCCTAAAACGGACAATATCATACAATTATTGAGATACTTAAAGTACCGTTGTCCTTAACTTCAAAAATTCTAAACTCAACGAGTACTTCTAAACTTGCTTAGAGAAGAGTACTCAACTTTAAAATGCATAGAGTACTCCAAAATCTAACGATTAGAGAAAAGAAAAATCAATTGTGTATAAATAAGCCAAACCAATTGATCGGTATTTGGAATTGGATCATTTTTTATTTTCAAAGATAGAGAGAGAGAAAAAAATTAAGATGAGGAGAGAGAGAAGGCATGGATTTGTTTTTGTGTCAATTTTGGGCATAGCATTGGTGAGCTTGTTCATGGTGAAGGCAGAAAATACACTGCCATCGCCATTGAAGCTTTCATGGCATTACTACAAACTCAACACCACCTGCCCTGACGCAGAGGCTTACATCAAACACCAAGTTCAGTTGTTTTGGCAAAAGGATAAAAGC
Source organism: Momordica charantia (assembly GCF_013281855.1). Taxonomy (NCBI): domain Eukaryota; kingdom Viridiplantae; phylum Streptophyta; class Magnoliopsida; order Cucurbitales; family Cucurbitaceae; genus Momordica; species Momordica charantia. The sequence continues at coordinate 1,483,150 of NW_028275165.1, read as the reverse complement.
ATCACTGCCAAGTTCCTGCGTTTGCTCTCTGCAGATTGCCTCTCAAAAAATGTAATATTGTATCTTTATTCGTTCACCCGAATCGATCTAATAATTTTGGACTGTGTCGATGTTTACGTTCTTGTTTGTTGTTTGTTGTTTCTGGCTTTGATTGGGTTTTTGCAGGGTTGTGATGGGTCAATACTTCTTGACGGTCCCAACTCGGAGAAAAATGCGCCACAAAACCAAGGGCTTGGAGGGTTTGAAGTGATCGACAAGATCAAAATTGTGCTTGAAGATCGATGCCCCGGCGTTGTTTCTTGTGCAGACATTCTCAACTTAGCCACTAGAGATGCGGCCCATTTGGTAAATCATATCTCTTCTTTGACGATGTTTGCTTCGATTTACTTTTGAGTCGTATATTAATTAGTAGTATTTAAGAATGATGTAGAATAATCCATATAGCAAAATAGTTATTTCAAACGAATCTTGTAAAAATGCTCGGATAAAGATTTTTAAAATAAGGATTTTTTTAATGTTAAATTATAAATTTGGTTATCGAATTTTCAATATTGTATCTAATAGATTTCTAAAACTTTATAAAATGTATAATAATATGAGCATAGCTCGCTTTAGAATTTTTCGTTTTAGGCATTACTTACTAATCTATGCATGAAGATCATTATGTTTGGATTAACCTCCTAGCAATAACTTAATCATTATAAAATTAGTTTAAAATAATTTCAGAGTTTATCCTCCAAAAAAAAGTGATCTTAAAGTAATTGACCATAAATTATTTAAAAATCACTATACGGTAATTTTGACATTTATAGAACCCTAAAAAGAGTTTATCATAATTAAAATTACTTTTACGAAAATGTAATCAAATACAAAAGTATTTTAACTAAAACCATTTTCATAAAAAATGTTTTAAGAAAAAATATCTTTTCAAAAAAAGTGTTCAAATTAAAAGGTACATCAAATTTACCTTAAATCTGGTTGTTAATTAATTTAATATCTAAATCGACATGTGAATGAATCCGATGCAGGCTGGTGCACCATCTTATCCAGTTTTTACAGGAAGAAGGGACTGTTTGACAACAAGTGTCGATGCAGTGGACTTTCCATCCCCATCTATATCATGGCAACAAGGGCTAGCATATTTCCAATCGAAGGGTCTCGATGTTTTAGACATGGCAACCTTACTAGGTAAGTTATCGAAAATTCGTACGATAATGATTTTGTTTTTAATTTTACGCTCTAACAATCTCTTTGTTAAGGAGATCCCACATGTCTCATTAACAAGGTTATAAAGTAAATGAGCTACTACGTGGGATCCTTAACATGCCTCTCAAGATCTGGCTCTTTTGGTTCATAGATTTTGGTTTGATCCTATTTTTGAAACGGATGCGTATTTGAGTTTTTTGAACTCTGATATTATATTAATATTCATGGGATTCCATCTCAAAACCAATTGGCAACTAGAGATGTAGTCATGTCTATTATAAACTTTTGTTAGGTGTCTTATCTTTCATCTCATATTTCCAATCTAAAATTCATTCTGACATATCATTGTGCTTGTGCTTGTTTACTAAAAATTTCTATTATAAACCAATTTCTTGATTAAGGATCCCACATATCCTCTTAAATTGGTTTATAAGACAAATGAGCTATTCCATTTATTGTCAAAATTGGTTCGGAGAGAAGTAGTATATGTCTATTATAAGTCCCTTATCTTTTCAATGTGGGATCCTTGACATGCACGCTCAAAATCGTGGCTCTTTTGGCTCATCAATCTTGGCCGGATTCTATTTTTGGACCAAATGCTCGTTTGAGCTTTTTGGATTTTGAGAGGAATAGTCCATGCATGTTAAGATCCTTCATCTTTTCAATGATCATCTGGTATGATATAAGAGTTCAAAAATGAAATCCAGTTAAGATTAGTAGCTCAAAAGAGCTACCATCTCGAGAAGCAGGTTAAGGATCCCAAATATACACGGACTACCCTCCTCTCATTTGTCAATTGGTTTCGAGATAGAATCTTATATGAATATTAATATGGTATTAGAGTCTAACAAGTTCAAGTGAGCATCCAATCTAAAAATGTGATCAGGCCAAAATCGGTGAACCTAAAAGAGCTACCATCTCGGAAGGACAAATAAAAGTTGTATTGGATTATTGAATCTTGATCAATATTGTTTTTATTGTGAATGATCATCAGGTGCACACTCAATGGGGAAAACACACTGTCATTACATTATGGATAGGCTATACAATTTCAATGGCACAGGAAAACCAGATCCAAGCATGAACAAATCCTTCTTAAAAGAGCTTCAAAAGAAATGCCCAAAAAAATCAAAACAAGACCCAACAGTGAACCTAACTCCAAAATCTGGAAATGACTATCAATTCACTGGTCTCTACTACTCAAGAATCCTGTCGAAGAAAGCGGTCCTCGGGATCGATCAACAACTTCTTTTCGGTGACGATACAAAGGAAATCGTCGAAGAGTTCGCTCCGAGTTCTGGATTTGAAGACTTCCGGAAGTCCTTTGCTCTCTCCATGAGTAGGATGGGAAGTTTCAAGGTCTTGACCGGAAAAGATGGCGAGATCCGGCGAGATTGCCGACGGAGAAACTAGTCCAGCAACTGCCAATTCTTGGGGGGAGAAAGAATGTATTGTTGAGAAGAAGAAAAAAAAGTTTGTCTTTGGTTTATGAATAAGATTTTATAGCATCTAATATGATATAAAATAAGAAGTACAAAAAAAATATACATATACTAATTCTAAGTTTTGAAATTTCCATTTGTATTGGTGATTCTGTTAATGGATAAGCAATAAGAATTCTAGTACATATGTAAATTATTTGTCATTTAAAATCTTTAAGGAAGCAAGATAATGAGAATATTTATATTTGTTTGAACTACTCAACTACACCACCACCTTGTTATCCTGTCTATGACATGACACTTGTATCCAAGTACCTCACAATGATTTGATATTATGGACTTTGTTACATACAAGATCCTGCTATATACTTTTTCATTTAAAGATCGGGTTGAACTTGGAAGCTTGGTCAGGGTTGTGTTCCTTCGAGCAGACTAGGTCGGCTAAGTGATCGAGGACCCAAGTAGGATTTGAACCTCCAACCAACAGTTAATAGCCGACTGTTTCAGCTCACAGATTTGACCCTCAAGTGATGATCTTACAATTTTGTGGAGACCTGTGTTTGTGGTAATCGGACCTGATCACTACTGCAAATATAGAGGCATAAAAACCAAAGGGCTGCCGACTCCAACTCCTACTTAATAAAAAAATAATAAAATCAATGTATTAAAATGAAAATATGAAATTTAACTTACCATTTCTATTAGATATGCAAAATAATTTGTTTCTAAAATTCAGGACACTACACTCATACCTCGATTATTATAGATGGCGTTTCACCTTTATAATTATACAAGAACTCACTATTTTCTTTCAATCTAAAGTGTCAAAACTCTTACAAGTTTGTCACAACACAATTTTAACTTTGAACTCCCTTTGAATCCTCTTTAATTATGCGAATGCCTCACACCATTGAGGATGTCTTGAAATCGTATTAGGAGCTAGCACTGTCTTGTTTTTATCAAGCTTGGTTTTGAGTTTTAGTTTGAAATTGAACTCGGCCCTATTTGATGATTAGGCTCCGCAACTCGTGCCTACTTGCTTAAGAGGCGAACCTTGTTTTTCACTTGTTCAATACCGGTCCGCTATGAGCAAAGCGAATAGAGGAAGGCCCGGACCGTTCCGAGAGTACCAACTACCATGTAATGTCGTAGAAACTATGTTGTAGTGAGGGATAGTTGACTTCGTCATTAATTCTTTCGGGGGTAGGTAGTTCCTTTTGAGGGAGCCCCATGCGGACTATGGGTGCTCCTCCTCCACTAAAAGCCGCTCAGTAGCATTTGTTCTTGTGGTCTGTATAGCAGCATTAGTAGAGTAGTGATCGAACAAATTAATATGATCGAAGTGAAGAGATTCCAACTTGATTATAAGGAATAATTTACACAGAGCTTTTTTACTAATCTCGAGGGAATGAGTAAAGATCTCTTAACCGCACCGATCTTTCAGCACTAGGCGTACTACAATAGACTTTGCGTTTTTATGCTTTCGTCTCGATAATTCTATGGAACATTTGGGTGGAGTGTAATAATCGCAACTTCCCGAGATTCACACGGATGATTCCAAGATTCTAACACCACAAAATCTCTCGTTTGTAATTATGATATATCTATCCTTTCTCAAAAATTGAGCACATTTATTTTAGACTCTAAGCACGAATATAGCTAGACTACTTATTAGAAAAAAAGAGAACAAATTCCATTAATTCCTCTTCTAAACTATAATTTCTTATTCAATTGTCATCTCAAACTTAACAAAAGTCTCCGAGGAACAATCTAAGTTGAATTCAAATCCCTCTAGAAATTGTTCTTAATCGCTGCAAGACGTCGCGATTTCAGAAATAAGTATCCGATAAGTCGTCCGAGAAACGAGTGGCCCAAATATACAAACCTATAGCAAATGCAAATGTAAGAAACATAAGTTTACAAACAGTTGCAGTATTGTATTTGTCAATCTCTTCCTCAAATTCTTTGCACTCGCAGCTAAGCCTTGTGCGCTCTGTCCCGCAATGGAAGCAATACACTGTCTTGCATCTGTCTCCCAAATCAAACCACATTCAAAGAAAGAAAGAAAAAAGAAAAAAAATTCAAAATTTACATCGTCGCCTCGAAAACTTGGTCGAGTCGTGTATCAACCTCAACATGTTACCCATAATCAAGACTTTATAACAAGAAATAATTACCGTCTCCAAACGATAGCTTGAGTGGTTTGGGATCTTAAAGAATAACTTCGAAGTCTTGGATCCAAACCACATGGGTGGGACGTAACTTCAAGCAATAATGACCATTACGTACCATATATAGGGGCATAAAGTCCCAAGCGTCGCTAACTCATGGGTAATAAAAAAAATAAAATAAAAAATAACAAGAAAGGATTATGGATAGGGGATATGGAATACAAATTAGTTTAAATATAGTCCATCTAATATATAAGCTAAAGTAGATAGGATAGAAGTTTATGTTTTACCTTAGTTTTCAAATTCTATGCTTTTTTTTGTTTTTTTTTAAGTTGCTTAGATTTTAAAATTAACATTTAAACTACATTATGTCAAATAATTTGCATATATCAGATATGGTAGTTGGTTTAAATAGAGTTCAATCGATTATATAAAACTAATCAAGGTAATCTAGTAAAACTATCATATATTCATTCATATTTTTCCACTCATTTGAAGATTTGATTCTAGAACATTTGGGATCGATGATTTCAAGTTTTTAGTCTCGTCTTTGTCATCAAAATCATCTCTCTTTTTTTTGGTATGTCGTTTTGTCCTAATGAAATGGTATACCTCGTCAAAAGTCTAAGAAATATTTATCAACGTAAATATGTTTTTGAGGATTAGCTTTTTAAAAGGCAAATTCGATTTTTTTTTTTAAATATTAGAGTGATTAAAAAAAATTGGGAAAATAGAGTAGTTCCAAAACTATTTTGAAAAACAGGATTTTTATTTGTACTATTATTTTGTTGTCTCTATGCAAATGATGTATATACAAGGATGGGTCTCTTAAAATTTTCTTACATATATTTCTCAACCCCATATTTTTCGTAGAAGAATATAATATTTACTTTAAAATGTTCATATTTTGTAAAATTGAAAAAAAAAATTGATTTTGTGGGGATAGATTTTTCAGTAAGTTAATTTGGTAAATTTTTTTCAAAAAAATTATTAAAGGCTGATTTTGTGGGATTAGATGTGACACATCAAAAAAATTCGTTTTGGAAGTATCTATTTTCCCAATTTCTCTAGTATTCCAAAGAACCCACAACGGTAGTTGTTTCAATGCCAGATGAGAAACAAAAAATGGACTACCAAAACACTAATGAATTAAAAAAGAAATAATAATAATAATAATAAATTAGAAACAATACATGAAAAAAAACTGCCATTAACCCAGAAAAGAGAAAGGAGAAGAGTAAGAAATTGGTTTAAATCTAATAAATCTAAACTATCTAGTACCCATCATCTAAAATCAGATCCTGCTAGATTAATCATTGAAGAATTAAACAAACAAGAAAACCAAATCTCTTAATTTAAATTAGATGAGAAACAAGAAACAAAAACATAATTAAATACCTGCATTTGACGATGCAAAATCCAAGGTTCGGGACAAGCTCGGTATACATCCGACATTTAGGGCACGATGACAGCTTCTTCTTCTTTCCCAAAGTCATTTCTATAAACAACATATCATTCAAACTAATGAAGTCCCGTCTGCTCACATTGCACCGCCGGCCTTCGTGCCACGCCGTCTGGCACAAGAAGCAGAACAATCTCTTGCACGCCGGGCATGCCGCCCTCGTCACATACGAGGGGGAGCCGCCGCAGCACTCGTCGATCACCAAAGCCTGGCAGTTCTTGTAAGGGCAGTAGCTCTTCTTCTGCCAAGAGACGGCGGCGTAGCAGAGGCGGTCCAGCCACCGCTCGTACGGCTTATCATCTATGATGCCACGGAAGGAGACCGGGTCGAGAACCGTCTTGCAGTCGGGGCCGGGGCAGGTGATCTCAATGGCATTGATCTCTAGCTTTGAGTTGATGTGCTTGGCAATGCAGTCTTTGCAGATGATGTGAGGGCAATTGTTGTTGTTGAATTTCATGGAGGGAGAGATTGGGGAATTGCATAATTGGCAATCAAAGATTATTATTTGGGCATCATCCTTTTTATGATCCGCTTTTGGGGTTTTGATAGAGCTTAGTTTGTTGCCCATGGTTTGTTTTGGTTTCAAATGTGAATGTTCTTTAGTTAGTTAGGGTTAAATAGGTTTCAAGATTTTGAAACCCTAAAAACTTAACCCTAGGGTTTTCCCTTTATGTATTTTGGAATTTGGTTTATCTATGTAACTAACTCCTCAATTCACTTGGATCTAATCAAAGGCCACTTCTTTTTTAATAAAAAAAAAAAATTGGGTTAAATATTAGGGAGCCTAATCTTTTAATTGTTTTCTAAATTAGTCTCTATTCTATTAAATTTCACAGTTTAATTCATTTTATGTATTGAATTTATTTCTTTCGAATAAGTCTTTACCATCACTAAATACCATCACTAAATATTGAAAGAATGACCATATAAGAATTCAAAAATGACAATTTTTATGAGGTCCTCGATTATTAATTTAAATTTTATATTTCTTTTTTTTTTTTTTTTGGAAAAAGAGACTTCATTGATGTATGTGAGAAACTTACAAAAAAAAAAAAAAAGAGACCTATATAAAAGCACTCCAATTAAGAGATATAGTAGATGTATCGTAAGTACAAAAAATATTAGATTTTGTAGACCAAAGAGAAGCAGTGACTGTAATGTCCTCCCAAATGTTGGTTGTAGTCTATGAAAAACCTGTAAATGTTCGGTGATTTCTTTCTAACCAAGTATGCCAAAGAATAGCACTTATAGCATTGCTCCATAATATAGACTTCTGGTTAGAGAAAGGAATGCTAAGGTTTTCTGTGATGAATAAATCCACTTGGCAAGGAATCGCACTTTGGATCTGAAAAATGTAGAAGAGACGATGCCATAAACTTGCAGTAAAAGGGCAATGAAGGAAAATATGGTCCAAAGTTTCAAATGCCGATTTGCATAGTGGACACCAACTGGGACTGATGTATATATGTGGAAGACGATTCTGAAGCTTGTCCTGTGTGTTTAGAGCTCGATGAAAAATACACCAAAGAAAAAATTTACACTTCTTTGGGATGAGTAAATTCCATAAGGTGGAGAAGAAGATCTGGTGGTGGGGATGAAAGATAATCCTGAGCCGAAGGTAGCCTTTAATTGACTTCACTGAAAAAAGACCATCAGTGGAAAGAGTCCATTTGGGAGAATCTTTCCCATGTAAATTCGTCGGAACGGGAAAAGTAGAGGATCAGAGAGACCATTGTGCTTGTGCCCTCTCGAATAACGGTTTTCTAGGAGCGAAATTCCAACAACCAAAGTCCATATCCCAAGCTTAATAGATTGTCATATCTTTTCTACTTGTTAAAGCATAGAATCGAGGAAGAAGTTGACATAATGAGCCATTACCAATCCAGTTATGATGCCAAAAGAGAATCTCACAGCCACTGCCTATTTGCCAAATGAGATTGTTGCAGAATATATCCTTTAATTTCAAAATATGATACCAGGGAGATTTGGAGCTACCATATTTGCTATGTGAAGGCAACAATTCGAAGGGTCTTGTTGTGTATTTAACTGTAATCAGTGAAGCCCAGAGACTGTCTTTTTCAATGAGAAAACGCCAAATCCATTTACTAAGAAGAGCCGGTGTATTCAATATTGCCAATATCCAAGCCACCACAGTCTTTAGGCAATGAAACATGATCCCAACGTACTAAGTGAGGACTTTTATCGTTTTGACAGCCCTCCCAAAGGAAATTTCGCATTAATCTTTCTATGCTTTTGCAAGCTTTTTTAGGAGCCCTAAAAACTGAAAGATAATAAGTTGGGAGGCTACTCAATACCGATTATATCAGAGTTAATCTTCCCCTTTTTGATACATACGAAAATTTCCAGCTTTCAAATTTTCTGTAATCCTCTCTATAATAGGAAGCCAAAAAGAGTTCGATTTTGGATTACCTCCTAAGGGCATGCCGAGATAAATGATTGGGAGGGGGGCAGCCGGAATTTGCCATGATAGAGCCAATGCCTCCAATTCTTCTGATGTGATATTAATCCCAGAAAAGGATGACTTGTGGAGATTGAAGCTCAAACCCGAAGCAAGTTCAAAAGATTTTATGAGACTTTGAAGATTCTGTAGCTTCGCGACACTTGGGCTTGTAAAAAGTAGAATGTCATCAGCAAACAACAAGTGTGAGAGATTGAAATCCTGCTGTCCGATTTGAAATCCTTCAATAAGACCTTTTTTAGTAGCTTCTGTTAGAAGACGGCTCAGATAATCCATAGCCAAAACAAAGAGGAAGGGTGAAAGAGGATCACCTTGGCGTATGCCACGGGAAGCAAGGATTTTACCGCGCGGCTTCCCATTCAACAATACTGAATAAGAAACAGACGATATGCACCCATGAATCCAAGAAATCCAGGGATCGCCAAATCTTTTCTGATTTAATACTGTTAATATGAACTGCCAATTGATCTTGTCAAAGGCTTTCTCGATGTCCAGCTTGATTATAACACCTTTTTTGCGAGAGCAGCACCATAAATCCACCATTTCATTTGCCATTAGAATGGCGTCAGTAATTTGGCGACCTTGAACAAAAGCACTCTGCTGTCTAGCTATGGTGGATGGGAGGACTGTTTTGAGACGGTCGGCGAGAACTTTTGCAAGTATCTTGTATATACTTGTAGTTAAACTGATAGGCCGAAACTCTGTCATGCTTTTGGGACTAGGGACCTTTGGAATTAATGCGATGAAGTTTTCGTTAAGGACACGATTCACTATACCTGTTCTAAAAAAATCAAGGAACACTTCCTTTAAGGATGGTTTGAAAATGTTCCAAAATTTTTTGAAAAATTCGATTGTGAATCCGTCAGGCCCCGGAGCTTTATTGTTCCCCAAGTTCTGTATACTACTGTAGATTTCCTCCTCTGTAAATAGGCGAACAAACCAGGAAGATTGGTCAGTACTGATGGGAGCCCAATCGAGATTAAATGCCAAAAACCCTGACTCTGTTGAACCTTGGTATATAGTTCTGAAATGCCTCAATGCCTCTTGTTCTATCAAAGAATCAGTTACTAAACTTCTTCCCCCTGGTTCGACAATCTCGAATATAAAACTACGTCTTTTTCGAGCAGTGCAAACTTTATGGAAAAAAGCTGAATTCTCATCGCCTTCCAAAAGCCAAATTTTCTTGCATTTTTGGCTCCAAAGTCTTGCTTCTTCCGGGTTTAAAGAATTAAGCTCATTTTTTAGAGCTACTCAAAGGTGGCAATCTGTTTTATCAATGAAGCCAGTCTCTTCCTGTTTATCAATTGAAAGAATTTTCTCCATAATTTTGGCTTTCTCTCTTGGGATATTTGGTCCAAAATTCTTTCTCAATCGCTTAATATCTTGGGCTAAAGTGTTGAGCTTTTTAATTAAAGCATACCCCAGATAACCATCGGACGAACCAGAGGACCAGATTGCTTCAATGTGCTGCTGAAAATGTTTGTCTTGAAGCCATAGATTTTCCAAGCGGAACGGGCAATGACCCCATTGTTGATTGGGCGGCTCCAATAGGATGGGGTAGTGATCAGAACAAGCTCTAGGCAGCCTCTTAATGTGATGATGAGAAAACTTATCACTCCAACCTTTGGAGTATAGGAAGCGATTGATTCTGGAGAGCACTATGTGAGGTCTCAAGTTCGACCATGTGTATTGGCCATTGTTCATAAAAGGGTCTATAAGCCCTGCAAAATCAATAAAATGGTTAAATTTGTTCATACCAGTTTGTGGAGGATTTGCTGAAGAAGTTTCGTGGCTCCATCTATATATATTGAAGTCTTCTCCTAAAAGCCATATAGGTCCACAGAGCCCGTTAAGGTCAAAGAGCTCCTGCCAAAAAAGTTTCCTCTTCTTTTGTTTTACAGGGCTGTAGACACCTGTAAGCCACCATGTGAAGTTATCAGCCAACTTAAAATGAACAGATATAGAGAAGTGCCCACAGATAACCTCAACAGCCGAAGTAGAGAGCTGATCCCAAAGGAGAATAATACCGCCTGAAGCACCTGAGGCATCGAGAGAAGCCCAAGCTATGCTAATGGAGCTCCACAGAGATTTAATAAATTTGTTGTTGATAGAAGATGATTTTGTTTCAGAAAGAATAACAATATCAGGACATAAAGACGTGATCGTGTCTTTTATGGTGGCTCTCTTTGAGGCTGAGCCTAGCCCTCTCACATTCCAGGCAAGAATATTCATGGGCAACCAGTTGTGCCCCTTGAGGAAGATGACATAGAGGTTGGCCTCGTGTTGGTGTCATCTTCTTGTGTAAATCTCCTTTGGATTTGCTGGCTGGAGGCGATAGGCATTATGCACAAGCCATTTTCGATCAACCATTCACTTAACTGTTTTTTAAAAGTTTCCTGTCCCCCTTCAGATTGGCAAATATTTCCCTCTGCTTGCTCTTCGAACAAAGCTGCTAAATTGCCTTCAAGGACATGCTCAGGTTGTGAAAGAGGAGAATTTCGGTGTTTGTTTTGATGCGTGGTTGATGGGCTAGATTGCTGGGTATCGGAGTTGGATAAAGCAGTTTCAGACAATGGGAAGAGAGGCCCAAGATCAGCTGTGAGATAAAAATCAGGGGAGTGGCTTACAGTTTGGTTAATGGTTATGGGTCGAAGATTGGTTGTGTTGATTAAGCTTAGTGAAGGCCCATTTAGGTGGGTTTGGGGTTGTGAGGTGGTGGGTTGAGGTTGTTCTATGGAGGTAGCCTTGGTTGATATGATTTGGGCTTGGGTTGGTTTGGGCTTTGTGGGCTTTGGGGCAGAGTTTGGGTTGTAGTGGAAAGTACAGCTTTTGGGAGAGGGAATGAGACCTTTTTAGCTCGTTGGGGAAAATGGTTTGTTTCTGACATGTCATTGCAGATCTCCTTTCCTTTTGTGATGAGTTTACTGATATTGGCTTTTTCTGACAAGGTGACTGATTTGGTGATAGGGTCAGTGTTCAGGGGTAGTGGAACAATAGGGTGGCTCAGCTGTTGATGTCTAGAGAGTTGACAGAGGAGGGAATAGCAGTGTTACCTTGGAAGTAGAAACACTCTGACTTGGGGTCAAATTCATCAAACTGTACGGCTGCTTCTCTTGTGAAGGTCCCGTGTATCGATGGATTTTGGACGACCAGCCATTTTCCGTTCGCCGGAGCAACTGCGGAGATGAAGTATTGTTTGCCTTGCCCATCGGAAATGGCAATAGTTGCTGGAACGGAACCACGAAAATTATCCCGATCTTTAATAGAGGCTTCGATAATGTCCAGTTTTCGCAATGAATTAACCCCTGCTGAAATGAAGCCTCCACAAGCTTCACCAATCTTCTTAAAGGTGTCGCTATTCCATAGATGCAGAGGGATACCTCTAAATCTCAACCAACCCCCGTAACTCGAAATGAATCTGGGGGAGGCATGTAAGTCATCTTGCCATTTCTCAAATTTCACATAGAAAGCACCCACCGTAACCCAGCCTTTGTTCATCCAGAGTAAACTTGCCTGTTCCGAATTACAAATGTGTAAAATAGCTTTGTCCGCCTGAAAAGGATTGCATGATGCCACTGATTCATTAGTTTCCTCTAGGGCGTCTAAGATCTTGACCCAGTCGTAGTGGAAGCAACGACGCGTGAGGATGACGGTGTTGTTCCAATCGATGGGAGTGTCTTCTTCGATTAACCCATTTATGTTGTTGTTTGGTGAAGCTTAATCTCAGGCTGATTGTTAGTCAATCGAATTGGAAGGGGAAGAGAGGGCATCCAGATAAGAGCGTGTGGAAGATGTAGTATCATTAGAAATCGATTTTTCTCTCCTCTCCCTCTTGATGAACTGTCCCTTTGTTTGTTGAGGCCGCACATCGCTGAGTGTAACCATGTTGTGGAAAATTTTCCAACCGCTTCTCTCAAAGCCCTCCGGTATCATAATACAACATTTTCGTCCTTTTTCATCAACTCTGTAGATTTCTGCGATGCCTCCTCTACCATTCGATGTTTTTTCAATCCAAAGGAAATAATCATTGTACCGACGTTCCTGGAAGAACCTATTTGTTCTGGGGGTGACAATAAGGGTTCTAAATGACGAATTCAACCATCCGAGAGAGTTCGAGTTGAGTAACATTGAGAAAGATTTGTATTGTCCAATTTCAAAAAGGATGACATGGTTGCTGTTTGCCCTTCTATCTGTCTGCAGCTTGAATTCCTTTCGCTCTATGATGCATGATCTTGGCAGGTGGCGCTGGTGGGGCATTCCGGTTGTTCCCAGTAGAGGGAGAGTATCTCTCTCTACTTACTCAGATTTTTTTCACTCGGTCTTGGAAGAAAACTAATGAAGTTAGGCATTTCATCAAATAAAAATAATCAATTTGGAGGGGGGAAGAGGGACAGAATGGGGAGCAGAGAGAAAAGGGAGGGAGAGGGATAACATGTTCAAATTTTTGTATCAATATTGTAATTATTTTTTTTTAATCCTAAGTCGACATATTTAATATTAGATGGGGAGTAATCAACGTCAAATCCTTAACATACTCTTTTTGACTCATTGATCATTGCAGGATTTCATTTTTAGGCTGGATGCTCGTTTTAGCTTTTAACTCTGATACCATATTAAAATATGGTTAAATTTCAAAGTCAATTGGTAATTAGAGGAGTAGCCAACTTACCTTGTTCCTTATCTTTTCAATGTGGGATCCTAACTTGAATACAAATTAACAAAGTTAAAAGACACATTTGGTCGTCCTTATACTCTCAAGTAACAATTTAGTCCATAGTTTGTAACGATTTAATCCCTATATTTCAAAATTTGTAACAATTTAGTCATTATTGTGAAAAACCTTATTAAAATTAAGTATCAAGTTCTGTCATGTAATAATGTAATATTTCTAATTAATAAACATATTTTTGGTTTACAATCTATATATTTATAACAAATTTAACAATATTAGAGTATGAATACATGGGCAATATATTTATACCACTAACATAACCAATATAACCGACTATAGTAATCATACACACTAGATTAGTTATAAAAGATTAGATCAAAACTAGGCTAGGATTTCTTGAAGCCTCTCAATTTGTTTATGACAAAATAGATAGCAAAACAAATGCTCTGTTATTCACTGTATATATATATATATAAAGGAGAAACATGTGTAAATATACAGTATGACAGTACACTTTCTTGAGCTAAGTTAAATTTGCAACAGTAAAGGAGGGTAAAACAATAGCAGTAGAATTGTGATCCTTTCCATAGGGAGCTTGAATAACATATTCAAATATAACTCTGCTGTATAAGGTAACCAATCAAAGCTGCTAAAATAAGAAATCACAGAGTTTCTATATAAGGAAGTTTGATTTAATTATTCATTGAGGTGGCTGATGATTGAGCAGTTGTTGCTGGTTGTATTGAGAATGTGGCTACTGATGTGGATTGCATTGTATCCTCCATTTTATCAAGTTACACTAATAAAAAAAATAACATAAGAACTAAATTGTTATAAACTTTAAATTACAAAGACTAAATGGAAGAAGAAACCGAGAAGAAAGTATCAGCAACATGTTTTATTTATTATAGTATGGCTTCGATCTATTATGTGCCTCGGCATCTAGCATTAGGTAGATCTCATACAATAACTCTCCTAGCTTTACATATTAATGGTTTGAGATTAAATTGTAACCAATTTTCAAATATATGGACAAAATTTTCAGATAGAATATTATATTATTATAAAATAATAACAGGTATATATATTTTAATTTTACTTATAACAAGGTTTTAAAAAGTTTTAGATTAGTCAAAACGAGCATAGCTTAACGGTAATTGGCATATATCTCTTGTCCAACCAACATTTTGTGAGTTCGATCCCCTATCCCTACATGTTGTACTAAAAAAAGAAAAAAATTCTAGATTACTTTAAATTATTTGTATTAATTGCAAATATTTAAATTATATATTTTTTCAACCTCCATTTTTAATATAACATATAGTCATAAACACTACAACAATTGAAATTCACTTGTAATCGGAATAATCTTGTGAATGCCACTGGGTTTGGGCAATACTAATAGGTATACAACTATTACTATTTTATTATTTTTTTCGAGACCTTTTTGGATAAAACGGAAAGAAAAGCAGTGAGGGCTATGTCCAAAGCATACTTGGAGTACCATTGTCCTTAACAAGTGGCATCAGAGCCATGATCTAAGCCTAGTTGTGTCAGTGAAATCCTCGAGTGTCGAACAAAGAAGTGGCAAGCCTCGAAAGATGTAGTCATGATGTGATTCATGGTTGTGCTTGGAGCCTTAGATAAGAGCAAGCTCTCGTGCCGTTAACTACTTGAGAGGAGGTTCGATGGAGCTTTGATCGAGGGGAGGATTGTTAGGTATGTAAAAAGAGTGCAAACGAAAGTCTCACATTAACTGAGGAAGGGAATGATCCACAGTATAAGCGAGGACAATTATATCTCCATTGGTATGAGACCTTTTTAGTTCAATATCATACTATTGTTGAGATATTTGAGGATACTAGAACTACCGTTATCCTTAACATAATCAAGAGCATCCGCGGTCGTTGCAAGATTCATACTAGAAATATACCAAGGATTTTTTTATTAAACTCATCCAAGTTTGAGACATCTAAACCGTTTTGACCAAAGGACTCCAAAACCCTTATCAACAGCAAGTCATCCATTATAGACGATAAAGTAGGCTTCTACTAGTTCCATCTCCAAACAAAAGCAGGCAAAGTCAAGTCCATTTTGGACCACTACACCCTACAATTGATAAGAAGGGCCTATATCTTCTCATATTCTCTACTTTCCATAAAGATGCCTATAAGATGAGCAAGTGGAGTGAATTTTTTCTAAGATTGTGGGGGCAATA